>NC_081299.1:80961093-81584687 GCF_030435805.1 Mustela lutreola | reverse complement strand
TCTCCAAAAGAGTTAATTTTAATATGGTAATCAGCAAGTTACCAGTCACCCTACAAATTTTATATAGAGAAAGGTCCCCATTGTATTAATAAGTAACATGTGAGGCTGATGAACTTAACCGATGACTAATGATATTATGAAGGTAACTCTGAGACAGGTGGATGTCATTGATATGTGACTCTTTCACACAAAAGAATTTAACATTTGGTAGTCTGGGACACCGTCTCCTCATGGCAGAAAGGGAGACAACAGCTAGAAGCTGGCTCTTCACTGTTCCGATACAGAGGACATCACCTGCAGTCAGTTGTGGCAATTTCTAGGTTACTTCAGGGAGGGTTGTCAGGGTGAGGACCGTGCTTCAGAAATTGATGCTGATCTCCTGCCACTGTGGCTGGCACTATGTGGTTTGTGAGCAGAGAGATAATTTTTCTGGGATTTCAAGCTTGTCGAAATAATAATAAAGCAAATAAGGAAAAAAATAGCCAAGTGCTTTACCAATGCTACATGTGTGGTGTTTTATTCTGTATTGTCTGGTCATTACTATACAGTCCCAGGGCATAAAGTCATGCCATGGCTTCTAACATGAGCTTTGATCTCCACAGAATGATTTCACTGAGTCTAGAGATGTGAGGTAGCAAATTCCATCCCACACTTCATAAATTTGGGGCTACTATTACTTTAGTGTGGCTTCTTTATATTCTACTTTATTATGACTATATCTATATAAATGCAAACACTGTTTCTGTGGATATAATTTCATAAAGCAAAACTATCTTCTATCTTTAGCAGTGAAATTCAAGTGGCAACTATGACAAGCAAAGAAAAATGAATGCAGTTAACTTCAACCATCCCTGCTCATCTGAAAGCTTATGTCAGTTTCTAAATAAGCTTTTCATTTTTCTATTCAGTCTGCTGATCTTTGTTGATTTACAGCATGAATGAGCATGGCACATTGCAACTTGTATAGTGTATTTTTCCTAAATAATAAAACATTTATTGCAGACACATCAAGCTAGCTAGTGGCTCTAAATTATTGTGGCAATGAAGTGCCATGTTAACAACTCATTTACATCCTTCTGGTAACTCTCCATTACCAAGGTAAGTAATTTAATTCCATCTAGGAACAATGACTTTGTAAAGTGTATTCACTGCAATTTGGAAAAAATATATTTAAATTGGATTAAAATTATGATGAGATCATTCTAACTAAATACAAACAAAATAAAGTACTTAGTCAGGATAGACTGAATTATCTCATACAATTTTTGGTGAAGATGTGCTGAAATACCTTCAGAAAGCTTTATAATATGCCAAATATGTGCTACTTGCGAATGTCCATGTGTTATAAATTCAGTTCTCTCATTCATCTTTGATTTCAATTCTCTCTTTGGGTAAATTACAAAAAGTTGAGCTAGTTGTACTCCTCATCATCAGGGCTACACCACTTCATAAACTTACTGCCTATGCAGAACACTTGCAGATACCAGCACAAGCCATTGTACTGATGTGAGGCCCCTCTCTGCTTTTATCCGCTTCCTCCTTCCTCCTAGATCCTGATCCCCATTTTTCTTCCTGTACCCCACTAAGTATCCATTTTATCATATTCAGTTGCATCTTTGTGCATGTATCCTTTTAAAATAGTGCTTCCTATGTATATATTTTAAGCTAATATAAATAATATTGCTTTCTCCTATGTTAATCCTTTTTTTTTTTTTTTTTAAGATTTTATGTGTTTATTTATTTGACAGACAGAGATCACAAGTAGGCAGAGAGGCCGGCAGAGAGAGGGGAGGAAGCAGGCTCCCTGCTGAGCTGAGAGCCTGATGCAGAGCTTGATCCCAGGGATAATGACCTGAGCCCAAGGCAGAGGCTTTAACCCACTGAGCCACCCAGGTGCCCCTCCTATGTTAATCCTTTAATACAATTTTATATGCATCCCTTTATCTATGATACCATTAGTTTGTAGCTTCTCACTGCAGCCACGTGCTCTAAAGTGTACATCTTTCCCATTTACTTAATTGTCCCCAACTAGAGCACTTCTTCCAGTTCTCTGCTATGCAACATGATGGAGACTCTCGTATGTCCTCTTATGAATCTGTGAAAGAATTTTTCTAGGACATATTACCAAAGTGGGCTTCCTGAGTCTCACTCAGAGAGTATGCACACATACTTGGCAAGGATGAACCCAAGGCACTAGGATGAATCCATGCTCTTTCCATACACAGCAAGGATCTAGAGGTGAGCACATTCTTAGGAAGGAGGAGGACACACTCATTAAGGGCGGGTTCAGAGTGGGTGGGAATAAGCAGAAACTGCATAGTCAAGATACCCACATACATGAGAGTATACACTCAGGAGGTACATACACTCAGCACAGAGTGTTTGTTTGAGGAAGTGCTTAATTTCATAATTGCTGCAGACTGTTGTTTAAAATAACCCTCAATTTGCCAGCAGTGCCTGTGTCCCCATCCCCTCGTATTCCCTACAGATTTTGTTTTGTTTGTAATTTTTGCTTATCTCATGGGTGCAAATTATTATTTCATTTTTGTGGTATTTACCCTATTACTAATGAGTTTTAGGATGCTTATGATCAGTTTGAGCTTATTTTCCCATGAATCATAAATATAGAACCTTTGCATGTTCTGAATTTATTTTTTTATCATTTTTTGTTGTGTTTGTAAGAATTCCTGTCACATACATATTATTATACATTATGTATCAGTATATTATATATATTATATAATTGAATAGTATGTACCATGTACTATAGGCTACAGCATCCTCCATTATGTAACAATAGCAAATTACATATAGCAAAATCCCTTCAAGGTTTTGTTTTTTTGGGGGGGGGTACCATGAATTATGCTTTGAGGAATTTTACTGAAGACTGTCACCACCCATGCTTCCTCCTTTTCTTCCAATAGCTTTATAGTTTACCTTTTACATTTCCATATGTTGCATCAGAACTGCACTCTTGTATGCAGGGCAAATTAGTGATCCAGGTTTATTTATTTTTTGATAAGTAGTAAGCAGTTTCCAAACACACTTTTCTAACTACTGCATACATCCATTTGTAGTGTTGTATTTATATAAATACAATTTATTTAAATAGATCTCTCTCTGAGTTACTTTCCTTTGAAATTCTCATTTCTTTGTGAACACTATATTATTTTCACTAAATGGCTTTGAGGTTCATCTAAATATGTGGAAGGGAAACTATCCCTCTATACTCTTCTTTATGGATCTTTATTCTCCATATGAAATTTAAAAGGAGTTTGCCAAGTTCCTAAGATTCATATGCAATTTTTCCTGGGGTTGCCTTGAGTTTATAGATCAGTTGAAGGGAAATTTATCTCTTATGATGATAAGTTGCCCCATCCATAAATACAGAACCTATTCACATTTAGGTAGATCTGTTTTTAAGTCCTTTAATAAATGCATTAATTATTATTGTTAATTTATACATTTTTGTTGTTTTTATAAATTGCATCTTATTTTTCTATTATATTTTCTATTTGACTATTGCTGTTTTAGAGCAGGGATTGGTAAACTTTTTCTGTAGAATACCAGATAGTAAATAATTTTGGCTTTGTGGGCCAGATAGTCCCTATTGTAACATTCAGCTCTGCCATAGTAGCAAGAACAAAACCCTAGATAACGTAGAAACAAATGGGCGTGGTTATGTTCCAATAAAGGATTATTTACAGAACAGGTGATAGCCAGATTTGTCCAGCAGGCAATAGTTTGTTGTACCCATGCTATAGAGGAATAGTATTAATTTGTTTATATAGCAAATTTGCTGAACTCTCTAGTTAGAATAATTGGCATATTGATTGTATGTGGAGGGTTTTTTTTAAAATATTGATAAATATATTATCTGTAAATAAAGGCAGTTTATCTCTTTCCAATTATTAAACTTTTTTTTTCTAATTAGGAAATTGGCTAGGATCTTTATCATTGTATTAAATAATAACAATGATGGTAGGCATCCTTGTCTTGATCTTAGCCTTTGTGGGAATACCTTTCAAGTTTCACACAAGTTTGGGTTTTATTCATCTTTATCAGTCGATGAAGTTAAGGACATTCTCTTCTGTTTCTGGTTTAATAATGTTTTATCAGTTTAATCAGAAATGGATGTATTATCTAAAATTTACCACCATTTCATTCTTAAAATAAACTTCATTAGAATATGATGTATTTTTCTCTTTAAATCAGTTTTTTTGGTATGAAGATTACATACCGTGAAGTAAGTTCATTTTAAGTGTATAGTGCAATGAGTTCTGGCAAACATATATAACCTTGAAACTATCATCCCAGTTAAAACATGGATCATTTCCATCTCCAATAAAAATTTATATTTTTATTTATATATACCTTTGCATTCATTTTATCCCAATCCTTAAAATCAAGAAGTAAATAATCTGCCTTGTGCTACCATAGATTAGTTTTGCCTTTTTAGAGTTTCATATAAATTAGTTCATACACTACATTCACTTTTGTATATGCCTTCTTTAGATGAATATGTTTTTAGTTTGATTTGAGAATATAAGTAATTCATTCTTTTTTATTTTTGAATACTATTTAATCTTAAGAATCCAGCAAAATTTGTACATGTATGTTTCATTTAAAATGTATTTTTCATCTTTAGAAATTCTATTAGGTCTTTTTAATATCTTCTATTTCTCTCTTTGTTATGTTTTCATTACATTTTTGTTATATGGAACATATGAAGATAGCTGCTTTAGCACCTTTTCCTGCTAATTGTATTATTTCTGTCATCAGTTGGGTGTTTCTCCTTGTGGGTCATAGTTTTCTTGCCTTTTTGCATTCCTGATAGCATTTTAAATGCTAAACATGGCTAATTTTATTTGGATTTTTTAAAACAAATGTTAGAAAGTGTTCTGGATGCATTTAGTTTGGTGTGAATTAGTTTAATCTTTGCAGTCCTTTTTTTCAAGTTAGTCTGGATCAGTCCAACAGAGCTGTAGGGCTAATTTCACTCCATTTTTAAAAACAAAAACTGCATAATTCTCCATGTTTCCTGAGACAACTTCACTGTGCCTATGGGAGCACAAACATTCTCAGCACTATGTGAACTCTGATGGTTTGCTTTCCAGAGTTTCTTTCCCCAGCATAGTGGAGCTCATCCCACACAGTCATGAGTACTCAGTCCAAGACTTGAAGGGACTTCTCTGCAGATCTCATAAGTTCTCTGTGAAACTCTGAATATTTTTTTCATATTGTTTGTTCAGTGTTTTCATTGTTTAGGATGCCATATAAATTCAGTCCTTGTGCCTCCATCATTAAGAGAAGTAGAAATCCTAGAGATATATAGACACATACCTTTTCCAGTTGCCTCAGTCTCCTCTAACTTTGATCTTTCTTCTGTGTTTTCTGCTTGGGTTTCCTCTCCCTGTATCATAGTTTCGAAAGTGCCCCCAGGAAGAAAGAAGAGGAAATAGTAAGGTTTGCTTCATTTCTTTATCTTCTTTCTGGGAGAGTATGCTGTGCTGTCTGTTGCTAAATCAGAAAAGAGGGCCACGTTTCATTTTTTTTTTTTTTTTCTTTTTCTGGCTTTCTTGGCTATGATGAGCTTGTAATTTAGGTACCACTTATTCCATCAGGACTGCATGGCTGTCTGATGTGATCTTAGGTAATGCATGACTGTATTTGGTTAGCCAATGTTTTGTTTAGGATTTTTACATCAGTGGCTTTTCTGTGAAATGGAACTCTTCTCTGTTTGAATTATTCCACATTGCTGTGTAATCAGTGTTATACTAATCTCATAAGATGAATTAGACAGCATTAGTTTACTACATTTTGGAAAAAAATGTGGAAGAAAACATTATTTGTTCTGTGTAAATTTCTTTACAACTTATTTTTCAAGGTGTCTGAGTCAGGAGATTTTTTAGAGGATGTGTTACCGAACCTGGACTGGATCCCGGTGGAAGAACCAAGCGGGACACAGAGACTTTGGAGGAACAGAGGTTTATGTAACACTGGTGGGCTCAGAGGAGACCGTTCTCCAAGGGTCTGAGGCCGCGAGCACAAGCAGGGAGGGTAATTTATACCCTTGCACTTCCGCATACTTGGTACTTTTGGCGCATGTGGGGAAACGGGGTAGGGAAAGAAGAACCCGGAAGGGCCTTGAGACAGGGACTGGAATTCCCTTGATTTGATTGGCCATCTTAGAGTACAGTTTCTCCCATATCATCCCCCGGCCTTTGATGCCCCTTTAAACACCTGGTGTAGAGGGCGTCATCATCATTATCTACTATGAGTTGGTAGTTTTGCAAGGCCAGTATCTGGGCAGTGGTGCACCTGGCAACAGTGTTCTCTATAAACCTAGTGAGAGGGTTTATTACACAGGGGCCAACTGAGATGAGCCGGAGGATGGAGATCAGGGGTCCAGCCAAAGAGAGCAGCCAGGTAGTCCATTGGCTGAGCCTGTTGATTCCCCATGTTTCTGATTCTTTTTTTCAGGTTAATATTCTTTCCTTTAATTCTTTGATTTTTGTGGTCACCACTCCTGACTCATTTACATAATACCAACATCCTTCTCCTAGGAATACACATGTCCCACCTCTTTCAGCTGTGAATAGATCTAGGGCCCGTCAGTTTTGCATGGTCACTGCAGCTAGGGAATTTATTTGGCTCTGTAATGAGGGTAGAGAGTCTGCAACCCTGTCCATATCCTCATTTAGTTCCTGGGAAAGTTTGTAATAGAACTGGAATGATGTACCTAGGCCTGCCGTGCCTGTTCCCAAGCCTGAAAGTACCCCTGCACCTAACGGTGTCATGACTTGTGATACCCTTTTTGGTCTGCTTGGGTAGGGGCTGAGAGCTTGCTCGACCTCTTGATCAGATTGGACAGAGATGTGAGGGGTAAGGAGGACAGGCATACATAGACCTATCCCGTTTTCCTGGAGGTACCTATAAGATGAATTTCCACATAAGAGAAAAACTCCAGAAGGGGCACAATAAATCTCTGAATGATTTGTAGTGCAATTTCTGGCACATAGGTGAGCTGAGACTGAACCATAGCTAGTATTTCCTGTTCCGGGAGAGATGAAACAGGTAATGTTATCTCTGCTCGGCTGGAGCTGGACATTGAAAGCCACTGGACCAATTAATATTGTGGAGTTCTGGGTCTTGTTAAAGAGGTCCAGCTCCCAATAGAGGCAGTTACAGAGGTCCCTATATAGGCTCTGCATACTAGAGGTAGACATAACCAGCAGGCTTGCATGTTTATGCTCGAGTTTCAGATTAGTGCATAGGCTGCTGTAAGGACCTGGCCAGCCTGGTGGGAGGGGTCCAGGACCTGGCTTAACTGTTGGAGCCCGGTGAGGTTGATCCCACAATAGTCAGGTTTGGGGCTTTCCAGTGCCTAGAGGGCCCCCTTGCCCCCACCCCTTTTTTGTTCTTTTAGTGCCTGATCCTGGGCCCCTCCTCCATCTCACATTCCAAAGTAGATGAGATACACCCAGCAGACAGTGGTGCCCTTGTTTACCCCTAGTTTGGCAGTCCCATTGGATATTAGTTATTTGCCCAGTCCAATATTTTTTCCATATATATATACATATATATATATATGTATATATATATGGTGGACCTTTGATAGTATTTGGCTGGCATGTAAGTATAGACATTGAACCCGATGTCCATTGGCTTGTTTTTACATAGGGACATTGGGGCTCTCTGGAACTATTCAGGGAGGGAGACAAGGTTGAGGAAACCCATAATTAGCTACATATAGCAATTCATCCTAAGATTCCCAAGGTGGCCCAATAAGCAGTAACAATAGCAAGTGTCTGGGGGAAAGTCCAGTCAGAAGGGGCAACAGTGTAGAGTCCAGCTCCTAAGATGAGGGATATCACGCTGATGAGAGCTAGGGACCACAGTGAGCAGATGTCCATTAGGGGTCCCGTCAAAGGCGAAGCTGGAGCTGTTTGTGGGGTCTGGTGCGACACTGGTGCGTCTTCTCATCCACGATAAGCTGTCTTCACTCTGGAGTGATGGACCCACGGAGTGACACCTGTGACTCTGAGGGCAGTAGGAGTGGTTAAAACAACCATGTGAGGCCCCATCCACTGTAGTTTGAGGGGATCCTTTTTCCAATCCTTGATCCAAATGGAGTCCCCTGGTTGGAATGAGTGTGCCTGCAATCCTAGATCAGAGTTCTCTCGAAGGTAAATTTCTTCAGCTTATTTAGGACAGTGCCTGAACCAGTGCCTGAACCGGTTCCCTTATGTCCTTATCTCCAATCTGATGTAAGTTCCCTGGAAGGCTCCCTAAGCATGGGGGAGGCTGTCCATATACCAATTCAAAAGGGGAGAAGCCTAGAGCTCCAGGCATGCAATCAGCATGCAGGAGGGCTAGGGGTAACAGAACTGGCCATGGAAGGTTAGTTTCCTGGCAAAACTTTTCTAAGGTTCCCTTGAGGATGTGATTCATTCGTTCTACCTTCCCTGAGCTTTGAGGCCAGTAGGCAGTGTGAAGCTTCTAGGTGATGTTGAGAGATTTGGCTAAGGCCTGTACAATATCTGCTATGAATGCAGGTCCATTGTCACTGTGGATTATTAATGGCAGACTGAACCAGGGCACAGTCTCTTGCAGGAAGGCTCTGGTTACTTCCCGGCTCCTTTCCGTTCTGGTTGGGAAGGCCTCAACCGAACCAGAGTATGTACACGCTGAGAGATATTTGTAGCCCCTACTTGGCTGTACATCTGTGAAGTCTATTTCTTGGTCTTCAAAGGGAGTTTCTTCTATCCTCTGGACACCTGGTGGGGGCTGTGGTGCAGGTCAAGCATTATTCTTAGTCCATGTTATGCACCATTCACTGGTTGCTTGGCATAGTGCTGGAGGGCATCTATTGCAGTTTTTCCTAGACGAGTGAGTTGGTGGTACTCCTTAACCAGATGCCCTCCATTTGGCATCACCCACCATCCCTTTTTAGTCAGGGCGGCCCCGTCAGCCATAGCCCATTTTCTTTCTTTTTCAGTATAAGTGGGAGGAGGGGCTTTTTCCAGAGGCGTCAGGGCCATGTTGAGGGAAAGAACTTTGTTCATGTCCTTACTGACTACAGTCTTAGCTGCCTTATCTGCTCGATGATTTCCTTGAACCATAGGGTCATCTCCTTTCTAGTGTCCCTTACAGTGCAGGACTGCTACTTCCTTTGGAAGCCAGACAGCTTTGAGCAGTTTTAGTATCTCCTCCTTGTTTTTCATAGCTTTCCCTGTGGCAGTATGGAGGCCCCTTTCCATATAGATGGCCCCATGTACATGCACAGTAGCAAAAGCATACTGAGAGTCAGTGTAAATGTTGACTCGCTTGCCTTCACTAAGGGTGAGGGCTTGGTCTAAGGCATATAGTTCACCCCGTTGTGCTGACCATCCAGCTAGTAATGCCTTCGCTTCTAGGACTTCAGTGGTTGTGGTCACTGCATAACCTGCTCTCCAAGCACTTTCTTATAGGTAACTGTTCCCATCACTGAACAGTATGAGCTCTGGATTCCTTATGGCTTGATCCCATGGATCTGGACAGCTGGCATAAACTTCATCAGTTACCTTGGAGCAGTCATGGTCTCCCCTTCTTCTGTGGGGAGAAATGTTGCTGGGTTTAATGTCCTTACTGTCTCAAGGTGACCCGTGGGTTTTTACAGAGGAGCCCTTGGTATTGTGCTAACCAGGAGTTGGAAAGGAAGTGGTGCCTCTGTGTGTTCATGAGGGATGCAACTGCATGAGGGACTTTGACATTAAGTTCATGTCCCAGGGAGCTTGTCTGCTTCCTTGATTGTTTGGACTGTGGCTGCTAGCGCCCTGAGACATGGTAGCCATCCTGCTGCCACAGGTCCTCTTTCTTTGAGAGATATGCCACTGGCCGTTGCCAGGGCTCAACAGTCTGGGTGAGTACCCCGAGTGCTATCTTCTTTCTCATGTACAAAGAGATTGAAGGATTTTTCTGTATCTGGATGTCCAGTGTCAACCATAAAAGTCATTGATTGGCCCCCTACTTTCATTCTGACAGGGGCTCATGGGGGCCAAGGAGGAGTGAGCCCTGTCCCCCTCCGTCAGAATCTACTTCTGCCATGCCTACGAGGTCCCTTCCTTGTGGTTCTTCCTTGTAACGACTGGGCTTTGAAGCCTTTCCCCAGTTGGGACATTCATTTTTCCAGTGTCCTTTCTCCTTACAGTAGGCACTTTGGTCTCTTGTCAAGGGAGTTCTGGGCTTCCCCCCTTTTGGTGGTTGGGGTTTTCCTGCCTTTGCATCATCCTTTCCTTCAGTGTGGCAGTGAGGAGGCTGACCTTTTTTTTCACCTTCCTTCCTCGGCTGTGACCTCCCTATTCATGTAGACCTTATTAGCAACCTCTATTAGAGGGGTGATGTTCATCTCTACAAATCCCCCCAGTTTCTTGAGTTTCTTCCTGATGTCTGGGGAGGCTTGAGCCACAAAGGAGGTATTTACCATTTGTTGGCTATTCTGTGCCTCAGGGTCAAACGGAGTATCCACCTGATAGGCTTCGCACAGTCTTTGGTAGTAGTCCCCGGGGGATTCCTCTGGCTGTTGAGTGACTGTGGACACTTTGGTCATGTTCATGGGTTTCTTCACTTCTGCTCGGATTCTCTGGAGGAGGGCCCCTTGGTATTGGTGGATGCGAGCCTGTCCTTCCTCTGTGGTGAAGTCCCATGTGGGATACTCCTCGGGTGCTGCAGTGCTAGTCCAGGCAACAGGATCGATAACTCCCACTGGCATGTGTTCTTCTAGATACTGGCTTGCTCCTCTTCTTCTTCTTCTTTCCTCTGTGTTGAACAGGGTGTGGAGTAGTTGCTGGCAGTCCTCCCAGGTTGGCTGGTGGGTTTGGAAAAGGGACTCCATGAGGTCTACCATAGCTTGTGGCTTTTCAGAGTAAGATGGGGTGTTGTGCTTCCAGTTGAGGAGGTCAGTGGTGGAGAAAGGCTGATAATACATCATAGATAATACATCATAGGTCCAACTGGGTTGGACCATTCCATCTTCATTGCGCCTTCCAGGTTCCCGTGTTTCCTGCACTGGCATCTGGAAGGTGCTTAATGCCTGCCCTAGGGTGCAGTCTGGCTGCAGGTCCCAGGGAAAGTGGATCTCTTGGGCCTGGGGCGTCAGTGCATTCTCTGGATCCAAGGGCTTTGGAGAGACTGATGGCGGTGGAGTGTCTGAAACTGGAGGGCCAGGTGCAGACAGTCTTGAGGATACATATGGTGAGGGGCAGGACTGGATTGTCCTCAGGATCTCTGGCCAGGATCTTTGGAGGCTGGGACTTCTGTCGGTTCCCTTTGGGCCCCTTAGATGAGACGACTAAGACTCTAGTTTGTCCCTGCCTGTTGCAAATGAACCACACCCATGGGGGAAGAGTCTGAGCAATTTCCAGCCAGGAATCGATGTATGGGAATTGGTCGGGGTGTCATGGACCCCCTGTGGCGACTTGCCATACACAATGGATAGTTGGGACGTCTAATGTCCCTTCTGATGGCCATCTGACCTCAAAAGTTGGCCACTCTAACTCACATAGGGTTCTCGACTTCGTGGGGTGCATCTTAACTCTGTAATCTCCTGAGAAACCTTTTTTGACATTCTTGATCATGGTCTCCAGGGCTGTAGGTTT
Organism: Mustela lutreola; assembly: GCF_030435805.1. Classification (NCBI taxonomy): domain Eukaryota; kingdom Metazoa; phylum Chordata; class Mammalia; order Carnivora; family Mustelidae; genus Mustela; species Mustela lutreola. Next base: position 81,573,048 of record NC_081299.1, on the reverse strand, counting down.
GCTCTGTCCTGATCCCAGGTGGTGTTTCCCATGTTCGGTGGCATAGAGACAGACAAAGGGTGCGTGTCCCTCCTGAGGAGAGACCAGTCAGATGCCCGCCTGTCCAGTCTCCCATAGGACACGTGGTTACCTCTTAGCCATAGCAAGTCTGTATAAACCCTGGACTGGTGCCCCAAAGGCGCTTGCCTTAGACCTTATGAGGTCACCATGGAAACAGGTTTAGGGCCCACTCGGACTCCATAGGCTTCTGGGGACCCTAAGGGTACCTCCCGTGGAGCCACAGAATCGGTCCACCTGACAAGCCAAGTCAAATTGCATATTCACTCACGCATTCACACCAAAGTTATTACAGTTCCTCCCCCTCGGGAGGCCCTGACCTGTGGAATTCCTTTTGGAAATTCCTTCCTGTCCCCCGCACTTGGGGATTCCTGACCTGAGAGACCTACCCCTCACCCCCCCCAGGAGGTCCTACCTGTGAGACCTCTGAGAGGTCTCTGGGAAGTGATCAATTTCCCCTTCCACCCTCACGGGTGGGCCTGACTGGGTCCTGGGGCCCCAGGCCTTATCGGAATCCAATCTTGGGACCAGGTCCTCACCTGCCAAATCTCCTTTGAGTCCTGGTGGGAACAGCAGAGCGGGGCAGTCCGTTGGAATGGGGTGGGAGACTGCCAAAGATTAGGCTGGGTGCACCTTTTCCATTAGGATCCCTCATTCCATCACTGCCCGCCATTGTCCCAAACCGGTGGCAACAATGGGTCAACATGATTGGGTTTCCTTGTCAGGGGACCAAACATTACAGAACCTGGACTAGATCTTGGTGGAAGAACCAAGCAACACTCAGAGACTTTGGAGGTTTATATAACACCAGCGGGCTCAGAGGAGACCGTTCTCCAAGAGTCTGAGCCCTGAGCACAAGAAGGGAGGGTAATTTATACCCTTCTACTTCCAAATACTTGGTACTTTTGGTGCAATTGGGGAAACGGAAGGGCTTTGAGACAGGGACTGGAATTCCCTTGATTTGATTGGCCATCTTAGAGTACAGTTTCTCCCATATCAGAAGGCTTCTAGATAAATATGTCATTTTCTTTAGTAGGCTTTGATGTGGTCAGATTTTCTCCTTGTGATGATTTTGGCATTTTCTAATTTTCCAAATATTACTCTACTTCATCTAAATTTTCAAATGTACTTATTTGTTATATTGTTTTAAAAATCTGTGTTGTATCCGTATTTTTCTCTTCTTTCACTCTATATTTTAAAAATTTGTATCTCCTCAGTAAACTCGGTAAACTCATGAGTACCAGTCTGTTTCTTGGGGAATCCAACCCAACACAGCTGGTTATCCCCATATTTAAAAAAAAAACAGCAAACAGACTCTCAATCTACCAATATTAACAAAAATAAATTTAAATAATTAGAAACAAGGTAAAAAAAATTTTTTAAAGAAAGCAGAAAATAATGTTATGACCTCAGGATGAGGACAAGTCGAATTAAAAGGAAATGGTCAAATTTCTCTATGTTAAAATTCAAGTTTTTTATATGTTAAAATTTTCTGGTGCATTTTGAGTAACCATTTAAAAAGTGAAAAGCCAAGCCAACAACTGGAACAAGTTCTTTGAGATTCGTATATCCAATAAAATGTTAGTATCTGGAATATATAAAGAACTCCTATAACTAGATCAGAGAAAAAAACAAAGCAGTGCCAAAGAAAATTGGGTAAAAATCTATAAAAGGCAATTCAGGAAAAGGGAATTTGGTTGGACAAAATATATTAGTGAAGATATGCTCAAATCCTGCTAATTAGGCAAATTAAACACTACAGTGTTATATTGCCACTTTATATCCATCAGATTAACAAAAATTTATAAGTTTGACCGTATCAAATGTCGATGAAGAAGAAGAAACTGTCAGCAAAAGTGTAAATTTATGAAGTCATTATGGAGAACAACTGGGTATTAATATGTTCTTAGGAATATGTCAGATAAGTTTAGTCATGTTTACAAAGACACATGTATAAGTATGTTCACAAAAACTGTTGTTTATAATGATAAAGAGTTACCAAAAAAGGAAATTACCCATAAATAAGAGAGCAGATAAATAAGTTGTGATATAATCATACGAAGAGGTACTATTTAGTAATGAGTGAGATAAGTAAAGCAACATGTTCCTGAATGGTTGATTCATAAGAATAATGCAATAATGTTTTATATTCTTAAGATAGACAGTGGGTACACAGGTGTTCATTATGTTATTCTTCAGACATTTTGTGTGGCTGAAAAGTTTCATAGTAATTTTTTAAAGAAAAAAATATGAATTATCTTAAGTTAATAAGGAGATACCCCTACTGACATCAAGGAAAAGAATATCAGAAAGCATTTTATTAAAAAGAAGTTCTTTGAAATGGAATCAGGAAGATGTTAGGATTTCAAACCTGGAATTAAGGAGAAAGGCACGATGCCAGAAGAAAATTACAATGAAATACATTATGAATATATAAAACAAAGGATACATATAGAAATTAAAATGCAATCCACTTCTTTTTTATTAAGGTCATAATCAGCCAAATTCACCATATTTTACAGAAGAAAATGTTGAGATACAGAGATGTTAAGTAATATACCCAAGTTTATTCAGAATATACTAGTTGGGATTTGAACACAGTTGCTCAGACTTGCAGACTCCCATATCCAAATTACTAGGCTATCTGTAGTGATAAAGCACATTTTTGCCCTTGACTATTTAGCAAAATTTCCTGATTTTGTGAACATTCCTATATAATCAGAATTTTTAAATATTCAGAGCTAGTATACACAGAAAAAGAAGTCTTTTTCTAATTCTCATAAAATGATCTGTACATTCTGTTGACAGTGTAGCCAAGTAGAGGGGGTCTTAATATCATCTAAATAATCATGATCAGAACTACTTTCATCCCTCAAACACTGGCACTTGCTGTTCCTGTTCTCTGGTATACCTCTCTTCTAGATCGGTGCTGTCCAGTAGAAATATATGAGTCACAAATATGAGCCACATACATAATTTAAAATTATATAGCAGCCACATTATAAAAAATAAGAATAAAGGTGGAACTAATTATACTAATGTATTATGTATAACTCATTATATCCAGAATATCACTTCAGTATGTAGTCAGTGTAAATATTAGTAAGATTCTTAACACTTTTTTCATGTTATGTGTTTGAAATCCAGGGTGTATTTTATGCTTCTAGGACATCTCATCTGGGACTAGTTACACTGAAAGAACTCAGGCACCGCATATGGCTACTGACTATCATATTGGGTAGCATGGCGTGGACGAAGCCACTTCGTCCACACAATGCTTGCTATGGGTAAAATAAATTTCAGAGAATACCAGGGCCATCCTGAAGGGGTCAGAAAAAAAATAACTTTTTTTTTTCTTGAAGAGACAAATAATAAATGTTTTAGGCTGCTGGGAAATATGCCTTCTGTCTCAGCTACCTAACCCTGCTATCACAGCAGGAAAGCAGCCACAGATAACACACCAGCAAGGTCATCCCCTGACTAGCTCATTAACATACATAACATAAGACTTAGTTCTGGTGCTTCTCCTATAGTGAAGATTTCTTTGAGCACATCACCTAGACTAGGCCCCACCACGCAATCCCTTACCTAGTTTTGTTGATCTGTAACACATATCACCAACTTCAATTAATAACTTTACTTCCTTAGTATCTATCACCCATACAACATTCATGAAGACAGGGAAAGCACATTATCTCTAGCATTTTGAAAAATTAAAAATTGTCTATTAATTGAATGAGTGTATATACGAATGAAAGAATTTTCCAGGCAGTTTGCTAAGTATTTTATAGAACTTATGTTATTTAAATTTTATAGAAATGCCACATTTCAGGGAAGCATCTTACCCCCATTTTATTGATGAGAAAGAGGCCAAGTTATCAGCCTGTTTGCAAATCATATCAGTAGTCAACTAAAAATTATAATAAAGTGACTTCAAAATGTATGCTTCTAACTGGTAAATTGTGTATTACAGGTATCTAAAGCTAGGTATAGGGGATAGAATTTTGGAGATTAATTAAAATAGTATTCAATAAATGGACTTCACAAGCCTTGGCGTACTCTTGCCTAATAACTAAAGGAAAGTAACAAAATAATAACTAAAGGAAAGTAACTAAAGGAAATAATAACTAAAAGAAAGTAATGATTTACTGATTACTTCTATGTTTCTAACTAGAAACATAGAATAACTAAGAACTAAATAACTAAAGGAAATAATGATAATAACTAAAGGAAAGTAATGACTTACTGATTACTTCTATGTTTCTAACTAGAATAACCTAATATACTATGCACTATTAGATTTTCTAACACTTTTACATTTATTATTTTATTTGATACTGCTAAGTGTCCTGTGATGTAAATAAAGCAAAAATATTACTTATGAGGTAAGAAAAAACACAAATGCCAAGTGAATTGTCCAAATGTAAACATTAAATTAGAAGCAACATGGGAACTATAACATAGATCACCTATCCCAGCATCTGCCTGTCCCACTAGCTACTTCTGTCATCCACAATTTTAAAAAGAAAAGAAATTGAGGAAGAAAAGAATTACCTTCCATCTGTATGGTGAAGGATGATAAGTAGATGTATTGTGATGCTCATTTCTCAATATATACAAATATCAAATCATTACTCAGTGTGTGCTTAAGACTAGCATAATGTTATATGTCAATTATACTTGAAAAAAGGAAGGAACATTTTTGCTTGTGGTCTAATACACCTAATTGTGTTTTCAGGGTGAATGGCTGTAAATTTGAGTAAATGATATTCTTAAATTATCTCTCTCCCTTTTTTTTTTGTACTGCTTCAAAGAACCAGATGAAGCAGTAGAATCAAATTTAGGACAACACACTACTTTTATGCTGGGTCTGGGGCAAGTGAATCTGTACACAATCCCTTTACAGTTAGAATCTCCTTTCCCCACAGCCATGTGGTTCTCCTGGATATAAGTTCCATCAGTTTTCAAAGCCAGACATTTTGAAAGGTCATGTCTCCAGCTCAGCTCCAAAGGGTTGGAGTGACTGATGTGGAGCACAAGCCCCTCATTCCTCAGGGAGGTGGCTTGACTCTTAAGGTATCTTCCAGTTGTGGATCACTGTACCAAGAGTGGGGTTTTTGGTGAGACCAGGTCTCTGGCCCTCTTACCCATCTAGATGTGGCCCTTTCCTCTATTGTTGTGAAGGAGCCATTTAGATAGTTTTCAGGTCTTTTTCAGAGAGAATTGTTCTATATGTAGCTGTAGATCTACTGTGTCTGTAGGAAGAAGGGAGTTCAGGATTTTTCTATGCTGCTGTCTTGAAAAGCCTCTAAAACAGTTCCTTCTTCTTGAAATGTATTTGGTAAAATGAACCAGGCAGAAGTCCTGATTCTTGTCTCTGTATTGAGCCTCTAGGACAGATTCTGAATAAGAGATAAGACACAGAACTACTGAAATCTATCTCACCAGCTGAATTAAAATAAAAAGGAACAGTTGTACTTTAGCCCAGTGCAACTAAATATATTTTTTAGGGTAATGGCTGAAAAATAGGACAATGACTTAAAATGCTTTTTGGGTTTGAGACTCCATCCCTTTGAGAAAGTTATATGCATGCATGTACGTGCACACACACCCGCACACATACACACACGCGCACACACATACACACACAGAGCACACAGAACACACAAACCAAATTTTGCTCCAAGGAAGCTCAAAACTATGTTATTGGACTTGTTCCACCCTGAAGAGGAGGAATATTGATGTGGGTCAAGATAAAGGTCAAGACACTAATAGTTGGTTCACCCTTAGATGAACTAAAAGCTTTGTATGACAAAGGATGTATTTGAGAGCTGTTGTGAGTTTATATTAGCGAGTGTCTTTTTTTTTTAATTAACACATAATGAATTATTAGTTTCAGGGGTACAGGTCTGTAAATTATCAGTCTTCCATAATTCACAGCACTCGCCATAACACACACCCTCCCCCAATGTCCATCACCCAGCCACCCCATCCCTCCGCACTACCCCAGCAGCCCTCAGTTTGTTTCCTGAGATTAAGAGTCTCTTATGGTTTGTCTTTCTCCCTGGTCCCTTCTTGTTTCATTTCTCCTTCCCTTCTCCCCATGACCCCTGCCCTGTCTCTCAAATTCCTCCTATCAGAGAGATCATATGATAATTGTCTTTCTCTGATTGGCTTATTTCACTTAACATAATATTCTTTAGTTCCATACACATCATTGTAAATGGCAAGATTTCTTTTTTTTTTTGATGGCTCCATAGTATTCCATTGTATACATATACCACATCTTCTTTATCCATTCATCTGTTGATGGACATCTAGGTTCTTTCCATAGTTTGGCTATTGTGGACATTTCTACTATAAACATTTGGGTGTACATGCCCATTCAGATCTCTGATTTGTATCTTTAGGGTAAATACCCAGTAGTGTGATTGTTGGGTTGTAGGGTAGCTCTATTTTCAACTTTTTGAGGAATCTCCATACTGTAATGAGTGTCTTTCAAGTCTGCTCCTTGGTCACCTCCTTGACCACATTCTTTTCTGTACTATCTGCAAACACCTAGTGGTTGGCCCTATAAAGGAACAAGCAACTGCTCCTAATTTTGAGGAACTCCTTGCTGTATGAAAGGCAGTGGTGCAGAATGGGGTCCAAATGAAAGCTATATCACCTACCTTCTGGAATTGCCTCTAATCTGAGCTAAAAGTCTAGGTCTCACCTCTCAGGATACCACTTTTTTTTTTTTTTTTTGAGTCCAGCGACTTATTAGTAAGAGAAATGTTGCCTCTCATTGTTTTTACCTGTTCATAAAGTAACAGGCTAGTTAATAGTCTGATTAAGCAGAGGGAATTATCTAACACAGGATCATTAAGAATAGATTTTTTTAAAAATAAGAATAGGATATTTCCTAGAAGGAAGCAAATAGTCATCATAACAAAATGAGAACTTTGTTAAATTTCTTGGATTCATTTCAGAACAATTATTTGGAAATAATAATTACATTACTAAATGGATACAGTAACATTTTCAGTGTTTAGGTTCGATAAAGATCTCAGTCTGAGTCCTGATCCCAGGAGTGTTGCTATAATTGTTTATGTCCCTCCCAAGTTCATTAGTCAAAACCTACTCCCTAAGGGGATGGTGTTTGGAGGTGGTGATGGAAGCAGAGCACCCATGAATGGGATTAGTGCCCCCATAAAAGAGACCCTGGAGAGCTCCCTCAACTCTTCTGCCATGTAAGTCTGTAGTAGAAGGACTGTCATCTATGAACTACAAAGTGGGTCCTTACCAGACACAGAATCTGCCAGCACCTTGATCTTGGACTTCTCAGGCTCTAGAACTGTGAGAAATAAATGTTTATTGTTTATAAGGAACTCAGTCTATGATATTTCTGTTGTAGCAGTTGTGTGGACTAAAACAGGTATCTTAACAGCTCAACTCAACTCCATAGTTTTTGAAGTTGTGTTCAGATTGCTTGTACAATTAGGTCAAGTTTGCCTAGAAGTTGGCATATAGTCTCACTCATCTCTAAACAGTAAGTCTTATATTTCCCTTACTATCTCCCATATAAATACCCTGGGTAGTTCAAACGAAGTCTTAAAATTTTGTTTTTTCAATTTTTACTGTAATTATAATATTATTTTAAGTAAAGTTGTTCTTTGGGCTCCACTCTATTGGAGTCATTGGATGAGTCACTTAACTTCATTATGACTCAGTTTTTTTCATCAGCCAATGGAAATAGTATAATACCTACCGCACAGGACTGTTATGGCGGTTAATTGAGATAATGCACTGAGGTCAACACCTAAAACATACTAAAGGCTTAATAACTACTGACCGCTATTATTTCTGTTCTTCAATAGCTTGTTTTATTATCACAGATTGCCAGGTAGAAAAGTTCAAAAGGCCCAAATCACAGAGGTGCTGCTTTTGAAAATGATAAAGACCCAGTGCCAGGAGGAAGTAGATTTCAGGATACAATTGGAGAAGATCAAGAAGGTACTTTCCATACTGAGGAACTGTTCCATCCCTGAGAGATGGCAAGAAGTAAGATGGGAATAGGAGAGCAGGTGACTATAGGGGCATTGGGAGAGCGTGGCAGGTGAGAAGAGGTAAGGGTAAAGGAAGGGTGGCAGACACAGGAACTGAATGTTTCTGGTGACTTTGTGGACATAAGCTTTGAATTTCACTCGTTAAGGTAGAAGGATATTAAGAAAATGTCTCAGAAATAAGAGATTTTGAGCATAATGGATCAGGGAATGGCTCAGTTTAGAAAAAGGTAAGAAAGATTACGATAAATGAATCTGAAATGACCTGAATACCAGCTTGCAATAAAATGAAAACTCCCCCACAGACCAGTGAGAAAGCTAGCAAATGTGGGATAAGAAAAAAAAAAAAAAAAAGGGATTGACAAATAAATAGGTAGACAATGACTTAAAAGAGTAACATACCTGTCATAAATGTCACAGTTCTAGACAATCAGCATTGCTACCTAAAGTTAATAGCTCTTAAGAAATTCAAAACTAAATATCACTTCATAAAGTAAAAGAGAACACAGGAAGAAGCAGCTACTTTCCCCCAGCCTTAATGAGAAAATGCAAACACGAATTAAGAACCCATTGACGGTTACAGTAGGCTTCATTACAAAGTATCAGTTCTGGGTTCTGCCACTTGAACAGGACAAAACAAAATTTGAAATTATTCTCTTTACTGCCACTGGGTGAGTTATGAACCAAAGAAATTAACAAAGGCAAATGAAAGCAACTGACAATTTAGGCTTGCTTACCTATTGCCTTAGGGTGGTAGGTAACATAATGATATCAATTAAGGAAGAGTTCTTTATATCTCATTCATGACTCCTGCCCATAAAATGATTAGACTTTTCCTCAATGCTATCTTTCCAATGATTACCTGAAGTCATCTTGCCATTAGAGTCTTTAGTTTAAATTCTGCCTGCCACTACTCGTTCCAGAAAGAAAGAAAACAAAATAAAACAAAAGACAGGATAATTTTGTCCTTCAATTGTTGCAGCCTAATCAATGGTCCTAGAATCAGAAGGATTTTCCTTCTTTTTCATCAATTTTCACTTTACTCTTTCTTACCCTAAAGTCACATATGCCTTTTTTAGCTGCGCCCTCACCCTCTGCTCCTTCCTGAGTGGGTGGAGCATCACATCTCTCACAGCATCTTGACTAGTTACCCTAGAAGTGCAACCAAAAGAAGACCAACCAAAACAAAAGTGCCTGCTATAACTCACTGAAATAAATGTAATATTCTAGGACCTAGATCATATTGACTGGCAGGTCTTGTATTGATGATTTTCTTCAGAGAGGGTGTTGGACAAGGTATGGGGTATTGGGGTTGTAAGCTAAGAGGAAATATAGTTGAACTCTCTAAAATTACAGTGTACGACCTGGGTGAACACATATTTGTTCAACAGAATTTTTGAAAGCTTAGAATAATAAACTTTGTTGCAATAAAAAAGGAATTACTGTGGTCCCACTCCACAAAACTGATATGAGTGCCTACTACCTGTTACGTATTGTTTTAGGTGCTGGAAACATAAATTATTTTTTTATTTTTAAAAGTTTGTGTAAAACTTAGAAATATTATGGTCTAAAAGAAGACATATTCAAATATACACAAATGGATAATTTCCATTCAACCTGATAAATGCCATGATAGGAAAACGCACAAGGCATTGTGGATACACTGAACTGAGAGAAGGGTCAAGGAAGACTCATCCAGTAGGTCATGCATGAACTGAATCTTGAAGAATGAGTAGGAACTAGCCAGTAGGAAATGGAATGGAGAGTGAGAAAAGCATTTCCATGCAGAAATGTCATGAGCAAAGGCAAAGAGGCATGAAACAGCTTGGTGTGAACAGCCGGGAACTACAAGCAGTTTGCTGTTGCTGGAGCATAAAATGTGAAGAGGAGAGGAGGCCTGAGCAGTTGGTAGGAATGGTTTGAGTTTTATCTTGCAATAGAAGAGATCATTAAAGGAAGTGACATGAAGTTTTGCTTTTCACCAACACCTCTTTGGGACTTGTGTAAAGAAAGGATATGAAGTGTGACTGACTGGACTATATTATCATTCTCATCTGGTCATTCACTTATAATAAAATTAGATGTTCAGGGACGCCTGGGTGGCTCAGTTGGTTAAGCAGCTGCCTTCGGCTCAGGTCATGATCCCAGCGTCCTGGGATCAAGTCCCACATCGGGCTCCTTGCTTGGCGGGGAGCCTGCTTCTCCCTCTGCCTCTGCCTGCCATTCTGTCTGCCTGTGCTCGCTCTCTCCCTCTCTCTCTCTGACAAATAAATAAAATCTTAAAAAAAAAAAATTAGATGTTCATACCCTTTGCTATGTGAGTTGCAAGGCTTCTTTCTAGAGTCTATAATTTTCCCACCCCACTGATGTTGGGTTTGGGTTTGACTGATGAAATATGGGCAAGAATTACAATGTTTCAGTTCCCAACAAGGCTTTATGAGGCACTGCAACTTTTCTCCAGCTCTGCTCAGATTCCTTCCCCTGCCATGAGAAGATCAGGTACCAATAACTCTTTAAGTCTGAGTTCCAGATTGATGAACCTGTCTCAAATCCTGAACCAATCGTAGCTCAGCTGAAATCAGCCAAACTGCAGCAGATCTACAAAGCAATGAGCATGACATACATATTTTTTATTTAAATCATTGATATTCTAAAGTTACTTGTTACACAACATCACCACATGTGAAATCAGATTTATACAGGGAGTTAAAAGAAAAATACAGAAAGATCAGTCCAAAGGTTGTGTCTATAGACAAATAGAAAGTTGATTAAGGCTTGAACACAGCATTGATAGTAGAGATGAGGAAAAAGAAGGCAGAGGTGGAGACAGGAAATATTTTAGAAAAAAAGTCTAAGTTTGATAATTGATAATGGGGCAGTGTTGGGAAGAATAAGAATTTAAGGATGGCTTTTAAATTTCTGGAGTGGATAATTAGGTAAATGATAGAGCCATTCATGCAAATGTAGAATAGAAAACAAATTTGTTTATTCATTCTAGAATTTATTGGGAAATAATTCCTTGCCAATTTTAGTCTAGACCTGAATATATGGTCAAGAGGTCAAAAAGTCTGCTATTCTTGTGGACTTTACATTCTCTTTGGAGAGATGAGTACATAGGTAAATACGTATGAATGATTTTAAGTGCTATGAAGCAAATAAACAGATGTAATTTTTAAAGTAGCAAATAAATAGAGAGGTCTCATTCATACAGGGCAGTCAGTGAAGGAAACTTTTGAAGAGGTAGTTGGACAGAGGCCCAGTGGGTGAGAATGAGCTGCCTAAGGCAGTTGCAGTGTCCTCTCAAGAAAAGGAATCGTGATGACAAGAATTCCTCAAGGCAGGTCAGAGCTTGGCATTCATTGCTGAAAAGAAACAGCGTTAAGGGAGTGAGGAAAAAATATGTGTTGGTCATGGAAACCCTTAATTTGAGATGTTCATAGGATATCCAGGTGGAAATATTGAGTTAAGGAGGCATGAGTCTGAAGTCCTTGAGGAAAGGCACAGTTCTGGCTAGGGGTACAAACTTTGGCTCACCACCCTGTAAGTGGCAGTTTTAAGCATGAGTGACTGAGATTGTCCAGGATAATTTAAATGGTGAAAAGGGATGTTGTCCTAAAAACAAATCCTAAAGGTCACAAATATTTTTAGGTTTTTTTAGAGGGGAGCACATCCAAAACAGACACTGGGAAGAAAATCTAAGAACAAAGAGAGGGTGAAACAACAGAAGTCGAGTATATTTATCATAATTTTTGTTGTTGACAGTGTTTTCCTGTGTGACAACTGCAAAATCTTACAACAAAACCAATTTATTTTTATGCTTATGGGTATGCAGCCTGGCTGTACTTTGGTTTATCTAAGCAGTGCCAAGTTGCACCAGGCTGGACTGCAAACCTCTTGGTAGTTCCAGATCTACCCACATATCTTCATTCTGGGGTCCAGACTGAAGGGTTGGCTGCTGCCTCTGGGATGTTTTTATAATGGCAGATCACAGGAATTCAGGGTTCTGAGTAAAGACACACATTGCCTCTTAAGACTGTGCCTTAATACTGATAGAATCTCACCCTGCCAACATTTCATCAGCCAAAGTAAGTCATATGATCCTTCCCAACTTCAATGTCACAGAAAGTATATTTTACCCACGGTAGACAGAGGTTCTACAAAGCCTCATGATAAGGGGCTCAGATACATACTTCTAATTCAAAGAAGAAAGGAAGAATTAAGAGCAATAATCTAATCTACCACATCAAGGAAACAGTTTCAAGGAGGGAAATACCAACAGGGCCAGTTATTACAAAGATATCTAATAATATAATAATAGAAGACTGAGCAGAATCCATCTTATTGGCCTAAAAAGTTATTTCTGGTAATGCTAGTGGGACCTTTTCTTAGAAAGTAGCAGGGATAGAAGCTAAGGAATGAAGAGCAGCTTAAGAAATTGAGAGAATAGTAATAAACTACTTGCTTAAGTTTGGATACTAAAAGAAGAAAAAGCAAAATTAAATAAGAATATTTTGTTTTGTACAATACAAAGTTTCTACCCCTAGCCAGAGAAGAGGGAGCCTGCTTCTCTCTCGCTGCCTCTGCCTGCCTCTCTGCCTGCTTGTGTGTACTCTCTCTCTCTGTCTCTGGCAAATAAATTAAAAATCTTAAAAAAAAAAAAAGAATATTTTGTTGTTATGTATGTATGCTTGTTTTTGGAGTGTGAGAAATGGGGTATACATTTTCATCATCATTATCACCAATAACTGTTATTGAGGGCTTACTATGTAGCATACTCAGTTTTAAGAGCTTTGTATGCATTTGTTTTATTTAATTCTACAATATAGATGTTATCTTATCCGCTTCATAGATGAGGTAACTACAACACAGAGATTAAGTGCGTTGCCTAAACCAGGAACCTGGTAAACAGCTATCAAGGCTTGCTACTCACAGTGTGCTCATAGACCAATACCTCAGTGTCATTTGGCTGTTTGTGAGAAATTCAGAATTCAAGCCTCTGAAACCTACTAAAGCAGAATTTGTGTTCACAGCAGGATATCTTGGTACTTTTATGCATTAAAATTTGAGAAACACTAATAGAATATTTGGTGCTTTTGTTTATCTAAAACCTATACCTCATTTTCTGGTAAAGCAACTGTTTTTTCTAGAAACTTCAGACTTTTCTTGAATTCTTCCTCTTCTTTTTAACACTTTTGCATTTAAGAAATTAACAAGTATGGCAGCTCCTCATTATTTGTGGATTCCATCTTTATACTTTTGCCTGCTCATTAAAATTTATTTGTAACCCCCACATCAATGCTAGCTTCACTTTCATAGCCATTTGTGAACATGCACAGAGTTGGGAAAAGTTTGAGTCGTCAACACACATGTTCCCAGCCGAAGTGGAACAAAACAATATTCTGCCTTGTTTCAGTTTCTATAATGTAAACAACTGTCCCTTTTCTGGTCTATTTAGTGCTATGTTGTTCACATTTTGTGTTTTTTGTTGGTGATTTTGATGTTTAGAATGGCTTCTGCAGCGTTCAAGTGCTGCATGTTGTTCCTAAGTGGAGGACAGTTGTAATGTGCCTTACAGGGAACATACATGTTAGATAGGCTTCATTTAGGCATGCATTCTAGTGCTCTTGGCCATGAGATCAATGTTAATGAGTCAACAATATAGTACATCTAAATTCATCTATCATCTATTTGGATCCAGGCAGCTCCAAAAGTACTAGAGTAACATGTATCATGTGTGATGAAACTATGGAAAAGTGGATAAAATTTGTGGATTCATATATGACAACTAATTAAAAAAAAAAAAAAGTAGCGGACAATATTATTGTGAGGCTGGAAGCCAAAGGAATTTAGAACCACATTACCAAGAGTCAGAGAATGTTAAACCCTTTTTTATTTTTTATTTTGTTTTAATGGGGATAGGGAGTGTCTTTAATTACTTCAATGTTAATTTTCTTATGATATATTTTGTTTCTGCCATTTCTGGAAAGCAAATATGAGGAAATGAGTTGATCGCAGGTCCAAGAATCTTTTCGTCCAAACTAACTTTGCAGTAAAGAATCGGACAGGAAGGACGGAAGCCAAGGGACTCAAAATTAACAAAATAAAAGAGTTGAACCGAATTTTGACTTGTGAGTCAACACAAACTTGTGGTCTTCAGGTTATACCAGACAGGGTGCTTGGTATTATGCCTACTACCAATTCAGGCTCCTTATATTCTTGAGTAAAAACATCCTGACCTGGGGATACAGGTGGGGTCACTCTGAACCAATAGGGCCAACACTCAGACCTAGCCAGGAAATGATATGGAGAGACAGGGGTAAGGTCATGAGGCTCTCCTGGGGGCAAAGAGTCAGCCCTAAGATTACTGCATTATTTCCAGATGGTTCCGATCCAAAAGCCAAGGCCCACAGTCAGAGATTAGGAGACTGGTCAAGAAGTGGTCAGGGACCCAGAGTCAAGCTACATCCAGGAGTCTAGAAGGTGAATTTAGACTGAGCAACTCTTGAGGGCTCCATTTGTCTCTCTACCTCAGAGAAATTCTCCATCCTCCCAGTGTTCTTTAGGATGCAGATGGCTTAGGAATCTATACCTTGGTTTGCTTTCTTAATTGGGAAGTTTCCTGATGATTCACATAGCTACTGCTTGGGATTTCCCTACAGAAGGATGAGGCCCAGAGAATCACTGCTTCCTTCCCAGTGTCAATTTTTCTAGGATCCATGTCTTTGTTTTGCCCATTGTTGGCTGGTGCCAGCCTGTTCACCACAGCTTTTAAAGCCCCAGCATGACATTAAAAGTTCATGATGGTGACAAGATAAGTCTTCTGCAACTAAGACTTGAACTGTTCAGTGGTTGAAGGTGGTTAAGGCATTGTTCCTAGAGTTCGAAACAGAGAGAGGGTTTCACAAACTTTTCCAACAAATGCACACTGTGTGCTGGACAAATCCTTGCAGGCTTAGATACATCATCCCACTTTACTATTATGACGACCCTGAGGGATGGGCATTTTTATCCTCATTATACTCAAAAGGAAACTGAGGCCCAGTGGTGGGCACTTAATCAATATTTTAATCAACTTTCTTATTCTCCTGGACTGTGGACAAAGCTAAGGCAAGAGAGTGAGGGAGGAGATCATTTTCATTTACTAATAAATAATGTCATAAAAACATAAACCCAAAGGTTTGAGGGATTCAAGAAATCATCTAACAGATCAGGCAAATATGGTATTATTTCAGCAATTGCAGAGATAACATGAAAGAGGTCTGCTTAATGTTCAAAGCCAATGATTGAAAGAGGTAAGATTCAGGATTCTTAATCTTAGCATAGAATCCTTTTGTAATTTAGGCAAATATTTACATTTGATCTAGAAATGAATCCTATTAGGACATATATATCTTATAGAGTGGATTCTGTGTGTTTCCTCGACCACCCTACCCTTAAATATTTTTAATTGATTGTTTATCTTCTCCTCCTTGGGATCTGTTTGCTATAAAGTAGAATGTTAGTCATGGTGCATTACTTATTTTTCTCTCCTTCTTTCACTTGTTTATACATTTAATCAACAAGTAATTATAGTTTTCCTACTGTGGCCCATACAGTATGTTAGTTACTTAGGCTACAGAGACAATAAGTCTGGATAAAATTGGATGAAAGAATAACCTTCATGTTATTCAGGGTCTAGAAGACAAATATTTTAATTATAATGAAACCTTCTTTCATTTAAGAAGGCGGGAATTTGTGTGAGGAATAGTGAAATAGAAATATCAAGGTATTTGGAATTAAGCAAACCCGAATTCCAACACAATTTCTTAATAGTTATGTCAACTTGGAAAAATCAATTCTGAGATTCAGTTGAATCCTATCAAAGTATAATTTCGAGAAAGTTAAAAACGTAACTCTCCTAGAAATAAAAGCAAGCAAGTTAAAGATTTATGTCATTAGTGAAAGAAAGCACAGGATAGTAAAACCAGTCAAAAGGAGAATTTGAGGAAACAGTGTTATGAACTTTGTCAGGCAAAGCATGCTGAGATAAATTTTCTAAATTAGAGATGAAGCAATTTAATATTTACAGGGCAACAAGACTTTAATCCTTGGGGTCATTTATCTTCTCTTCTGGACAGAAATTATTTACATTTCTACTGGACAATAATCTACTAGGTTAAAACATATTTTCACAAAAATTGTTCCCTAATCAATAGTGCGTTGTAAAACTGTAAATAGTACAGTCTTTGGAGAATTAAATAATTCTTGATTAATCTTATTGGAAAATGCTTCATATAGCTTTGAAAGTAGGCATAGTTATTCTTTGCCTTATTTCTGAGGAGATTCAGGACGTGTCACTGCAAAATAAGCCATTTTGGCACAAGTGTTATTTCCAGCTGAAGGCAACTGAGAAATAGCAGACAGAGAGAGAGGCGCTCTGCCCTCCCTATATCTTCCTGAAAGTGGGGCATAAATTGTTCATGAGACCTTCCTTGTGCCAGTAAAAACAAGAGTGACTCTCATAAATGAAGATGGGGAGTTGATGCTGAAGTGAGCCTCTGTAATCAGATTTTACTAAAATAACCCTTATATCAGCCCCACTGTATATTTCCTGGTCACCGTCCCACCATTTACCATTCCTAAAGCCCCAACTCCTTTACCTTTTATCTAATTACTTCTCCACAATTTATTGCCCTGTGTTAAATTGGTATATGAACCCCAAGTCTAACCACTCTGGGTTTTCACTTCTTTTCTGTGAAGCTCCCATGCACATAAAGATATTATTATCAATAACAACAAAATGCCTTTTGCTTATTAATTTGTCTTTTGTCAGTTCAGTGTTGAGGTCTCCAGGTACTGAACCTAAGGGGGTAGAGGGTAAGTTTTTTTTTTCTCTACAGTTCCAAGTTTGGATGATTTTTCTTATGTTCCTCTATAAAATCTGGTTACAGTAAAATCCAAAAAATAATTTTCAAATTAAGGGAAACTCAGTACCTTGTGCACAACAGATGCACAACACATGATATCTATGTGTCTGATATTGGGCTTTCTCCACCATCCCCTACCTAACTCCTTTGCGTGATTATGAAGTTTCCAAAAGGAAAGTATTGTGAAAACAGCAGCAATGGTAACAAGTCTAGATAATCTAGAGTCCTCCACTTCTCAATGTTTGACAAGAAGCGACATGGAACACCAGCATAACTCCCTGAACAGTAAAAGACCGGGTGGATAAAAATAGAAAATAGTAGAGAAAACTAACCAAGCATTATTGATGTCGTGTTGCCCGGTAAGGTCATTCTGTTATTGGGTCAAAATCCTGCATTTCCAGTTACTCCCCAGGTACTGCAAAGGGAACCCTGTTGGAAAGCTCCCTAAGTACACACCGCTTCTCCAACTGGTTTTAATATGTAACATGGCACAATTTAAATATTTCTCCCGCATAGATACTTTATCCTCTTTATTACAAATGAATTACTCAGCTCACAAAATTATCTGAACAGGAAGGCGCAAGTA
This sequence comes from Mustela lutreola, assembly GCF_030435805.1. Classification (NCBI taxonomy): domain Eukaryota; kingdom Metazoa; phylum Chordata; class Mammalia; order Carnivora; family Mustelidae; genus Mustela; species Mustela lutreola. The sequence continues at coordinate 81,555,454 of NC_081299.1, read as the reverse complement.
AGAGTGCATTATTGTTTGCTGGTTGAAGAGATAAGCAGTTAAACATCTAGAGGTGAAGTGGAGGACAATTAACATCCCAGCCCACTCAATTATCATACAATGCCCACTTCTCAGGGAATTAGAGCTATTACAATCTGCTACTATGAATAAATGAGTATTTTAGCTCTCAGAGGGTAATGCAATAGTCTTGAAAATAATCTTTTTATGAGATTGTGGCTTTATCAGTTATAGTTTAGAGTCAGGATAAACACTGATTATGTATCGCATTATAATGACTGCTGGAGGGTGCTTGCGTTTGGGTTTTCAATGTTATTAATTTTGCAGTTCTACTCTTCTTGTCTAATATGCTTCATGGAATCAGTCTTGGCAAAGTGACTCCAGCTCACTTTTAATATCATCTTTCTTAGTGAATTTTAGCAACAAAGAAAATTAAGTTGTAAAAACTGCCCAAAAGGAAATATTTTCTAAAGGACTTATGGCATGAGGTTTTCCAATGTAAATGGAGTCTAGGACAGCATGGTCTTTCTGACAATGAACCGTGCCGAAAACACTTAGAACAGCTTAGGCACAGCTTCAGAGTGAAAGAAAAACAAAAGAGAATACTGTGTCTGTGTGTGTGCTCTCAGTCTCATGCAATGTAGAAGAGCATTTTGTTTGTTTGCAGTGTTTAACGAAAATCTTCTTCCTGGGACATTTTGACCCAGTTTTTTGAATCTTCATCAACTGAGTTGCTGATTTCCTCTGCAGCTGCCAAGGTTCCAAGGGTTTTTTGTAGGGTTTTTTTTTTTTTTCTTTCTTTATTTGACCAGCAGACAAAAGCAAAACTAAATACATGATAGCGTTAGAGAAGACTAACTACAAAAGAAAGCCTTCGAGGGCCCCGAAGAGTGGACCATATGTGAAATCAAATGGGCCAGCCATTGCATCAGCTGTGAACATATTGCACCAACTGGGAATGAAAATAAAACATTCAACTACCAACTGTTATAATCTGTAAATAGTCAAACTAATTCCTGTGGGCTCCAAAAATACATGCGAAGGGTGCTCATCAAGACCCTATTCTCCTGTTCACAGGTAAGGTGGCTTACTTGTTTCTTGAAAAACAAGGAGAGCTAGAAAGACTGATACAGATAAACCCCAAAACAAAAAAACAACAATAAAAAACCCAATCCATGTGGTTTAAAAGACTCCAGGGATTTAGGAAACTGTGTCCAAAGATTACAAATTGAGGATAATGAAACAGTAGTGAATTTCGATGCAACTTGTCAACACACAAATACCCCAAGCCTAAAATTCCCTATAGTCAGAAACTGGCAATGAACCCGAGGAAATATATAGACTGTACCAAAGCTCTGGAGAATTTAGTTTGCATCTGGCAAGTATTCACCTACCTTCTAGTTGCCTTCAGTTTAATAATGCATGCTAGGAACAGATGGACATAGTGTTCCTAGGTGGACTAGATTCTCTCTAGTATCAGTAGCAGTGAAAAACTGGACTTTGAATATTTAACAGAAAAAAAAAAAAAAAGAAGTCCCAAGAAAAAGTAGATGCTATGCATGCAGTCTAGAGCATTGCTTTAACACATTTGCTTAGTCCCGAAGCATGTGTTTCATCCAACAAAATTTAAGACTAATCAAATGTTTGAAAAGTCCATATCATACATTTGTTTTTACTTACAGCAAACACTATATTTAGATCAATGACAATAACATGCATGTGGTAGGGATTAGTACTAATTACACTTGCTCAGAAAGCAAGAAAATCTTTTGTACTAGTTAAATACGATCTACTTACTCAGCTCCCTGCACAAAACACAAAGACATGGCTCTGCCACTTTGTTGCTGTATGACCTTGAACAAGTCCTCAAATGGCTCAGAGTCTCATTTTCCTCATCTGTAAATAAGGATGATAACACGCACCCTGCATGTTCAGAGAGTTTCTGTGGGAAAGACAACAGATGCCATTTAAGCTGTGAAGCACAGTCCCACATGCAGTCATTATGCCTGGCATCACCCTGGCAATATGGACATAGCTCTCTTCCTTAAGGACTTTTTAGACTAGTGGAAAAAAAGGATGCATACATTTATTGTAACACACTGTGGTATGTGAGTAACTTACTCATATACAAATGAAGGAGTATATGAAGAGTTAGATTTATAATGTTTAATAGGAGTATGGTTGAAATATGAAAGGAAATCTTGGAGAGAGTGACACCTGAGTCATATCTTAAAGAAACTAGAAAGAAAAAAGAAACTAAAAAGTATTGTATACACATTATATACTGTGACTTACTAAAATTTTGTGATTGCTAAGAAGAACAGTATATGACTATGTATAAATAATAATATAATATGATAATGTAAACAGTACAGTAGTATGAATATACAAATATAAATTTGCTTATAATATAATATAAATTACAAAAATATTAAAGAAATACACATTCCAGGACACCTGGGTAACTCAGTGGGTTAAGCCTCTGCTTTCAGCTTAGGTCATGATCTCAGGGTCCTGAGATCCAGCCCTGCATCAGGCTCTCGGCTTAGTAGGGAGCCTGCTTCCTCCTCTCTCTCTGCCTGGCTCTCTGCCTACTTGTGATCTCTCTCTGTTAAATAAATAAATAAAATCTTAAAAAAAATAAAGAAATATACATTCTAATTAAAATGCAGGGGTGCCTGGGTGGCTCAGTGGGTTAAGCCTCTGCCTTCGGCTCGGGTCATGATCTCAGAGTCCTGGGATCGAGTGCCGCGTCGGGCTCTCTGCTCAGCGGAGAGCCTGCTTCCCTCTCTCTCTCTCTGCCTGCCTCTCCATCTACTTGTGATTTCTCTCTGTCAGATAAATAAATAAAATCTTTAAAAATAAATAAATAAATAAATAAATAAAATGCAAATTTGTCAGAACAAATGAAAATGTAAAACCCAATTGAACAGTGTCTAAAGAAGATTCACTTAAAATATAAAGACACAAATAGGTGAAAAGGAAAGGGTATAAAAGAGATATACCATGCAAATAGTAATCATAAAATAGCTAGAATAGCTATGTTAGTATTAGATAAAATAGACCTAAACATGAAGAATAGTATCAGAGATGATAAATCATTTCAAAATGATAAAAAAATGAATTTATCAGGAAGACATACATTCATAAATTTAATACATAAATCAAAACTTGAAAGATATAAAGAGAAAAATGGACAATACCAATATTATAATTCAAGAGTCTAACCTTCCCCTTGGCCATTAAGTGAACAATTAAACAAAAATTTTAAGAACGTATAAATGATCTGGAAAACATTAACCAGCCTGATTTAATTGATATTTATGGAATACTATAACCTACAACCAGAAAATGGAAATTATTTACAATTAGATATGGTATGTGTACTCATTTGGTGTTGATCGTGGCATTCTATGGAGAAAATACATGTATTAGATATATTTCATTCAGGCATGAGTTATAGGGCTGTTGGCAGAGTTCAGTGTTTATGAAGCAGCAATATATATTAAATAATGTATTGATTGGCTAATGAAAATGTTGTGGCCAGAGGTTTATAAGAACCGAATACTTTACTTTTCCTAGAAGCAGGGATTAATTCATTGTTTGCAATGATTTTATAGAACATAACTATCACAGATAACAAGAATTGACTGTATATGAGTGGACAATAAACACATGAAAATATGCTCAAAACATTAGTCATCAGGGAAAAACAAATGAAAACTATAATAAAAAATCACTATAAGACACAATCAAAATGACATAAACTGAAAAGACTGACAACAAAAAATGATAATGATGTTGTAGAGTAACTAGAATTCATACATTTTAGTGGTAATGTAAAATGATATAAAAAGTTCTGGCAGTTTGTTATAAAACTCAACATATATTTGTACAATGACCCAGCAATTCTACTCCTAGGTATTTAGCCAAGAGAAACAAAATTTGTGTATCAATTGTGTTCATAATAGGCAGATAGGAAAAGGTGTCTATCAACAGAAGAATGGATAAAGAGACTGTGACATAATTATAGAATGGAATGAAACTCAGGAATTAAAAAAAAAAATTACTATACATACAGCTCATAACAGGAATTGCAAAAATATTATGGTAAGTGAAAGAAAACTTACACAAAAATACAAACCATATTATTTTATTTACATGAAATTTTAAGATATTAAAAGAAGTTAAAATAATCTATGATAAAAAAATCAGAAGTGCCTCTGGTGTAGGGCCTGGGATTGAGTGTCCAGATGGGCTTGGAACAAACACTAAGAAATCTGGTGTGATGGTAGGGTTCTTGAGGTGGATTTGGTTCACACAAGTGTCTAGATTTGTCAAAACAGTGGCTTTACACTTTTTGAAATACACTACTTGTGTATTTCACAAGTAGGAATACCTGACACTACACAAGTAGTGTATTTCATTGTATGTAAATCTTACACCAAAAGGAAAAAATTGCCAATATTGACTTCTAATTAATCACATGCATGTTGAAATATGTAGGAGAATATGTACTGATGTCTAAAATTTACTGTAAAATGTGTCAGAAAATAAAGTAGATTTATAGATAGATATGTGGATATTTAAATGAATAGGTATGTGATGAGCAGATAAAATAAATAATGGTAAAATCTAGTTGGTAGGTATATAGATATGCATATATAGAATATATACAAAATTATTTTACATTTTCTATATGCTTGAATTTTTTCATAGCAAAATGCTGAAAACCATAAGAAGGATGACTCATTAACATATTCAAATTCATATCTATAAATGAATATTTGTCTCTGAAACTGTGACCCTGGGGATCTATCCACTTAATCTAATTATATGTCATCTGCTCAAAAAAAATTAAATATATTTGTGGCTCCTCATTTAGTATTGCCTTCAGGAAACAGTTTATAAATATAAAACAGCTTATAAACTACAGAAGAAAATCAGTGTTCTTATCTTTTAGTCACACTTAATATCCTAATCTCACATGCTTTTGTTGAAGAGGATGATCTTACCTTTTCTATAGACATGGCTATAGCTAAATTCTCAGTATTACTAAAGCAAATTCAGTTTCAAAAGATACTGTTCTGCCCCTGAGAACTATTTAAAAATCCTTGTTTTTAGGTGAGCCTCCAAAAGAAAGTCCCCAAAATGTTCTGAACAATGCAGCATCATTCAAAGACTACATAACCCAGCAGTATAAGAACTTTAAAAGGTGTGATCTCAAATCCCTCCTTTCTCCCTCCCTCTCTCCCCTGTTTTCTCTCTCTTTGTATCTTTATTCAGTAAATATCTGAGCATTAGTTTAATACTGGAGAGAAAATTTTATTACTCCGGGAATAGAAGAACTCAGTTGAGTGGGAAAAATCAAGCATTTAGGAAAAGATAAACTTACAACTCAACAGTGTGGACAAAACATGAGGCTTGCCTATGTAAATTTTGATGTTTGTTTCAAATATATCACATTATTTTGTATTCATATCTGGTAAATATATGTCAACTGCTCACCTTTAATATATTTAGCTTTCTTTATATTTTGGTCATAATTATTCATATGTCTCAAATATTCTACCAGTCAGCAACCATTTATGGATAGGTAAGACTTGAATTAACAGTCTCCTCATTCTTATTTTCTTTCTAAATTAATGAATGTTTCTTTTATCTTCCCCATAATTGTCACTGAGATTGCCCTGATTCCACACATTATGCAATTTTTTAATTTCCTCTTTCTTTTATGTCTCACATTTAAGTCAAAATAATTATTTTCTTCATCACATGACTTAAAATTTCCATTATAAATATAGTATCAATTACTACACATAAAGATAAAACAAAAACCACAATAAGAGAGCTAAATGAAATGGAGATAACTAATATGTCTGATAAAGAATTTAAAGTAATGGTTATAAAGATACTCACTGGACCTGAAGAAAAAGTGGAGGACTTCAGTGATACCCTCAACAACAAAGAAATGGAAAACATAAAAAAAGAATCAGTCAAAGATGAAGAACTGAATAATGAAATTGAAAATACACTAGAAGGAGTAAGTAGTAGACTAGAGGAATCAAGAAGAATGGATCAGTGACCTGAAGGACAAAGTAATGGAAAGTAATCAAACTGAAGGAGAAAGAAAATAAATTAAAAATCAAAACAGACTTAAGAAACTCAATGTCACCATAAATCAAAATAACTGCATTATAGGGGCCCCAGAAGGAGAAGAGAGAGAAAAGGGGGCAGAAAATTTATTTGAAGAAATAATAGCTGAAAACTTCCTGAATCCAGAGAAGGAGATTGAAATCTAAATCCAAGAGGCATAGAGAGCTCCCTAACAAAATCAAATCAAGGAGGGACCAAGGCATATAGTAATTCAAATGGCAAGAAGTAGTGATAAAGAGAATTTCTAAAGCAGCAAGAGAAAAGAAAACACACACACACACACACACACACACACACACACACACAGGAAACTCCATAAGAATATCAGCTTATTTTTCAGAAACTTTGCAGGCCAGAAGAGAAGGGCTTGATGTATTCAAAGTGCTGAAAGAAAAAAACCTGCAATCAGGAATACTCTATCTAGGAAGGCTATCATTCAGAATAGAAGGAGAGATAATAAGTTTCCCAGACAAAGAAAAGTTAAAGGAATTCATGACTACTAAATCAGCCATACAAGAAACGTTAAAGGGGACTTTTTGTGGAGTGGAGTGGAAAGCAAAGAACTTAAACAGAAACAAAGAAACAAACAAAAAAAGCACAAACACACAAAAGCACAAGAGCAGTAAAATTAAATATATCTATAAAAATCAGTCAAAGGATTCACAAAATAAAAGGATATAAAGTAGGACATCATATACCTAAAATGTGGAGGGGAGAAGAATAAAAATTTAGTGCTTTTAGAATGGGTTCCAACTTAAGTGACCATCAACTTAATATAGACTGTTATATGCTGAAGATGTTATATATAAACCTAATGGTAAGTACAAATCAAAAACTGGTACAAGAATGTAAAGTATAAAGAGAAAGGAATCCAAGTATACCACTAAAGAAAGCCAAAAACCACAAATCAAAAACTGGTACTAGAATGCAAAAAATGAAGAGAAAGAAACCCAAGTATATCACTAAAGAAAGCCAAAAACCATGAGAGAAGAAAGGAACAAAAACAACTATAAAACAAGAAACAAAATGGCAGTAAATACATACCTACAAATTATTACTTTGTATGTAAATGGACTAACCTCTCCAATCAAAATACATAAGGTGATGAAATGGATTAAAAAAAAAAAACAGAACTCACTGTATGCTGTCTACAAGAGACTCATTTCAGACCTAAAGACATATGCAAATTGAAAGTGAACACGATGGAAAAGCATTTATCATCAAAGGACAGTGAAAAGAAAGCAAGGGTAGCAATATTTGTTCAAAATAGCAATACTTGGATAAAATAGACTGTAAAACAACAACAGACGAAGAAGAACACTATATGATCATTAAGGGGACAATCCAACAAGAAGATAAAATTATTTTAAATATTTATGCACTCAACATGAGAGCACCAAAACATACAAAGCAGCCGATAACAAACATAAAAGAAGTAATCCATAATAATACAATAGTAGGGGACTCAAACACCCCGCTTACATCAATGGATAGACCAAAGAGAAAATCAACAAGGAAACAATGGTTTTGAATGACACATTGGACAGATGGATCCAACAAACACACTCAGAAGATTTCAACCTAAAATAGCAGAATATACATTCTTTTCAAGTGTACATGGGGCATTCTACAGAATAGATCATATGTGAGGCCACAAAAATAGCCTCAACAAATTCAAATGGATTATAGTCATACCATGCCATGCATCTTTTCAGACCACAGTGCTATGCAACTAGATATCAAACACAAGAAAACATCTGGAAAGAACACCAAATACACCAAAGAATGGGTCAATCAAAAATCAAAGAAGAAATTAAAAAAAAAAAATGGAAACAAATGAGAAAGAAAACACAGCAGTCCAAAATCTTTGGGGTAGAGTAAAATAGGCCTAAAAGAGCTAGAAAAGGAAGAATAAACAAAGCCCCAAACCAGTAGAAGGAAGGAATAATAAAGACTGGAGCAGGAATAAACAAAATAGAAACTAAAAAAACGATAGAACAGAGCAAAGAAACCTGGAACTATGTAGAACAGAACAAAAAAACCCAGAACTGATCCTTTGAAAAGATCAATAAAATTAATAAGCCTTTAGCCAAACTCATCAAAAATAAGGAGAAAAGACTCAGATAAACAAAATCAGAGAGAGGAGAAATAACAACTAACACCACAGAAATAAAAAGGATTATAAGAATATTACACAAAAATCATATGCCAATGAATTAGACAACCTTGAAGAAATGGATAAATTCCTAGAAACATATAACTTCCCAGCACCGAATCAGGAAGAAATAGACAATTTGAATGGACTGATTACCACTAATGAAATTGAATCAGTAATCAAAAAACTCCCCAAAAACAAAAGTCCAGGATCAAAGGACTTCACAGGGGAATTCTACCAAATATTTAAATAAGAATAAAAAACTATGCTGTTCCAAAAAATAGAAGAGGAAGGTAAGCTTCCAAATTCATTCTACTACAATAAAAAGAGAACTACAGGCCACTATTTCTAATAAACATAGATGCAAAAATCCTCAACAAAGTATTAACAAACCAAATTCAACAACATATTAAAAACATCATTCACCACAATCAAGTGGGATTTATTCCTGGGATTCAAGGGTGGTTCAGTATTTACAAATCAGTCCACATTACATAACATTACACATCATATCATCAAGAGAAAGGATAAGAACCATAGGGTCATTTCAATAGATGCAGAGAAAGCATTTGATGAAGTACAACATCCATTCAAGATAAAAGCATTAAACAGAGTAGGTTTGGGGGGGACCTACTCATGTAAAGGCTATACGTGAAACTACTATCAGACTCAGGGGGGAAAAGAGAGAGTTCTCCCCCTAAGATCAGGAAAAAGACAGGGATGTCCACTCTCACCACTCTCATTCAACATAGTAATGGAAGTCTTAAGCACAGCAATCAGATAAAAATAAATTAACTAAAGGCAACCAAATTGGTAAGGAAAAAGTAAAACTTTCACTATTTGCAGATGATATGATACTACATAAAGAGAACTAAAGATTCCAAGTAAAGATTCCAACGAAAAATACTAGAACTGATAAATGAATTCACTAAGTTTACAGGATACAAAATACACAGAAATCCATTCCATTTCTAAACACTAATAATGACATATCAGAAAGAGAAATTAAGAAAACAATCTCATTTACAATTGCACCAAAAATAATACAACACATAGGAATAAACTTAACCAAGGAGGTGAAAATCTGTACTCTGAAAACTATAAACATTAATGAAAGAAATTGAAGACAAAAAAAAAAAAATGGTGCTCATGGATTGTTAGAGCTAATATGGTTGAAATGTCCATACTCCAAAAGCAATCTACAGATTCAATGCAATTCCTATCAAAATACCAATTGCATACTTCACAGAACTAGAAGAAACAATAACTGCTGCTTGCAAGCTGATGGGAATGACCCAGTAGAGAGGGAAACACTCATAACATAGAAGAGGAGGGATAACTGTTGGAGTGATCGTGATGATCTTGATTAGGCAAACAAGATTGGGATTTGTTGCCTTAGCAGAATGGACTGGCTTTAGCTAAGAGCTTAGGACATTCAAGTACGAAATGGAGGGAAAGGTGGAGAGATGGTATGTATGTGATGCTGATATGTAAGTATGGGTAGACGAGATGGTGGGATTCTGTGGAATTTTAATCTCAGTTTTCTCAATGAAATAAGAAGCAAGCTTATTAATAAGAATGAGGATGAAAGAGAAGAGGTGTAGGATAGTGGATAGAGACTTATGAAATCCAGAAGAATAGAGGAGGGAAGTAGGATTCCTGGGCAGCACCAAAGACCCATTGGAGGTTCTCAGACATGAAATTAAAGTGAAACTAAGTGTCACAATTGTGTTTTTTCTGACCCACATTCAACTGCATGGGTGCTAGTATGCATTAAGTGAAGAACTGGTTTGAATCAGGATTGTGATTCTGCCCAGCAACTACAACAAAGGAGGGGGAGTACAGGAATTGAGGCTGTGTGTAAAGGAAGGATTGTAGTGATTGGCCAGGGTTTAGCTTGGTATGGATGGGTTGAATAATTGCTGGAGTTAGAGTACTACAAGGATATATGGAAATATGAGGTGGTATTTAGAGTGTGAGATGTTTGAAATTGTGATTATGATGAATTTGCAAGGTTTGATAACTCCTGTGATTATGCCTTTGGGAGTGAGTGGCTGAGTTGAGGTAGGACAAGATCCTTGAAAGAGAAATTAAGAAGTTGAGAGGGCAGAGTGTCAGGAAGATCATCTACATGTACATTATGAGCACCTAGGGTTACGATAAAAGTGGTACTGGAGTGCAGGAGCAAATGGTAAAAAATGAAGGGGAGTGGACAACAATGAGGGGTACTGGATAACAAGATTTAAAAGCTGTAGTTTAGAAAGAGGGGGGAATGATCTGTTGAGTAGGAGGACACTTAGCTGCTCACCTCCAGGCACAGTCTAAGAAGCTTATGGTTGAAAACACAGTTGCCAAACTTGGTAGGAGGAAGCGGAGGCAGTGTCCCTGGGGAAAGTCAGGTTTCCCTTAACAAAGGTGAGGAGAAACTGAAGAGAAATTCTGAGGAGGTTTTGCTTTCCAGGATTATCATTCACATAAATATATATACAGTGTAGTAGAGTCTAATGTGGCCCCACGTGATCCCTGCCTCCTGGCATTCATGCTGTTGTGTGGTCTCCTCCCCTTGTGTGGAGGTGGGACTTGTGATTTGCTTCTGGCTAATAAAGTATGGCAAAGATGACAGGATGTACTTGATTATGTTACATAAGATTTGAACCAGTATCTTACACTGAGTCTCTCCACCTTGCTGGCTTTGAAGAAGCAAGCCACCATAATATAAATTTCCCTATGGAGAGAGCAACATGACAAAGAACAGAGGGGACCTCCAGCTGATAGAGAGCAAGAGACTAAGGTCCTCGGTCCTCCAGTTTGGAAATGCATCTTTTCCTTGTCAAGCCTCATTCTGTGACCCCACTAAGCCATGCCTCCCTCAATTCCTGACCCATAGAAACTGTGAACTAATAAATGTGTTTTGTTTTAAGCTGCTAACCAAATCTTTATGCATTTGGAAACTATAAGACATTCTGTTAAATACTTAATATGTTAATAAGTGGATTTTTTTAAAAAGAAAATTATAAAAGCAGTCTAAGTTTGGAAAAAGTTGAAGATAGCCAGAATTCTACCCGTGGCCGAAGTAGTTGAGTGGAGAACAACCGGGACTGTGTCTGTACAAAAAGGGAAAGAATAAAAGCAAACATGCCTAAATATTAACAGTAATTCCTTTTGGGGTGAAGGTTATAGGTTATGATATTTTCTTCCTTGGAGTATTTTGTAATTTTGAAATTTCAAGACGTGAAAGAAGGAATGAGAGAGAGGAGGAAGGGAGGGAAGGAGGGAGAAAAGAGGAAGAAAAAAAGGGGAAGAAGGAAAGAAAGAAGGAGGGAGGTATGAGTCACCCGAGGTTGGTTTGGATAACAGAGAGAAATGTATTGATTGAGGCAAGACAGAAGATTCATGTCATAATAAAAACAAGAGTACATAGAGGAAGGAAAGGAGAGACAGAGCGAAGGAAGGACAAAAGGAGAGAGGAAAGAAAGGAGAGAGGAAGGTAGGAAAGAAAGATCTAAAAACCTGGACTGACGGTGGAAAAGAGAATGGAGAGGACTTACTAAATAAGTAGATTCAACAGGCTTCATGGCTGTTTGGATACGAGTGTTAAGAGAGAAAAGAGATTTTTTTACTGGATTATTGGCCCATTTGTTGTTGCCATGAATTCAGCGTCTCAAGAAGACAGAAAGAGGTAGTATTTTTAGGAAGAAGGTAAGAGAACAGTCAGGTTAGTGTTGAACCGATTGAGTGTGACATACCTGTGGGATGGCCAAGTGGAGCTATCCAGTAAGACTTTGGAACTAATGTTCTAAAGTTAATAAACAAGCATGAGGTTGATGTTATGAATGTGAGAATTAGCAGAAGGAGGGTCACTGAAACCCTAATTCTGGACGAGATTTTCTAGAAAGTCTGTTTAAAAAAGTGGATCCTAAAATAAATGTGATACATATGTATGGAGAAATATAAATGTGGTTAAGTCATGTAAAACCAATGTGATATGGTATGATCCAGTATGGCTCTGAATCCATAGTATTTGGGTTCAAATTCCAACTCCAACTGTTATTTGCTTCTGACCTCAGACACAAGTAACCTATTTCTGCCTCAGTAGTCTTGTCTTTTATAAATGGAAGTGCTAGTAGTACCTCATACATAACATTCTTAGGATTCAGTGAGTTAATACTGCATATCACTTAGAACTTTGCCTGGCATATAACAAGCACTTAACGCATCTTAAATGCTATCATTAAACTTAGGGATCACAGACCCCTTTAAGCATCTGAAGGAGGCCATTTGCTTTCTTTTCTAAGAAAATTCATTATAAAATTCAAGGACAATTCAGGAGGCTGATAGATCTCCTGGGGTCCATCCATGAAATGCAAGTTAAATGCTTTTGATATAGAGTAAGAAGAAAAGAAAGCCAAGAATGGAATCCCTAAAGAAGCCCAATATTAATGAGTAGGCAGAAAATTTAAGATAATCTTCCTAGAATATGATTTCCATCCTTTTCCTCCACATTTCTCCTGTTGAGTAGGGTTCCCCACCACCTAATATGGCAGGTTAACTCTGTAGCAAGTTTTAAGAGCCGTATCAGTATGCCTGTCTTTTCTTATCCCTGCATCAGCCAGATATGTATCTTTCCTGTCTATCCTCTTCTGGGAAGTTAGGCGGTTTGCCAGTCCCCTCACATTTGATTCTGAGCATTTCCACAACCTGTGTTTTTCCTCCAGAGGCCAACTGTCCTTGCTCTTTTAAGTCTAAAGCATTCTCCCGAGTCCACCTATTTCAAAAAGTATTTCCTAATTAATCCTATCCTTTCACTGATCATGGACTTAAATCTTCCCAAATTGATGGACAAATCTGTCACTATCTTCTTTTATATTCTCTATTAAAATATAGTAAAGAGTAATTTTGTCTACTTAAACATATTTTTAATGTATTTTACAAATAAAGGGGTCATAGAGGAATAAAGAATACCTCGGTAAAATCATCCTGAGTCTTTCCTAATATGAGAAGGTAAAAATAAGTCATGTAAAAAGTTTTGTTTTTCCAACTATCTCAGCAAAAGCCCTTTTCTTTTTTAATCTATGTCCTGCAGTTGTGGTACTACACTATCAAAGATCTCATTTATTTCAGGTTTAAGAAAGCCAACTGACCTAGATACTAGGTCCTTCCAAAGGAGCTATATCAGAACTCCCTGACACAAAAGACACTTCCATTTTACATTTCATATGAAAAGCAAATTACCATAGCAATTGACCTCGAAGAGTGCATAATGAATACAATGGTCAAAACACAGCATAAGTAACACATGAGTTTTTTGCTTCTACAGTATCCCTTTTGAAACAAACCTGTCTTTAAAATGGTTACTTTAAAAAATCCCGATGTACTACACAGTGAAAATACTTTGCACGGAGCATTTTGGAATTCATCCTCTATATTCTATGTTTGGTCATGGTAGAGAAAATACTATATTCACACAAACAGAGAAAATTATCTGAACTAATAGAGGGGAACAGAGGTGAGGATATTCCTAAAAGATGAACCTCTTTCTCTGTGTTTAGAATATGTACACTCACATATAACTACGCTTTTCCTATAGGTGGTGGAAGAGTTACCTATGGAGTTTACAGTTAACTCAGATGCCTGGAGCGTTAATGTTCAGAGAGGACTTTTAATTAAGCAGAGTAGGTATTTATGTCAACAGGAAATGAAAAGCAAGACTTGCCAAGGAAAGTTAAGAGCTTTCAAGCTTTTCCCAGTGCAGACTGCTCATATCTCAACCAAGTCAGTAGGATGCTTTTGTCCTTTTGGGGATGGCTAAGGAAATCACCATGGCCAATGAACACACGTCATCCAAGAGGGATCAAACATTCAGGTTTTTCAGTATTTTCAGCTCATTTTAAAAACAAGTAAAAGGAAGTTAACCTCAATTTAGGCTTTTCTTTGCCTTCTTCCATATATCAGCTATAGTTACAAAGCTGCTTGTTTTTTTGTTTTGTTTTGTTTTGTTTTTAATTCCAGTGTTTGTTCTAGGGCCTTAATATTATTCCACTTCTTTAATCAGTGACCCTGTTGATCTTTTCCTCCTCTTCTTCCTACTAAATATCACATACAATAAGGGGAGGCAGAGCTTTTTGTTGAGTTTTTCCGTGCCCTACTTCTGCAGCTGCTACCTCATCCCCCGCTGCACTAAATCGACACTTCTGGAAGTGGCAGCTTCAGAGTGAGTGACGAGAGGCATTGCTTGCCCAAGTGTCAATTTAGTGCAGCAGGGGATGGAGTAGCAGCTGCAGCAGGAGAGAGACCTTATTTCATACTTAGAAAACAATTGCAAAAAATGCCAGAGGGTAGGGAAACTGGTTGGAGAATAGAATGGATGAAAGTTAAAAGGGGGGAAAAAAAAGGAAGAAGGAAAAGGAAACAGAAAAGCTATGGGCAAAGGGAGAGAAAATAAATATATAAATAGCAGAAAAAGTGAAAGGAATTGCAAAGAAGAACAAATCAAAGTTATTTTGTCCGAGAGTTATGGTTTCATTTCTCTAAATTTGGAAATATCTTTTGCATAATAAACATATGTCATATACAATATGAAACTACCATCTGTTTATACCTTCCAAAAGGAAAACAAATAACCAAAGAATTAAACCAACAAAATCTATGCTGCTTACTAGCAGATTGGTTGAGTGCTTGAAAAGGACTGATTCTGTGCTGTGTCTCGGGAGAATATGAAAAAAAAAAAAAAAGAAAGAAAGAAAGGGCTCAGATTTTTAACTTGTAAACCAATGTGCATTATCAACACAGGGAAAATAAAAAGGGAAAATTAATTAAGAGTCAAAAACAAGAGAATTGGCTATAAATAAGCTTCATTAAGATAATATCAGTTCTTCCATTTTCTTCTTGATTTTAATATCCTATGAACATTTCTAGTCATATTCACACACAGAGACATGTCTGGGACAGATATTTCACAGACATTACACTCTTGGTAGTGACTGATAATGTTTCTAGACACGAAGGCATATCTTTCTAAAAACTCATTAAGAGAGAGCATCACAAGTTGCTAGACATATAAACACACACATGAGCATATGTATATACATGTGAGCATAGACATATATTAGTCCATGAGTTACTTTTAATTTGCATGCTCTGGTTTCTCCACTATATCATAGTTGTAGCCAACTTCTTAACTCCTAAAAAAAAAAAAAAAAAAAGAAGAAGAAGAAGAAGAAATATTAGAAAGTGCTCTCTGCAGTTTACTCAGTCATCTTAAAGAATTAGACATAGAAAAACTCAAGTCAGTCCAAAACTTATAATTATGACTTTTTGTCTGAATCAGCCTGGTTCACACATAAACTGTAGATGATTCGAATGTAGTTGTGACTAGAGTGAATTAATTAGATCAGTGATTCTAAAGTGTATACCACAAAGATACTATTTCTGTGCGAAAGCACTTAGAGAAATTTTGTGTACTCTATAATCCATACGTTGGTGGTCTGAACACGAAAGAAAATATCTACAAATCTTTGTATTATAAAAGGTAGTAACAAATGAAGACTAAATGCAAGTTATCTTCATGTTTAAAGACAAAAGAAAGATATTCTTAGATATGGAGAAATTATCATCTCTGTGCTCTGTCTGGAAAAAAAAGAGATAAATTTCTTGAAAACATGCTCTAGCCAATCAAGACAATAATCAAAGTGAATAAATGAAAAAAAGAAAAATCACAGTATGATAATGATCACTCATTTTGTAGTCATTTAAGATTGTTAAACCTGAAAAATATCTTCAGTATTTTATCAAAGAATGCAAATGTCTAAATTAAACTGAAGAACATACAAAATTAATAATAACAATAATAATAAATCTCAGATTATATGCATTTTAACAAAGAAGCTAATGGGTCAAATACGTAAATTAAATATGTAAATAGTGGATCAAGTATGGGTGGGGAGAACTAAGAGACTAAAAGATATGGCTTTAGGGGTGCCTGTATGGCTCAATCGGTTAAGCATTAGACTCTTGATTTCAGCTCAGGTCATGAACTCTGGATGGTGAGATTGAGCCTTGAATCAGCTTGCTCAGTGGCTCAGTAGGGAGATGGCTCAAGTTTCTCTCCCTCTTCCTATGCCCCTCCCCACTGGTCACACATGCTCTCTCCCTCCCTTTCTCTCTTTCTCTAAAATAAATAAATCTGTTCACCATCTGGATGTCTTCTTTGGAGAAATGTCTGTTCATGTCTTTTGCCCATTTTTTTAATTGGATGATTCATTTTTGGAGGGGTGGAGTTTTGTAAGTTCTTTATATATTGAATACTAACCTTTTATAAGCTATGTCCTTTGTGACTGTCTTCTTCCATTCTGTAGGTTGCCTTTTATAAACTAAAATATTTTTTTAAATGAAGTGAGAACATAAAAAATTAAAAACAAAATAAATAACCCAAGTAAAAATATACACACATTGCAGGAGATTTTGAAAAACAAGAAATAATAAGAAAATATTTTTCTAGATAACATTAAACTAAGTATCAAAAATAGAATTAAATGAGTAAAAGCAATAAATACAAATTAAACAACTATATAAAAAGTAGTCTCCTTGGTTAAGCCAATGTTCAAATCTTGTAAAAGTAACAAATAAAATAGAAATATTAAAAATACAGGAAAACATATATCAAACCAACAGAAATCAATGAAGGAAAACAAAATGAAAGAGGAAGAGGAAATGAGATGGGGAAAGAAAAATAGTGCCATGATTACAATAGTAAGGTGAAGAATTAAAGAATTGAAAGCAAAATATCTTTAAATAGGATTAAAAGGGTCAGTTCTGTGTCAGAATCCCTCACCATTGTATATCACAAGGCACGATTTGAAACTAGAATTTATTGGCAGAACTCAAGACCAAAAAATATGGGTCTCCAAACCACACTACATTTGTATTTATGCAACTAAGGTTAATTATAGCACCGTGTGGGAACAGCCACATGATCACATAATTTACTTTGTTGCTCCTTTGCCGGATGTCATTTTGAGTAGCACTGTGCCCACTAACACTCATACAGCAAAGTTTTATCTATTCCAGAAAACCCCAAATCCCTCTATTCACAGAAAATTGTGCCTACAGTCTACCACTTTGTCTCATCTGTTCATCTCAGTTTTCTAGTACAATAAAAGCTAACAACATACGTTGAACGCCTACTGTGTGTTAGTTGCTGAAGAATTTTGTATGTATTCTCACTAGAATTCAGTGGGTTGTGTTCTTATTTTCTCTCATGTTAGATACGACAATATTATCACACAACAAATAAATTTTCTAAGACTTATAGCTAGTTAGTGGTGAAGCAGTGTTTGAATCCAGATAATCTTAAACCTACATCCTTATCACTATTCTATATCCCTCCCTATACTGACTTATGTTTCTGCAACAGGATATTCAAGTAAGTTTTACACATTGATTAAAAGATGGCAGAACACCTGCAGAATTTCGTGGTCAACATCTCAACATTTTAAGAAGGGATACTTTTCCAAAGATATTCTGTGTATACAAGTTGCAACTACTCTTTTGCATTTTGACTTTTAATAAAAAATATTTTTAGAGATTGCCTTATTTATGTTAGTATATGAAAAAATATTTCATTCTTTTGAATGGTTTGGTATTAATATGTATCATTAATATCTGCTACTTTGAAAATATCGTTTGTCATTTATTATATATTACTTATACTTTTATACTATTATTACTTATATATTATTTATATAATATAAACTATATTACTTATTGTTTGTCAATACTTTATCATTACAAATAATTGGATAATCTCAGATAAATAATTACACAATGATTTGAGGACACCTCTTTATATAAAATCAAGAGTTAGATGATACAATAGAAACAAAATTACTTTTGCAGTAGCCAGGAAAAAGTTAAAGTATCTGAAAACAAACACAGCCAAAAATATATAAAAGCTAACTATGGAATTGTTAGATAAAATGATGTACATTATGGGGTGCCTGGGTGGCCCATGTTGGGCCCCACATCAGGTGGGCAGCCTACTTTAAAAAAAAAATGGTATGTGCATTTAAATTTGGTAAGTATTTCCAACATGCTTTTTGTACAACTTGAAATATTTTTCACTCTCTCCTATGTTTAGAGTTTGCCTGTTTTCCCACTCTATGGCTAACATAAACTTTGGATCTTTGCCAACTGAAGTGACAAAAGATAGCCCTTAATTTTGGTTTGCATTTCTCCTAATATGAGTAAGCTTGGTCATCTTGGAGATTAAGAACTTGCTCTCGCAGTACTTTCAAAAAATTATTCAAATAATTTGCCCACATTTTGTTTCATCCTTCACAAAATCCTTATATATAGGCACTATTTATGTATCAAATTAGTTATGTCCTTTTCTAATATGAGTTGCATATATTTACACTGACCATTTATCTTTTGATTTAGTTTCTGATGGTGTTTACAATCAAGATATTTTTATGTAATGGAATTTATGAATCTTTAATGGTATGACTTAAGGTCATGGTGTATTATTTGGAAGAGCTTTCCTTACTCTGAGATTAAAAAAAAAAAATTATGGGGCGCCTGGGTGGCTCAGTGGGTTAAAGCCTCTGCCTTCAGCTCAGGTCATGATCCCAGAGTCCTGGGATCGAGCCCCGCATCGGGCTCTCTGCTTAGCGGGAAGCCTGCTTCCTCCTCTCTCTCTCTGCCTGCTTCTCTGCCTACTTGTGATCTCTGTTTGTCAAATAAATAAATAAATAAATAAAATCTTTAAAAAAATACTAAAAAAAAAATTTCCCATGGTTGCTTCTAGGAATTTAGGTTTTCAGTATTTTTTTTTTTTTTTACCATTTATATATTTGATACACCTAAAATTTCTTTTAGTAAAATTATGTAGATTGAAATGCAACTATATTTTTTCCCAAATAGTTATCCAGTTGGTCCAACACGTTTTTAAATGATTTCATTTTTCCTCTGCTGATTTGAAATGCCATCGTCAGATAAACTATTTCAGTATTATCTGAACTTTCAGGACGTCTTCTTGGAAGCTTCTGAGTTTTTTAAAATTAATATTGGTTTATATTATATTTGAATAATTTATAATGCTCATTCTTTTCCATTATTCTTTATTTCTTTAGATTTTATAGATTTTTTTAAAATTTATGGACTTTATGTGTGTCTTTTTTTTTTTAAATTCTGCTGATATTATTACTGGGATAATGCTAAACTTATAAATTAGCTTAAATGCATTCGACATTATTGTGTTATTGAATTGCCCTTTCTGAAAACAAGTTTGTTCTTTTGTGTCACTTATTGTAGCTTTATAGTTTCCTCATATAACTTACACATTTCTGGTTAAATTTATGCAGAAATGTTTCATGTTTTCCCATTGCTATTGTAAACAGATTCATTTTTCCCATTGTATCTTTAACTGGTTGTTGTTGGTACATACGGAGGCTGCTAATTATTGCTTATTCAGTTTGTACCCAGGCATTTACCAAATTCTTTTTTTTTTTTTGGTAATAATTTTTGTTGAATCTTTGAGTCTTCCAAGTAAATCAAATGATTTCCTTCTTCTTTACAATTTGTACATACATTATTTTTTCTCTTGCACTGGACAATTTTTTTAAAGATTCCCCTAATTTAATCTTTTTTGTTATTTTTGGGAAATTAAAATTACATTTGAAATAAACAGGCTATTAAGTATAACATAGACAATTCCATATTCCAAGACAAATTTATAGCCTTAAATTCTCTTATTATTAAATTAAAACTTATGAAAAGTAATTCTCTGGTTTTCCCTCAGATTGAAAACTCTGCAAAGTTTGGACTCTGTCTTGCTTTAAGTCAGGAGTCAATAACGGCGATTTAAAAATATTTGTTGAATGTAAACAAAACTTGATTATCTTCTGAACAGTAGTTTCAATATAGCTTAAGAAAATTGTAATTGCCACAAATAGTACAACCCACAAAATGGGAGAAAATATCTGCAAATCATGTATCTCATAAAGGATTGGTATTCAGAATATATAAGCACACAACTCAGTAAGAAGACAAATAACCTAACTTAAAAACAGACAAAGCATGCTGAGTTTTCCCAGTACTGTTGTTGAAGAGACTGGCCTTTCCCTATGTGGATCCTTGGCACCCATGTTGAAGATTACTTGCTCACATATATGTGGGTTTATTTCTGGGCTATGTTGTATCGCTGGTCTGTATGTTGGTCTTAATGACAGTATCATACTATTTTAATTCCCGTACATTTGCAATATACTTTGAAATCAGGAAGTGGATTCTTCCAGCTTTATTCTTCTTTCTCCAGATCACTTTAGCTATTCGGGTCTTTTATGGTTCCATATTAATTTTAGGTTTGTTTTTCTGTGTCTCTAAAAAATACCATTAGGATTCTCCTGGGGAGAGTATTCAATCTGTAGATCTGCTTGGACAGTAAGGACATTCATGAACACAGAATGTCATTCCATTTATTTGTGTCTTCTTTAATTTATTTTATTAAATGTTTTGTAGTCTTTGGTGTACAATCTTTCACCTTCTTGATGAGGATTGTTCCAAAGTATTTTATATTTTAGGACTTAGTGGAATTTTTAAAAAATTTCCTTTTCAGGTAGTTTTTTCTTAATGTATAAAACAACTGATTTTCATTAAGCTGATTTGATTTCCTGCAACTTTACTGAATTGGTTTGTTGTTTCTAACAGGTCTTTTGTGTGAAGTCATTAGGGTTTTCTGCATATAAGAAACCATGTTATCTATAGATAATTTTACTTATTCTTTTCCAACTTAGATGTCTTTTATTTCTTTTTCTTGCCCCTAGCTGAGACCTTTAGTAACGTTGAATACATGTGGTGAGAGTTAAGGGAACTGGATAATCACAAGCAAAATAATGAAATTGGATTCTTCTCTCATATCATACACCAAAATCAAGCCAAAATGGATTAGAAACTTAAACATAAGACCTGAAATTGCTAGAAGAAAACACAGGAGAAAAGCTTCTGACATTGGGCTTGGCAAAGATTTCTTAGGTAAAACATCAAAAAGCATGAACAACAAAAGCAAAAATAGACAAATGGGACTATATCAAGTTGAAAAGCTTTTGCACAGCAAAGGAAACATCAAAATAGTGAAAAGACAACCTATGGAATGGGAGAAAATATTTGCAAAACATCTCTTTGATAAAAGGTTAATATCCAAAATATATAAGAAACTCTTACAACTTTTACAAAATATATAAGAGACTTTTACAACTCAATAGGAAAAAAACCCCAAATAACCAATTTAAAAATGGGCAAAAGACCTGAATAGACATTTTTCCAAAGAAAACATAACTTCAGGTGTATGAAAACATGCTCAGTATTACTTATCATTGGGTAATGCAAACCAAGAAATGAAAACCGAAACTACAATAAGATACCACATTATACTTGTCAGGATGGCTCTCTCTCTATATATACATACATACGTACATGTGTATGTAAGAAGATGTGTATAATATATATATATATATATACACATAATATATAATATATATACATAATATATAATATATTAATATAATAATATGTGTGTGTTTATACATATATGTAGATAGATAAGCTTTGGTGAGAATAAGGAGAAACTGGAACCCTTAAACACTGTTGGTATGAATGTAAAATGGCACAGCCACTATGGAAAACAGTATGTTTGCGGCTCAAATAATTAAAAATGGGACTACCATATGATCCAGGAACTGTACCTTTTGGATATATCACCAAAAGAACTGAAATCAACATCTTAAAAAAAAATCTGCACTTCTCTGTTCATTGCATCATTACTCACAATACCTAAGATATAGAAACAACCTAAATTCCCATCAGTAGGTGAAAAGATAAAGAGTGGTATATACATACAATAAAATGTTATTCGGTCTTAAAAAAATCCTACCATTTATGGCAACATGGATGAATCTGAAGGGCATTGTGCTAAGTAAAATAAACCAGTCTCAGAAGGTCAGATACTGTATGAGTTCACGTTTATGAGGTATCTAGAATATTCAGACTCAAAGGAGCAGAGAAGAAGATGTGGTTACCAAAGGCTGGGGACAAGAGGAAATGGGGAGATATTATTGCATGGATATAAATTTTCTGTCATATAAGATGAATGCATTCTAGAGGTGCTGTACAACATAAGGCCTACAGTTCACAACAAAGTATTGCACATTTACAAAAATGTGTGAAGAGGGTAGATCTCATGTTTTTAGTGCACACACACACACAAAGGGGATATAGGAATCTTTCCAAGTTGATAGGTTTGCTTAATATCCATTGATCATGATGATAGTATCACAGATGTATGTATATAATCAGACTCATCAAATTGTCTACATTAAACATGTACAGCATTCTTATATTATCAAGGTATAATTGACAATTGCCCATTTAAAAATGGGCAAAGGATTTGGACAGATATTTTCCAAAAGCAGATATACAAATGGCCAATAAGCATAAGAAAAATGCTCAACACCATTAGCCACTAAAGGAATGCTTATCAGAAGACATAAGTTCCCACTTTATCCCCACTAAGATAGCTAAAATCAAAAGTGTTGACGAAGATGTGGAGAGATTAGAATCCTCATAAACTGCTGGTGAGAATGTAAAACTATACAACTATTTTGGAAAGCAAGTCAGCAGTTCCTCAAATATGAAAATCTAGAGCTCCCACCTAGTGTTCCATTCCTAGGAAAAATTAAAATAATGCATTTACACGAAAACTTGTATGAATGTTTACAACAACATTATTTATAAAAGCCCTAAATTGAAAACAAAACAAATATTTATCAAATGATAAATGGAAAAATAAAATGTGGTATATCCACAGAAGGGATATAAATCCTAAAAACCATAAAAAATGAAGCACTGATACACAGATGAACCATGAAAGCACTGTATTAAGTGAAAGAAATCAGTTAAAAAATACCACAGAATTTTTTATTCCATTTATATGAAATGTCAAGAATGGGCAAATCTATGGAGATAGAGTGGATAAATGGTTGACTAGGGCTTGGGGAATGAGGATGTTTAGGAGTGTGGAGGGATGGGGGAATGACTGCAAATGAGTTATGGTTTTCTTTTGGGAATGATAAAAATGTTTTAAACTTAAATAGTGGTGATGATTGCCCAACTCTGAGAATATGGTACACTGTAAATGAGTAAATTTTATGATATGTGAATTGCATCGTAATAGATTTTTTTTTTCAAGGAAAACACTGTTAAGTAGTTAGCAAATATTGATGATAGCAGCTTATATTTTATGGAACTTGTCTATAAGTTCCAAAGTAGATATTCAATTAATACTTGTTGATGTGAAGTGTTTTATTTTATTTTTTTTTTATTTTTAAGTGTTTTATTTTTAATTTAGAAAAAGGTATCAATAAATTCAAGTTATAGATGGATTAAATACTAATTTATCTATTTAAAAATCATTTAGTAACAGTCACTCACCCACTATATGCCAAACACTGAACTTAGGGGGGAATAAAGGAAAAAAGTAATAAAATGTGGCGTTTTCTGTAAGGTAGGGTAGGGAAGAGTGAAAAAAAAAAATGAGTTAGAAAATGGTAAAGGCCATATGAGTGGTTAGTGTCCTAAGGTTTAGGGATCAGCCTGGCCAGAGAGGGATCAGGGATGAAGAGGTCAATCTTAAGCTGGAGCTTACTATATGGCTACGGTTTATATGCGTGTAATGGGAGGAGAGGGGATGGAGGCATACAAAATAAGTTAACTTCTACTGCTTTACTTACATTTTGCAACATTAAAGATAAATAAATTGGCCTATGAAAGATTTGCTATGATAAGCCTTCCTATTACGTGGGATAAATGTGCATTTTGCAAAGCTGTCACAAAATTCTATCTCCTGTTCTAATTCCAGTAAACTTACTGCAACACTTTTTGTATAGGTTGTAACTTAGAAAAAAGATGATCCAGATACCAGAAGAAAGGAAATCAATAAACAGTAGAGTGAAGTGAAATTTAAGTTCCAAAGAGAGAAAATAGAATTTTTGAGAGGGTAATATTCAGACTAGATACTGTCTTAATATAATATTTCTGCTCAGTAGCTTTTTCTTGCACAGTTTCTCTGGTCTTGTAAAAGGCCAGAATTGGTTTGATGATATTTAGTTTTAAGGTTTTCCTGACAGTTCAGGGTAATAAATTGTTTCCTTGGTTAATAATAAATTTCCAATAATTAATTGCTTGGTAAATATTGCTTTACTTCTCAAAGCTCTCAAAGCCTTAAATAATGGTCACATTTCATGAAGAAGAAACCTTTATTTGGTACAATTCAAAGCTTCTTCCATTGGTAGGCCCAATAAGGAAAAGTAATGTCATGTATATTGCCTCTTTTGAAGCAACCTGCAGCATTGCTTCTCAGGCTCTCATTTACCCAGTGGGGCAGAGACGGGGTGAGAGCCAACATCGCAGTCTTAGAGACTCATTCGAGCTAATTGACTTCCTTCATATCACACAATTTACTATAGATCCACTCTTAGAATTCTGTCTTCTACCTTAAAGTCCGGTGGGTTTTCTTTCAGACACTGCTGACTGTGGTTTGAACGTTTATATATAGAAAAACCATAAGGAAAAAATTCTCAGAGCATTGAACTATTTATCCCTGACTACTGTCATATCTAAGTACTGGGGCCCCACTTGCCTCCCCTGCTGCCTGTCCTCCTCTCATCTGGGTTTAAGATTTCCCCTTTGAAACTTAAAATCACTATACTCTACTCTGGAAATGAAACTTTGCTTCTTCGGGCTCTCTTTCTCTGTGTATGAAGGGAACTAATACCTTCCAGAAAGAGCTGTGCTTACATCAAAGGCAAGCTGAGCCCTTCTTTGACAGTGCACCTCACCATCACATCATTATGAGTTTCCGTCTGTATGAGAGAGTAGAAAGACACTATCCTCCTAAATTTTCTACAGTAAAAAAAAAAAAAAAAAGGCAAACAAATATAAACCCTAAAGTATCAAAGCCCATTGCTTTGCAAAAAGATAGTGCCATAAACTTATTAAACGTTGCATTAACCTGGAGTCCGACAATTATAATATGCACACCTTGCTGACCTCAATATAAGAGGTGAATTTGACCAATAAATTTCTGAAAAAAAAAAATACCCTTTATAAGGTACGATCCTAGAATGAAGAGCCCAGAAAACCTATAATTGGTGTATTCTTTTCTTTTACTTATAACGAATATTATTATTGAAGTTTCTGTATATATATATATATATATCTATATATATATCCATATATATAGATATATATGGCAGCATCTTACAAAACTAAACTTACTCTTGCCATATGATCCAACATAACAAAATAGGGAGGAGATATTCATGAAAATTACAGTCCTCGTTTCTATAAATGGTCACATATTTATAGCTGGTATTTATAACTACCTTCCTACTTTACTTGCTCTATATTCCCTTTGCCTTCAGCAAGCACATCAACTGGTTGTACCTGGTAAAGACCCAATGGAATGATCCACAACTACATGTCTGAACTATCTGGGCCATTAGTAGCTCTCCTTGAATTGGGTTCTTGTAGTTTTCCGATGACCTTAATCGTAGAGCATAGTAATACAAAAGCACACTCCAAGTGGTCTCCTGTATCATACACTGGGTGTCTTAAACAACAGGAATTTACTTTTCATTGTTATAGAGGCTGGGAAGTCCAAGATGAGGATAAAAGCATAGTCATGGTCAATTCCTGGTAAGAACCTTTTTCCCGGCTTACGAACAGCTACTTTCTCACCTCGTCCCCACATGGAATAGAGAAAGAAAGTAAGCAAGCTCCTTGCTGTGTCTTCTTATAAGGGCACCGATCTCATCTTAAGGGCCCCACTTTCATAACTTCATGACTTGATCTAAATAAAGCTAAATGCCTCCCAAAAGCCCCATCTTCAAGTATCATCACAATGAGGGTAAGGGCTTTAAAACTTTGGGGGGGAAACAATTCAGTCCATAGCTCTAATATTCAAAATGAAAAGGAGTCATCACCACAGAAACTATAACCATTTAAAGAATAATAAAGGGATATTATGAATAACTTTATGGTAATCTTAATACATCAGGGATTTCAGATGAAGTGCACAAATTTCTTTAAGGACAAAAACTGCCAAATCTGATTCATGAAAAAAATAGAAAACCCAAGTCATGCTGTATTTATTAAATACATTGAATTTATAGTTAAAAATCTTTACATTAAAGAAACTCTAGGCCCAATGACTTCACTAGTGAATTCTACCATTTAATCCTATATAAACTCTTTTAGAAAATTAGAAAAAGGGGAATACTTATTTATTTTATTAAGTCAATATATCAGGTATCTATTGCTGCATAACCAGTTCCCCTAAAATGTAATGGCTAGAAAAATTATTCATCATTTCATAGTTTCTGTGGGTCAGGAATTTAAGAGAAGTATAGCTGAGTATTTCTGGTTTACAGGGTCTCTTGTAAGATTGCAAAGGAAGATGTTAGCCAGGTCTGCAGGCATTTCATGGCTCAACCAATGGAAAATTTCTGACAAAAGCCGACGCTAATTCCATGAGGAAAAGAAAGTCTTTTTAACATATGGTGCTGTATCAATTGAATATCCACATGGGGGGAAAAAATGAACTTGTAATTTTTGAACCTTATGACCTTAATTTTTATCTCATACCATTCACAAAAAAGAACTTCAAAATGAACCACTTTTTTACCTTTTATTAAAGGTAACAGATAAACTGTGATACTTCTTAAAAACTAAAAACATAGGAGAAACTATTTGCAATCATAGTGAAAGAATAATTTTCTTAAGTAAGATATTTTAAAAGTATAAAAGAACTATAAAAGAAACTATAAAAAAACTATAAAAGAAAAAAGTTAAAAATGGAATCATTGAATTTAAAATTTCTGCTCTTTGAAAGGCTACATTAAGGAAATGAAAAGGCAGGGGCCAGCCAAAAAGAAAATACTTGCAATTAAGTCTGACACAGACCTTGGCTCCAAGTATATATTTCTTACAACTTACTAACCCGAGTATTTCCACTTAAAAAATGAACAGGAGGTTTGAACAGACACTGCACAAAATAAGGCATATGAAATGTTAGTAAAAACAGGAAAAGATGGTCAGCATCATTAAACATTAGGTCAATGCAAATTAAAACTGCAAGGTATCACAATTCGAGTACATACACACACACAATGACTAAAATTAGAAGAATGATTATACCATTGTTAGTTAAGGATGTGGAACAACTGGAAATCTCATACTTTGTTGGTAGAAATGTACATATTACAACTACTTTGGAAAACACTTTGACAGTTTCTTAATGCATTAAATAAATACTTAAGGAGCGCCTGGGTGGCTCAGTGCGTTAAAGCCTCTGCCTCTGACTCAGGTCCTGATCCTAGGGTTCTGGGATGGAGCCTGCTTCCCCTCCACCCTCTGCCTGCCTCTCTGCCTACTTGTGATCTCTGTCAAATAAATAAATAAAATCTTAAAAAAAAATAAATACTTAAGATATGATCCTGCAATTCTTGTAAGTATATACCCAAGATAAATTAAAATATTTGTACACACAAAGACTTCTGCAAGAATATGTGTGTGAGGTTTTGGGGAAAAATTCATTGTGGGACCAGTCACCCTCCTGCAGGATCGTCCATCAGTACCCTGGGCTTGGAACAATCTTCTACCTGGAAGCCATGTGCAAGGTATTGCTTGGCCTCATATTCTTCTTCTTTATCAGGAGAAAATTTTCCCTGTTCTGGGTATGCTATGAACTTCCATGCACTGTTAAAGCATGTGCATCACACAGCATCTTCCCATTCCCACCAGAATATCTGTCACCTGGAGGAGGAAACCAGACCTTTGCCTGCATCAGCTATGGGAAAGAACTTGCTGGCCACACGAGTCAAGTGCACCCTACAGAAGATCTCACTGTGTCATTTCTTTCTGCCAATATATCTTGTTACAATCAGTGCCTAGTGTGTGAGTGCTCCCTGGTGACTCCAAACCCATAGAAAATGCAGAGAAAATGCATAGAAAATCACGTGTGTGGGCTCCTACTTCTGGTGGTGGGCAGTGGTATGGTCTCTCATCATCTACATAGTGAGAATCTGCACCTGGGATGGATAGCTAGATCTGCCTGCTTGACAGGTTTTAGCCCAAACTGGAAACAATCCAACTTTCTTTTATTTGAAAAGAAAAATAAATTGTAGTTTATCTATAAAATGGAGTCTCACTCATCATGAAAAGAATAAACTGCTAATATATCCAAAAACCATGAACGAATCTCAAAAACATTATGCTGAGCAAAATGAGCGAGACACAAAAGAATGCTAGTATAATGATTTTCATTTATATAAAATACTAAGAAAGGCAAATCTAATATACAGTGACAGAAAGCAGATCAGTGGTTTCCTGGGTTTGGGTTGGGGTGGGGGTGAAGATTGACTAAGCAAGGAGCACAAAGGAATCTTTTGGGTGATGAAAATGATTTGTATCGTGATTGTGTTGGGGGTTAACTAGGTATGTGCTTTTGTTGAGCTGCGTGCGTAAAATGTGTGCATTTTAGGGCGCCTGGGTGGCTCAGTGCGTTAAGCCTCTGCCTTCAGCTCAGGTCATGATCCCAGCGTCTTGGGATCGAGCCCCCGCATCGGGCTTTCTGCTCATCGGGGAGTCTGCTTCCCACACCACCTGCCTGCCTCTCTGCCTACTTGTGATCTCTCTGTCAAAAAAAAAAAAAAAAAAAAAAATTAAAAAAATGTGCATTTTATTGTTTATAAATTATACCTTAACAAACTTGATTCCAAAAATTAAATATAGACTAAATATTGTAATGAAAAACCAATGATTGTCAGATTAAATTTTAAATATCCATTTTATGCGTTTTAAAAATGACATTTCACAAACCAAGATTCAGAAACATGTAAAGGAATAGTCAGAATAAGACATAACAGACAAGCGTTAACAAAATAAAGCTGTTCTAACCAATGAATTAAAGCTATAAATACTGACTCAGAGAGATGACCATGATCGATACAGTGGGGAAAAAAGTGACCCAGGATATAGTATATTGTGAATGTGTTTATTTGCCAGGGACCCACCAAGAAAAAGCACACGGGCAGGGCTTAACTGATGGGTTCGGAATGAGGGACTATTTACCTAGGAGGGGGCAGGGTTAAGGAAGTGGACGAAGGAAGATGGGGCACCTGGCCTAAAGAAGAGCAGGTAGCCACCTCTGCCTGTCTGTGTGAAGAGCAAAACCGTGGAACACGGCCTTAGCCGCGTGGCAGCAATGGTGGAAGGGACTGTGGTTGGGAGAAGGGTAACAAAGAGACGTAAGTACCCTCCCTTTTTCTGATATTCTTCCAGTTCTTCCAGTGCTGCTCAGAAGCCAAACCCTGGAAAAGCCATCAGTGCAATCAGCACAGATCAGCCTCCCTGGCCGACGGGGATGAAACGGCAGAGTGTCTGAGGGGCACAGGGACAGGTGTCAAACCATCCGTCCCAGCCACCAACACAAAAGTAACACACAAAAAGCAAAGCAAAACAAAACACCGGAAATCTGTGTCATGGGTGCTCTCTCTCTCTCATCTGTTTTAGCTATCTTAATATGTTTTTAAGAACCTGAAGAAACGACTGGAAAAACCACAAAATTATTGATAGTGATTTTTTTTCCTCTTTTAAAAAAAAATTATTTTATTTTTTAAATTTATTTATTTTTTTAATAAACATGTATTTTTATCCCCAGGGGTACAGGTCTGTGAATCGCCAGGTTTACACACTTCACAGCACTCACCAAAGCACATACCCTCCCCAATGTCCATAACCCCACCCCCCCTTCTCCCAACCATTGATAGTGATTTAAACAAGAAACATTAGCATTTAAGAGGGGTTGGAGAGGAAACTATCTTTACTTTCTATTTATTCATATCATTCCATTTGTTTCCATGTGCATTTATCAGCTTTGAATTTTAGGACTATGCGCTGAAATAAAACAGTATTGTACAAAATACAGATGTATAAACATGCATGTAAAATTAAATTTCACAAGAACCGTAAATATGGATAGTGCTTCTAGTTTGTCTTGTTTCTATTTATTCTAAAAAATTATTCAAAAATATTTTTTTAAAGATTTTTATTTATTTATTTGATAGAGAGAGATCACAAGTAGGCAGAGAGGCAGGCAGAGAGAGAGAGGGGGAAGCAGGCTCCCCGCTGAGCAGAGAGCCTGATGTGGGGCTCGATCCCAGGACCCTGAGATCATGACCTGAGCTAAAGGCAGAGGCTTAAACCACTGAGCCACCCAGGTGCCCCTTCAAAAATATTTTTATCTTCATTTTCTTCTTTTCATCAAAATTAAATTGACAATTGAACTGCTTCAAAAAGAACAAACATGCTGTAATAGTAATAAATGGCCTCATGCCTACCGGAATCAACCATGTGGGGCTGATATGCTGGTGCTCTTACGAATCATGGTTACTGTCCTTGAAAGCTGCTCAGTTTAAAATTCACAGGTATAGAAGTACATGAGTGAGTGAATGTGTTTGTGTTCACACATACATGTATGTATATCACACGTGTTTATTTTTTATATAAAATTGAGTATTCTTTATATAAAGATGGAACAAGAATTCTCTTCTCAATTAAACCCGATTTCTCTTGCTGACATTCTTGTCCGTTATTCTTCATGGTTCCTGGCTCTAGCTCCTCCTTTGTTCATTATTGTTACTACCTTTCCTTATTTGTCATTCTCCTTGGTTACATTTAAAGTGCATTTTGGGGAGCATTCCCTATTCTGGGGACAGAATAGTATGCACAGCCTGCTTTCTCCTGGAGCAAGCTTGAGAGCCAGTAGGTTGATTTATTCTGGACTTCTGGGGTTTTTTGGGCAATACAATTCAATCAAAACTTAGTACATTTCTTTTCTTTCCTTCTGCTTCTGTCCTTCCTTTCTTTCTCTTTTTTCTTTCTCTCTCTCTCTTCTCTCCTTCCTTTCTTTCTTATTCATTTCTTTCTTTCTTTCTCTTTCTTTCTTTCTTCCTTTCTTTCTATAAAGAGCACTCCTGAACCTAACATCAAACCCCTAAATCTAAAACATTAAAATGAAGTTCCACTAATGTACTCTTTCACTATCCCTCCTCCTCCTGCTTCTTCAGAGGCAATTAGCCTTATCTTAATTCTGTTTATCATTTTCTTACCTACCTACACACACACACACACACACACACGCACGAGCAGTAATTTTTTTATTAAAATTGTTTTTACTTTTATAAAACCTCTTTATACTGAATGTAATCTGTGGCCCACTTCTGGTACTCAAGTACAATATAATTATGTTTTTGGAGGTGTCTGTAGTTATTTGTTTCCTACACCAGATAATGTTTCATAGTGTAAATATACCAATCCCCCCCCCTTTTTTTTTAATTTTAGGGATTTATTTGTTTGACAGAGAGAGAGAGAGCATGTGAGCCACGGGAGGGGCAGAGGGAGAGGAAGAGAGAGAATCCTCAAGCAGACTCCCCACTGAGTGTGGAACCCTAACATGGGGCTGGATCCCAGGACCTTGAGATCATGACCTGAACAGAAATCAAGAGTCAGATGCTTAACCAACTGAGCCACCCTGGGACCCCAATTTTCCCCGACTTTTCTATGGTAAGTTCCAATATTCTGCTATTTTAAACAATATTGGTGTGCGTATATCTGTATGTGTTTTCTGGTGCAAATGTTCGAGTTTCTCTTGAGTATGTACCTAGGAATGGAATTGCTGGATCTTAGGTTATATACAGCTTTATGAGGAAAAAACAAACTGTCTTCCAATTTACACTTGAACCAGTCATATTGAAAATATTCTTTCAGCCCACACTGTCTCTAATAGTATATATAATAAGGTTCCTTAATTTTTGCCAAACAAGGGAGTATAAACTAGTATTTAATTATGAAGATGTTTTATTCTTTACTTGGTATTTGATAACTTATTATCTGTTTTCTTCCAGTAGAATATAATCTTCATAAAGCCTGGGGCGGGGGGGGGGACCCTCAGCACGTTTCTGATCTATTTGCTTTCAGTCAATTTCATGTGCCAAGAAGCACACTTAAAGTTTATTCTTAGACATAATTCTGAAACCAAATTGATTTATTTTCTTCTAGCCTCCCTGCCCCTCTCTTTTAGTATAATGATGAATACCTTTAGGCCACCTGAAATAAAAGGTGGAAAGATCATACTCTATCTGATCACTTTTGTAGGACTAACTGTCTTTGTTCTCTGAGAAGTTTTACTGAGACTTTGATGCTCAAAGTATTTTTCAAACTTATCTCTTACTGTCTGAAGTCCAGGAACAATTCACCTTTTTTAGCCTTGGAAACTCCAAATGTAGAGCCTCTCTATTTCCTCTTATTTCTGCTTATAAACCAGCTGATTCTTCCTCGAGTTGATCTATTTTAATACTTCACCAACCGGGAAGTGGCCAATATAAACAGTCTTATTATTTCCAGTCACTTCTTCTAAAGCCCTGGTTCTCACTCAGGGGCAGTTTACCCCCGGTGGGGGCATTTGGCAATTTTGTTATTAGGAAGATATGAGGACTTCTACTAGTTGACACCAGAGATGGCTGCTAAACATCCTACAATTAACAGGACAAACACCCACAGTGAAAAATTACGTAGCCTAACATGTCAATTGTACTTCTGTTGAGAAATAGAGATTTCAGCTCAGGAAATACATTGTCTGCCTTCTGACTTATTATTGGTGATAGTATGAAATGTTTTACCATTGTATAATATGACTTTCCATCTTCTCAACTTTTCTATTTTTTGCTAACTAGTGCTAAGGTAATCTTACAAACTTTTTTTTTTTTTAAGATTTTATTTATTTATTTGACAGAGAGAGAGAAAGAGCATACAAGCAGAGGGTACAGGAGAAGGAGAAGCAGGGTCCTCAAAGAGCAAGGAGCCTGATGCAGAACTTGATCCCAGGATCCTGGGATCATGACCTGAGCCAGAGGCAGATGCTTAACTGACTGAGCCACCCAGACTATCCTGGTAATATTACAAATCTTAAACCTTTTGTTACATTAACACCTCTCTTCAAGGTCATAGTTTCTGTGTCCAGGTTGGTCTAAGGGCTAAGAAAACTTTAAAAATTTCAGTGACTTGCCACAATAACAAAGGGTATAATGTGACTATTTGAGGACAGTTAGATTCCTTCCAAGGCATGAATCAAAGACTGAAGTTTTTACCCACTGGAGAGGCTGATGAGGGAAGAGAGAGAAAGAGCAGACAAGAGCATGGGAAGATTTTTAGACTTGAAATGATACATATGATTTCTATTTACTTTCTTTGACTTGCCACATGATCTATCTTTGTTTCTGATGTTCATAGAAATGTCTCTTGTCTTAAGCTCTTTGACTTCCTAAAAAGAAATTATACTGTATTGTTCTTATTTCAAAGTCCCTTCAGCTTTTAGGAGAAAATGTTCATTGATCAAGGAAGAAAATAAAATTGCTCACTCTTGGTTGCTTATTGCCAAATTTTTCCTATATTTCCATTCCTATAACTCTATAGCATATTTTTTTTTCAGATATGTTAATACTTTCATTCACTGGCCTGTGAGTTAGGTGAGTCTGCTTATCTCTATTGTGACTCATGTGTAGGTTTTAAAGATGAATATTTAGAGGATAAACTTATACTGATAATGTCTCAATTCTTTTCTGTCATCAATTTTCTTTCCGTATAGTCTTTATTCTAGCAAAATTATATTTTCCTTTCTGGACTTGAGTGGGAGAGTGCAAGGATTTATGAATTCCCATGTTTAGAAAGAAGCCAGATCAGAGCCGTCACAAAAGGATTTTTCCCAATTCACCAGACAATGCATTATGCACATATGCAGATGCTGAAGGTAGAGGGTTCTAATGGGGTCTGTAAATAATGTACAAAAGCACCCCATAAGAGTTATAGCCAGTCACTGGGTATCTACCCCTCAGAGAACTTCAGATGGGAAGGAGAGACAGTGATAGCATTAGCAACTTACACAGGCCACATCTCCCTTCTCATTAACTTACTCACTTACTCAGTAGATTTGGTTTGAACACCATCTGTGCCAGGCACCATTCCATAATCTGCAGACACATGAGAGAGCAAAATGAATAAAGATGCATGTCCTCTTGGAGCTTACATTCTAATGGGAGAAAGGCAGACAATAAACATAATAAATAAATTATATAGGATGTTAAAAGATGGGCTTTGAAATAAACAATGATCTTGACTGAAGCATATAGCCATTTTCCCTGGAAGAAACCATGGAAGCAGAGAATACTCTTTCTTGAAAAGTGCCTCTGAAAAGAAGGGAGCAACAAGTCATGAGGTCAACGGCAGGCCTTTATTTTTCTTTAAAATAAGAGAGATTATTCTTTGTTTATATGCTAAAGGGGAAGAGTTTGAATATACAGAAGAGAATAGAGCAATTATTGGAATGAGAGTTCAGAAGAAGTGACGGGGTAGAATTCACATCAGGAGATTGAATTGTCTCTCACCAGGTTCACTGTGAAAGAAGGATTTCTATACTTGTCACTTGCCAGACCTCCCTTTCCCTTCCTCCCCCCCTGCCCCCCACCAACACGTACACAGTCTCTTGGACCTTCTATGTGGAGCATAGTATTATTATGTTGCCGTATTTGTTAATAACGTCCAAAGGATTATTGACCCTTTTGATTTCACTCCTCAACTGGCAATGTAACAGTATAAAGCTTGGTAGCAAACATGGCTTCCAGGAATATACTCCATTTGATCCCTGCAGTAATTCATGGAGTCTCATTAAGAGCCTCTCAGATAGATTAAGATAGAGACAGAGATAGCTAGAGAGAAAGAGTGGTAGAGGTAGAGTTAGAGATAGATCTGTAAGCCTGTTCCCTTGTGTGACTTTACAGGGAAAATATTTTCTGAATCAAATGTGAGGATTTCAGGACATTTTCATTTTCTAATTGTTTCTCAGAAATGGGGGTGTTCAGTCCTGCTTGTTTTTTTGCTTCTTGTAACTAACTTAAAAAATGACAACAAGTGACAATAAGAATTTAAACAACTTATCTTAAATATGCTTTCGAATCTTGAGCACGTGATTTATCTGATCCTGTTTTTAAAAATCTAGTCCAATGTTAAGCCTTTGTATATGTTCACACCACCTTACTTTTTTTTCCTTTGCAAATGGCACTGATCACGTGAAAGGAAAATAGCAAAGGTTATCCTACTCTGCAAATAAGGTAACTCATCTAATTCTAATAACTACGGTCTAATCTTGGCTCTTTCAATAATACTAAAATAATTGAAAACCACACCATGAACAAGTCTAAAAGCGCCAAAGTGACATAAAACTAATTAATCACTATCAATTTAATATGTGCCCTATCCGTTCAACCAGCTCAGCTCCTCTTGACTTTTTGGATGATATTCACTCAGCTCACTGTGCACATCAATTCTCCAGAAAATGGAGTTCTGTCTCTCCTCCACTTACAAAAGTAGTTTAATACCGTGAACCCTTTCTATCATAATTCTTCAGGTCAATCCCATCATCTTTCAGAGACCACCTCCTCCTCAAACGAGTGCACGAACCAATGCTGTGATTTGCATTGCAGTGTTTTGAAAGTAATTCTGGGCTACATTTCCTTTCTAAAATTGTTCATCTTCTTTCAAGATCGCATTGAAGACCTCTTCACTGGCATTTCTATTTCTCACGAAGCACCAGAAAGGTCAATGATAATTTTTTCCTTTATTTATGTGATGTAGGTGGTATTGTGTACCAGATGTAGTTAATCTATTCATAATAAAGAACATGTCCATCATCCTCAATGCTAATATTTTTTTATTCAATACACGGTAAAACACATTAATTATCTTTTATTTCTAGCTTGAACTGAAAACCTATAGACTCTTTTTAGTTTTTAAGTAAATAAAACCCACTCTATGGCCTCAGGCAAATTGCTTAAATGTACAAAGCAGCCATTTCTTTATCTATTACAAGGGGAAACAATACTGTTTATCCCATGTAGTAAAGTGTCTGAAGTGTTGGATATATGTTATATGTTATTTTTATTCTTCCTCTTACTATTATTACTCAGTCACTCTCCATCCTGAATGTGTTACAAAGCATAGCAGACTGGCTCTGCAGGAGGAAAGACTAAGGAGCATCTAGCTGGGGCGGGGCGGGAGCGGTGCGCTCCAGGTCAGCACACCCGCCGTAATGGGGTATGGGCGATGTGAGAGGCTGGTGATTATAGGAGAGTAAGAATTTTAAAGTTACAAGATAAAGCTCCCTAAGACAGGATCGCTTAGGTCATGAAATGTCACAAATCTTGTCAGCATGATGCTTCAGGATTGTTCCCTTCTTAGATATGTGCCCTAACCTTTGGAAAAGAAAGAACTCTTCATAACATCTGCACATTTATATAATATCAAACTTATTTTTCCAAGCCAGGTCTTTCTTTCCTGCACAAAGACTCGGAAAGATATTTCTGCCTTGAGAGTGGCATTCTGAGAGGCTCCTCCCTAAAGAGGTCTGGGACTTTGACAACTTCACTGGAGTCCGTGTGTGTCAGCCAGGCAAGGTTCCATTAATATTTTTTAGAGACTCTGGGCAGGATAGTAGGTTTTATCACTCTCCATGTTTAAAATATATAATTTATTAAGAATAGAAGATAAGACTATGGGCACCTGGGTGGCTCAATTGGTTAAGTGTCTGTCGGCTTAGGTCATGGTCTCAGGGTCCTGGGATCAAGCCCGGCATCGGGCTCTCTGCTCAGCGGGGAGCCTGCTTCTCCCTCTCCCTCTGCCTGTTGCTCTCCCTGCTTGTGCTCTCTCTATCTCTGTCAAATAAATAGATAAAATATTAAAAAGAAGAAGAAGAAAGAAAGAAAATATGAAGCTCTCCTGCTATCACGGTTTTTCACATACCTGGTGAAAAGAGTGCTGTTTGATTCTGGCTATGCTACAGCAATCACGATTTTTCATTGTACCTGAAGTTGGTGGAAAGATAGTGGCGGATATTATTTGTCTTCAAAAATGTTCACTCTGGGGGTAGGTTTATTTCTAAACCTCCTGAATTTGGTATTTGGCTGTGGGGCTTGCTGTGGCCTTGGAGATGTTAGGAGGCTGGTGGAGGCAGCCCCCTGAAGAAGAAGAGTGTTTTTGTGATGGGCTTTAGCCTGGCTTTCACCCTGGAAGTCTATGCCTGGGATTACCAACCTGCCCCGGCTGGGGGCTCCAGAGAAGCTGGGGCGCAGCAGAGCTGGTAAAATAGCCCAGGAGAATCGGCCACACATGGCCACCTGAGAATAAGGGATGATCGTCTAAATCCTCTGAGATTTAGAAGTTTGCTACACAGCATTCTTGGACACGTAGCCATAGTTGACAATAATCATAGTATGTCACACTGCACTGTGGGGCACATCTTGTATTGGTTTCTATACTGAATTTAATCAACGTTTAGTTAAGCTCAACCCAGATACCAAAGAGCCAACATATGAGATGGTGACATACAGCATATAAAAGGGGGACATGTGGGACATGTGCAAGACCAGCTAGATGGCACTCACTTCCCTTCTCGATCATAAAACTCTTGCCTAAGGTGTTTTTAAGAACGAATAAATAAATCATACCCCTGGGATTGTGCTGAGCACATTCTGTGAGAGATGCTCTTGGGGACCTGTCCTCATCCTAGTTTCTGTGGTTTTTCTACAGATGCCCTTCAGACCTCTTCATGGCCAATAAGATGTAAAAGCAGAAAAATCCAGGTGGGGCTCCTAGGATAAAGAAAAATCTTTTTAAATAAAGAGGCTCTAGTGGCAAGCCCCTTCGGCCACACCCACCATCCCTGCAGCAGCCCAAGTGCAGCAGCCATTTTTGTGACCATGAGTTGACAGGTGAGGAGAAGGCCAAGAGATAATAGAGACTGGTTCTACCATCACTGAACTTCTCAACTAATGCCAGTAGCACGCTGTTTTCCAGGCTCCTAATTATGTCTGAAAAATAACCTCCCCCTTAAGTCAGTCCTCCATTACCTGCTGATTTCATAATCCTCTCTATTGTACTTTAGAGCAAGCAAAAAGAACAAGTCAAGATATACCATGGCACAGAGTCCCTGTGTTAAGCTGATTAGTCTAGTTATTCTCAAAATCATCATTATATAATATCTATCACTATTAAATTCCCCCAGCACCTTTATTAACTGAAAATAAAAGCAGTAATACTTGAACTAAATTGGCAAACTTCTAAGTTTTTTCTGTATTCAAGGAAACAAAGGATGCTTTAAGATTAGGGTTTAGACCTTTGGTGAATGAACAAAAGACAGTTTTCTAGAATGATAAAGATGAAATGCTTTTGGAAAGGTTATCCATATATCAGAAGCTTAAAACATCAATATCAAATAGTCGGTAAAATTTAGACATACTGTAAGATACAATTAACTTGTCTTCAGAGTATTACAGGTTCTCCTGTAAGCCTAATTGTGCACTCTTTCTACGGCTTTCTTGTATTCGCAGTAGAGATTAGGAAATCGTTAGCTTAGTCATTAATTGGTAAAGATTTCTTTCCACCAGTGAATTTTCATTGAATATTAACACATGATTAACCCCACCTCACACATCAAGAGAAATGATGTGAAACCATGTGAAGCCCTGGCAATATTCGGTGACTGTTGAAACCTGCTAAATAATTCCAGATCGTAGATCCAATGTCTTTGTTCAAATATTAAAATTATGTTCTTCCATTTCATGATAGAAACATGAGTGATGCAATTATAGGGTTTATAAGCCTCACCCCAGGAAGAGGTCAGAGGAAACCAAAATGATCCTTGATTTCTTTTCTCAAAATCTCTGAAATAGCTAAGGATTTAAGTTACATATGTCATGTATAGTTGATTGACACCATAAGGTTTTCATCTAAATTCGAAACCTAACTCTGTTTGGATATATTTGAACATTTTTATTGCATTTAGTCATGAGATTTGAATTCTGATAAGCTAGAATGTGTGATGTGGCTAGATCATACCAAACAGGTTACTTCTGAAATTAGTTTGAATCAATAATCCGAAAAGGGTGGGTGCAGAAAAGGCTATTTTGCTCTGGCTCTGTTGTGAAATAAAATCAAAACCATCAAAATGAAAACTCCCCTCATCACAAATATAATTTGCAATCTATACCATATATACAGGAGAAATCGCAGCTTAAACAGACAGACAGAGCCAAATGAAGGAGCTAAAGGCAAAAGGAAACCAGCGATAGAAACAGAATGTAGGACAGCAGGCAGCCCAACCAGCACAGTGAAAATGTGAATAAGCACATTCGGTAACCAACCTCCAATCATGGACCCCTGCTGAACAAGACACTTCCCCTTCATTAATCTGCTAGAATATAGAAGGTCTACTTGTCCTATGTCGGAGAGATATGGGATGAGTACCTAGGCAAAGAAACCATTTCTTTCCCTTTAAAGATAATAGGATTGCAGGATGATGGAGAAGAAGGAGGGGAAAGAGGCACTCACTCTTACTTAGTCTGTATCTCCAGTATCGGTCAGGCAACAACTGGGAAAATAAAATGCAAAAACTCATTTTTTTCTGGAATCTTCCCTTCACTAAATCCCCAAATGATGAAGCACTGAGGCGGGAGAAGGAGATGGTGGCATTCATCAGAAGGTTAGAGAATATCCCACGCCTTTTTGCATTGATTGTGGAAACTTATTATTACTGTGTTATTCCTGGTACCCCGACCTAAAAGGGACGTCGGTGATGTCACTTTCCACACGTTCACATTCTTAAGGATATTTGCTGAGGAGATACCATCCCTCCTCCCCTTTCCCCAGTAAAAGTTGCTGTTGTTGAAGCTGTTAAAAAGAGATAACGGGCCTCGAATGGAGTCATTCATGCTAAGCCCAAACGAAGCCTTAATGCCTAACCTCACTGAAGTTTCAACCTCTTCCAGGAATATCATCTGACTGGTTAGTCTCAAATTTCCTGGTCAGTGCCAGTGAGGTAATCTACTTTCTAGACCTTTTGCATCCCCCAAGGGAAGGTGACCTTGCCTGAAACAATTCACTCCTTTCCCCCTTCTGCCCATAAAAGCTTCCATTTTGTTCAGCTCCTCAGAGCTTCTCTCTGCTAGATGGGATGCTGCCTGATTCATGAATCTTTGAATACAGCCAATTAGATTTTCAAATTTCCTCAGCTGAATTTTGTTTTTTAACAAAACTCTATGTAAAAACCAGAGCATTGAAATGCCATTCAAGATTAGTTCTCAAGGGGGAGCAGTCAAAAGAAGAGAAAACAGGAATTGGGGTATAAT
This sequence comes from Mustela lutreola, assembly GCF_030435805.1. Classification (NCBI taxonomy): domain Eukaryota; kingdom Metazoa; phylum Chordata; class Mammalia; order Carnivora; family Mustelidae; genus Mustela; species Mustela lutreola. Next base: position 81,514,801 of record NC_081299.1, on the reverse strand, counting down.
TCTCCTTTTCTTTCTGCTTTCTTATAACTGTCCAAGATCTTTGAATGAAGAAGAGAAGAGCCGTGAACCCAAGGACTATACAATCAGGCAGACCAGCACCCCGACATGGACACTCAGCTTTGCTATTGCCTTTTTAAAGGAGATTTTGTGCTTTGAATAGTCATGAAAGTCAAGTATGATGTGGCCACTGGATGTCTCTCTTCAGTTTCATTTTTCTCCCCATCATCAGCTCCCAGAATTCCAGACAGACCAAACCCTACTTTCCTCTGAAATCCACTCTATCTCTTCTAGGGTGAGCACTTACTGGTTCCTAAGAAAACCCACCTCTTACCTGCTGCCCTGCAACCCATACCTCCGGTCCTCTGACATGACCCAGGACTCTTTCCTCCAGAAACTTCCCTCATCCGGGCAGACTCCAGGGCTCTCTCCTGTCTGTGTCCTTAGTATCTTGAGAGTGACTCCATTCCAGCCATTTCACAGGCTGGCATACTAGACAGTCATTCAAAAGACAGTTAATTTAAAGACAAGAACTTAATTTTTCATCTTTTTATCCTGACTAGCCAATACATACTAGGTGCTCTAAAACATACTTTTTAAAGAAAAGATTTTATTTGTTTATTTGTTTGACAAACAGAGATCACAAGTAGGCAGAGGCAGGCAGAGAGAGAGGGAGAAGCAGGCTCCCTGCTGAGCCAAGAGCCTGATGCCGAGCTCCATCCCGGGACCCTGGGGTCATGACCTGAGCTGAAGGCAGACGCTTCAATCCACTGAGCCACCCAGGCGCCCCCAAAACATACATTTTTTTAGTGAGCTAAAGAGTTGCTTTTTCTTCTTTTTATGTTGCATTTGATCCCAGTTACCCCCTTAACCAAAGCAGAAAAAAATTCTTGTTTATTAAATCCAATTGACAGAGCCCATTCCTCACCCCTGACATTTAGTTGGTAAGTTCTCCATCTGCGTTAGGATTGTAGAAATAGATTTTGATAATAGTTTAGTATAATTTCCCAGATGATGGGTTCCTAGGGACACACTCTGACTTATCAGTTTGTCTCTTTGTATTTAAATCGCATTCCTTCTCAATAAAGGAGTTATGGGTTGAGCCCAGGAATGCCACAAATATCTAACTCCTGTAGAAGAGAGCTGCCAAATGAGGCAAGAGAACAGTGTCCAGACATCTCGGGGGAGAGGGTAGCCCAGTTATTTCTCAGAGATGTTAAGATGTCATTGGCTGTTGAACGGAGTCCACCCCATGGATCTGACTCTCCACAGAAGACAGCTCACATGTGTGCTTGCTTCAGTCTCAGTTCATGCAAATCAGTCAGTTATCCATTTCCTAAACACTGACTCCCTAGGGAAACGGGTGCAGCTTGGCAATCATCGGATCATCATTTCTGTGACCAAGAAGCCCGGCAAGAGTCAGTTTGATTCCAGCTTCACCATTTCCTTTCTGGGAGTAGAGAGGGAGGAAGAAAGTTTTTAATTAAGCCTCCATTTATATCACACGAGATCTTCACAGGGCTGCAATTTTCTCTCTTTCTCTCTTTCTTTGAACATCAGTTCTATTTTGATATCAAGATCAAGAATTAGCCCAGGAGAATGAGGATTCTCATTTGAATCACAGATATTAAGTTGGTACTACGAATATTCAGCCAATGATTAAAGAAACCAGTTTGGGGAACACCTTGCGTTGGCTGCTCACCATGTTTAGGATTGAGAAGTAGGACACAAACCTTCATTGTCCTGGGTGAAGCCAGTGCTGTAGTTTTGTGGAATGAGTATAGATTTTCCAAAGGAAGAAGTCAGTGAGAAGTGGTCACTTCTGGTGGCATCTGGCAGCAGCCCTAGAATTCCAGTCCCCAGAAAGAAACTGTAAGGATGCCTCTGCTGTAAGGCAGGTTCCAGAGTCTCTGTCATGCACATCCAGCTCTAAGAGAAGCAGAGAAAAAGCGGCAACACCCCTCCCTAATGGCATGGCTAACTGACACATTTTTAAACTAAAATATGTTCCAAACTAACACTCTGCATCCCTCCCTCTTCCAATCCCAACATAAAAATAATGACACAGTTTTTGTCTTATGAAGCACTGACCTAATCAGTAAGTATTGGTCTGACCATGGCTAACTGAAATGGGGTTGAAGTTGACAGAGAGGAAGAGCTCCCAACAAATGGCGAGAGTGGTATCCCCAAACCCATTACCCACGTTATTCAGTAGTTAACACCTTAAAAAACCCACCTTCTGATTTCACAGATTTCTTTCCTCCTGCATGTCAGAGCAGAGCAGAGTGTATGGGGAACAGATGGTCCTCATGCACACATCCCATACTTAGTGTCGTGCCAAGCTTATGCTTCCTTCACTTTCTTCATGAAAACAGGCATGCTGAAAATATGTTTGCGGATGGCACAGAAATGCTGTGCACATTTTAGCCGTCATGGCAAAGCAGGAAAAATTCAGAGCCATAACAAGTAAAAACAAAAACCACTGAAAAGTAATTTTTCCCTCCACCAAGCAATAGTCATTTCCATGCCCAAACATGGCAAGTCACAAATGCATTGTGTTAAGTGCCATTCAAAGGAAAGAGGGGTGGGTATTATGGCATCGGGACAGAAAATCTTGGAATGGGATCAGGCATCTCATGCTGTAACAAAGGGTGTTCAATTCTTGTCAATTTCAGAAAGCAGGCCTGCGCTTCCATGGTGAGGGAAACAGTAAAGGAAGAAGAAAATGAGTTGGCTTATTAAATGTCACCTAATTTTGCACTTTCTTGTCTGCCCAGAAAATTGCAATTGGCCTCTTTTTGTGCTCTAATATCTTATATCGTGTAAAGCACAACCCCATAAGGCAGTTTAGACCAGTGAATTGAGTAAATATTATAATTAACAAAAAAAAATTAAAATATTAAAAATAATGATAGCTGCCCAGCTCTCAAGCAATTATTTAGCTTGCCAAACCACATGACCTCTGAGTCCATTTATGGACTACCTCCTTGTAATCTGGATTATCCTGAAGTTAACAATGGATCTCAAAAAACCAGACATCTGTAATCTCATATCCTACACAGTAAAGTTTTACTCCTAGGAAGCATTGTCCTAGATATTGTATCAGCAGCATACATAAGGCAAGTTCCTTTCTCTAAGTTATTTAACCCCATGGGTCACTAATGTATCATGATATTAGATTTGGAAGAGATCTTAGAGATCAATTCATTCACATCTTCCAAAATGTGGGACTGCCCACCTATGTCACAACATATAACACTTCCAGAGATAGCCAACTCCTTACCAACTTTTATTTCAGTAGGTACAAGTTTAGTTTCATTAGTTCAAGAAATAACCACTGTCACCTTCTGGGACCCAAATCCTTTTTGAGCAGTGAAAATATAAAGAGAAATAATGAAGAAGTCCTAGCCTCAAGGAGCTCATAGTTAGGGAGCCCAAGTCTAGTTTTGAAGTTTGACAAATAAACAATTTCAATGCAATGTGATAACTATCGTGGGAAAGGAAATTCTACCGCAGTTATCGTTCGGCATACTCTTTACCTTTCCTTATGACCTTTCCTAAGCTTGTAATTAATTACATATTTATTATTATAGTTATCTGTTTAATTACTATCTCCCCTGTTAAAGTGTAAGCTTCATGAAAGAAAAAACTAAATCTGTTCAGAGTTATCTCTAGCGCTCAGTGTCTCAAACACTTGGCAGATCTGTGCTGAATAAATGTGAATGGTTGATGAAATTTAGAAGGGCACTTTACCCAAGTGGAACACTAATGAAGTTTAAGGATGCTCCCAGTGGACAAGCAGCATCTGCAAAGGTGGAAGATGAGGGGGTCGCTTTAAGAGTCACCAGTATTTCAACTTCAAAGAGACTTAGAGCAAGATATGAGGAAGCCAAGAGGTCAGGCTGGACAGGAAATGGCCTGAAATACAAAGAATCTTTACATTGTGCTAAGGAATTTGGATTGCTTTCTGATTATAGCAAGGATCCAAGAACAGACTGCAAGCAGGAAAATGACATTATCAGCTCATATGTTGGGGCAACTGGTCTGGCAAGATGGCAGATCATGGATGGGGGAGAGTAAAGTAGAAGCTGCTATGGTGCATAGAGGCCATGGATGTGAAGGCAGAAAGAAAAGGGCCTTCCAATAAATAAGGATGATCCTGTCTGTGAGATGTACAGATTTATCACTGCCTCCAAGAGTTCTGCCTTGGTAGAACAAAAACAGCAATACACAATATTGAGGAAGTTTTTCTGTTTCTTAGAGAAGATGTTATATTGGAGTTCTCTTTGAATGTACAGATAAATGGTAGTTATATAATTCTGAGTTCAATAGAGAGATTTAGGCTACAGAAGGTGATTTGGGAGTGATCGATGTATAGATGACAATTAAAACCCAAGGAGGAATGACTTTTCCAGAAAAGCCTATGTAGATGAGATGAGTGCCAAAAAATGAAGACAGAAACTAAGAAACCAAGAAGGGGCAGTAAGAAAGTTAGAATAAAAACAGAACAAAAGGGGCGCCTGGGTGGCTCAGTCGGTTAAGCGGCTGCCTTTGGCTAGGGTCATGATCCCAGGGTTCTGGGATCAAGTGCTATATCAGGCTCCCTGCTCACCCTCTCCTCTGCCTGCCGCTCTACCTACTTGTGCTCTCTATCTCTGTGTCAAATAAATAAGTAGAACAAAACAAAACAAATAACAAACCCCAGAGCAGAACAACATTATGGAAATCATGACAGGAAAGAATTTTGAAAAACAGAATGCAAGAGCAAGCAGTTAACTGTGTCAATATGGCAGGATGGGAAGGTAGGACCAGGGCTGAAAAATATTTATCATTATATTCAAAATTTAAGTCCTAGGTCATTTTGATCACAGCCATTGAGAGAAGTGAAAAAAGTGGAAGCCAGAAAGCTGTCTTTTATTTCAGGACCAGCTCTACAAAGTCTAATACTGTCTATTCATTATTCTGAATCAAGTTTTCCCTTCATATAGATGGTTAAGTGTCTGGGGAGGAAAGGAGTGCAAATTTTATGAGTTTCAATGAAGAACTATAGTAAATATTTTATTTTGTTTCAACAAATATTTATCAAGCATCTGCTATGTGTCAAGCTCTATGCTAGGTGTTAGAGACACAAAGATGAATAAGCCATGATCCCTGCCCCAAAGGGGCTCAAAATATATTTAGGGAGACACAAATACACATTTCAATATGGTAAGTGCTAATGGTAAAGGTATATAGAGTTGGTATGGTAATAGAAAAGAGGCAATCATGGGCTTTGCCTAGCCTAGTCAGGAATAGAGGTTGCAGAGAAGAAAGGGCACTCTTAATGGGACCTGGAACAATTGATAAGATAATATTGGCATGCATCTGTTTAGTGCAGGGTATATGTTTCCGAAAATGAATGAACTAATGAATGATTAAGCAATATGAGCTTTATGGCACAGTCCCCATGGAAATGCATCATACACAAACCAGCTGTAGAATTCTCTTTAAATGCCCTCAAGCATGACAAATTTCAAGCCATAATTTTATTCACATGCTGTTCATACAACAGTAGAGCAATCCTCCCAAGTCATAGGGATCTATATGATGTTTCTGATAAGGTAAAAGTATTTCTCCCAGTCTTTAACTTTTTGCTGATCTTTGCTTTCTAATTAATTGACTGTTACTTTGTGCCGCAGAATATATAAAATTTCATGGTATAGTTCCTTGGCAATTTTGCAGTACCTCCAATAGTACCACTTTTTCATTGTCAGCTATGAATGGTGAGAAATAATTACAAAAGGTGAATAATGGAAGAAAGAGAGATCAAGGAGAAGTAAAGTCGGAATTAAAATAGAACAGTATAGCGGCACCTGGTTGGCTAATTTAGTAGAGTATCCAACTCTTGGTGTTGTCTCAGAGCATGGTTTTGTAGTCATGAGATCAAGCCCATATCAGGCTTTACTCTCAGTGCAAAATCTGTTTGAGATTCTCTTCTTCCCCCTCTCCCTTCCCCTTTGGTTCTCCCCTCACTCATGTGCTCTCACTCTCTCTCTCAAGTAAGTAAATAAAATCCTTTAAAAAAAATAAAAATAGAATGGTATAGCATCATTAGGGTGAAGCATCTTGTGAAAAGTTCCTTCTCACTGGCTGAGAGTCCAGACTAACCATTAGTCACATTAATACATTAGATGATAGATAGATAAATGATGATAGATAGAAGATAGACAGATAAAAAGAATGTAGACAGCATAAATATATAATATATTTCTGAGATAAAAAGCACTCTAATGACTGTGTGTTGTATAGGGCAGCAATAAGTGTGAGATGCAGAAAATAGAAGACAACTAAATCCCAGCATGTATAAGCATATGTATTCATGAGAGTAAATGTGTAAGAAGCCAGTATGGCTAGAGTGGAGTGTGCATGGCATGGAGGGGTAGAAGATAAAACTGGAAAGAAGTTAAGTTCTCTGTAGATTGTCAAAGTCACCGTCTGTTATCCTAAAAAGTATGGGCAATATTATATAGCAAGAAGTAGCCTTCAAATTTTAAATAGAAAAATGGCACAATCACTAACACTGATGGAAATATGGAGGAATTATTGGAGGCTGGACAGGTGAAGGCAGAGAGACCAGCTGAGAAGTTGAGAGACCCTGAGAGCCTGACCAAAGCCCAGGACAGCAGGATTGAAAGAGGCTGGGTGTGTACTACTGGATGCCTAGGGGATAAGAGAGTTCCTTCACACAAGGTAATTGAAAGTCAAAGATTCCCAGTAGTGGAACTGAAGAGCAGTCTCTCCAACCAACAGAAATACAAAAGGGCCTCAAGAAAGCCAGCTTCAATCACAGTTCAATCCTGGAGAGTTCCAACACTAGATCACAGACACTGTCTCAATCCAGTAAGTTATTACTTCTCTCTCCTCCTTCCCACCCACAAGAACAATTCAACCCCAGAGAACCCAGAAGCAACCTGGTCTCTGGAAGAGGGAACCTGTACTTCCATAAGGCATGAGAAGTCTAGCTCATCTCACTCCCTCCCAGCAGAATGCAGACCTGAAGCAGGCCCCAGCTAGGGGAGGGAAGATACTTTATCTTCACATAAAGTCAGTATTTTATTATTGCACTGAACTAGATATACCATTACTAATCGGACACATTTTTTAGTGGTTAGATGTAATGGGAAAATTTTTTTTTATCTATGATCAAAGAAGTCACTCGCTTTAGATTTTACCCTAAGATCAGAGAAAAATGCATTCTCCAGTGCAGGTCTGAATGGGCAGTGGAAGTAAGGTAAAGTAGTTTTAGAGTTGTCTTCCAGCCCTTCTGTTCATATAAAGCAAGCGCCATCAAGTTTAAAAAATAATTACTAAATAACTCAAGCCTTCTGAGTTCTTCTACTCTTCTCATTTCTCTCTCTACCAGATAATCACCCTCCTGAATATGTTTATAATGTACATTAATTTATTTTCCTTTGAATACATATATGTTAATTGCTCAAAAATATATACAAAAATTTTTTTGCAAAGTTTTGTACTTTGTATCAGTGGTGTCATACTCTGTATATTTTTAAGCAACTAATTTTTTCAGGAAATAATAATTTGGATTCTGTAACTGTAATTGTATAGAGTATTCATTAGTATATAAAGTATTCTTCTATGTGAACATAGCATACCGTACCTATTGTTTATAGATATTTAAGTTTTTTCTATTTTCTTGCTCTCAGGAATAATGGTGCTCTGAACATTCTTATACTTTCATTTTTTTATGTTCAAGAATTTCTTTAGAATAGGTACCTAACAGTGAAATTATTGACTCTTTTCCCACCTATATTATATAGAATGTGATTAATCACGTCCTTGGTTGATGATACCTCTCATCTTATGATTTGTTCATGCCTACCTGCTTTTATTTTGTTAGTTGAAGCTAGTTCCTTATAAAAACTATGTGTAAAGAATATGGTTCCTTTATCTCATGACTTTGCCTCCCCTTACCCCAAAGTAATCATTAATCTGAATCCTATTATTATTGTTCCCTTGCTTTCTTTTTACTATTATATTTTTAACTGAATAAAAATGGAAAAACAGCATATCAAAATTCTCAAGATACATCTAAATTAATACCGAGGGAAACTTTTAACACTATAAGCCTATATTAGCAAAAAGGAAGATCTAAAACCAATGATCTCAGTCCCACCTAAAAAAAGGGTGGGGAGCAAATGAAACCCAAAGTAAGCTGAAGAGATTATAAAGATCAGAGCAAAAATCAATAACATAGAAGAAAAAAAGTAGAGTAAATCAATGAAACCAGAAGTTCATAGGTTTTTTTAAAAATAAAATCAATAAAATTTATACATTTCTGTTTAAGCTGATTAGGAAAAAAAGAGAAAAGACAAGAAGTATCAGTATCATAAATGAGCAGTGATATCATTACAGGATTTTAAAAGGCTGATGAGACAATATTATGAACAACTTTGTGACAGCAAATTCAATAACTGAGACAAAATGGACAAACTCCCTGAATGAGACAAACTACCAAACTCACTCAGGAAGGAATAAATAACCTAATAGCTTTATACATATTTTTAAAGTGAATTTCAAGTAAAATTTTTTTGACAAAGAGAGCTGAAAATGCCTTTACTGGTAAATTTTACCAAACATAAGAAAGGAATAATATAAATTCTACACAAATTCTGGCAGACAATCAAAGAGGAGGTAGCATTTCTCAACTCATCCTGCAAGGCCCCAGCATTACTCTCATACCAAAATCAGACAAAGACAACAGAAAGAAACTAGATTAATATCTTCCATTAACAAAGATACAAACATTCTTACAACATGTTAGCAAATTGAATCCAACAATACATGAAAAGTATATTATATCATGACCAAGTAGGATTTTTCCAGGAATAAAAATGTTTGACATTGATTTAACATTTGAAAATCTATCAGTGTAATTTACCATATCAGCAGACTAAAAGGAAAAATTGATAGGACTTTCTCAGTAGATGCAAAAAATGTATGTGGCAAAATTTACATCCATTTCTGATTTTTTAAAAATGAAATACTTAGTAATAAATATGAAAGTGTGAAACACATGTTCAACAAGAACTATCAAGCATTGCTAAGAGATATTAAAGACCTAGGAAAAAAAAGATATACTGTTTTCATGGATTGAAAGAGTTAATATTGTTAAGATGTTAGTTCTCTCCAAATTGATCTATAGATGCAATCCCAATAAAAAACCTAGCAGCTTTTTGGTAGATATAACAAGCTGATTTTAAAAATTCCATGGGAGGGGCGCCTGGGTGCCTCAGTGGGTTAAAGCTTCTGCCTTCGGCTCAGGTCATGATCCCAGGGTTCTGGGATGAAGCCCTGCATCGGGCTTTCTGCTCAGCAGGGATCCTGCTTCCTCCTCTCTTTCTGCCTGCCTCTCTGCCTACTTGTGATCTCTGTCTGTCAAATAAATAAATTCAAAAAATAAATAAATAAATAAAAATTAAGATTCCACGGGAAAGAAAAATCAATAGAAAAGCCAAAAACTATATTGAAAAACAGCAGAGTTTGAGGACTTACACTAACTCACTACAAGATTTATCTAAAGTTCTGAAACTTATGTACTTACAAAGCTTATTCATTGTAGTTTACTTATAAAGCTATAAAAAGTAGTAAAGACAGTATGGTGTTGGGGTTAAGATAGATAAATAGATTGATGAAACAAAACAGAATTCACAAATAGAATCATGATCAGGCCAACTGATTTTTGACAACAGTGAAAGACAATTTAGTTGAAAAAATAATAGTCTTTTCAATAAATGGCCTAGAAAATATTGAATACCTATATATCCAAGAAGAAATAGCAGCAGAAATTCAATCTGTTCCTCAGAATAAAAACAAATGTCAAAATGGATTTTAAACGTCAATGTAAAAACTAAAATTGTAAGCTTTCTAGAAAAAAATCTAGACAACTTCATGATCTTGGATTAGGTTAGGCAAATGAGATCTATAAAAGAAAAAATGCTTCCTAAAAGGCACTGTTAAAAGAATGAAAAGTCAAGGCATAGTGATAGAAAAAATATTTGCAAATCAAATATCTGATAAAGAACTTGTTATGCAGATTATATAAAGATTTCTCAAAACTTAAGAAAAAACAACCCCCAAAAATGGGATAAGAATGTAGACAGATACTTCAATAAAGAAGATATATGTTAGCTATTAAGCACTTGAGAAAACATTCATCATCGTTTGTCATTAGAGAAATTTAAATTAAAACCACAGTGAGATACAACTACATACCCGTTAAATTTAAAAAGGCTGACCATACCAAGAGCTGGTGAAGATATGGAAGAACTGGGATTCTCATATATTACTGGGCAGAATGAGAAATGGAAAACAATTTTTTTTTTTAGTTTCTTATAAAGTTAAAAATACTTTCTGCCACATGTATAGCTATCCTACTTTTAGATATTTACTAAAACCAAAAGAAGCATATGTCCTTACAAAGACTTGTTCACACATGTTGGTAAGAGCTTTACTTGTAATAGTGAAGAATGGAAACAACTCAAAGATCCAGCAATAGGAGGATAAATAAACAGACCAAGGGAAATACTCTTTAGCAATAAATTAGAATTAACTCATTGATATAAGCAACAGTATAGATGAAACTCAAAATAATCATGGTGAATGTAAGAAGCCATATTTTTAAAAAGTGTAAAAATGTATGTTTTCATTTATATAAAATTCTAGAAAAAAAAAGCTAGTTTGTAGTGACAGAAAGCAGATCAGTGCCTGCCTGGACAGAGGTAGGTAGGTAACAGAAGGGGTGGCAGTAAGGAGCATGAAGGAAACTTTGGGAAAGCAACTTCATTTTCTGGATAGTGATAATGATTTCATGAGATATTTATGTATCAAAACTTATCAAATTGTATTCTTTAAACATGTGCAATTTGTTGTAAGTTGAACAATTCCCATTATGAAGGTGTATTTGTTCCCATTATGAGGATGCATTCATTCATCTATTCTTCTAGTTCTCTTAAAATTTTTATTATATATTTAAAGCCATGTTATTAGTTGTACAGTTTATAATTATTATGTATTCCTGTTTAGTTGAACTATATATTATTATAGTATGGCTATAGGGTGGGGACTGATAAGGTCATTTAAGAACCATATCTCTTTTCTTCCACAGAAATAGAATGTGTAGTTTGGTGTATGACCCAGAATAAAGAATACATTTCCCAGGGTCTTTTCAATTTAAGTGTGACCATTTGGTAAAGTTTTGACAAGCAGATATGAATGAAATAAGCATAACTTCTTCCCTTTCTGTATTTTTTTAAAAAATATTTTATTTATTTATTCATGAAAGACAGAGAGAGAGAGGCAGAGGGAGAAGCAGGCTCCCCACAGAGGAGGGAGCCCTATGTGGGACTCAATCCTAGGACTCTGGGATCATGACCTGAGCTGAAGGCAGACATTTAATCAGCTGAGCCACCAACACGAACCCCCTTTTGTCTTTAATGAGAAAAGATATTCTCATTTCCTCCTTTCTAAAATACTGTTGTTTGAGCATAAGGTAGAGTAACAATATGGGAGGAGCTTGGATCGTCATACATCTTTGTGGAACAAAGCTATCATATTAGCCCTGGACTTCCTACCTCCAGATTATTGTCAGAGAGAGAGAGAGAGAGAGATAGAGTAAGAGAAATACTTCTGTGTTGTCCGCCGCACAGTGATTTGGGATCTCTATTTCCTGCCAAACCTACATCCTATTATTGAATTTGAAACCTGTACAAGGGTAGCTCTCATAATAAACCCTAAAATATAATGTGATCAGATCTCAATTATCTGAACCTGGAAAGATGATGAAACTTTTGCTGTTAAAAAAATGTATTTCAGCTTCAGCCAGTGGTATCTTAGAAGTATCCTTAAAGTATCAGTATCCTTAAAGTATCCTTAAAGATATAGCAAAAAGAAGAAATATAAGGAAAACTCAAAGTTGTGGTGGTTACTATTTTCCTTACTCTCAGCAAAGTTCTTTAGAAAAGAGAGAAATTCAGGGTAGAACAATTCAGTCTATAAGTAGAATAGAACTCTAAAAAAAGAGAGAGAGAGAGAGAGAGAGAAAGAGCTTTTTGTCTATGGCCTTCAGTAGAAACGGACTTGGAATCTAGCCATTTCAAGCATGGTTGCAAAAGCCAATCACTTTTTGTTCCCCAGATGTATTAAGCTCTTACAAGTGAGAGAATCAAAGCTGAAATGTACATGGCTTGTAAGTTAATTTTCAACTTATGTAATATTTGAAGCAAGTACTGGTCAGAGCAACAAAAAGATGTTTATATAAAATATAAGAGTCAGAAATAATCTTATAGAAAGCATCTAGGATATCTTCACAATTTCCATACAATCAAACAAAAGGGAAACTTAAAAATTAAAATTAAAAATAAATAAGTAGTATAGAATAATGCATGTGATATTAACTTATTTAATATTTTATTTTCAGTGAACAATTTGCTTTATTGATGCATTGTGTTTGAAGCCCAGCAGTATAAATTGTAACATTTCACAATACCTAAACTCTGATGAAACTATTAGTGTGTCATAACAAGTCAAGTAGAAAAACCATAGAGACATTGTTAGCAATTTAATAGTTCTAGCTCATGGGGGAATGCTAATCCCACTGAAGTATAGAAATTATGGTTATTATGATTAAGAACATATAAGAAGAGAAATAGGAAATGTGAAATGCATATTAAAACTATGATATAAAATGCAATTATTATGAAGTGACAGCAAGTCGCGCAGTAAAATTTAAGCTAACTTTTCTCAGAAACTATTACCTCGTGAGTCTAAACATTTATATAGATATTTGTCACCAGGAGAGTACTTGACACCCACGTGTGGACTGACCTTAGCACCATATGGTTACCTCAGGATGCAGGAAGCACCGTCAATAGTCTACCAGATGTCTCGTGCACCTTCTTACAATTTCTAGGAACCCTGCCTTTTCTGCATGTTCCCTTTCTTGTCTGAGGGGCTTCTCGTGCCAGGGGAGTAGCTTTGCCCGAAGTCACAGAGAGGGGGAGTGGTGGGAATTTATAACCATGAAGGAGGCTCAGAGCCAAAGACCAATCTGTGAGGCCGGATGAAAGCTCAGCTCTGGGCTGTGGCAGGGGGAGTAACTAAGGCAAAGCTTCCACTCCAGAGATACCACTCCCAGAAGAGGCAGAAGCAACCCTCCACTGTTCTTGTCCTGAAATTGCCTCTTTTCTTGGCTGCTTCCCTTTTCCACTGTTCTTTTCCAATTCCTACTTTGCTAGCTCCAAGGAGCACTTCTTCAATAAATCATTTGCACAGGAATCTGCCTTTCACGGCTTGCTTCTAGGAAAACTGACTTAGGACTAAGCTTGGAGAGCAACAACAAAAGTAAAGTTTGGGGGTGGGATTAGAGCAGTTGGGTTATGTTAGTTCTAACAATACAATAACAAGGTAAAATTTAAATTAGCAATTGTAGAAGAACTAATGGATGGAATAAGTCATAGAATTGATACTAAAGCATTTTTAAGAAAAATGATTGTAAGACTGAATAAAAAAAGACTTAGTAGAAAACTATAGTACAACCTTCAAGTAAAGAGCCATTTCTATTGGAAAGCTATCAGAAGCTCTGGGCTATGGGTTAGTAACTTATTTCTAGGAACATTTGTGTTACGGTAGCATAGACGTGGCTATTAGTGCTACACCACACAAACCAGTAAACAATAATCAGACACCTCTGTAGTGGGGCTTCTCAACTTCCACAAGACTGACATTATATGCCAGGTAATTCTTTATTGTTGGAAGGTGTCGTATGCATCATAGAATTCTAGGCAGCATGCCTAGCCTCTACCCACTAGATCCCATTGGCACTCCTATGCAGCCATGACAGCCAAAAATGTCTCCAGACCTTACTAGACATCCCATGGAAGCAAAATCACTGTTCTTAAGTGACCTCTGTACCCAAGAGGATCAATCATTTGTGATGAACAATCTAGTAGATACACAAATCTGAAATTAAAAAAATATGAAATTAATAGGTTTGTTTTGAATTCTACCACCTTATAAATTTATAAACCATTTGGCATATAGAAAAATCACATTCTAAATGAAGGCATAATAATTTTTGTACTTGATTGGTTCATAAGATTGTTTTTTAAAGAAATCCTGACCAATTCAATGGCAAAACTACTTCACACAGAATTGCAGAATTAATCAAGTAGAGATAGCTGTGATATTTTTTCAAATGGGACTCTTGCCAATATATATTTAAACTCTGATCATAAAGATATAAATATTTTTCTATCAGCTTCCAGTTATTGAAATGGACATAGTTCCTAACAAACAGTATTTTCAGATATAGACCAGACATAAATGTTTTTCACAGTTGTCTGTAAGATATAGTATAGCAAATGAAACAGTTTCTTTGGTGAATAAGGTCATCAGATTACTCAGAATTTTTACCAAAGGTACAGTTTATCTGGATTTCAGCAAGACATTGATGGGAAAGGAAAATATGGGTCGGAAAATATTATTGTTAATTGGTTTATATCCAAAGAGTGTACACTATTGAATCAATAGTGACTCTAAAGAGTTAGGTAGTATGAAAAAAATCAGTGTGTATACAGCCCTCTCTCATTCAAAGATACACCAATGATTTCAAAGACTTAGAAAGCATGCTAAAAGTTTTCAGACACAAAGTTTAAAGAAATTTGGATATATTAGATGACAATAAAATTTTAAATATCTGAAAAAAGTATCTAATTTAGCAAAATGAAAAGAAAGAAAGAAATGGAAAACTCAACATATTAACCTCAAAATAAGAGACAACTGCTCCTTTTAACATTTTCCTATTAGTGGTAGAATCCAAACTCACAGCTCCAGCACTACATCCAGTGGATCAGCAGGTTCTCCAGTCTTCTCTGGACTGACCACCTGTGTCTCTGGCTGAAAACCCAGATAAGGTCTCTTGTAGCTTTTTTTTTTCAGATTTTATTTCTTTATTTAACAGGCAGAGATCACAGGTAGGCAGAGAGGCAGGCAGAGAGAGAGACAGGAGGAAGCAGGCTCCCTGCGGAGCAGAGAGCCTGATGCGGGGCTCAATCCCAGGACTCTGGGATCATGACCTGAGCCAAAGGCAGAGGCTTTAACCCACTGAGCCACCCAGGCCATTGAGCACCCAAGCGCCCCAAGGTCTCTTGTAGCTTTGATAAAAATCCTATAGCAACTGCCTCTACTTCTTTCTCCAGGCTCTCCTGCCACTTCTGTCTCATGCTTTACTGTCTATTAATATCAAAATTTCAGATAGTTTTGTTTGTTAAATATCATGTTATTTCTTGCCTCCATGAGTTCAATCAGGTAGCACCGTCTATAATGACGTTCCTATATTTACTCATGGGGTTAAAAATTATTCATCCATCATGACTTAATTTAGGCACAGTTTCCTATAGAAGACTTCCCCTCACTTCATAGGTTAAAGAGACAATTTTTTCTTTTCTCCTCTTCCTCTCATTACACTCTTCCTCATGTATTGATCAGAGTCAAGAGTTAAGATTATCTTATTTTTATATGTGCTAGTGATTGAAGTTCAAGTGTGCAGAGGAGAGGTATCAACACTTGGGGTCTTTATTAACTTGCAAGGCTGCCATAACATTCCTTCACTCCTCTGACTCTTCTGCCATATGAACAAAATAAGGTCTTTACCAATTTATTCTACTCCAGCCTCTGGCACAGTTAAAATGAGTATCTATGTAAAACTGATAACACCAGCTGGATAATTCATCCCACATTTATTTCAGCAGGTTACTATGTTAATGTGATTATCCCCATTTTACAGACAAAGAAAGTGAGGTTACAGAGGATTGTGGTTTTCCAAGATTCACACTCATGACTGGCAGACCTGGGATTTGAACTACAGTCCACATAATCCATACATTTTCTGATATGTCATACCTCCTGACACCCAGAAAGTCCTTAAACATTTTACTGAATTACATCAACAGCTCTGTAGTTCTTCCTAAATTTATTTGGCTATAAGCAAAATAACATACTTGTACTTTAAATAAAATGCACTTGGTCACAAATAAAATAACTAAAAATAACAGATTATAAGACCTTGGTAGATATATATACTTAGATTTTAAAATGATCTCTTGTGCCTCAGTGGTGGTGTTGGTTAGGCTGCCAATTCTTGATTTTGGCTCAGTTCATGATTTCAAGGTCATGATATCAAGCCCTTCGTCAGGTTCTGTGCTCAGTGGAGAGTTAGCTTCAGATGTTCTCTGTCTCTCTCTCCCTCTCCTGCTCATGTTCTCTCTCTCTTTCAAATAAATAATAATTAAAAAAATAGAAAGACTTGCTATTAGAAATTTAATCTTTTAATTTTTTTTGTTTTGACACAGCAAATATACTAAGTAAAAGTAGTTTAACCACTTTTCTTTTACTTAGAACAAAAATGAACAAAATAAAGCAAAACGAATATAAAGTAAATCATTTTCTGTTTCATATTGATTATAAAATTCCAGCATTTAAAAATATAAATATCATCTTGGGGTGAAAATCCATTTTATCTCTGGTTGTACCTCGGGGCCAATTTGCTTTCCACAGGATAGGGAGGGATCCCTTTTGCTTTCAGAGTCGTCTATTCTAACTAGGTTGTTCTTCTCTGCCAATTAATAAATGCTAATTCAGGCTCTCAACACTGTAAACTTTTGTTTCACCTTTCACTGTCTTTGTGGTTTAACATGGAATGTGGGTTTTGTTTTCATCTCAACTGTTGTTTACTCATTGTCCTAGTGTGCTGTGCAGTGATGAACCATCGAGCTTGTTCTTTCCATCTTCCACAGTATTATGGTGATCACTACTTTTTTTTTTTTTTTTTTTTTTGGACCAATGGAGATCTTCTTTAGATCTAAGAAGATCCTCTCAAGGTTGAATTTGTCACTGAGGGGAGGGAGAGCTTGAGCTAACTTTATCCCACGGAAAAGAAAGGAGGAATAAAAAAGTAGAGGACTTACCAAAAGTTTTACTTAAAATTCTAGACTTTTAATTATGCTGCTGAATTTAAGAACATAGGAAATACATCTTCTTTCTGAATGAATTAAAAGCTGAAGCCATTCCAAATTGTTTTGAGCCATGTTTTCACAATGTTAATTTATTTAAGCTGTTCAGCCCTCATCTCAGATCACATCCATCATAATAATGGTAACACTTTTAGATCTAGGACACAATTTGTCATTTAAAAGAAATGCATGGAATGCTATATTTAAGACACCTTATTTTAAATTTCAACAAATCTCTAAAGCAAATACCCTGTCCTCCAGCTCCATTTGTTAATTCTCCGTTAAAATGCATCTTTTTCTCACGTTCTAATGAGCATACCCACCCATTTACCATGAAATCATTATTAAATATTGATCAGCACCCTAGCTCCAACCAAAAGTATGGTATGTAGTTAATCATAGCTTCAAAGAGAAGCTTTTATATTTTAAACACATTGTGGAACTTTCTAAAGCAAATTATGTAAAGATTAGTCCTTAGATTTTAAACTATGCCTTTAAACTTCAAATTACATAGGAGAAAAAAAAAACCCTCTGATAGTAGCAATAGGATAATGAGGGAATTAAAAATATGCCATAGAAAAGTGAGGAAGATTTCTCTTGAAAAATAATTCTGAAGGAAGGGAGGCATATACACACTGAAGGCACACACATGGCTTCAAATCTCTGCCCAGTACTCACCCAGGAAGCAGTAATAGGCAGTTCACTTAAGCTTCTTGTGCCTCCATGTGTTCATCTGTAAAATGGCAGTAAAAATATTTTTTATTTCATGAGTTACTGTGATGGTTCAATGAATTAACACAGATAAAGACTTTAAACAATGTCTTTGTTTCCTTTGCTCAATTAATGTTAGTCATATTATCAGAACTATTGGCAAACACTTTGGGAATTGTCAGAAGAATAACTTAGATACAACCTTGGATGAATCTCATGAATTATAGTAGGATCCATGGTGGAAATCATAATAAAACAGATTCGAACTCTAAGCCATAAAATTGGAATAAGCTGCCTTGGGGGATGAAGCATATTTCCTATCTCCTATGATTTTTAAGCCAAGGCTGGATAGCCACATGATGGGGAGGTTAAGGGGAGAATGGATGAGCTAAATTTTAAATTCTGTCCAATCCTGAATTTCTGTGTTTTACCTCAAGGCAACTGCTATCATCTAATGGGCTTTCCTTCTCACACACTGTACTCATTTTTATACTAATGAATATACCTCCTTCCTCCTCTAGATGAGGGTCTTTGATGATGAAATGGCTGTCCGATTCATCATTATTTATCGTTTCTTACCAGCAAGTTTGCACCTTATTCACAACAGTGACTCAATAGTCTGTGTTTAAATAATTAAACCTATATTTCTGTATCTATCAGCAGGCTCTTCTCCAGAAAGTCATCCAGCCTACCTAACCTTGCCAGTAACGCCCTCATGTCAGGTGTCTTTAAGGTAATAATGAGGCTTATGATATATTTTTTAAAGATTTTATTTATTTATTTGACAGAGATCACAAGTAGGAAGAGAGGCAGGCAGAGAGAGTGGGGGAGGCAGGCTCCCCACCGAGCAGAGAGCCCGATGTGGGGCTCCATCCCAGGACCCTGGGATCATGACCTGAGCCAAAGGCAGAGGTTTGAACCCACTGAGCTGCCCAGGTGCTTCAGGCTTATGATATCTTATGTGGTTTGGTTTTACATTTATTAGTTGCTACAAGTAGTTAGTAGTGGATTTTATACAATGATTCTAAAGAAGTTAATTTAAATAGATGCTCAGTGCAAATCAGGGGGATCCCAGCTATTTAAATTCCAAATACTCAAGGTCTGATTTTCTCATTTAGAACCCTCATCAAAACTTAGAGAAGCAATTAGTCCACATTATTGAGGGCTAAAAGCTAAAATCAGAAAAGGCACTAGCTGCTATATACAATAGTACCAAAGGAGAGAAATAGGCATTGGTTCTCTTCCCCAGAGAAACAGATTCTCTGTAATTTTATGGGCTAAAATTGTCAAACCCAAAACATAGGGAGTCCAGACAGAAAGAAGAAGGCAGGACAAGGGGGTTAAATAGGAAGAAGGAGACTTTCAGAGAAGCGGGGCGGGGAGTCATCTGCACCAAGGTGGTGATTCTAACATGTCCATAACCTAAGCGACTGGCCAGTGATTGAATAAGATGGCAGGCTATCTAGCGAGTTGAATCTGGCCACCTGCACAAACTACTCAGAATGACTCCTAAACCAAAATTCCACTTCATTAATAACCAGGAACGTTAGACACTCCTGTAAAGAGTTCTAATAAAGTAAAATGGATGTGCATCGTTCCCTCAATATCCAAAATATGTCTTGGAGTTTTACCATTTTCTGGCTGGAAAGATGCAAAGAGAAAGAGGAAAGTTAAGGAGTCTGAATCAGCAGAGCAGAAGAGGGAGGAAGCAGGAAAGGGAGTGGAAGACACTGAACTTGCAGGGATCGTACAAAAGCATAGCCTGACTAATATATTGGATTCTAATATATTGAGCACTTATTCATATGACACAAGTTTCATGAAACCCCTTCCATGGATTGCATGTTCCAGGTGAAGAAGACACTGAAAGTACCCTGACCACATCAGAGCTTAAAGTTTAATGGGGATGTGAACAAGGTAGGGTATAGAATTCAGCTCCCACTGATATTCATCTGCCTCGTTTATAGCCAGCCGTCTCTTGGCCATGAGGTGATGCATTTGGCTGAATGGATCACTGCTAAGTCATTCCTCAAGGAGCCTGACTCCTCTTTGTGACATTATTGATGCTTTCAGAGTCACTAAATTACACACAGATCATGAAGGTGTACTGAAGCCATGCTCAAAACTTTCTGAACCTTTCCTGAAATTGTTTAGGGCCTCTCCAAGAGGCTGTAAGAACAGCAGTAAAATTCTAAGTAGTTTTCTTTATAACCTGTAACTAAATACAGACCATAACAATGATTAATTTTTTTAATATTCTTAGTGTTTCAGGACTATTATATTAATAAGGCCATCATGCATCACTGCTGTATTCCAACGGAACTATTAGTCTCTGTACCAGGTTAGTGTAATTACAGCCTAATGGTTTACATCATTATAAAAACACTAAATATTTTACTAAACTGAGTACAGTATATAAAAATTAATTTAAATGGCTGCAGGCTTGAAACAATAGAATCAATGATGAAAAAAAATTTTTAAATTTTAAATAAGAAAACAAAAGTTATGAAAGGGGAATGTTTTCTTCAAATAATCTGAGGAGTAAGAAAAATACAAAGATTTTTAAAATAAAAATCGAATGGTTTCCTGTAGTATCTTGATCCTGTCTCATAAAGCAGTTCTTCTTCATTAATGTTGGGAAAGGATAAAGTTCCTAAAACTGTGCCCTTAAGGATCTTTTTCCTTTTGTGTGGCCATGATAACTCCTTTGTGAGAGATTAGAGGAAACATGTAGGTACCCCTGGTAAGATGCCCCCAGAATATACCTCACATATGCATCACAGTACTGGTGAACTTTTTTTTTTTTTTAAGATTTTATTCATTTTATTTGACAGAGATCACAAGTAGGCAGAGAGGCAGGCAGAGAGAGAGGAGGAAGCAGGCTCCCCACTAAGCAGAGAGCCCGACGAGGGGCTCGATCCCAGGACCCTGAGATCGTGACCTGAGCCGAAGGCAGCGGCTTAACCCACTGAGCCACCCAGGCGCCCCTACTGGTGAACTTTTAATGGTCTTTTTATTAACTTCAATGTCAAATACTAAAATGAGAAACTTCTCATATGTGGGGATACAAATATTCAGAAAGTACAGGTTTGTGGATCAGATAGTACATGTGAGGAAAGAAATTAGGGGACAGGAAGGGCTGAGAGTAGAATCAAATAAGGCTAATGATAAATTATCTGAATAATAAACAACACTTAACATGGCAAAATACAGAATTAATGCTCCTTACACTTAGCAAGTTGGTTTAGTTGCCTTGAAGATTCTCTAGATTTTCATCAAACACTTGTAAATGCTAAGTTAGAAGTCTTCCGTTCTCTCCCGTGGAAGTGTCCATCCTTAACATCAGTGTTCTTACTACAGGAGGTGACCTGACTGAGCCAAGGGGTGCCCAGGGTCAACATTATTTCTGGGTGTGTCTGTGACAGTGTTTCCAGATGAGATTAACATTTGAACCAGTGGACTCAGGAAAGTCTCTTGCCTGAGACTCTCCTCAGTGTGGGCGGGCACATTCCAATCTGTCAAGGGCATCAATAGAACAAACAGAAAGGCAGAGAAAGGAAATGTTTTTTTTTTTTTTTTAAAGATTTTATTTATTTATTTGACAGACAGAGATCACAAGTAGGCAGAGAGGCAGGCAGAGAGAGAGAGAGAGAGAGGGAAGCAGGCTTCCTGCGGAGCAGGGAGCCCGATGCGGGGCTCGATCCCAGGACCCTGAGATCATGACCCGAGCTGAAGGCAGCAGCCCAAACCACTGAGCCACCCAGGCGCCCCAGAAAGGAAATGTTTGCTCTCTTTGCTTCCTCTCTGCCTGTTGAGCTGGGATAGCTGTCCTCTGTCCTTGTATTGGGATTCATATTGGTCTCCCTAGTTGTCAGGCCTCTCAGCTAAATTACATCACTGGCTTTCCTGGGTCTCCAGCCTGCAGATGGCAGATCGTGGGACTTTTCAACCTCCGCAATTGTGTGAGCCAACTCCTCATAATTATTCCAGTACCATATATATATGTGTGTGTGTGTGTATGTATATATATACATACATACATATGTGTATATATATATGTGTGTATATATATATCCTACTGGCTTTGTTTCTCTGGAGAATTCTAATATACTACACAACCTCACTTCATTGAAAATCTGGTTCTCATTCATTCTGTGGAATTTACCAAAGTCAGCCCAATATACTGATTTGCAAATATGCCACCTGTATGGTTTAGAAGGTTTCAAATCATAATCCACCTTTAATTATTTACTTCAAGGAGTTGGTTTCATTTACGTTTCTACAAAATTTTAATAACTCCCATTGTGTGCGTAGATACCAGAAGTGACAGGCTTCAGTTGCTTTTTTTTACACCTGACTCAACTGCTAACGCCCTCTGCAGTGCCAACTGGTTTTAAATCTCCATGGGCATGTGAAGCATTGACAAGAAGTTAAAGCCTGTTCATCAAAGAGTAACTTCAGCTCCCCAACACAGGGATGGGAGGAGAGTGCTAGTACATTCAGGCCCTAATGAGGTCCTATCTTGGGCCTCATCAAGAAGTACCACCTAAGCTATTTAGAAGTTAATACCAAGGAGCTTGCAGGAACCACTTTGGTCAACCGCTGAAACTCATTCCCAGCATAGCCGAGCGTCCCTCATTTTCTTTCAAATCTAATGAGAAAGTGATTGCTCATTTTTTAGTCTCTGTTGGAACAGTGGTGTTGGGTGGTAGGAAGAATACTGCCCGGTGAATTCCTACTACCCTGAGCAACCACACCTGCCCTACCTCCTACTAACTGCAAAGAACTGAGAACTCCTTTTCCTTTGCTCCCTGATCACAGAGAGCTTAGATGGAGCACTGCCTCCCTCTACCATCTTACAGGGTATGGAAAGATGACTCTAGCTAAGACTGCATTAAGCTTATGATTATAAGTGTCCATTTTTCTTGTTTCCACTGGAATCTAGTAAACAAAAAGTTAGTGTCAAATTGTGAAAGCTTGGGGTGAATTAAAATGTTAATTTTTTAAAAATCATATAATGATTTTGAGATTTTGTTGATTTTACTTCTTTAAAAATTCATTAGACCTACGCAAAACCAGTTTCTATCTAAGAGGACTCAAAACTTAGATTATTCTCTTAGAACTGAGATTATAAAGTATAATTTATTCATGTACCTTTTATGAAAAAGATTCTAATAGGCCTTAAGGTGCCTCCCACTCTCCCCAGCTCCTTTCTCGCTAAGACTCTTTGTGAGCAGAACTGACTGGGAGAGGAAAATGGAACGCAGGTCTCTCTCTCAAATCAAGGAGAAAGCGCTTCACTACTGAGGATGAACCATTTAAGAACAGGATGTGTTGATCAGATTTGAAAGGAATTTCTACAGTAGATGAGGGAAAGTTGTTTAAACACCTGAACTTACCCCGGATCTTTTTTTTAAAAAGATTTTTATTTATTTATTTGAGAGAGAGAGACAGTGAGAGAGAGCATGAGCAAGGAGAAGGTCAGAGGGAGAAGCAGACTCCCCATGGAGCTGGGAGCCCGATGCGGGACTCGATCCCGGGACTCCGGGATCATGACCTGAGCCGAAGGCAGTCGTCCAACCAACTGAGCCACCCAGGCGTCCCTTACCCCGGATCTTTAAAGCAATAATCTAATTTTTAGCAGCAACAACTCTTACACAGGTGTAGGAAGAGTGTTTGCTTCCATTGAACTAATTTGTTCTAAATTGAGAAAACATTTAGGAACTGAAAAAACAAAGAGGCTCCTGTTTTCCCAAGACAGGAATAAAAAGAAATAGAACAAGACTTTAATATTTCAACTTTTTCTCCACTGACCTAACTAAATGATGTCTATTTTATTTTGTTTCTTAAAAAAACACAATTCCCAAGTGTGACTAAAATAATAAATATTCATACTTATTTTGCTAAGAAGTAATTAAAGATGTCATTTGCTGACAAAAACAAATGTACAACTAATATATAAAGCTTATTATTTGGGGGTAACTAAATATTTTGTATGCCTTATTTTGGGAGATGGTTGTTAATACATCTTACTACACCAGAGAAAACTACCTCTGAATTAAGACAGAAACCTTCTTCTGGCCTTTCCTCCCAGAGAATTTACTCTGTTTCAATTGATTTTGATAATTTCTTTAAAAAGGGGGGGGAACCCCACCCTACTACATTTTCTTTGTAAATGCAAGAGTAATGTGGAAAAAAATAAATGACTGCTTTAAAATGTACAGCGCATATCTTCTGACAAAAAATTCAGCATTTAGGCATCTATCTGCATTGTAAACAACATGAGCTTACAGGAGTTGGCTTTTCATAAGAACCACATTTTAAAGTGCAGTTTTTGTGCCTAATGATTTAAATAAAAATTTAAATAAAATCCACTGTGTTCACATATCCCCACCGCTCTCCCCACCTCCCACGATACTTTTCTCCATGAGAAATAACCTAAATCTCTTTAGCTTTTCCTCAAAGGACCCATTTTCTAAACTAATCATTTTTAGTCACTCTCTTTTGAGCTCTCCCCAGGTCTTCCACATCTTGCCTCAAACAAAGGGCCTCAAATTGGACCCCGTACTCCCATAAAAGCCTGATGAATGCTCATCATAGGAGAGGCTCCTCCTCATGGTCGCTCCTTCTCATGGAAATAGTCTTGATCTTACAACTTCTTCAGCCATTAGAAGTCAATGCCACCTCTGACTCAGTTTTGGAGTGATGGGGGTACAGTATCTAATTTTTCACCTTTCCATTTAAACTCTTAAATCTTAATAGTGGTAAACGAAGCTATTTCTCAAATACCCACTGAGTGCCAAGCTCTGTGCTTGGTACTTTAACTACCTTTTGAAATATTTAAACATTGCCATTATCCCTGTTGTGCTGAAGAGGTTAAATAAGCTCCCCAGGGTCTCAGAATCTATTTGTGGGAAGGAGGGGATTCAATTACAGGTTTTGCTAGTTCTTTTTTATTTTATATTATTATTATTATTATTAGAAAGGAAGAGAGTGAGGAAGGGGAGGGTCAGCAGGAGAGAGAGAGAATCTTAAGCAGGTTCCCTGCCCAGCATGGAGCTCAACACAGGGCTCTATCTCAAGACCCTGAAATCATGACCTGAAATCAAGCTGCCTCTTAACCATTTGAGCCACCCAGGTGCCCCCAGGTTTTGCTGATTCTAAAGCCCAGTTATGGAGTGCCTGGGTGGCTCAGTAGGGTAAGCAGCTGACCTGAGCTGATTTCAACCCAGGTCATGATCTCAGGGTTCTAAGATCAAGCCCCATGTGGGCTCTCACACTCAGCAGGGAGTCGGCTTGAGGATTCTCTCTCCCTCTCCTTTGGTTCCTCTCGCTGCTCATCCTATCTCTCCCTCTAAAATAAATCCTTAAGATAAGGAGTACCTTATCTTAAGTCACCTTGAGGGTGACTCAGTTATTAAGCATCTGGCTTTGGCTCAGGTCATGATCCCAGGGTCCTAGAATCAAGCCCCACACTGGGCTCCCTGTTCAGTGAGGAGCCTGCTTCTCCCTCTCCCACTCCCCCTGCTTGTGTTCCCTCTCTTGCTGTCTCTCTCTCTCTGTCAAGTAAAAAATAATATCTAGGGGCGCCTGGGTGGTTCAGTCAGTTAAGTGCCTGCCTTCAGCTCAGGTCATGATCCCAGAGTCCTGGGATTGAGCCCTGCATCGGGCTCTCTGCTCAGCAGGGAGCCTGCTTCTTCCTCTCTCTCTGCCTGCCTCTCTGCCTACTTATGATCTCTGTCAAATAAATAAATAAAATCTTTAAAAAATAATAATATAAAAAAAATGAAAGGATAAATAAGTCACAGTTGCAACAAATATTTCTTTATGGAGTTCTATGTTTAATATAGTAAAAGTCATACAGGCAGCCCTTAAAACAAGAACAAGTGCTAAAACTCTCCACGGGGCAGAATTACTATGTTGTGGTGGTTGGCACTCGCTTTTCCTGTGCCCATGCCCCACACAGGAGAAGAGGCGCCAGCATGGAGGCCAAGCACCTGACCAGTGAGCATTTCCAAGAGCTGGGATGAACAAGTGTTGTCTGGCACCTTCCTGTGGACAGTGTTACCTGAGAAGACACATATAAGCAGAATTGAAAGCAGCTTCATAGTGACTCAACAAATAGTTACAATGCACAAGAATGCCAAGAGGCAATTTAGCCAAGGACAGTGGATTATCTGGTTAACCTGATGAGTGGGTTAGGTTAATTCCACATGTTGCTGTTCATTGCACTTTTTAAATATGTGAAAACAATTAAAATGAAATATACACAATGTGCAGAATCTCTGAAGCACCTGGAATAAAATTTGGAAATCAAAAATTGCCTCCTTTAAAAAGGCATCTGCTTGTTTATTGACTTGTGTTTTGTTTTTCTGCAGCTCATATTTTGAGTTATATAAAATAAAGGTAAAATAAATAACTTTATATAAAATAAAGTTACTGATAAACATAAACCAATAGCGTTTGAAATCAGAAAGAGAACCATTAGCTGCTTAATTTTACAAACAAAGTAACTGATGTCATGAATCAGGAAGAATTTACTCCATTTTTTATTGCCATTGTATACAGGAATTTTTTTTTTATTCAATTTGGAGACAACCCCTGTAAATAAGATAATACCTAAGTTAATTTCAGAAGGAACTCAATGTAATGCATTTTTAATTAGACGCTAAATAATTTCAAGCTTGTCATAAAGCATTTATCTTTATAATAAACTTTTTTTTAATAAACTAAGAATGTTACTGATAATGTAAACACCTTAGTTCTTTTTTTCATATTGAATAAACTTCTGAGTAACAGTAAATATATTTCCAGGTTCCTATCTCCTCTGAATGACAGATGGAAGAGTGATGCAGAAATATATGACCTATCTGGTTTTATCCACAATGTTAATTTTATTAAAGAAGGCTGAGCAGCATTCTCTAAATTTCTCTCTCTCGCTCAATTTCTATAGTCTGTTATGGTTCTTGTTGTCTTTTAAATCCCTAAACTCCTTGGTTTAGGAGTTTAGGGCATTTTGAGGTCACTGTCTCATTATCAGAAGTTGATTGGGGAAAAAAAAAAGAAGTTGATGGGATTAATGACTCAACAGAATGGCAAAAGCAACTTTCTATTTCTTTGTTGGGTTTGTGAATTCCTCCTGACTGATAAACCACTGAGACTTAGCCACTGCCTGGAGCCTTCCACTGTAGTTTCTCTGTTCCCCTGAACCTTGCTGCCTCCTAGCACTTGATTCTCTTAGTCTTCAAACCCATTCCCTAGGAACCCCCTGAACTCTGTTTTCCTAAAAGGCTCCTATCCACCCTCCAAAAATACTCTCTTCCTGAGTTACTATGGTTCTCTTTATTTCATGGCAGAGAGCTCAGTGTTTAAAAGCAGTTATTGGGAATAAAACTCTCTGGACTTGAATTTATAACTGTATGAACTTCAGAAATTTTTAAAGTCTCTCTTTGCTTCATCTTCTCATTTGAGATTAAAAATAATATAGCTATTGGGACATATTACTTAATATGTTTAATAGAAGAATATTGGCAAGCTCAGTGCTCAATAATTCTATGATTATCATTACTATTATTATTCCTAATCACCCATTCTCATATAATAAGGAAGCAAATAGGCCTTTACATAACTATTTATTTTGAGTTCACTTTTATTCACCCCTCAAACTTCTGTAACCCCAAAATAAGCGAGGCATCATGTTTCCCCTGCATGGTATAAAAAAAAAAAAAAAAAAAAGCAATCTTTTAGACTAAAAGAAACAACTTAGAAAGAATTTTCGTTGTTACTTAGATTCTTAAAAAACTACTGGAGGATTTAGATTTAGAAGACGGAATATGTTATTACTGTGGAGCCAAACATCTTCAAATTCCTTTCTCTCTAGCTCTGCCTTTCTCAAGATCATCCTTATAGATGACAGATGCTCTCTTAAATGATTTCTTTTTGTCATCATATTTTCCCAGTCTTCAAAATGTCCTGAGCCCAAACGGCAAGGTCCTTCATTCCACCAGTATAACCTCTTTCCCTTTTAAAATATTTTTTGTTTTTCTTTTGTCTGTCCAGTTTTTCCTCAATATAGATGCCGATTGGAAATACATGAGGTCCTTTAAAAACACGGATTCCTTGGAGCACCCCACCCATCCTGAAGTAATTGGCCTGGAGTGTTGCATGAGAACCAGGATTTTTCAGAGTTCCTGGGTTGATTCTAGTAGGTTCAGAACCACGGGTTATCCTTTCCCTCTTCTCTCCAGTGGAAATCCTCTAGCTTCTCTTTTTTTCTTTCTATGCCAAAGCTGAGGATTAAAGTTCAGGAGCTGGAAGTGAGGAAATGCAAAGCATTGAAAGCCAGAAATTTCCCTAACAGGCATGAGAAGAGAAATACTCTGGATATTTAATCATGTGATTTTTTGTTGTTGTTGCTGTACTTTCCTTCTTTTCTTTGCTCCCTAAGGAGCTAGACTGTTTCTTCCCATATCTCTGCCACCTCTATTCAGTGGCTGGAGCTGTCACACAGTTATTAGCTGACACATTCTTTGGATTCCCTCAGGGAGCCTTATCCTGGTTGCCTCTGTGAGTAAGTGACTCACACTCATAGTGATGTTCAATTTTTTGAATGTCTGCATAGAAAACCAAAGTACATGTTTTGAAAAGCAGCTAAGGTGCAAGGTTGAACACTCTGTGCTGGGGTGAGGTCAAGATCACAACTCAGTGTCTTCCACTTAATATCCCTGTGGCCTTGGGCGTCATCCATGAAATAGGGTTGATGACATTTATCTACGAAACCACTGTACAGGAGAGGTAAATTAAATCATCACTTCTTGTCTTTTTCAGTCTTATTATGTACTACTTTATGGCTTCCATAATAATTTACTGCAAACTTAGATTGGCATTTACTGTAAATTCACAGACTTGAATTTGCATCAGGTAAACTTTTTAAAAAAAAAACTCTTTTGCACAGGACTGTAATTCTGTAATTTTCTAACACATTTCTTGAGGAGAATATGGACACCAAATGGGATTCTATGCTATTTTAGTTCCTAAGCACTCAGAACAGAGCCAGCCTGGGGAGTCAAAAAAATGGCATGAAGTTCTAGAAACATCTGTGTCATGTCTGTGTCGTGCTGCCATAATACCCCTCTCACAACTTCCAATCTTAATATCCTTCCTTGTCCTCTAGGAAATGTTAGGCGCACATGGTTTGACTGTCTCCACTCAAATGTCACCTTCTTAAAGAGAACTTCTGTGACCTTCTCCCTGAAACAAAGACTCCTTTCATTCTCTGTCCCTTTCAATGACTTCTCTTTTATTCCTAGGCCTTATTACTACCTGAGTGTGCATACAATGTTGACTCATGTTTCCTTCTCTGAATGTGAGGGCAGGCTGTTTGTAATCCTCATCTACTTGCCACTGAGAGTTGCTGCATCCCAACATTAGAGCAGTGCCTAGTGTATTATAATAAGTCCTCGACAAAGACTTTTTTGAATACAAAGATAGTTTTAGATTATCAATGTAACTATCATTATAATAATCTGAGAATTTGCCTTCCATTTTAAGCACAGGAACTGAGGCCCTGAGAGTTAAGTTGTTTCCTTTGAAGCTCCAGCTTGGAATAGACAGAGCTAGTCCTCTTGGAACCATGGCAGGCTATCACCAGTCTCCCTCAATGCCATCACCCAGCCACCCCCCCCACACACACACACAAAGTGCTTGCTTTTGCCTCTACTTGTAGCCTCAATCCTATAAGCTAGGCAAAGGTGTCTAAAGGTATTTGAGTCTAAAAACACATACCAATTGGAAATTTTAGCTAAAAAAAAGAACCCCTGAGCAAAATAAGAATTAAATGTCTCTGAAATGTAATGTGTCAACTACTCGGTCATCTTGTTGTTCAACTTTTCCTCAATTCAATTCTTATTTTTTAAATAGAAGTTAAATTGAACCTGGGATATAAATATAGTAGAATACATTTGATATGATTAGGGGTGGGGAGATATCCAAAAGTAAAAATGCCTAAAAGCCTTCTGGCTTGTTAAGATATTCAATGTTTGGAGGAGTAACAGATATTGCTGAATTTTATATCAAAATGACTCTGAGGAAAGTTTTTGTTTGTTTGTTTTTCTTTCTTTTTTTTTTTTTTTTTTTTTTTTTTTTTGGCCTTCTGGGAAAAGCAGTGATCACAATCTGATGGCTTGGGCTTCTACTTCCTGGCATAAATCTTGTTATTAATTTTTTTTCTCTAACGTAATTATCCTGTGAACGAATTGGATAAATAGGAGTAAGCATTTGCAAATGACACAGTAGGGCATATGAGCTCAGGATCTGTGATTCAGTGACAGGCCATTTAAATCACTGCTCTATCACTTGTTACCTATGGCCTTGGTCAAGTGTGTTGATGTCTCCCAACTACACTTTTTCTGTGGGGACCATAATAGCCAGTAACCCCATAACATTATTGTAAAAGTTATGTAAAATGATAGATGTAAAATACTTAGCATTATTGCTGGCACACAAGAAGTGTTTCCATGGAGCTTATGATTATTACTAGTATTATTACTATTAGTTATTATTATTATTATAATTGCTTAATGTATCAGATTCTTCCTTATCTCATGAGAGCTACCAACACATTTTCTACCCACTCTGTCAGAGAAATTGTATGCTAACCCCCAATTCTAGGACAGCAGAGCGGCCAAACCTCCTGACTGAGAAAACCGTGCACTCTCTCAGAGCATCTACCTCAAGCACATCTTTGGAAGGGGAATATCACTTGCCTGGCTCTTCAAAGACCAACCCCTGTGGCGGTCTCATGCACAGCAGAGATGTGTTGAGGGAATAGAAAGAAAAAAAGAAAAAAAGAAGACACTCTTCTCTCAAAGTCCCCAACACCATTTCTTTAATACCTTTTCAGTTTATGAGATTTGACAAGGAAATAAAGGCATTGCTCCGGGCATTCCAATCTCACAATGTAAGTATTCTCTTAAAATTGCTACATCTAGGAGAGCCTTTATATCCATGTCATTACTCTAGGAAAATTGTGGGGATATGGGGTAGGGCATGGGAAAAATTGTATTAAAACATTCACACACATACACACACACACACACACCTCCACCTCTCCATTTGAAAGACATCTCTTTCTGCTTACTTTATATCACTCATCAAAAATGTCATGAGAAGTTGAATGATTAGTATCCTTCCAAATGCTTTTAAAAGTATGGTACATAAAGGAAGAAAAAGAGAGCACCTTGCCAGTTGTAGTGTTACAGTCATAAAATACATGTTGAATTATGAGTGTATGATAAACCCACAAGGGTGCAGAGATGAGAGAACAGAAGATGAAGGCAGAGCTTTAATTTAGAAAAGTGTCTGAAGCCATGCATGGGAATAGTCTTCTGAAACTAGATCTCACTAGAAAACTTTACCGAACATTTTATCCTAGCTGACAGGAAAAAAAATTGTATATGTGTGAGCATGTGTGCGTGTCTGTGTGTGTATATATATCCTCTTCAAGCTCTTTAAGTGAAGTGACATTTAAAAATACTCAAAAATATAAACATTTTGAGCTCAAACAGGAAAATTACATGAGATGAAAATAATATCAGGTTGGAGGGGTGAGAAAGCAGCAAAAATGAAGCTATTTTGAAAGGAATGATTATATTGATGGTATTATCAGCAATGATGACATACATTCTTTGAAGATCTTGAGGCAAGTGAGTTTGAATTTAGATTTCATTCTTATTCAGTCTGTCAATTAAAGGGAGGGGTGAAAAGAAACATTTTAAGCTAGTCAAGAAATAAGAGATACTTACCTCTATGTTCGTGTTCTGAAATATCACCTAAAGATAAAATTTAGCCAAATGAAAAGATAGATAAAATTGTATGGACAAAATGCAAAGTAAAGAAGCACACAGGGGGAACAAATCCAGAAGGACTTCAGAACACACTTTGAGGAAGCTGCTCAGAGCACCTAAAACACAATAGACATGATGGGAACAGGAAGGGGGTGGTCGGGGGCCATGGTCCCCTCAGGAAGAACATTATGGATTCAGGGCAGCAGATAGACTGCTTGAGAAGCTAAGAGATATCAGTGATATAAGTTCAAAGAGGCATATGCCTCTTTCTCCAATAAAGGACAAGAAAGACAACTAGACATTCCACAGAAAACAAAAACAAAAATTGGAGAAATAAAATAATTTTCTATATGAATCACATGGAAGTGTACCACAAATGGAAACATTAACTGACAGAGACTATGACTTTTCCCTTGCATTAGATGCTTCAGGAAAGGAACTACTTTAAGGAACAGACTCCCATAAGTAGCACAAGCTTAGCAACAATGGCATTTCCTTCTCTAGGTTTCCAATGACTCACTCAAGTAAAAACAAATATTATTTACCTAATCAGAAGGTCTCAAATGCTGTTTACATGTTTTCCATTTTTAGAAACAATCTCTAGGCAAAGAGCAGAAGACTGAATTTCAGGTATACAAAACAGAAAGTATATGACACATGCTGGCAGCAGTCTGGTAATGGATAGGAAGAAGAAAGAAGAGGAATGCTTGAGTACTAATTTTTTTCATTTTGCATAATGGAAAGCAAGAAGTACTGTCAAATGTTAGGGAGCAATAAGCATGTAAGTATATTTTAAATTCTTACTAAAACAATTATTAGTTAACAATTAGTAACTGTAAGTTTACAATTAGAAGTTCTGGTCAAATAACTTAGAATGTGGAACAGATATGCCAAGAGGCAGTTTCCCCTGGACTGATGAGTTTCCTGGAACACAGAGAAAGCCCCAGACAAACCTGAGCAAGTTGGGTACCCTAGAAGTATAAACAAGTTAAATTTCCCAGATTTAGTAATTAGATGTCCTTACAAAAAAAATATGAATCAAGAAATAAGGTATTTATTGGATGGACCAATCATGCTAAGTGAAATAAGTCAGAGAAAGACAAATACTGTGTGAGCTTATTGATAGATGAAATATTAAAAAAAAAAGAAAATGAATTTATTGATGCCTAGAGCACATTGGTCGTCGCCAAAGGTAAGTCAAGAAGGCAAAAGGGGTCAAACGGTACAAACTTCCAGTTACAAGATAAATAAGCCCTGGGGATATAATGCACAGCATGGTGACTATAGTTAATAATACTGTACTGTATTGTAATACTGTACTGTAGATTTGAAAGTCGTTGAGACAGTAGATCTTAGAAGTTCTCATCACATGAAAAAGAATTGAAAAAATTGTCACTATGTCTGGTGATGGATGTTAACTAAACTGGTGTGATTATTTCACAATATATACATAATCAAATCGTTACACTGTACACCTAAAACTAATACAATATTACATGTCAATTGAATCTCAATAAAAACATTAGATTATTTAGAACTTAGAAGTATCAGCATATTATCTAAGTGGACCGTTCCATTAATAACAATGGTTAGCATACTGCTCTTGGAAGTTATACAGACCTAGGATTATAGACTCATCTCTGCCAGCTATCAGCTCCATGATGTTGTACAAATTGCTAACCTCCCATCAGAGTATTTATCTCACCAGCTCTTTGGGAAGAAGATGTGAAAGAATGCATATAAAGTGGTCAGTCCAGAACCTGATACAGAATAAGGCATCAGGAATTTTATGTCATTATTATAGTCATTATTGTTATTCATTATGGAAGCCATTCATTGCATGTGCAGAAAATACTATATGAAAAGCATACTGAGTTGTTCAATTAGTGGTTAGACCCTTGAATATCTATGAAATGAATGTTGGGGCCTACACATTAAAAACATTCAAAGGCGGTTACTTCCAGCATTTGGATACAAAGAGAGGGTGCAAAGGTAGGCAGTACTCTCAGTGACAGAGTTTCACAGTATTTCCGTTTAAGTCACATAAATCAACTTCGGCTTTCCAAGGCCAGGGAGTGGGGGAGAGATACTTGAATAACACTGGTTAATTTTACCAGCCATTTCCTCTCAGTGGGCCCTTCCTTCTGGCACCAGAAGCAGTCATACCTGAGATAATCAATGTTGCTGCGTGGAAACTTACGGAAAATACATGTGCATGTTTTCAAGTTTTTCCCTGTGAATAAAAAACTTCAAATATTTCCATAATTAGATAAATAAGAGGTATGATTTTGTCGACATCTTTGAGGAGAAAATGGAAGAATGAATTTAGTGTTATAGAAAAGCATTGACTGAGTAAGTTCATGTTTAGTACTAGCTATCTTTGACATCATTTAAATAAGTCCCAAGAATAATTCATGTAATTTTTTACATGTATGCTGGCTTTAGAACTTAAACTTGTGTAAGCTATAACTCTAATTTAAATTTATTTGCCAGAGTGCCTGGGTGGCTCAGTCTGTTAAGCATCTGATTTTTGGCTCAGGTCATGATCTCAGGGTCCTGGGTTCAAGCCCTGAGTGAGGCTCCATGCTCAGCGGGGAGTCTCCTTCTTCCTTTACCTCTGCCCCTCCCCCTGCTCATTCTTTCTCCCACTTTCTCTTCCTCAAATAAATAAAATCTTTACAAATAAAATAAAATTATTCAGCACCATTTGTGTTTTTTTAGTAGGAATAAGTTTTTATAAAAATAAAATGATGCTTATGACTACATGAGAAAATATGATAAATGTTAAGTAAAAAGATATTATATGAAAGTTTATGTGTACATTATCTATAAGTATATAAAAAGAGAAGCTATAAGAAAGACTAAAAAGAAATATACCCAAATGCCAATATTGGCCAGGGTTATGTTAAGATGATGGGATTATGGGTGATTTTGTTTTATTTACTTGAATTCGTAAAGGTTTAAAATGTATAGTTTTAGAAACCTATGGAAAAGCAGACACAAAACATTAATAATGCAATATATGCAGGTGCCCTAACCCAAATCTATCCTTGAAAATTATTCAGATGTAAAAATTTTGCAATAATCTCTACCTTAATGCTTTGCCGTCTCTTAGGAAATCTAGGCTTAATTGCTGCTCTGCAGAGTAGAAAAAAACATAGGTCACATAAATCTATTTGTATTTAATTTTTAAATACTTCGTTTCTGGTAGATGTGCACTTAGACCCCTCATCCATGTCCCTCCCAACACATACTATCTATGCTGGCTGAATTCCTTTTTCACCTGATTGGACCACCCCATTACCCCCAAAGCCATGACTATGCTAGTAACCCACATCTGGATCTAAGCAGTAGATGTTTGGCTTCTCAGCCAGACTATGGGAGGCTGCAGAACATGCTTGGGTTTCCATCCATGCCATATCCTGAGGACCACAAACAATCTATTATTATGTAAATCAATGCATTAAAAACATCCAGTCTTATCCCAGAAACAGAACAGCTGCAGACATTGGAGAACCTATGAAATACAGTGAGCCCCTAAGCTCAGGCCATTTTACTCTTTTTCATCATCACTTTCATAAATGGTTTGTTTCATCATGAATTCATTCATGCATTCAATAAACATTACTAATAAATGCTAACATATATTAGGTCTTTCATATTTGCTAGGTGATGAGCTAAGAAGTTAACATTTAATCATTATCTTGCTGATAAAAATTTGAGGCTTCGAAAGGTTAATTAACTTGCCCCAGAAACTGTTGAGAAGTAGTGGATTCAGAACTTGAACCCTCATTTGCTGGTAAAGCCTAAGCTCTTAACTATGCTCTAATGCTTAGGGCTTATTGGGGACTTACTAAGTGCCAGGCATTTCTAGGTGCAAGGAAAACAAATGATGAATAAGGACCTGCCATTCAGGAAATAAAAAAATTATTTTTCCCTTTTAGATGCTTACAGTATAGCAGGGTCATTCAGTGATATTCCTTTCCACTCTATTGCCAAAATTTCAGCGGAATGAGACAGCCACTTAAATGGAGGGAGGACTTTTTAAGTTGAACTGATGCAGGCAGGCCAGGCCTGAGGACCCAGAGAGAGTCACACAGGACCAAGAGGTCCTTTGCTTCACGGAGGATGGAAATGAAACTTGAGCCAGCAGGAAGAGAGCAGAGTTTACTGAAGACTTGGAGCTGATATAAACAGAGCATCTAGGAGAATTGAAAAGGAAAAGGAGCAGGAGTCTCATCTTTGCTTGGGGTCTGGAGGTTTTCCTGAGGATGATGGTCTGGTGTATGTGTCCTCTGAGGCATCTAGGTACTGAATGAACAAAAACAAGTGCTCAAGTGTCCTCCATAAGTTCCTTCTGCCCTGGAGTCAGGACTCTTGGCATCAAGGTGTTTGAAATCAGTGGTCTTCGAGAACTTACAAGACAACCCTGGCTGTCACTCCTTAGATGTTATCTATTGTGTTAGGAGACTCCAAAGAAGTCATTAATTCCTTGACCTTTACAAGGAGGACATATATGAAGGTGTGTGTAAGGTGGGAGTGTAGGTTCTAGCAAGAATAGAAGCAGGAAACAGGCCTGGATGGCTCAGTCGGTTAAGCATCGACTCTTGATTTCAGCTCAGGTCATGATCTCAGGGTCTTGGGACTGAGCCCTGCGTCGGGCTCTACACTGAGCATGGCGTCTGCTTAAGTTTCTCTCTCTCTCCCTCTCCCTCTATCCCTACATCCCCACTCATGCTCTCTCTAGTAAAAAACAAAAAGAGAGAGAAAGAAAGAAACAGGAAAAGAAGGAAAGGAAAAATAAAGAAAGCAACAATTTTCTTTAACGTATCTCTTCGCTTTTCCTGTTTCAAAATATAATCATCCAAGGTAGAATTTGACTTGATTATTAACACCTTTTTATTTGTAGATACCGTCAACTCAAGAATCTCCAAAATGGCTGTTCTTATGTGACTGAGTTGGCTCACTGACATGGCCCTTCTTATGATATCATGTCTTGTGAAAAACACTAGGGCCTGGCAAATGAAGGATATAATCTTGGGTACCAGGAAACCCAACTGTAGGATGTACCCACTTTCCCCCACACAGGGTTCTGGTACTTGGCACAGAGCTACTGAGTTGCCTCTGGTGTAAGAACTATATACAAAATCGCTGAGGAGACCAGGACAGAAAGTTTGCCATTGTTTGCCATGGGCGAACAATCACAGCAATGTTGACAATGCCGACATAAATTTTCTGTCTCATGACTTGCCCACATCCACTGCTGTTCCAGACCAAACTATTCTCTACATGACAGCCAGAATGATACTTCTAAATGAGCAAAAATGTAGACTTCAAACTTAACCTGTGTATCTTCAGAGGCTTTCTATTTTCTCTATGGATTAAATTTGTGAGACTGTCACAAAGGCAACAAAAGTTCAAAAGATCAGAGCTTGTTTAGCAAGTGGGTACAAGGCGTATCATCCAGCCCGTGCCTTCCTCTCCAGTCTCATCTCAGGCTACTTTCCTTGTTTACAAGTCTGATGATAATAGCCTTCTTTCCATTCTTCTCTCTTGCAAAGCTTCTGTGCATGCCGTTCCTGAATTCATTTGCCCACCCACTATCCTAAACTCTTAGACTTCTCAGGGAAGCTCTTACTGCCTCCACAGATGAACTTAAATTGCATAAGACGTTTCCTTGAATGAACAAATGTAGCTAATTGTTTCACCAAAATCTGAACTCTGCAGCTTCTCAAAGCACTCTGCCTCCCTTTCATGGCATTAACTCAACTGACTGGAATTTAGTGATCATTTTTTTGCAAATGCTTTTGTTTGTTTCCTATCATCCACTTTAAGTTGGTGAGAACAGATCAAATACATCTTGTTAATGATCCTCTCCCCAGTGCCAGGCATGTAGTCTGTGTTTGTATATGTTAAATTATGTATATTAAATTAATGAATTTTCACTGAAAAAAAGAACCAAAGAGACAGCCATTTTGTGTCCTCCTACCAGGAGCAGCAGTGATTCCCATAAGATCGCTTGAGAAGACAACTTTTTTCTGGCAGCCTTGTCACCTCTTGCCGCTTTCTGGGCTTCGACAGGATGTGTTCTCCTAAAAGCCCTTCCTTGGAAATACCTTGATGATGTGAAGATTTGTCCAAAAGTAACAAGACAGAGAGTCCCCTGCCCCCTCTAAAAGATGAATGAGGGAGGACCCCTGTCGTTTCACAAGGACGTCACTCGTGAAAATCTATACATTTCTCTCTCTCTCTCTTTTTTTTTTAAGGATTTATTTATTTGACAGACAGAGATCACAAGTAGGGGGAGAGGCAGGCAGAGAGAGAGGAGGAAGCAGGCTCCCTGCTGAGCAGAGAGCCCGATGCGGGGCTCGATCCCAGGACCCTGGGATCATGACCTGAGCCGAAGGCAGAGATCCCAACCCACTGAGCCACCCAGGTGTCCCTGTACATTTCTTTAGAACCACTGATACATTCATTCTGCTTATTCAGAAAAGAAGCGGAGAGCCCCCTTTATGCCTGGCAGTAGTTGGAGCTCTGAGCATTTACAAATAAATGCAAGGCAAGTCCTGTTCTCAAAGCATTCCCTGTTAATTGGGACAGTTACAAAAACCGAGAGCCATGCAGTGTGTCAGTTCTGAGAGAGGGTCGCAGAAGAGGGATACCCAGATAGAAGGTAGAAAGAAGAGGTATCAGGAATCGGTTCTGAGAAGTTGAACTCAAGAGGCGACTATGCCAGAAAGCTGGTGAAAAGCTATCCACACAATGGAAACGACTTGTGTAAAAGACAAGAGGACGGGGGAGGGGGGAGAAGGCAGGTCGGAAAAATGCCAGAAGTTTGGAATTGGGTAGTAAGTGCTGGGCAGAGCACATGGCAAGGAGGGTATTTAGGATCCTTATCCTGAAGGAAATGGGAAGCTATGAAGGCTTTTAAGCCAGGAAGTGAAGA
The DNA here is from genome assembly GCF_030435805.1 of Mustela lutreola. NCBI lineage: Eukaryota > Metazoa > Chordata > Mammalia > Carnivora > Mustelidae > Mustela > Mustela lutreola. The sequence goes on along the minus strand of NC_081299.1, from coordinate 81,476,237 downwards.
TGAGGGAGTCATATTTGCATTTTAAGAAAGAGCACATCAAAACAGTGTTAAAAGGATGGCGGAAGGAGATCTATAAATAGACAAAAGTCCTAAAAGGATTTTACAAACACTTTTGCATATTTTGAGATGGTAGTTGGAGTGAAAAAAATAATAACCTCTGTGTGTCGAAAAATAGATATATTCTCCTAATATTTCAGAAAATGTTTACATACATCATTTCCCTTGAAGTAAATGAGGAAATGAGGATAATGGTTCTGCAAAACCTAAAGATTGCTGGTGACTCATTATCCAATTAATTGATATGAATAAATTGGGTAAATCAAGCTAAATGAGAGTCAGTCACTGCACACAAGTAGAGAGCTGAGTGTTTATTAGGTTTGGGGTTTTCTTTTAATAATAAAAGCAGGGAGGCTGCACCCTGTGGCCAGGGGCTCAGGTGTGTCCCCTGAGCCTCTGACCCTCAGCCACAGGGTATGGGGATCGTGTGGTCGATGTGGGCCTTGGAGACAGGTGGCTAGGCTGAACCATGGAAGCCTCCCCAGGCGACCTGAGGCCCACCCACTCACCACTTTGTCGGTTTCTCCTCCTACTCCTCCCCCTCCCCCCCTCCTCCCCCTCCCTCCTCCCCCTCCTCCTCCTCCTCCTTCTTCTTTTTTAACATATCAATTTATACTGTACACCATTAGACAAAAGTACACCCTCAAATCTTCAGAACAGGTCTTTTTCTCCCTGGGTCATCTTCAAAGCTATAGAACAATGCCCTTGAGATGCTCAGGGATCCTCCGATTTAATGGAGAGGATGTGTGAGGCTTATACTTAGGACCCTTAGAAGCCATTTTGTCTAATGAAAAGGGTCTTTGACGTTCTGACTTAAATATTTCTGAGATCTTAAGGGTTTTACTAGTCATACTCTTGGCTTTGTTTTTTTTCCTGATGGCCCCCTGAAATTTATCTTTGCCATTGGCTCTAACTTTGAGAACCTGCTGGCCGTAAAGAGCATCTGGAGCCTCTAGATTTCCCCTAAATCTTACCTGGAAACTGAATAGTTTGTTCATTTCTCTCCTTTCACATTTTATTATAAGTGGCTAGAAGAAGCCGCACAGCACCTTCAACACTGCCCAGAAATCTCACCGATGCCATGCAGTTCATCAGGGGTATTTCCTACTTCCTATGCTACAACAAGTGACAGTTTCTGCCAGTATCTTCGTCCCTCCATGTCCTTTCTGGCAGCCTTCTTGAGGATTGGCAGGCTTCTGCCTATACCTGTCACAAATTCAATGCTACATATTTGAGGATTTCGTATAGCTACACCTGCTTCCAGTACCCAAATTCTGATTTCAGTCATCTATTGCTATTTAATAAGCCACTCCAAAAGTTACTGGCACAAAACCAGCTGTAGCCATTGATGCCAGCTAGCCCCGCCTCCTCTCACATCACTCTGCCTTGATCAGGGTGGTGGGGTGGGTTGGGGGGGCAGTGGTGCTCACCTCTGTGCAGGGTGGGGAGGAGGAGTACTGACCCCCACATCCTGTGCGCTGCTTCCTTCAGTGTCTGATGCCTGGGGAATGGGTGGAGGGTCAGCTCCCACTGGGACCCCCAGACACTGGGGAGAAGGTGGGGCACCAGGGGGCCGATTAGCCCTGCTCTACTCCACCTCCTTCTGTCGTGTTGCTTCCAGGTGGGTGTGGGTGGTGTGGACATTTAGGGCCCTAGCAGGACCCACTAACACTGGAGCTGGAGTGAAAGTGGAGCGCTGTGGGGATTAGCCTCATTTGCAGCACCTTGCCTAGTCTCTTGGATGCCGGGAGTGGTTGGAGGCTCAGCTCCTGCCTGGGCCCTGATGACGCCCAAGGGTAGATGCTGAAGCATCTTGGGGACTAGCCCTATCTTGCATCTTCTCATTAGGTCTCACCATGCTGCTGGACCCGACTGGCACTGCCTAGAGGGGACATCAGAGTGTTGCCTACCTCTGCGGGACAGAGGATGGCAGTTCAATTTCTATTCAGTCCCTTTGATAATACCCCAGCAGGGGAGTTGGAGCACCATCAATTACTTCTACTAGGAAGGGAATAGATTAGCTCCCCCCACTCGGCTCCTCCCCACCCCTGGCCCCGTCTGCTGACACTTCACGCAGGGAAATCTGAATATCACCACTTATTTCCTCAGGATTGGAGGGTGGCATGGAAGAGCGGCTGTCTGCTCAGTCCTGTCAAAACTGCAGTGAAAGAATATGATTTTTTTTGGTGGTCTGGTATAGTGCAGGAATTGCCAAAAAGGTTTTTGTTGTTGTTGTTAGGCTACTCTTTTCCTGAACCTAGGGCTAAGGGCAACAGTCTTTTTTTGGAATTATTTTGTCTGTGCCTGTTCATGGTTCCGGGCTGGAGGCTTATCAGAACTTCCTGTATGAGATATACAAGAGGCAATATGGAACCCAGGTGTGGAGCCACCATGGCCTTCCTCAAGAAGAGATGTCCCCAAACAGTCCTTCTTTCCACATTTTATTCTTTCTACATTTGTTTGTTTTGTAATGTCCACAGATTTTTAGTAGTAAGAAGGACCTGGAAGGAGTGCTTCATCTTTACCAAAAATTGGAAAAGTCCAGGTATATTTTTCACTGTCCAGCAAGAGGCAAACAAATATTAATTCTCTTGAGCCCAAGACAATCAAAAAACCAAAACACAGATCTACAACTGTTAAGAAAAAAATATATAGCCTCAAGGGTTACCAAAGACAAAATAAATGAATGGGTTTGATACCACAAGGAAGAGCAGAGGGAAGGATTACTTCATTTATGGTCTTGAAGTCTTGAACAAATCTGCATCCTTTCCCATTGAGTTTATTGTCTGGAAGTTTAGGAGAATTGCAAGGATTAGTACTAGGTATGATGAGTTCTCTGCCTAGTAGTCTTTCAACTACTGATTTTCGTTTTGCTTAGTTTCTCATTTTAAACAGGATTGTGCAAGCTTGGATAGAGATTTGTATGAGTCAATCTGAACAGATGAGTTTGGCACCAGTAATTTTGCCAACACAAGTAGAATTTATTTTTTCAATTTTTGGTTATTTATTTATTTATTTAGTAGTCCTATATCTTGAGAAGATTTTCAATTAGGACTTTACTTAAAAATACCAACATGTTAATATTCAAATTATTTATTATCTGATGGTAAGTAGGATAGTCCTCCAGATTTCATGAAAGAGGCAAACACTAGAACATTTATTTTTTCCTTTTTTCATTTTTTAAATTTAAATTCCATTAATTAACATATTATTAATTAGTTATTGTATTATTGGTTTCAAAGGTAGAATTCAGTGATTCATCAGTCTTATGTAATACCCAGTGCTCATTATATCACAGGCCCACCTTAATGTCGATCACCCAGTTTTCCCATCTCCCTACTTCCCTCCCCTCCAACAACCTTCAACTTGTTTCCTATGATTAAGAGTCTCTTATGGTTTGTCTCCCACTCTGGTTTCATATTGTTTTATTTTTTCCTCTCTAACCTTATGATCCTCTACCTTGTTTCTTAAATTCCACTTATCAGTGAGATCATATGATAATTGTCTTTCTCTCATTGACTTATTTCACTCAGCATAATACCCTCTAGTTACAACCATATCATTGCAAATGGCAAGATTTCTTTTTTTTTTTTTGATGGGTGAGTAATATTCCATTGTATATAAATACCACACCTTCTTTAGCCATTCATCTGTCGATGGACATCTAGGCTCTTCCCATAGTTTGATTATTGTGGACATTGCTGCTATCAACATTGGGGTGCATGTATCCCTTTTTAGCACTACATTTGTATCTTCGGGGTAAATACCCAGTAGTGCAACTGCTGGGTCATAGGGTAGCTCAATTTTCAATTTTTTGAGGCACCTTCATACAAACAGTAAAATATTTAACCTAAAACTTCCATTTTCCCACTAGCTCCCTCCTTACTAAGTTCACACGTGTGATGTCACGGAGAAGGAAAAAAATGCTCTTTGGTGAAAAGTCGAGGGTGATGGTTATAGACTGAGATGAAGAAAGGTCTGGAGATTGTTACTTTCTTAATCCTAAGAGAAATGCTGGGTGATGGTGGCAAATAAACAATTCGGTAGACTGTCCTTTAACATTTACAGAAATTTCTCCATGTGATTTTGAGGGTAAAAATGGGAAAACAAACACTAGATTGCCCTTTAGGAGCATTGTCATTGTCCACTCACTTTAATTTTTTCCCTAGTTTCTTGACAAGCACAAGTTAATTAATTTTTCATAATTCTTTCTGCTTCTATTGCCTGTAGGTGTCTTTATCAATAAACTCCTTACCCAGGTTCTTATGATTGGGGTGGGAACATCCAATGACTTTATCTGCAAGACCACTAATTTATTCTCAGCTTTATTCTGATTTTGTTTTAAGGCTATTCCAGGATTTTTATTGAATAGTTGGGGATCTGGCAACAGAGCTGTTTCTCATTCCCATTTTTGCTTTCATGTTAAATCCCTGGTTCTGGCTGAAACCTGCTCAAAGAAAGAGCTGGGGGTCACATCTGCTTCAGGATCTATTTAACACCTTTAGACCTGCTGTCTAAAGGTGTTAAAGATCCTGTTCCTGAAGTCACTGATAGACTCATCCTTTCTTTTCTTGCAGGACAAGATTATAGTGCAGTATATTTTCACAGAATAGACTTTGAGGATGGCCTCTTACAGCTCTTACTCAACATCTGTAGCTTTTCTAATCTCTGCAAGGGTCTATTAGGTTATTCTCGGAATCTGACTTTCTGCTCTTTTTCATTGAATTTTTGGCATCTAAGATTCTTATTAACATATGAGCCAACTGATTTCAATCTGGGATTCCCAAATTATCTGTTTTTAGAACAACTCTAAATTCCTTTGTAAATTTCTGTCTCCATTTTTTGTGTGTAGGTTTTAGAAAGTGGTTAACAATGGCTCCCAATTCAAAGACCAGGGTTTCAAATCAACCATGAGAGAACTTGATCTGTTCTGAACTGAATTTAACATTAAAAAACATTTGAGATTTGTGAGTTTCTTGCTGACTAGAAGGGAAAGGAGATGAGTCAGAAAGAAAGGTAGTAGTATGGGTAATGTAGAATTCTAGGAAGGAGAAGGAAGAATAAAAGAATCAAGGCACCTATATTCAGATTACAGTTCAGACAGGTATAAGAGAGATGATTTTAAATTCTTTATACTCCCTATGCTCCTTGGCTAAAGAATTTGTAAGTATCAATTTTTGAAACTAGATTTCTTTTGGAAGATTCTGTACACTAGTGAAAATTGAAGACCATTTTCCTTCTGAAGTGCTTCTTTTTTTTTTTTTTTAAAGATTTTATTTATTTATTTGACAGAGAGAGATCACAGGTAGGTAGAGAGGCTGGTAGAGAAATAGAGAGAGAGGGAAGCAGGCCCCCTGCCAAGCAGAGAGCCCGATGCGGGACTCGATCCTAGGACCCTGAGATCATGACCCAAGCCGAAGGCAGCGGCCTAACCCACTGAGCCACCCAGGCGCCCCTCTGAAGTGCTTCTTAAATGAATAATTGTTTTCAAGCCAAATCTGGCCAAAATAACCACTGTAATTCTAAATGATCTTTGGCAACATTATGCCACTGAAACGGACAAATAAATGAATTATAGTGTAAATACATGTTAGAAACAAAATTCCAAAAGGTCTGCTGAGATCCAGGAGTTCAAAGACCTTGACCCAGCACAACATCCCCAGAGTTCCCCTTAGCCTGTCATTCACTGGTATCTCTGACTGCAGTGGGGCATGGAATGAGACTGAGACACCATCATGAAAACAGTAGTCTTCTGAATACACTGCTTGTGCTCTCTGTATTTTAGGCTCCTGTATTGATCAGTTCAGGCTGCCATAACAAAATACCATATACTTGGTGCCTTAAACAACAAAATTTTACTTTCTTGCAGTTCTGGAGGCCAGGAAGTCCAAGATCAAGATACCCTTCAATCTGACTCCTGGTGAGAGCTCTCTTCCTGGTTTGCAGATGGCCACCTTCTCACTGTGTCATCACATGGCTTAGACAGAAAGCAATTTCTCTCCTGTCTTTTCATATAAGGACACTAATCCTAGATCAGGAATCTATCTTATGACCACATTTAATCTTAACTTTTTCCAAAAAAGCTGTTATCTTGAAATATAGTCACATTGGGGGTTAGGATTTTAACGTATGAATTTTGGGATGACACAAACATTCATCCAGTCTATTGGAGTAAAGAACCTGCCTTGAACCAGATTCTCATGGATCAATCAAGACTAAGTCAAGATCTCACAAGACTTTCACAGGTAACCCAAGGTAAAGTTTGTCTTTTAAGGAGCCTGGTATGAACTCCTCCAGAGATGGACATATCAGGCCTACACCCATCTTCCTCTTTTGATCATCTTCGTAACATACTTGCTAAAGAAACTGTTGAGGATAGAGAGAGACACACAGTAGTGGTTTTTCATCACAAGATGCCTTTTTTTTTTTTTTTTCCCCAAGAAAAAGAGTTTTCAATCTGAGAAGATAAGCAAAGGATTCCTAAACAAGGACTTCTTATTCCTAAGAGATGTTTGGAGGGTGAAAATAAGGAAATCGTAGCTTGGGCCCACTGTGGAACATGGCATCCATCACAGAGTGATCCAGACAGTAAGCTTAAGGGGTCTCCTAAGAAGTATGCTATTCCAATTCCAGAATCTTGAGATGCCATATTTGGCATACATTTTTACTGTTGAATCCCCAAAAGATGGCCTGAAGAAGCTGTTGATGAAACAAAGTTAAATTTATTAGATGTAACACAATAACAATTATTCCTTTGATAGAGTCTTAGTAGCGTCTGAGGTGAGGAGGGGGCCAGAGAAGGATATTTATAAGGTTTATGGGGTGATTTTTACGGGAGGTCTTACAAGGAGGCATATTAGTTGGGATTCTGCAGATTTTATGATATAATAGTTTTGGATTGGTGGGCACAGTGAGGTAAGAGTTTTGAAATAGGCCCTGATGAGCAAGCTGTTAGTCTTGATAAGTAATCTCTTATAGTTGGTTCAAGTCTTATCTTCCAGTAGCAGGTATTTCCTGGATCAAGTAGTTAAATGATTTTGCCTGGCCCCAGTATTGTTTGGCATGGAAATAAGAAAGTAAGTTTGGTCAAAGAATTGTCTAGCAAAGGGAAGCAAGGTAGGTTCAGTCTTGGTATTCACTGGATTAGAGAAAAGTTCTGAAATACTCATATTTGAAGATTCTGCCTTAATAAATGTCTTGGAATTAAATCTAAACAAAACTGCAAACTCTTTCTTCTTAAATTTTTATTTTATAGTGTTAACAAGCTGAGTTGCAAACAAAAAGGAAGTTCAAGCTTTTAAAATAATAATAAAAACAAAAGGAGTAAAAAACGAAGGCAAGTGATTTCAACCTTAAGAACACATGATCATGCCAACTTTCTATCTGCCATTCTCAATGTAGGACTAGGAACATTTGGATTTGACCTACAAAGGAAATCAGATCATAATTTTAAAAGCATATATAGCACAAACATTATTATTATTTTAAGTTTTTATTTATTTATCAGAGAGAGAGGCGGGGAGAGAGTGAGCACAGGCAGACAGAGTGGCAGCACAGGCAGAGGGAGAAGCAGGCTCCCTGCTGAGCAAGGAGCCCGATGTGGAACTCGATCCCAGGACACTGGGATCATGACCTGAGCTGAAGGCAGCTGCTTAACCAACTGAGCCACCCAGGCGTCCCAAACAAACATTATTATTTTTGAGCAGACTCCAGACACACTGTATATGTGGGAGAGAGCATGTATATTTGGGCACATGCCTCTGTCCCAACACACAAGAAAATGCAGTGGTTCTGCAGATGGAGCATAGGGGTGAGGATTTGTTTCCTCATCTAACAGTTAGAGAGGGCACAGGCTACAAGCTAGGCTCTGTGACAAACATTAATAAGACTGAGATGACTGAGAAATCCCTGGCCTCAGTGAGCTCACAGTAGAGGAAATGGACCCAAGTAAATGGAGAATCATAAGAAAACATGGAAAGTACAGTGGGAACCCTGGGAGGGAGTGACTAAGCATAGGAAGAGAGATCACAGAATACTAACATGGGGGCCAAGTCCGGAAGGATGAGAGGAGAGCAGGGTGTGCAGGCAGCTGGGAAGGCTCTACACAGCAGGGATTGTGATCAACAGACCCTCCTCCAACATTTGCCGGGCCTGGGGCAAGGTTGCAGATGGAGGCCCCTAGAGCATATGTCTCAATATTTAAAAATTGTAAATCAAGCTTAAAAACTGTGAAATACCCAATTCTATCTCCTACCCTTAAAACAAATCTTTATGACAATAAAATTGAAATATATGTGTAAGGCTATGATTTTTTATACCTAAAATTTGGCAAAATGATAAAGGCAACTAACTTCAATTACTGTCAAACATTTCTGGGGAAGGACCAAAATAAACATAAAAACAATAGCAAAAAAATAAAGACAAATCATTCATACATTATTTTATATATATATTTCATGACCTATGCTTGCTTTCAGTTCAGCAAAATCACTACATGGTAAAAAAAAAGATTTGTACATATTTGCATTCATTCCATTAATAACTTAAAAAGCAAAAAATTAAATACAGTTGTACTCTAGGTATAAAAGTGAAATATAGTCCCATAAAAATGCAGACAATGTAAAAAATTAAAATTAACAAATGTTTTCAAATTATTTCTTTTTAAAATATTAAAAATCATTTATTCAAATTAAAAGAAAAATCAAATCATCAGGGAACATTAAATTTTTACTCAAAATATTTAAGTTGAAAATTTTATTTGACTTAAAAAATATTCTCATGAAATGTATTTAACTCAAATTAAAATGTTATTCAAATTACCATTTTAATTAAAATTAATAATTTTAACTTTAAAAATAATTTTAAACTTAAAAAAAATCTTACTAAATACTGGCACAAAAGTGAAGCCATTGCCAACTCTGGTTTCATGTCCATCTATCTGCCAGTACAAAAAAACCATATCATGCTGCATACATGCTACACCTGAATCTATAGATAACAAATTTAAGAGTAATACGGATTGTTGAACTTTGCAAAATGTTCCTCTATTGCTGTATACAACTGTGGTGAACACAACGCTATTTTCTGCTTCCAGAAAATGGGGCTGAAGATTTCCATAAAATGGGGCTGAAGATAAGGACTATGTCATAGATTGTTGTAATGATTAAATTAGTTAATACATGTGATACATTTAGAAGTGCTTATGTGCCTGGCCCACATTCAATAAATGTCACCTGTACCTTCATACCAAGCTGGAACAGAAAGAGAATCAAGAAAACAGATGCTCAGAATTCCAAGCAAACAGTACTTCATCATGGAAAAATCTACGGCAACCATGCTATCTGCAAGGAATGATCTGACAAGTTTAACATGTGAAGCCCTCTAACCAAAGGTCCGGGATGGGGGTCCAGGATAATAGGGCAATTCTAGGAACCAGCCACATCACCAAATGAAAGATAATGGTGACAACTGTCAAGGACCTTGCGAGCCATGCTCAGGAGGATCGTTGCCCGTTGCAACTCAGAGAACAAATGTATAATGTCTTCCCTTCAGTGTTTTTCTTCCGATGGAATAACAGCAGCTCCTCTCTGAAGTAGAAATCTAGATAATCCTCTCTAGAGATGATTGAAAATCTATTTAGGAAGTACACCATGGAGCCCTGAGCCCTCAGGAAAGAAAGAAGTCAAACGATCAAACAGTTTATCATGTCTTTTCAGAGTCCTGTGTATTTCCAGGAAGAATTCACATTTGGGAAAAGAATATACATATTTATATTCACACATATAGATTTGTAGTTACTTTTACACACATATTAAAAAAAAATTCCTGACAAGCGACTTTGTTTGCTGTTTTTCCATAACCTAATTAAAGCAATACATCTAAACCCCAAATTTCATCACATGACTCCCCAGCAAAAATCTTCTTCAAAGAGTCTACCCCTTGTGAGAGAAAGCCTAAGGTCCAAATGGTGACATCGGATTCCTCCTCTTCTCTCAGCTGCACCACTGACCAGAGCCTCCTTGAGGATCTCCCAGCTCCTTCTTGTGCCCCTGCCTCAACCATTCTCCCCAGGACAGCCTGAGTGAGAAATGAGACAAAGCCACAGCCAGGACTGAAAAGCCTATGAATTGCTTTCTATTGCACCTTGGACAAAATATACTCTCTTACCATGAACTACAAGAGGTTGCATCTCAGACTTATCATCAGTTACCTTTCTCCTTGCTCACAATGAGGTAGCATCTTGGGCTTTCATTCATTTTCTAAAACATGGGGAGTTCCTTCCTATCTTGGGCTTTCACACTTATTGTTCCTTCTATCTGGAAAGTTCTGATCTTCATGACTGGTTCCTAGTCTTTCCCCTGACACCCCGCTTAAAACACATTCCTGCTTGTTCTCTCTCCAACACCCTATTTCCCTATTTGCTTCATCCATAGCATCTTCCACAACCTATATTTGTTCATTTCTTATTTATTTGTATGATTGATACATGCCTCTTTAGTGCAGAAAACGTTTCTGACTTGTTTGGTGATATCATTTTCAGCTTTGGGCTCAAAGCTAATTCACAAGAGGTGCAGACTATGAATTTGTTAGTTCCCTACCACCATGGGTTCATTTCCTAGCACTGGTATTTCACATACCAAAATACCAAACCAAAAAAATACCCAAATACCAAACCATTCATAGTTTCACCAAACCCTCAAAGGAATAACTAGAGCTATTTTATGTCTCTGTGTTTTGGCTTGAGGCGTTCCGTCTCCCTGCACTGTTTTTCCCTCTTTCCTCACCTAACCAACTGCCCCTGGTTCTTCAAGCCTCAGCTCAGATATCTTCTCCAAAAGACAGAACTAAGTACACTTCCCTTGTGCTTCCATAGAACTGTGAGTGCATGGAATCGAAATGTATCTTCCACTTCTAATGGAGACGGTGACATACATAACGTCCAGGGCCTGACTGCTTGGGATTAAATCTTATACTTGCTCAATCATCTTGCGAAAGTCACCCAAATGCGTGCCTCAGTTTCCTAATAAAATGAGGCTGAAGATAAGGACTATGTCATAGGTTGTTGTAATGATTAAATTAGTTAATACATGTGATACATTTAGAAGTGCTTATGTGCCTGGCCCACATTCAATAAATGTCACCTATACCTTCATGTGAAATGTGTTTCACATAATCTTTTTCTTTTTTCAGGATAATTGGAACAAATAAAAGAAGTTCTTCCAATATCTCTTCTTGTGTAATGGTAATAAACTTTAGTTTATGGCAAATTTATGATTATCTTGGCACTAGCCTCTTTTCTAATTGGGCACACATACATAAATCGTGACTTTAGCTGCTTGACTGTTGTGTAACTTAGGGAGTATGTATATTGCCAGTCTGTGCCACTTGGCAGCTTAAAAAATTTAATTTAATTTAATTTAAAAAGGGAGAAATGCAGTACATGTGAGATTAGTACTATGTAAATATGCTTAAATCTATCCCCATATGTTTTGTTCAAAATGTTTTACACTGTTCAGTTGAAAAAGAAAACAGATCTGATCATGTATCACCTCCCTTTTCTATAGGTCTCAGAATAGGAGAGAAAAATGGAAATGACTCAACAGCCACTCAAAAGAAATAAAATGAACCAAGGTAATGAAATAATAACTGGTAAACACATAGAAAAGACAAAAATCATATAAAAATCAAGGTTATTAGTAATCAAAGAATATCAAATCAGAATCTAAGATCTTTTAACTATCAAATAACAAGATTTAAGAAGATAAAAGATAAAAAGGATAAAAAGATAATCTTGCTATCAAATAGCAAGATTTAAAAAGAAAAAATGTTGTGTTGGCAAGAGTTCAGGAAATACACCCTCCTACACAGGACTGCTGGCAGGGCAATTCAGTTCAAAATCTCAGAAAAAAAAAATTGGAAATAGGTACCAAGAGCCCTTTAAAATTTCATACCCTGTGGACTTAAGGTCTCTTTCCCAGAAACAGTATGAAGAAATAATCAAATGTTTTGACAAAGATTTAATACAATTTTCATTCTGTTACTACTTACAATAATGAAACATTGGAAATAACATACTGTCCAGCTAAATTGATTTATGTTACCATTACACAATGAATTATGTAAGTATGTAAACAGTGCTTTTGAAGCATATATGGCAACATAAAATATTTGTTTAATACTGATTATAGAAAAGGTGATATATAATTAATAAGAACAACAATGCTAATTACATAATGTGTGTGCACATTTGGGTGTATGTGTGTGAGAGGAAACACATTCAAATGTTTGTGATGGATAACACATAGGTATTAGGGTAAAAAAGCTGATTTGTGATTGTTGTTGTTATTAGAGCTTTTCTTCCAGGTTTATACATATATATATATATATATATATATATATATATATATATATATTTAACCAGGACCTATGGTATGGTTTTCTAATCAGAAAGATAATCCAATTAAAGTTAATGAAATTTTCATGTTGGCCTTAAAAGCTCTCTGCAATTCAACACAATCCACCTTACTATAACACTAAATTTCGGCCATAACATGGAAATGATTCGAATTATAGGATAGGGAGACAAGTGACCAGAGTTCTTTTTAAGTTCTGCTCTGACTTTGGAGAAAATCGCTTCGCCACTATGAGTCTTGGTTTTCTCAACTCTTAAGAATGTGAACAATTTCTGCATATTCCACAGAAGTTATTGTGATTCCTAAGTGAAATAGCGTATTATACTTAATTAACTGTTTAATCAATACCTTTTAGGTAAATAAGGTGTTTTAATATGTTAGAAGGATATAGAAATATGAGCACTTACTACAAGTGTTAATTAAAATAATAATAAATAGATACTAAAAAGTAAGCAAAAAGATGATACAGCTAGGTGGTTCATACTGAGGTCACCAAAACTAAATCTATGATTTTACCTTTCCACCCTTTCCTGTCTATTCTATAATGAATGACTACTTCTGGTAAACTCAGCAGAACAAAAAGTTACAATTACTTTCAAGAAATTTGAAAAGACCTTATGTATTTTTCAGTAGATAAGGGAAATTCTAGGTATCAAATTTTCTCTGTATGTATGGAGCGAGTAGAATTCAAATTTTTGTTTCAATTTGATCCATGCTTCTTTTCCTGAAGAGCCAAAACCAAATATTTACTTCTTAACATACTTGAATTGGGCCATTTGATAATTATTCTCAGTAAGAATATATTGCATTTATTTAGCACCTTTCTATGTGTCAAAATATTTTCATTTAAAATATCTTTACTGATTCTCACAGCCACCCGGGGAGGTGCCATTAGCAGTTTTTCTTTAATTCAGTGGTATCCCCAGTAGTCTACTAGAACCAGCTTATCTAGCTAGAGCCAACAGCGAATTTTTTTTTTTTTGGAATTTTGCAAGCTCGTTTTTTAAGCACAGACAATATTAAAAACTCAATTATATAAGTTGTATGTATAACTTAGAAATAAGTAAATTATATTAAGATGGTTATAAATACTCAAAAATCATCACTTCCTAATTATTTTGTTGCATTTTACCATTGTCTCTGCTCTTGAGTTCACGTACGCCAACTGAACCTCTGTACTGGAAATGCGACGTCCTAGTGTGCTGCCAGCTCTGCATTCGGTGGCAGCACTTTGTTAGCTTGAAACCAACCATGATGAGAGTGTTCATACCACTAAAATTGGCAAACGCTACAAATCATGGCTTGATTGCTGTGTCGATTAACTAGACTGAAGACAATGGTGGAGAACACGTTAATAATGAACGTGTGCCACGTCTACAGCCATTATGCTCTGAATAGCACAAAAAAGGGAGGACGTATTCTTCCAGTAGTTGAAAGCTCTTATCCCATTCAGGGAAGAAGTCGCCCATCATTGATAAATGAGTGACATTCCAACATACGTCTTCGTTGTTTCATTTCTGTCTTACTTGTTGACATAAATGAAAATATCAATGAACATTACATGTCAGAACTGCACTCATTCATCAAGTGTGACCATAGGTTGGCTATTCTATGAGAGGTGGCAAAAATCAAAGAAAGCATTCTTTGGGAATGAATTGGTTATATGGAATTCATAGAAAAGAGGACATGTAATGATTATTTGTAAATTACATGCAATGCATTCCTTATATCAGCAAACTTTATGATGAAGTCGTATACATAGAGATAACATATTTTGGAAAAGAGCTAGTTGCTAAACGTTCATCATCACACCACCATCATATAATGACAATAACCAGATAGAAAAATAAATGCAAAAATAAGGCATGCTGCGTGATGACCTCTATCAATTAATGATCTTATTTTTATTTAAAGCTTTATCATATGGAAAGCATCCTAAGACACACCTTTCTCAGACCTCCACTTAAGTGGCATATATATCACATCTGTGTGTCTATCACTTTCCGTAATGATCATGAGTCTGAGCAGTTTGCCCCAGGTGTCAGAGAGAGTGCCAGGCACAAACCTTTCGTCCTTCTCAAATTTCTTCCTCTGTCTCTCAGAACTAGGCCACCACAGTCATCTGTCACCCACATGGGCACCATTTCTCCAATTTAGAGCCCCAGCCTGAATGGCCTTTGTGTGCCACATGCCAAGCTTGTACATACTCCTGGACGTGTGTGACATAGCACACTGTGTACCGTACACTGGTTCCCTGAGCAACCACAGAGGGGCTGGATCACCCAACTCAGAGCTGAGTATTATCAGTGAGCCTTGACCTTAGGAGACAGGAGAGGAGATAGAGCCTGGCAGACAAATGTTCATTCCTTTCACCTTTCCGTGAACTACTACAAGGTTCCTCCTTGTAGCTTTTCAGAGAAGTCCAAAGGATGAGCTGATTCACCCACTGAGCAAAATATTCTCTCTCAGCGGTGACTAACCAGCAGCAGCCAGTATGGTAACAGATCCCATTACGTGGCTTCACATTCCTCCATGCTTCACTTTCTTTGTTCTCTTCCCGGTTTGTGTGCTTTACATGGTAAGCCTCCACACTTGAATCCTTAGCCACCATTTTCTACAGAATCCAGACGAAGACAAAAACTTCAGCTAACTCGTAACAGTATTTTCAGGAATCCAAACATATTAGTTTCCTGTGGCTGCTTTAACAAAGTATGATACACTAGTGTCTTAAAACAACAGAAATTAATTCCCTAACAGCTCTGAAGACCAGAAATCCAAAATTTTGATGAGTTAGCGGGTTTGTACTCTTCCTGGACATCCTAGCGGAGAATCTCTTCCTTGCGTCCAGCTTTTGGTGGTTTATTGCCACATCACTCTAATCTTTGCCTCTGTGGTCACATTTCTTCCTTCCCTTCAAAAATCCCTGTGCCTACTTCTTTCTTTCTTTCTTTCTCTCTCTCTTTCTTTGTTTCTAAGAATTTATTTATTTATTTGACAGAGAACACAAGCAGGCAGAAAGACAGGCAGAGAGAGGAGGAAGCAGGCTCCCCACTGAGCAGAGATCCCGATGCGGGGCTCCATCCCTGGACCCTGAGATCATGACCTGAGCTGAAGGCAGAGGTTTTAGCCCACTGAGCCACCCTGGTGCCCCCCTGTGCCTCTTTCTTATAAAGACGCATATGATGGTGCTGAGAGCCCACTGGCACAATCCAGGACAAGCACTTCCTCTCAAAACAATCCCATCCCTTGCCAATACGGTAATGATACATATTCACAAAGCCACAGATGAGGACCCGTACGTATCTCTCTGGAGGACATTGTTCACCTCATTACACCACGGGAAAAAGTAATGTTGCTCATAGTCACAAATCAATTATATATTAAGAAGCGGAAGTGGGGGGTTGTTTTTTTTATTTTTTTTTAAGAGTAGACACTTCTGTAAATTTTGCAGAGCCTGACGGTCCTGTGACAGCATAACTAGATATACATTTATTCAAACAAAACACAAAAATCAAGCACAAGAGAGTGGAGATTAAATAATGCAAAAGTTTTTATGTCATTGTTCTTCCCCTAGAACAGGAGGGTCATATCAACTGCTCCCAAAGGCACAGAAGACAATGGCTGTCTTTGAAATGCAGAGTAAGTGTTTTAAAGTGGTACCGGTTTGGAGGGAAAGGATTCCTAATTATTAAAGCGAAATCTTTTTTTTTTTTTTTTTTTAATAACTGCTTAGGTTTTGGCCTTCTGCTTTATCGTGTTTTTCCTTTACACAAAAGGTTTTAGCTTCATTTCTGCCTTTTAAAGAAAATGAGGAAAGCTAGTGTGAAGGGTTGCTGGAGGGGACAGGAAAGGAAAAGGAGGAGGCAAGCTCTGTAGAGCGAACAGCTGGGGTGTGCCCGATCTGAAGGTGGCTGCTAATATTACATGGTATAGATCCCAGCGTGACTTCCAGCCGTGATCATGTCCTCTGTTCTTCCATCTACAGCCTGTACAAAAGGAATAGTTATCATTTGCATATTTGAATTCCACATGCATTTTTTTTCTTCATTTGTTAGTGTCTTCAATTTTTCTTCTTCAATTTGCTTTATAAGAATAGGCTCCCTTCTCTGGTCTGGGGAAAAAAAAAAATCCTGGCACAAAATAATATGATGTGTTTATATTTGAGTTTCTAAATATAATTCATACCATACTCATCTATCATTGTCTCATTTATCATTTATTCTTTGTACTATAGTTACAATTACGACATCCAGGAGAAAGGCAGGTTTTCTGACTCCTAAATGCCCCTGGGTCTTTCCTTGCTCACTGAGCAGTTATAAATGAAATACATTTAACTCACTGGGTTGTAGGTTTCTGCAATGCAATTTTCAGCTTACAGGTAAAGCTAGTTATCATTAGACGCTGATAAACTGTACAAACAAAACCATTTAGGAAAGAAATACTTCTACATAGGCAATCTTTATATTAATTAATAATTCAGTAAATACATTTTATGAATTGAGTTTCTTTAATTACTTAAGATCACTGTGATTATAGATATCTTACCCTTTCTTAATTCCTAGAACTCAAGCATCAACAAGTTTGACTTTATAAAACAGGTCTGCCTTTGTCTCTTCTTTTATTATTGGCACGTAAAAGTGTTATTGGGCAGTTACTGGGAATGAGTCTCAGTGCCCTGGACTAATCTCACACAGGCCCTTATGATCAGACTTCTGGAAACTTCCTTGTGAATTTTTCGAGCACATGCTTTCCAGGGGAGTGTAATATGCTGCGTGACAATTTTACAGACCCTTACATCTTTGGTAAGGGATGATATTTTGATTATTACAATAGTTCTACATTCAAAGAGAGTTCTGGGTAACTTTGGTGGTACAACTTGATATATATATAGGTATATATACTATATGATATGTGTATATGTGTGCGTGTGTGTGTACACATATCTATATACACACTGCATAATATATACATATAACAGTATGATATATAAATGGTCAACAGGTACATGAAAAAGTGCTCAACATTACTCATTATCAGAGAAATACAAATCAAAACAATAATGCATTAGGATAGCTATTGTAAAACACAAGAGATAATGAGTGTTGGCAAAGATGTGGAGAAAAGGGAACCTTTGTACACTATCGATGAGAATGTAAATTGTTATAGCCACTCTGAAAAACAGCATAGAGCTTCCTCAAAAAAATTTTAAAAAGAACTACCATAGGATCCAGAAATCCCACTTCTAAGAATATATCCAAAAGAATGAAGTCAGCATCTCAAAGAGATATTTATGCCGCCATGTTCATTACTGCAATAGTATTCACAATAGCCAGTAAGTAGAAACAACCTGTGTTTGTCAACGGATGAATAGATAAAAAATATGTGACATATATATGTGTTATACAGTTGATATATAATGTGATGATATAAATATAAATATAAATAATAAATATATTTTACAAGTAAATATAAAAACGAAGGAAATCCAGAAATCCTGTCATTTGCAACAACATGTATGAATCTGGAGGACATTATGCTGAGTGAAATAAACCAGACACAAAACGGCAAATACTGAATGATCTCACTTACATGTGGAATCTAAAAAAAATTGAACTCGTAGGAACCAGAGGATAGAATGGCAGTTTCTAGGGGTAAAACCAAGGTGGGGAGCAGCAGATGAGGAGATATTGATTAAAGGGTACAAACTTTCAGTTATAAGATAAATAAGTTCTGGAGATTTAATGTAGGCCATGTGATTATACTTAATAATATTGTGTTTTATACTTGAAATTTGCTGAGAGAGTAAATCTCAAGTGTTCTCGCCAGAAAACAATGGTAATTATGTAAGGTAATGGATGTAATTTGTTAATTTGATTATGAAAATCATTTCACCAAGTATATGCATATTAAGTCATCACGTTGTAGACTTTTAAAAATCACACTGTACAACCTAAATATATATGACTTTTGTCATTCATATCTCAATAAGGCTGGAAAAAAATATGTGGGGAGACATAAAAATGCCAGGAATCAGATCCATTAGTTGCTGGGCATAGACTACAAATTGTTTTAAGAAAACTTTGGGGGCAAATAGATATGTTTATTGTCTTAATTGTGATTCCACGGGTGTATATATATAGGTATATGTCAAAACCTGTCACCTCATATACTCTTTCTCTATATACACAGTTTTTTTCATACTTACTTATACCGCATAAAGCTGTAACAAAATAAAATGAGACAATTTACAATGAAACAGTTAACCCTGAGGAAATATGTTCTTCCATGCACAACAGGCAAAACTCTATTCTTAAAGTATATCGCCACTACATTCCAATGTCATGGAAACTTGGCAGTGGCTATATAGGGCTATTTAATCATAACACCTGGTTTTCAAGATCAGAAGCAATCACTGTCACATGGGAATTTCTACTGCATATTGCTGAGTTCAGTAGTCAGTTCTCCATTCTTACCTTCCATGAGCTCTTGGCAGCCCTTGGCAAGTGGATCACTCCCTCTTCCTGGAAAACTTACTTCACTTGGCTTCCATGTTTCCCTCTCCTTCACTGGCCACTTCGCCTTAGTCTCTTTTGCTTTCGTCAACCAAATAGCTAAATGGTGGAGTGCCCTCATTCTTGGCCCTCCTCTCTCATCTAAATCCACATTTTTAATGGTCTCATCCAGTATTATTACTCAAAACATCATCCAGATATTAATAACGTGCAATGTACACGTCCAGCCTGGATCTCGGTCTTGAATCCCAAGGGCATTTATCCAAATAAATGTGCCACCTCTCTATTTTTGTTTCATAGAGATTTTATTTTATTTTTTTGTTTCATAGAGATTTTGAATTTAACAAGCCCCAAAATAGAATTCCTGCTGTCTCTCACCTTTCCAAACTGCTCCATTCACAGGTTTCCTCATGTTAATGAGGGGTACCAGTTCTCATGCAAAAGACCTTACTTTATTCCACATCTATTCTGTCAGGAAATCCTGTTGGCTCTACTGTCAAAGAGATTTTTTATCCAACAACTTCTCACTACCTCTCTTGCTAGCACCACCATTATCTGTCATCCAGATCTTTACAATAGCCTCCTAACTAACTTTTCTTCTTTCACTACTATTCCTCCAATCCATTATTAATGCATTCGGAGTAAAAATGGACTTCTCTGACCTGCTCTCTTATTCTTCCAAAACCTCCATTCCAGTCATGCTGCCTGACTACCTACTTTTCAAACACATCAGGAACACTTATGTCAGATTTGCTCTTCTCCCAGATACCTGCGTGGTTTGCTTCCCTACCATCTTCTTGAACCAAATTTTCTCAGGCCTTTCCTGAAGTGTTTTTAAAATTGGAGCAGGGTTGCCTGGGTAGCTCAGTTGCTAAGCAGTTGCCTTTGACTAGGTCAGGATCCCAGGGTCCTGGGATCTAGCCCTGCAACAGACTCTCTGCTCCGAGGGAAGCCAGCTTCTCCCTCTCCCACTCCTCCTGCTTGTGTTCCCTCTCTCGCTGTGTCTCTGTCAAATAAATAAATAAAATCTTAAAAAAAAAAAAAAAAAATGGAGCCAGACTCCAGACCCTCACAGTTCCTAAATGCTCTCCCTTCTACCCCATTTTAATTCTTTCCAAATCACTTATCACCTTCTAACACTTTTTTTTTTTTAAGATTTTATTTATTTATTTGACAGAGAGAGATCACAAGCAGGCAGAGAGGCAGGCAGAGAGAGAGGAAGCAGGCTCCCTGCTGAGCAGAGAGCCGGATGTGGGGCTCGATCCCAGGACCCTGGGATCATGACCTGAGCTGAAGGCAGAGGCTTTAACCCACTGAGCCACCCAGGCGCCCCCTAACACGTTTTTCAAATGACTTATTTTATTTATTATTTCTCTCTCCCCCTAAAATGTAAACTTATTGTGGGAATTTTTTTTCTTTTCTGTTTTGCTCACTGCTGTGTCCTTAGCACCTTGAAGAGTAGTTCATTGTAGGGAAGGAAGGGAGGAAAAGAGAGAGAGGGGGAGGGAGGGAAAGAGGGAAAAAACGAAAGAAGGAAGAATGGGAAAGAAATTGAGTGATGATATTGCCAAAAATATCGGATGATACTGCATTTTTAATTCTTGTTATAGTACCATAAATGGACAGATTTATGTTTTAATTCGCATATCACTGCAAAATTAATGTTACATTTCAAGATTTAAGGATGTCACTTGTGTGGTTGTTAGGTGTTAAATTCTGAATAAAGGTGAGGCAAAGTACCACTGAACTCCACACTTAACAAAAAATACAGAACTTTCTAATGGAGGCACCATTGGCATTCAAACCTTTAGGACCCAAGTGAGCTTTCCTACAATAAAATGATATGGTTCTTCCTTATCTGGCCAGATGCTGATAACTTCTTTCCCTCATTTTGAACCGGGCATACAAGGTAAAATGTGGCTGGAATGATTTTTTTTTTTTTTTTCCATGAGTACATAGCAGACATGAGTATAAGAGGACAGAAAGCAGACAGACAAATAACGGTTAAGGGAGGTATCTTTGCTTTATAGACTTTGTTTTTTTTTTTTTTTTTACCTCAGAAAGTATATTTATAGGTGCACTTTCAATTCTATAAAATAAAAGAGTCTTTATAAACAAAAGCGTATGTCAACACTCCACAAATTTTCATAGTATTTCCATCATCCTAGCTCTCAGTGTATCTTCTCTTGTACCATTTGTTTGGCTCATTTTGGAAGTCAAGAAGTCAACTACTACGGGGAAGTGGGACTAGATTCTTTTTTGGAATTTTAATAAACATTCATAGTTTTCTTAGTCCACCTAAGAGACTTGATGACAATATTTATATTAAATGGGAGTGTAGCAGATTGGATAAAATAAGCAATTTTCCTCTTCTCTTCTAGGGCAAACTTGATCAACACTTCTTCTAATATAAACAGGTTGGCCTCAAAATGTTCTCTTTCTGCCTGACAGGTTCCTGTTCAAAGAGTAAACTCTTATTTATTTGGCTTTTAAAAAAGGTCTTTTCCTCCCCCATGTCAATGTATCCAACTTTAATCTCAAATATATTTAATCAGAGTGGTTTGCCTTAAAATAACATATCTATTCTACTTAAATATATTCAAATAGGTTGCATTTTCTTCTCTCTCTCTCTTAACAATTTCATGTTTTTACTAGGACTAGAGCCTTTTTCCCTCTGAGTATAAACTGAGAGTCTCTCTAAGGATAATAAAGAAAATTGTGCCTAAAAAAGACTATGCATGACTTTTTGCCTTCATGGATCCAATAATTTTATTTGAGGCCTCCAGCTTATTTCCTTTACACGTGTTTCTTTTAAAGAAGGCCGTTTTTGAGCTAATGGAGGAGTGTAAACATCATACATCTGCAAATTTGGTAGTAAAGCACTGTATTACCAATATAATTCCCGGATTACATTAAATTCATCTTTCTTTTAAGCTTATTGGTGTAGCTTACATTAAACAAATGTTCATGGTGTCCACTGAGCATCCAAAGAATAAAATGTTAGTCTTTCTTTTCCCATGGATGCCTGGTTATTAGACTGGGCCTCAGACCCATTCTCAGGTTTCTTAATGCTAGTCAGTTGCTCTATGATATTCTTTGCTCTCTTTTCCATATAGATTCCTTTTCAGGAAACCTACTTCATTGGCTGATGTGCTGGGCTCTTACCTACTTAATTTTTAACAAGTTCTCCAGAGACATAGCCTGTTCCTGTGGCCCTGGTTCTCTGCTAGGGTTTTGCCACATACGGATAAAATTTTTTAGAATAGTTACTGGATCACTTGTCTTCCAAATATTGACTGATGTCAGGATGTTGTTCAGTCCTAGCAACTGCCACAGGTTAAACACCATTTCCAGGATTATCCTAGAGAATATTAGATTCTTCATATACTATGTTTAATGCACATGCTCCCATCCTTCCAGAATTGTTTATGATAGCTGAGTCACTTTCTCAGTTTTCTTCTTGCCTTGGTGAGGCGAACTTTGGCCTCCACTTTTCTCTTTGTTGGTAGGATACAGCATTCCAGATGTGCCATGCCATGGAATAATAGCCATCTTCCCAGTTCTCCCCGGGGATATACCAAATTTGAGCTTCCTCCTGCAACCATCGTTTGGCTGGCTTCTCTTCCCTTTTTCACCCAGTATTGTTGGTGGTTTTCAGGCTTCTGTCTTTGCC
Source organism: Mustela lutreola (assembly GCF_030435805.1). Taxonomy (NCBI): domain Eukaryota; kingdom Metazoa; phylum Chordata; class Mammalia; order Carnivora; family Mustelidae; genus Mustela; species Mustela lutreola. Next base: position 81,453,582 of record NC_081299.1, on the reverse strand, counting down.
CTCTTCTCTTTTCATTCTCCTTTGGTGATTGTATCTACTGCCTTGATTTTAATGACATGTCTTAAATGATAAGTCTTCATCTTGAGCCTGGATCTCTCTCATGTGCTTTAGGTGTGTTTATCCAATTGGTTACAGATCTCTCTGCCTGAATCTCCACCCTACCAATGTGGTTCCCTAAATTCAGTGCAGTATCATCTTTCTGAGCCTTGTGCATGCTGATTTCTCTGCTACAGATGCTTCCTTCCATTGTTTCAAAACATGATTCAGAGACCATCTTTTTTGTGAAAACTTTCTTGAAGCTAATCATTATAACTTTTACGTTCAGGGTGGTGAAGAAGGGCTGGTGTCATGGAGGAAAAGTTTTAGCTTCACTGGATGGGCAAGAATTCTTACCTAACAAATAGACATTGAGTGTGGGCAGCCTTGTGAAACTATGTTTTGCTGAGACAATGAGAGTTTTGCTCACATTTCACCATTGCTTTTGGTAATAATAATTACAGCCTCCTGATTAAGTAAGTTATAAGAATTTATCAAATTGATTTATAGGAAACTGAAGGGCTAGGAACCCAGTCAAATGCTAATATTTTTAAATGCCATTAATTTTTGTACTGTAACTTACTAGAATTATAAAGGTTTCTCCTACCGTTTTTGAAAATACACATATTAAAGGAAGAACAAAAACTTATTTTAAATATAAACTATAAAAACAGTGTTAGCAAAACAATGATGTATTAAAAAAAAATTCAGACACCATTTTTTTAAAGTGTAAAAAGATCCAACCATATTCTTTATAATATTTAGGACAGCAGCAGAATTGATTTGGCCAGCTGGCCCCACTTTAGCAAAATTATATTTCATATTCAGCTCTAGTAGCAATGAACATTGTTTTCTCAGCTGGTGAGACACAACATATCATTTTATTACCAATAGAAACCTAGAATTCAATAAAAATCATGGCCAAAAGTAATGGCACAATGACGTGACAAAGAGACATGGGTCTAGGTTTCATATCTTCTTTGGAAATGACAGCAAACAGCAGCAGGGCACATAATCGGAATGCAGTTTTTGTGATTTCATGGTAATGACTAAGGTCAATGATAAATGTACTGATAACAAACATGCATGAAATCACTTATCCTAGCTGGCAGTGTGGTACAGTAGAACAAGCCAGACCCTAAGAATTAAGAATCACAGAAGCCAAAATTAACTTTGCTACCAAATATATTCTTGGACACGTCACTTGCTTAGCCCTTAGTTTTCTGTCTGTAAAAATGTCTGGTCCAGAACTCTAGGTCATTTCTAGTTCTGAAACTCTTTTATTTTAAGACACATCGACGTGGAGCCATGGCACAAGGCTTCAAGAAAGTGGAAGGCCAACTTAAGGTGACTTCGTAAATTCATGTCTGTCTCCTCTTGCATTTTCTCCAACGTTCTGAGAGATTCAGAATACAAGGACATCAGAGACTAAGACGAAGGGAAAAGTCAGGGGAGGTGACTTACATATTCTTTAAAATATTTGGAGCTGCAAGGCTACATCACATTTGGTTGGGCACATTGTGTGGAAAGTTGTCACCACCGCCACAATAAGGAAGAGATGAGAAGGCTCTAGTCACTCTGCCATTCTCCCTTCTTCCCCCTTAGGGACACAATATTTATGACCGTAGGCCTGAGATTAGGCAAAATCTACCTTTCCGTGCAACCATGCAGACTAGTGATTAAGCCACTGTGACTCAACTCGAGATCTTCCCTTGCAGACTCCCATGATGCTGGGATTTGGGAGTCTGAAAGCTACATTTTTCTTTTGCCTGTAGTTTCCCTAGGGTTCCACGAATAGGGAGCACTGAACAGAGAATGGAAGGCTGGAGGAAGAGTACAAGGATTTCTTCTTCCCTGCTATCTTGTGATTCCTATCAGTATTCCCTCAGCAATATACTTTATTCCAGAAGCAGCAGTTGGTTCAACCTCTAGGTGCTTTTGATAATCTCAGAAATGATCCTGTATTGCTGCTTCCCAGGTACTGCCAGCAGCTGGGCACATGCCCTCCTCAGAAGTCTGAGCTCCAGTTCTTCAAAGCTGCCAGCTCTGGCAAGTCTGTCCTTTTTCCTTTGTTCCCTCAACCCCAGGGGTGATGCTTTCCGCAGCTGCCCTTGTATTTCCTCAGTGTTCATCCTATTCCTTTATTCCTTCCACACCTGTGCAGCCACCTCCCTGTATTAAATCCCCACTCTTGAAATACCTACTGTGGTTTCAGTTTTCAAGATCTGGCTCTTGCTGACACAACACGTGTGATTTCTCTTCACTTGTCAGCTGTTTTTCACCACAAACAGCACTTTCAATAGAGAAGAATGAATGGGTATCCCTACAACTAATTCCAGAAGATTCCTAAAGGATGATGATCAGACTCCCTTTCATTTGCACCCACGCAATCCATTATTCGAAACTATTAACTTTCATGACTAACAGATTCAGATTTCTTCATGTTGTCTTCCAAAATCTATTATAGTCACCATAGTTAAGCAGGGCACAAAGAAAGGACTAAGTTGTTTCCTTCTCTTTATAAAAAAATAAAACATCCATCAACAGGAACCATCAGAAAAGGATTATATTCTCCTTTGAGTTCTTTCATAATCAATACTATTTTAACTTACCCAAGGCAGAAAAGCATCGAGTTAAAATTACCATAATGGACAGTAAGGAAAAAAGTTACTGTTATTGTTAAGAAATCATTATTAAGCAAAATAAATAATGAAAGCAAACCAAGTCTTACCAAATCCTTTTAGAGAATGACTTTCCTTTGCCTGGACAGTATGTTATTAGCATCTGAAAGAAAACCAGGATTTTGCTCTAAGCAGCAGATTCAAAGTTAATGTGCAAAGGATACTGCCTCTTTGTAATTCATTCAATAATAGAATACTTTATTGAATAAAGAGAGCCATTTAAACTTTACATATTGAGCAATTGTTCATCTGCAAAAATGTCAGAATGCCAAAAAAGCAAAAGAGCAAGTTACAAAGGATTTTCAATTTCTTAGATAAGATCTTAAAGCAATATATGATATCATTCATAAATATATATGTATACACAGGTGTGTGTGTGTGTGTGTGTGTGTGTGTGTGTGTGTGTGTATTATTAGCAATGGCAAAGTCATGCTGTTCCCAATTCAATAGTGAAAACTAAATCTGGAAGTCATCTCCGTTTGTATTTTCAGGAATTCAGTATGACTATTTGAAAGTAGATTAAGGTCAAGTAGAAGCCATGATATTTTATTTCAAACCATTGTCTATGATAAGAAAAAGCATTAGGAGGGGAAAAATCTTATTATTTTAAACCATGTTGTAAATTTACGTTAATGAAAGTAAGAGCAAATGTCTGTGGTGCACTCAAGAGTTTGAATTAGGGGTATTGGGGTGGCTCAGTTATTTAAGCATCTGCCTTCAGCTCAGATCATGATCCCAGGACCCTGGAATCAAGCCATGTGGGGCTCCCTGCTCAGCGGGGGTCTGCTTCTCCCGGACCCCGGCCCTCCCCACCAACCCCATGCACATGTTTGTTCTCTCTCTCTCTCTTCCACACACACCCATGCTCTCTCTCTTTCAAATAAATAAATAAAATCTTTTTTAAAAAAAGAGTTTGAATGAATATTGTATATTTTGTCTACTGCAATTGATCCATGATTCAAAGAAATTGCAGACTATGCATGAGACTTCCAGCCCTCCATGAATCCAGGGCCCAAAGTGGCCCAGAGCCTTGAATTTGGAGCCTTTGGTAGTGCAAGCCTCCACTGCTGTACACTCTGCCTTTCCACACCCCTAGCCCATTGCACATATGCTGGTGTCCAACCCAAGATTGAAGGGTCCCCTCCCAACACTCAACTCTGAAATGTGACTGTGATAAACCAACTTCTTTCTCCCCTATACCTTGCCAGATTTTAAAACCTCTGCTAACTGGAAAATCAGAAGTTACTCCTCCCCTCCAAATTTTGTGGAAGGGAAACACTGCTGGGGAAACCCTGGAAATCACAAATCTACTTGGTGTGGGCTTTGGATATGACTGTAAGTATGGTAAGTGTTAGGTTTCCACTTACAAGACTAAGACAGTGGGATAATAGCTATCAGTGGAGAGCAGGGAATGAGGGTTTGTCCTGGGTCTCCTAGGCTGAATCAAGAGAACTAAACAAAATGGACTTAGAAAAGCCATAGTTTACCAGCTGCTGTTTGTGTGTCTTTGCCCTCATTCAGAAATCCCAGGGGACAGAAAACAGCTTTGTTGATGTATTTTCTTAAAGAATTCCCCTTAAATCCTGAGGGGGCTTCAAAGCTTAGCTATTAGGAAGCAGGGGGAATAATCCCCCTCTCTCAACACACTCTCAGAAAGAGGACATTAAAAAAAAAAAAAAAAAAAGACAACATATTGACCTTATTAGATTTAACAAGAAAAGAAAGTGAAAGTGAGACTAGGGGATTTACAAAGAAATTAGGGAAAGGGTGCTGCCATTTTTTTATTTGTTTACCTCACACCTAAACTACAGGAGAGATCTTTCCCAGCCTCATTCCCAGGATCCCACTCTCCGATGTCAGAACCAGGCTATCGTCCAGGATGGACCCAAGTGCTCAGGTCCCATGTCTGAAGATAAGACCCATGGTGCCAAATTCTCAGTGTGGGAGTGTAACTGTCAGATGGGGAGAGTGGGGGACCATTTCTCAGTCACTTCTGTACTGAGTAAAGCATTCAGAGATAGGCGAGCCAGCCACAACCCTGGAATGTCTACCCACACCAGGGATGTAAGATTTGTTGCCCCAAGATTCAGCAACCTGACATTTACCTCTCTGACTTGGTCGGTCCTTAGGGTTTTCCTTCTGAAGGTGGATTTTTACCAAGTCAGTAGCTTCAAGATGGCTCTGAACTATTTCCCTGTTGCCAGGCTGAGATCTCGTAGGGGCCATGGATTTAGAGGCTCTGTGATAAGGTTACAGTAGCGAGACTCAGGTGGAACTAGGCAAAATATGTGAAAAAGAAAGTCTTGGACCTCAGGTGGTCTGTGATAATAGCAAGAGCAATGAAAATATCTAATCTTACTACTCTTTATCAAGTTCTTATTCTTTTCAGGCAAAGGGTCAAGTACTTTGTGCCTTTATTGTATCATTTAATTTTCACAATCCTTTGGGAAGATTTTTTAACCTCCATTTTGTAGATGAGGAAACAGTGGCACAGACTCCTCTAAGTCAAATAAATAGCAAGTTGCAAGGCTGGAAACTGAATCCAGTTCCTTCCAACCGGTGCCCTTTACCTGTAATTCTACTTTGGTACTTGTCACCTCTGGGAAAGTATCAAGACTGCATGGTGGGAATGAGGGATACTGCTAACCAGAAAGTTGTGATCATAAATCAGGGCAGCCAAAATTTGTACATAGTAGTTGAACCAGTAGTAAGGGTAGTAATCATGGATTGAAATAAATGAAAGAGAGCCAAATATAAAATGCATGTGGTGGGAAGAATATACTAATTTGGCAAGGCTTGGACTTGAGAGAGGCACTAGCTCCAAGATCCCTTCTACGCAAAGCCCACCGTGTGTACCCATGTTGGGCTCTTAGAAGCTGCCACAACATTAAACCAGATATTACGAAGCAATCTCCACAATTACTCCAAATTACCAACAAAACTGCAGCTTCCAGAAAGACCCAAACCAGAAAGCAATATTTCTATGTCCTTCACAAAGTGATTTGCAATAATTGTGCTGAGATACTTCAAGGAGAGAGAGCCTAATTTGTTCCCATTTGTATTTTGCAAATATGCAGGTTGTTAAAATATGTGCAGCACTTTCTGCTCTAGTTTTTTGACTTCTACTTCCAAGGAAAAATTAAGCTACATTACCTCCCTTGTTGTATGGGGTATTCTGTTCTTACTATTAATGGTAGGAACTTTCCACCTAGAGGAAATCTTATGATTTATATGCCATTAAAGGATAAAGTCACTAATTATTTTTAGGGGGTTTGAGATATTTAAATCTTACAGAAGTCTAACAACTTTTTAATATATTATTTATTTCAGCTTTATTTATTATAGCTTTTGGACTTTTCTCATTCATCTTATGACTTCAGTTTTTGAAATGAATTGCCATGTTTCTTATTTCAATTGTCCATCTAAGTCAAGTACATTTTGGGTATGTATTTCAGTAAGACTGCAACTAATAACACCTGAACTTTTCAGATATTAAAAATATCTGTATCAGAAGCCAAAAGTATTTCAAGATTAATTATATTCTTTTTTCCCTGCTGACCTCTTGACCTGAGGCCCTGGGGCTATGCATTGTTATGAAGAAGTTTAAGGGACAGCTACAAGTACCACCTTCAGAATGTGATTGACTCAGGGCATAAGGTAATATTTACTCCAGGTATTAATGGTCACAATCCACAGAAGTAAAAAATTGTTCCATTTTATTTCTCCTTAGATATAACACACAAAAATGACTGGCAAAACTAGCCACTTTCTAATAACAGCTTCTGGAGGTCATGGGGAGGTGAAATTGTCACTGTGATGTGCATACAGTGGGGATAAGGCCACTCTCAAAGACACTTGTGATTTTTTTTAGTGCTATGATGGAAAAACTGCTAGTCACCTACATCCCAGTTGAAAACTTCTCCCAAAAAAAGCCAAAGCAGAACAAATTTCTTTGTGACTCTGAGTGAACGCATGAAAATGATATTATACATTCCTGAACACCTGTTAGAAGTAAGTTATTTGGACCACGGTACAATGCTAAAAGTCTAATGTACACAGTTAACTTGGGAATAACTAAGGCGATTATCTATTTGTGCTCTTTCTCTAGAATTGCTCACAAGAATATTGGGAAAAAATGAGTCAGCAAGCTTGTCCAAGGAGCTCTAGCCCTGGTCTTCTGAACACAGTTGTGTGTAGGAAACAACTTGGTAAACCCACCCTAGAAAGTAGGATCCTGTCTAAGAAACTGTGACATCGGCCCATGATGGAAGTTCCATTTGGACAAGTCTGGACCCTGTCCTGTGCAGCCAGCTTCATAGCATGGAAGAGCAACATGGCTCACTGCAAAACTTCTTTGTTATGTGCAGCTATAAGAATGATACTCATGTTGCCATTTGCCTTTGCCACTTAAGCTGAAAGAGAAGGGGGCTGAAATAAATGAAGTCTAAGGTGTAAGGTTCAGGGCTCTCAAACTCTGGAGTGAAAGAAGTTCTAGAGACTAATGTGGTTAAGGTAATAAGCTAATCATTCCAAAATATGGATCCTATGCTGGGAATGAAACCTAAAAGATGCAAAAAAAGATTTTTTTCTGAACCCTCAGGCGTCTAAGAGAAGATCTTGAGAATAGAGAAGGGTAGAGTGCATAGGATGTAGGAATCTCCAAGCCAATTTCTGCAGAGGAGTTCCATACTCTCCTTCATCAGCTTTTCCCTACAAATGGCAGATATCATTGCTCTCTTTCCTGTTTTTTAATCTAATCCTTTGAGCAAGGAGTTGGATCTCATTCACAATTAAAAATCATATACCAATCTAAGGAGTCCCTCCTTCTCTTGTTCATCTACACATACACTCAAATATACAGCATTTGTACAGGTAAGCTATAAACCAAAACAATAAAGCTCTTGTGGTAGAAGCTACAGCTGTAAAACTTTTATGGTAGAATCAGGTATTGAAAAGAAATAATAGAATTGTCATGTATGTAGTGATGAAGGTAAGGGAAAGAGGGAGGGATATTGAGATCTAATTATATTATACTTTATCTTTTGGAAAATAATTATAGAAAAAGCTTATTATAGTCTTGAATCTTCTTTCTTCACCAAGCACCTGTCTCTATGTCTACTTTTACTCCTGACCCATAAAACCTGTGAGGATAAGGAAATGGACCTCTCAGACTCTCTGTATCCCCAATGATCAAAATTATGTAGGCCACAGAGGAATTCTGCTGAGTGAATGAGTAAATGACCAAATTAAATTTCTAATCAGTACCTAATTATCATCAGAAATAATAAGTAGGAAATTATTCTCAAACCCAGTGGGTATTAAATGGTATCATCTTTCCATACTTTCTTTGTGTATTTATTGTGTCTTGTTTTTACTACAGTGTGTCCAGTTTTAGCAACTGACCACTCACCATCACATAACTTGACCACAACCATAGGAGAGAGAAGAAGGCAAAAGACATTGGAAGGAAGATCCATTGCACATCACAGATTAAACCAAAAGGTAAAGAGATCTCACTTGCTTCATTCATATGTGAATCGTCTGGTCTCTCTTCATCTGGTCAGATATCACAGTGCTTGTTCATCCAGCGGGAGATGAAATTCTACAGGACAATTTGTGTGTGTGTACATGTAGACGTCCAGTTTGTACTCACAGCAACGTCTGTACCATGGTGGTGAGCAGTCTGCATAAATCTATTTCTAAGAAAACAAAACCATGGTTCAACATGACATCATATAAGAGTGTCTGGGAGAAAAAAAGAAAAATAATTTAGAAGCAATTAAGAAGCTAATGCTATTGACTCACATTTGAAGAACTTGTTTTGTCTGATTAAAATTGAATAAGGCACTGAAAATCAGGAACATAAGCCTGCTTGCTTCAGGAGTCCCAGTTGCCTGCCCTCTTTATTTCAATTTCCACTTTCTCTTTGCAGATACAAGCTACTGGAAACTTCCATTTTTATTCCCTATGGCTTGAAACACTTCAAAAACTGTGGGTTTTTGAACCTTCAGTGTAAAGTATTGACATTATCACCACAACAGAATTCATTTTTTTTTTATAGCCTCATCACTGAGTAACACTGACATAAAATCATGTGTTGGATATTGCACTTCATTTATATCTGAGCTCATTATCATGTTGCTCTTTTGGAAAGGATTTTAGCATCTACTCTGATGCAAACAGTAGCTCTCTCTATGGAGGCAGATGTAACACAGCCCTAGAGATGAGCACTGGCCGGCACTCAGCAGTTGACTCTGGGCTGGAAGGCAGGCAGAGGAGGAATTGGCTCTCCTCTGTGGAAGCAGAGGAGCTTTTCCTGGGGTTCTCCCAGAGAAGTTGTAGCCTCTCTCCAGACCTTGAGCCCATAAAGGAAATACTGGAGCAACCAGATACCTGGATTCTTGACTCAGCAAACCAATTCCATCCCCAGAGATCCCCAGAGTTGGGTTTGGTCAAAGAAGCTAAAATAGAACCAAGAAAAGTCAGTCTCTCTGCACGTTGTTGTGCTTGGACACAAGCACAAGATCACATTGTCTTGGATCACAAGACAATGTGATCAGTCACACCCAAGAATAAGTCCAAAGATACCTGAATGATTGAAGTCACATCCTCCTTATTTATCATGTGGAGCTTTATGGATTTAATATCAGTGTAGAAGTTTTGTGATTATGCCACTACTCAAACCCAAAGAATGGTGGCTCTATTGAACTGTGTAAAATACATAAAGAGGTCTCTGTTTCCCTAGATTACAGATACTCTTTCCAGCCATTGTGCACAGATTGGAGGAAGCCCCCAGAATTGTTCATGGGAGGAGGGCCCAGCATGTTGGAGTGACATGACCATAGCTGCTTCCAGAGACCCTGGTCACAGCTATAAATCTGCCATGAGATAGAAACCAAAAAAATATTAAAATGAAACTGTATAGATTGCATATAACTTGAAGGATATTGTTATTTTTTAATAAAATAGAAAATGATAGGGGCACCTGGGTGGTTCAGTGGGTTAAAGCCTCTGCCTTCAGCTCAGGTCATGATCCCAGGGTCCTAGGATCAAGCCCCGCATCAGGCTCTCTGCTCAGCGGGGAGCCTGCTTCCTCCTCACTCTCTCTGCCTGCCTCTCTGCCTACTTGTGATCTGTGTCTGTCAAATATATAAATAAAATCTTTTAAAAAAATGATAGCACCATTATTTAATAAGAATGAAGATGATGATGATGACTATCTTGGTGCATCTTTATGAGGTCCTTGGAATGCACTGTACTCTTTACATGGGTTATCTTAGTTAATCTAACCAACAAGCCTATGAAGTCATTTCTTTTTTTTTTTTTTAAAGATTTTATTTATTTATTTGACAGAGATCACAAGTAGGCAGAGAGGCAGGCAGAGAGAGAGGAGGAAGTAGGCTCCCCGCTGAGCAGAGAGCCCGATGCGGGACTCGATCCCAGGACCCTGAGATCATGCCCTGAGCTGAAGGCAGCGGCTTAACCCACTGAGCCACCCAGGCGCCCCTGAAGTCATTTCTTTTATTATCCTTCCTCTTGTACCCTTGCAGGAACAGAGACCCAGAAAGGTTAAGCGATTTGTTCAAGGTCACTCCACTGATAAATAATGGAGCTGTGTTTCTAACTTAAAGCTTGAAATGATCTTAGAGATAATCAAATTCAGGGCTCAGCAAACTTTCTGTAAAGGACCAGATCCCCAAAATTTCAGGCTCTGTGTCGCAACTACTCAGCTCTGCTGTTGCATCAGGAAAGGAGCCACGGAAACTGCCTACACAAATGAGCTCTGTGGCAATCTGTACAGAACGGGTGTGGTCTGGATTTGACCCAAGGCTGTTGTTGGCTGGCCCCTAATCCCGTCCATGTCACTCATTCTGTATACGAGAAGAAGAAAGCCCAGAAACGTGAGGGTATTTCTCTACTGCTGTTCGGTATTAGAAATAAGATGAAACGTCTTCTGGGTCTCAGTCCCATAATCTTTTAATGACACGAAATTCAGGAGGTTTCACCAATTAGTAAGATAACAGATTTTAATATCTTTCATTAAAACAAAGGTAAAATTCAGCTGAGACTATGATAGTCGCTTACTGATAGATACGTTAGGTAGAGGCTGTTTTTGAACTGAGACTTTTCTACTTACCTGGTTTGTATTGATGTGGTACACACAGCTCCAAGACCAAGCAGAAAAATTCCAAACCCGTCTCATTAAGTCAAATCAAGAATTAGGGGAGGCCAATGCTCAAATTGTTACAGACAAGATGATGAAGACCGCTGAATAGTTCCACCAACACGTATGCAAAAATTCAATTGTGAAGGAAGCCAGACATGGGCCTTGACTTGGTTCCTTACCCTGCAGCTGCTGTCTAGATTTTTCTCCAAGGCTTCGTGTAAACCCGTTAATACATTCCTAATTGAAAAAGGCATATTTCTCTCCCACCACCTCAATTGTCAAAATTCATGGCCTCTGAAATTTCATTTGAAAAACAATTCATCACAAAATCGAGTAATGATTGTTGCAAATTCTGATTCCTTGAAACATTCTTCATAAAATTTTGACTCAAAAATTTCTTAAATAATAAAGATGCCAAAATAATATTGTGCTATATCAAAGAGAGAAGAAAATATTTGATCTTTGATGAAATGAGACCTTTAGCAATAATAATAATAACTAATAAGAAGGGTATAAATGCTAACCTTTATTATTTACTCTACATCAGACTCTGCCCTAAGGATTTTATATTGAGTCCTCAAAACCACAAATGAGGACAAAGAGGATCAGAGAGGTGAAGTCACTTACCCAGAGTTGTATGAATCGTAAAAAGCAGGACAGGAATCCAGGCAGCGAACCTGAGAGGCTGGATGATTAACCCAACTCTAGAGCCTGCAGCCCGGGGTTCACGCCCTATGCACCCTCCTTCTGCTACTGGGGTGGCTTTGGCCTGGTCAAATTTTCTGAGCCTCAGTCTCCTTCTCTGGGAGACAAGCCTAATTATGGCACCTCCTCTCTGGTGTTTGTGTGTATATCCATGCCAAGGGCTTAGTATCACACTGACTTAAATTTTCAAATTATCAATATGATGAAAAAAATTTAAATATATAAATAAACATTTCCCCAACAAACCCATAGGGCCTAGCAGACCTGATTTAAATTCCAGTTTCACAACTGACCAGCTACGTCACCTCAAATTAGAAAGTTAAAGCTTCTGATCCTCAGTTTCTTCTTCTCTAAGATGGGGATAAAATAATAACTTCGCAGAGTTCACAGAAAGGTAGGAAGAGGTCATGGCTTTAGGGTTCCCATCACAGGGCTAAGGAGGGTGCTGGGAAAATGATTGTCATTCCCAGCCTTGTTCCAGCACTTGCCTGTTCCTTTTGGGCTGTGAGAACCCTATGGTGACCTCAAAGCTCTGCCGGACCTCAGTCCCTGTCCTCAGATGGACTGTGATGCAGCTCACCTCTCAGTGACCAGAGCCTCGTGGCGGAGTAACACAAGGAAGAAGCTACGGTCATTGCAGTTAAATTAATAGGACAAGAAAGCACCTAACCCAGATATGGAACCCAGGGCATATCTCAGAATTTGTAAGAATTAGCAAGACAAGAGAAATTTTTTAAACACCCCAGGCAGAAGGAAAGCCCAAGTAAAAGTTCTGAGGTGTACAAACTAGAATGTTTGAGAAACAGGTCAATTTTTAGTATGGTGGGAGCCTCAAATTCTAGACAGAGAGCCCAAGAGATGAGGCTGCAGAAGTAGAGCTGGAAAAATCCCTGATTCCCAGGATGAATTTTTAATGGGGTGGGACAGGCTGATACCATCAGACGGGCATTTTGGAAAGATTATTCCAGGTGTGCCTTCTTGGGTCATCTTCCATCCTACAATATTCTCTCCTCACTCAGAATAACCACATCTCTGATCCTTTGTACCATTCACTGAATATGCAATCATGTATAGCTTCATTTTAACTATAAATATTTCTTGTATATTTTTGTGTTTTGCTTCTTTATCTCTTTCGCAGTGCTCTGCAGACGGTAAATGCTCAAAATTGTTGACCTCTGTCGTCACTCGCTAAGCCTGGCTTTTATATGCCCTGCAGTATCTAGCAGAGTTGAACATAGCTGAGAAATCAATCTTTTTAAACTTAACTGGGGAAAAAATGGTGCTCTTGTGTCTTCATTCAAAGCTGCGCTTGACCCACATTGTTTCAGATAGTTCCAAATATACCATCTAAAAGGGAAACCCACATAAGTAAACAGAACACACATTCCTCACACATAAGCTACCTTCATTGCCAACTGAGTTCATATTCAACTATTTGTCATCACTATGATTTAAGATTCTCATGCTCTACTGACAGAGCTAGCCAGGCACTGACAGAGCTAGCCAGGCGCTGACATCACTATGATTTAAGAAATTCACAAGAACATGGAGCCAACTAGTGCAGAAAGTCATAAAAGAGGAGAAGGCGTGTTAGCAGGAAATCAGGATGCAGGTAGTCACGCTTTCAAACCCAAATGAAGACTGTGGCAGATCCCAGCCTGTCAGCAGACGACTCAGTCACACCTGGGCAGAGTTAGCCCTGCCCTGAGCCAAGCCAGCACCTTGGACAGCTCAGTAAACCAAATGGCCCATTTTATCACCATTAGAAGAACCCTTTACAGGAAGGTGTGTGAAAGGGCTGGTCATCTTCCAATGAAGGAGTTAATTAAAACCTTGTCCAGAGATGGTGAGAGCCGTTGACATTTGGCTGCTTGCTTGAAACCGTATAGAAACAATGTTGAAGAAAGGAGTTGGGTCCCACATGGGAGCCAAGAACTGCCCAATTCTGGCACCCTCATGCCATTTCCTAAAGCAGTTCAATGTTCGAAACATAACTGAAGCTTTTGTGAGTCAGCTATTCAATGAGGTATATGATCCCTATTTTCGCCTAAATCATCCTCTGATTTAATAGGTAACTTGAATTTCTCTTCAATGACTTCAGAACTGTGCTAATGGTCAGTCACGGCAAACCTAAGCGAGAGCAATGGAAGCATTAGCCCTAAGATCTGATACACAAGACACTCTAGCTACAGATGGTGAGAAGACAGTCAGAGAAGAAAGTTATTCCAGGTATTATATTAAGAAAGGGAGAAAGTCATTAAGCTGCCACAAACTAACATCATTGTGGGTATAAGGAAATGAATCTTTAAGAAAAGTTGGGGCCACAAAATATTCCATGATGATCTTTAACTATCATTCTTCCTCTTAAGAAACACAGTCCTAGGAGCAATCAGTAGTCAGCGAGAAACCCCATGACCATAAATCAAAAACTGCCATTAAAATCACATTAGCCTCAAAGTGATTGCCCTGGAATGGTGAACCCTGCCAGGGGTGGGGGCACTCTGTTGGTGTCAGCTTGGACATCTTGGAGCCCAGGAATGACTTCTGGGAGAACTACCCAGCGAAGAATCTTTGTGGATTTACGGTAATCAGGGTACAGGATTCTATCTTCAGGAACTCAGTAAATCAGAGGGAGAGAAAGCTTTGCCTGCTGCCAGAAGGCTCTAGTACTTGAGTGCACTTTTGAGTGTGCACCTGTTGCCCAGGCACCATGCCATTGAATGCAAGCCAGCTGCAGCAAACTTTAACTTAACGATAATGATACTGACAAGAGTGATCATAGTCATAGCATCAATCACCCACTGGTTATCTGTTATGTGCTGAGCCTTTTATTCCTCATATGCATGACCCTGTATTATCACAGGAACCCTCAGTGTAAAGGACATCACCTTCATGGATAGCCACAGACCCCAGGATCAACCAATTCCTCTTTCCGACAAATTTCTTCCTAAAAGCATATGCTCTAAAAAGGGCAAGGGAATTTGACAGGACTGGTTGCGACCTAAACAACTTTATGCGACACCAAGAAGATCTCAGTGACATCTCCTGGGCATTGGCTCATTCTACCTAGACACAGAGCCAGGTAGAACTTCCATTTGCATATTAAAAGTCAACCTCATAAATTGTTTCCATTCCTCATATGCCGACAACCTAGACACCATTACTTTGTAATACTTTGTCCACAGCTCAAGACAGAAGTAAGGCAAGAACCTATCTGTCCCAGTGGGGTTTTGGCTATAACATAATTCTAGTTCTCTTCCCTTTAAAACTGTGAAGTCTGGGTATCACTAAACTTCTGAATGAACTTAATCTATCAGACACTCTCTCATTTGAAGCTGTTCTACTCTAAATCCCACCAGCTTTTTTCGCAAAACGTATCCAGCCTTCACTGTCAAGCTTCCTGCCATTTCCTTTGCTATGATCACTGATTTTCCCTTGTTTCTCTGTAGTCCCACGCACACGTTCTAGTGTGCGCAGCCACCAGACACATGTCCAGTGCGTAGCCACCAGACACATGTGCTACTGGCACTTGAGATACAGTTAGTTTGAACTGAGATGTTCTGTTAAGTGTCATACAAACACTGGATTTTGAAGACTTAAAGTAAAAAATGAATGTAAAACATATCAACAAATATATTGTATGTTGTATCAATATACAAATATATTAATAATTTGGATTACCTGTTGAAATGGTACTTTTATTTATTTTGGATTAAATAAAAAAGTATTAAAATTAATTTCACCTATCCCTTTTTTATTTTTTTCATAGGACCACTAGAAGATTTAAAATTACATCTGTGGCTCACATTTCTAGCTTAAATTATATTTCTGTTGGACAGTGCTGATCTATATCCTTCCAACTCAAAGTGTGGTCCACAGGCCAGAGTCATTTGACCTGGCAGCTCATTAAAAATGCAGAATGTCAGGGCTTCTCCATGATCAACTAGCAGGATATACAACTAATTTCAATAACTTTAGCATCTGTAGCCATAGGTCATCTGGTTCATGTATACATGTTACTTCTCAACGAGATGCATTTTGGAGTAAAAACCACAATTTGTGTTTCTTGTATAATTTTCATAAAACCTATAAGAGAAGAAGATACCTAGAGACACTGAATAAATTATTTGATCATTTAAAATTTATTCTTTGTGAAGTCAGATGGTTCCACCATTTTCCATATAAATTCTTACATGTATTAAATTTTGGTCTGTGTTCATAATATTTTACAAGTTGGTGACTTAAATCTTCTAATAAAAATAAATGGATGGGGAAGGTATGTGCTATGAAGTGTGTAAACTTGGAGATTCACAGACCTGTACCCCTGGGGCTAATAAAACATTATATGTTAATTTAAAAAATTAAAAATTATTTAAAAAATAAATATATTTAAAATAGCATGCCTTAATCATGACATTAAGCTCATTCATATACTTTGTAGCTCTCCATCCCAAAACCAGCTTTGGAGAACTGAAGGAATTTACTCAAACTTCATAATGTTATAATTGATTTTTCTATATGAGAGATCACACAGTTACATTAATAAGTATAAATGTATTATATTCTTCCTTTCTTAGAGTTTCATCTGAGACTAAATCTGCTCTCTTCTTATCAATATGAAAATCATTACAGACATGTACACCAAAAGCTGGAGTAATTGTAAGCAGCTGTCGATGCTCATGTGCTTGCGGTATATGATGAGAAAATAAGTTGATACCAATGGTTTTTAAAAAGAGAGGGATGGAAGAAAGGAAGCTAGAGAGGGAGCCATATTCAGTACAATTTCCTATGGATTTTATATCTACTCTTGGATTCTAAAGAGCTGTCCTAACCTCAGTGACAATCACGTGACGTAGAAGATATAAATGCTCTTTGGAAGGCTTAGAAACTACACCTCTATAGTGAAGAACTACATTCCCAGTGAAGAATGATGTTCAGCCTGATGACTTTGAGATCTCAGCTACAATTAATCATCAAGTAAAGATTCTGTTGTAGGGGTGCCTGGGTGGTTCAGTGGGATGAGCCTCTGCCTTCGGCTCAGGTCATGATCTTGGGCTCCTGGGATCAAGCCCCGTGTTGGGCTCTCTCTCAGCGGGGAGCCTGTTTCCTCCTCTCTCTCTGCCTGCCTCTCTGCCTACTTGTGGTCTCTGTCAAGTGAATAAATAAAATCTTAAAAAAAAAAAAAAAAGATTGTGTTGTAGACACTAAAGTCACTAAGGAAAGAGGGTTAACTATTGTATGTGTGAAATGGTAATGAGTCAGTACTCATTCCAGTTTAATTGAGTGGAATACCCTTATTCTCTGAGCATTCTATTTATTTGAGGTTTTTCATCAAAAGGTCCCCCAAGTTGGGTTTCAGAACCTTGCAGAGATTAGGTAGTCTGTGATTTTTATATTTAAAAACTTCGTGTTAGTCTTTTTCTGAAAGTGAGCTCTTGCAGCTAATCTTAAAAAGTAGTTTTGGTGTATGGTTATTATTGTTGTTCAATCTCAAGACAACTAAAATTTGCATTAGCCTATAATGTTTTACCATAACTTCTACATTTGCTACTGTAATTTCCCTATGATGTCAGGATAATGTAATGAACATACCCAAACTTGTTTGTTGAATGGAGACCAAAATGGTTCAAGAATCTTTTACTACCTCACATTTCCACTGAAACCATTAGGGCAAACAGGATAACATTTTGAGCCCTGCTTACAAAAGGAAACTTTGTTGAGCTACAGAAAAGCAAAGATCCTTCCCTCCCAGCATAATACTATTTCAATTTCCTTACCAATGCAAGAAAGAGAAAGTGGAGAATGGGAGGAGGGAGAATTTGGTACTTCTCTTCATGGGGACTGCTGTATTCTTTTTGTGGGCTACTGGCATCATAGTATTTCGCTATAAATATTTCCAAGTGGATACAAATTCTCTTAAGTCTTTGGAGACAAGAATACCATTTATACCCATATGCGCTTATACCTGGTAGAACAAGATGAGCTAAAAAAGTTTATATACCCATTTAGTAAGAGCTGAAAGTCAAAGAAACCTCATCTCTAACACCCAACTATACTCTAATCACAGTGGAGCCTATAAAAGTACAGAGTTAAGAGGAAGTACAGACCACCACAGCTGACTTTACCTATGTAAATGCTGAATGTGACAGGTATTATTGGCCACCTTCTACCCAGGGGCACCAGGAAGTCCGACTGCAAAATCATCAGTGGGTCAAGTTTAGGGTATTTAGTGCTTCACATCAGTCTATCTAATTTCCATCTTACAATTGACCTCAACTTCACTTTCACAGTCCCCATTTAGAACCTCTCAAACAAAACAAATCCTTAAATAGGAAGAAAGAGCTTTAGGGAAATTACAATCTCATGGAATTTGGAAAAAAGAGTTGGGCTTGTTCTAGTTAAAGGACAGAGGAGAGATGGAGGACGTGTGGACGCTGGAGTAGGAAGACAGAAACCAGGCGTAGGACAATCAGAACCCTGGACTATAGAGGATGAGAAAGGGCGAGGGAGGAGTATGGTTTATTCGAGCATTTTACTTTCTTCACGGTTCTTGGCACATTAAAGCCAATAATTTGGGGGCATGTTCTACAGCTTATAAATACCAATTGCCACTGTGGTAGTAACAGAGGCAGGGGAAGAGCTGTGGGCCAACATCATCTGTTTTAATGTTGACTGTAATTCTGGTCTTTGGTAATTACTGTTTCCTTCCCACCCCTACCCCCCAAACTGGCTTGTTTTTAGCAGCACTGTGCATAATTTATTGCCTTTGGCATATCAATTGGAAGAAAGCTAAAACTTTAAGTACTGACCGACCAAATGAAAGGCATTTTGTTACACAAGGAAATTAACAAAATAAACAAATACAATTTACAAGGCTAGTCTTTCCTTTTGTTTGTGTTTTTAAACTACCTTCAACTACTAAGGAAACCCCTAGGTTTATAAGACCCATTGCTCCACAATTTCTGTTTCTTACCTTGATAATAATAAGTAATCTACAAGCTTTAGTTTTCTACCCTACTAACACCTCCCAAATATATAAGCCTATAAAGTCACAGCCCAGCATGCAGATTGCTTTCCCTACTTTTGATCTATCAAAGCCAATTAAGTAGTTAAAGATCATTTGCACAGTCAAAATCTTAGCTACATAAACATCATTTCCATGGCCCATTTCAGCTGGAATGTGTAAGAAGAAAATGTCCCAAGGATAAATATTCTCTTGCAGCTAGTATTATGGATACAAACAAAATAGCAGTTGAAAGAAATAATTTGGGGGGATGATAGCTTTCTAAATGCATAGGTTGTGCTGACTTTTCTCCCTGGATACTATAAGGAAGGTCACTAGGAAGCCCAGTTAGTAATCAGAAGTTATTCTCTGGCATTCCTTTCATATTCTTGCTCTACTGGAATCTGTCTCCCCTGCCCAACCCTTGGTGGAACAGGAACACTGCTTCCCCTGCCTCCCTCTCAAATTGTGTCAGTGGTTTTCTCACACAGCTCTTGTCCCACTGATCATAAATGATCTCTTTGTTCCTCCCTGATGCTCTCAGACCATTCCCTCTCCTTCTGAGAAAAACCCTCAGATTTGAACCTCAGCAGACTGTCACCTACCCTTCGTTATTGCTGTCATCCAGTGAAAACTCCCCCAGCCCCACCACACACACCCACATGTCACGTTCCCTCATTTCTTTTTCCAGGTTCATAGTCACTCACTCTTGTACTTACCCGCCTTTCTCCTGGGTGATTACGTAAATGATCCCTGTAACAACTTGCCCTTTTAGTGCTTCAGGTTTCTCTCCTCCACTCACCTGGTACTCCCCACTAACTCTCCCCATCCCTACGGTCACACTTTAGACCCTGTCATCACCAACAGTGAAAGCTTCCCATTAGCCCCGTTTCATGCTCCTCATTCTGCTGACCATCTCCAATGTTTCTAGTTCCTTCCTTTTAGTATCCCAACCCAAAGTTTTTTACTCCATTTCAACCTCTAATGGTGATGTTCTTATAACCTTTCAATGACTTTCACCTCTTAATGTCTTCACTTCCCTCCTTATTGACTTTAAACTCCCTTGCCAACCACCCCCTTGTAAATTGCCTCTACTCCTTTGCTTCTCCCTTCTTGCTTTGATATGCTCCCCTAACAAAACGGCACCACCCACTCTGCCCCTGTACTCATGCCACGGAATGTGACTGGAACAAAACACGCAACAACCTCGACCAGTCTCACTACTAATGTATGAGTTTCAAGTGGCTGCTTAATGCTGCTAGGCAATCACATTGTTATAAATGATTATATTATATATCAGGATATAGACCTTATCACACAACAGATTATATTTTAAAAAGCCTATGCCTCAATCATCTTACATAGCCTTAGTGCATACACTCATGCACTCTTCTAGAAGACTATTTCACACTTCCTCTTTCATCTGGAAACCCCAATGTGTCCTTCACTATCCTCATTCTTGACTGTTGACTCCTGCTTTTTAATTTACTAAAAAATAAACGCAGTGAGAAAGGAGGCTCTGCAGAGTCCCACATTTCCCCATCTACCAGAATCTGTCTTTCTGCCTTAATGAACTCCCATGTTCCTGACTTAAGCCATTCATGTATGACATTCCATCCACCTTCACAACCCAAAAACAATGCTGCTGTTAATTCTTCCTGTGATCTCCTACACCATCCTACTTTCTTCTCAACAGGATTATTTCTATCAGCCTACAAAGAGGCCAGTTTTTTCCATATTAAAAGGAAAAAAAAAAAAAAAAACCTTTCTTTACTCCACTTCCCCTAATAGTTCCTGCTCCATAAGCAAAGTTCCTTGGGACGACTGTGTGTCCTTTTCTCTAATTCTTTCCTCCTTTCTGTTTAAGTCTTTCCAATTGGCCACCAAAATTGTTTTTGTAATGGTCACCAATGCTATCCATGTTCTTGCATCAAGTGGTTAATTCTGGTTCATATTTACTGGACCTGCTGAGGAACACTTAAAAGAGATGGCCACTCCTTCCTCCCCACAATGTCTTCACCTGGCTTGTGGGAAATCAGGGTCTCTTTGGTTTTCCTCCTACCCCACTAGTCGTCACTTCTGTTTCCTTCCTCTCCTCCTTGACTTCTTAAATATTGCACTGTCCCAGGGTGCAGACTCTGACCTCTTTTACTCTTTTTATTCATTGCCCTGGTGATTTCATCCAGCTTTAAGTGAAGTTTCCTAGCCATCAAGTTTCAGAAGTATGTCTTCTAGCCCAAAGCTCTCTTGATTTCCAGACCCGTGTACCCAACTAACAACTCAACTCAGATGTCATTAGGCAACTCAGATTCAATATATCCACAGGTAAACACTAACCGCTAACCGTCCTCCTGTCCCCTAACCTGCTCCAAGCATAGTTTTTCTTAATCCAGTTGCTGGCAACTCTGTCTTTCAGATCTCTTAGTCCTGAAACCTTGACTTTACTTTGTTCTTCCTACTCAACATCAGGAAATGCTTTGGTCCTCCATCCACATGCACCCTGAATGTGACCACGCCTCTTTCACTTCTTCCACCCCAGTCTGAATCACCATTATTTCTTATAACAAGTCTTCCTTAAAAAGCCATAAGGTCAACAGATTAGAGATCCTGATATGGTTAAGACATGATTGGAAGTCAAGACACTAAAAGCAAGATACTAAAAGTGTGGTATTAACTTAAAGAACTTGAGTCTCAGCCTGGTGTATTGTCAGCTGGGGCTGCCGGGATTCTCTCTGAGGCTCATGTGGTCATTGGCAGAGTTTATTGACTTGCAGCTGTAACATTTGTCAGCTTGCCTCTTCAAGTCTAATAGGAGGGGTCTCTAGCCTCTATACCCTCTTTTAAGGGCATACCTGGTTCTGTCAGGCCCACTCAGGATAATCTCCCTTTAATTAACTCAAAGTTAACTGAAGGACCTCATTTACAACTGCAAAATCCCTTCACCTCTGCCCTATAACATAACCTCATCACAGGAATGAAATCCCATCCTGTTCCCAGGTCCTGTCCACATTCAGGGAGGTGCATACACAAAAGGAGTACACCAGGGAGCAGGAACATTGGGGGTCATCTCAGAATTCTGCTTACCTCACTAAAAAACTCAGTTGATTGGAATAATGAACTCTCAGTGTCCTGAGCATATAAGAGGGAAGAAAAACAATAGTGTAATATAATAAAATACATATTTGGTCTACAATGGGTACAATGGTACCATTCCTGCATAAGAACTTCCAAACCCCTTAGAATTTTCTGAAGGACAAGAATGTCTTTGTTATGCCAATGAGGTGCTCTTCAGTGAGGCCCCCAGATAGCCTCTGGGGAAGGGAGGGGCTGGAGACTAGATTCACTTACCAGTGGCCAATGATTTAATCAATCTTGTCTCAGTAATAAAACCGCCATAGAAGCTCTTGAACAATGAGCTTGGGGAGTTTCTGGGTTAGAGGACACACTGATGTGCTAAGAGAGGATGCACGCCATGAGAAGGCACAGAAGCTCAGAGCAACCCCCCTCTATTCTTTGACCTATGCATCTCTTGCATTTGGCTAGTCCTGAGTTGTATCCTTTCTAATAACACAGTAATTTATAAGTATAGCAGTCTCCCGAGTTCTATGAGTCATTCCAGTGAATTTCCAAACCTGAGAGAAGACTATGGGAACCCCCAAATTTGTAGTTGACTGCACAGAAGTATGGGTGCATAGAAGTATTGGGAACAGCTGGGACTTACAGATGGCAGCAGAATGAGGGCAGTCTTTTGATACTGAGCCCCTTGACCTGTGGGGTCTGCGCTAACTTCACTCAGGTGGTTAGCGTCAGAGTTAATTGAACGGTAGGACTTCCCGTTGGTATCAGAATTGATGTTGGAAAACAACAGAAATAGATTGAGTTCTCTAATTAACTCTTTTTTTTTTTTAAAGATTTTATTTATTCCTTTGACAGAGACAGATCAGCAGTAGGCAGAGAGGCAGGCAGAGAGAGAGGAGGAAGCAGGCTCCCTGCCAAGCAGAGAGCCCGATGCAGGACTCGATCCCAGGACCCTGAGATCATGACCTGAGCTGAAGGCAGAGGCTTTAACCCACCGAGCCACCTAGGCGCCCCTCTAATTAACTCTTAACAGTCACCTCACGTAGAATCTGAGATTAATCCAGAAATAGTAATAAAGACACTGACACAAAGAGGTAACAAATTCAGCAACATATATACAGGTACATACAAAAGGATCCTCAAAATCTAAAATAATAATCACAAACAGAATCAGAACAAACACCACTTATTCCCTTAGTCACAAAAGATAGTTTCTTCACAGATTCCCACTGAGAAGGAACTGAAAGTTGAAACCAGAACTCTACAACGCACCCTTTGCATTTTGTTGTATGGATTCTGCCTGATTTAACTTGATAGCAGCATGGCATGAAGTTTTGATTTCAGGAGGTGAGTCCTGTTGTCCTCAGTAGCAGCTGGTAATTTTCACAGAGCCCTGAATTTGAAGAATCCCCTCCACATCTGGGGAGGAAGAGTGTCAAACAGAAGTGAACAAAGGACAGGAGTGGCTATTGTAGAAGTCAGCCTATTGTCCCTGAGCCAAAAAGGGGGAGAGAGAGAGAGAGAGAGTGAGAATTTGCAGGAAGGCCTGATCAACAGTGCCAAAACCTTGGGGAGGCAAAAGAAGGTGATGACTGATTAATTATTACAAAGCCTTTTCAGGAAGCATCCTTTCATCAAGTCTCTTTTATCAAATGGAGACCTAACCAAGAACACAGTATTTCAGAAGCTGAGGGCTGGCGGCAGAGCGTGGGGAACCAGTTCTGCCTTCAGTGGCCAGGCTGACTGCTTCCGATATTTAGTCTTGGAACAGGTTTCGCCGGCGCTCACCACCAGAAGCCCCTGGACTCTTCTCAAGAGATCACCAGGCCTTTTCCCCACAAAGGAAACACAGATTGAGCAAAAGGGATTCTGATTAGATGCCACTATTGAATGGCCTCGAGAACTAGAGAGTTGAAATCCACAGTCAGTCAGAGGTACTGACTTTTCATACAGTGTCTGGCTTCAGGTTCAGGTTTCCCAGAGTGGGGGAAGTTGCTGCAGCTGCAGTCATCAAGCAGCTCCCCAGTGAGGGGACAAAAGAACAGGAGCGATGCGTGTAGCACCTCATAACTACCGCGTGACATAAAACTGATAGCTTTGACCTTCCTAGTCGGATTCTATAACCTCAGGTTCACTAGATTAGAAAACAGAAGTTAATAATTCCGGGGCTCGACTCTCTTATTCTGTGTCACTTTGAACAAGCTACTTGACCTTTTGGCTATTCCTCTATAAAATGATAATAATAACATTTGGCTACCTACCTCTTAGTGATTTTGTTATTTCTGATTTTTTTTTTTTTCTTACATTCCCATAATGTGCTGATGAGTGCACAAGACTGCTCTCCGGAGCTTAAGTTCCTAGAGGAGCTAATGTGCACAGAGTACACGCATCATAGTTTTTGTGCGTGTACATAGTTTTTGTACATCTACAGAGTTCATATTCCACAGCTACCTCCTAACTCAACCTTGGGCACGCCAGCAAGACGGGCACACACACCCACAGCAGTGGTGGTTCAAAGTTAGTTATACAACGCATTTCGTTTTCATTTCAGTTCCTCATATTGAACTCATTGCTCTAGGGAAAAACCTATGCCTAGGAAGTGATTTAAAGAGAAACTTCTGTCCCTCAAGTGGCAGAGGTTAGCATTCTGTCTTCGTTGGCATGGGCTGCTGTCACAAAATACTATAGATTGGGGGGGGGGGTGGAGCTTAAGCCACAAAAGTTTATTTTCTCACAGTTCTGGAGGCTAGAAGTTCAAGATCTAGGTGGTTCCATTTCTGGTGAGAACACTTTTCCTGCCTTGTCGACAGCTGCCTCGTGCTATGTCCCCATGTAGCCCTTTGAAGTGTGTACTCCTGCGGAAAGAGAGAAGCTCTCTGGTATCGCTCCTAATCAGGGCACTCATCCTATTGAATCAGGGCCTTATGCTTACGATTTCATTTCATCTTACTTACCTCCTAAAAACTCTATCTCCACATTCAGTGACATTGGGTAAGCGAGCATTGGGCTTCAACATGTGGATTGTGGGAGAACACAGTTCAGTCCGTGGCAGTTCCACAAGAAGCATGCCTTAAGGGAGGTTTGCAAGGAAGGGAGGAAAGACCTTGATGAAGGGGAAGGTGAGAGGCTAGTGAAGGTGTATTTAATACCATGAGAAATTGGATGGACTAGACCAAAGGCTCTCAAACTTTTTAGAGAAGCAGACTCTTACCTTCAAATCAGATTCGACAAGGAAAGCCAGACGACATTAAACGGGTGAAAATGGAGTAGTCCTCCTTCCAGCTGAGGTGAGAGGCTCTTCACTCCACTCTGGGACTTTAATCTCTTCTGAGAGAGTCACAAGAGGGCCACCAGAGCTCTTTATGGAAAACAGCCCTAAATATTTGTAATCCTATATCAGGTTATCCAGCACCAACCAAGGACTCCATCTCTTCTCAATTTCTTCTGGGAAAATACCTAAGTCGACTAAAAAGTAGACTATAAGTGACTCTTCACACATCTATCCCTTTCTGTCAAAGATGTGGTTTCTTGCCAATAGATGACACACCTCACATCTCTTTTATCTTTAAAACCATTTCCAATGTCTGATACCTGAAATACTGGAGTATGAATTTTAAGATGGATAATGAACATATATTAACATAGAATCACAGAATCTTAGAATAGGACAGGATCTTGGAGATCACCTGGTTAAATCCACTCATTTTACAGATGAAACCAAGGCTAAGAGAATCTCTCAACCCATCAGTATCTGAAGAGTAAAGAGAATTCACATCTCTGCATTCCCAGACCAGCCGCCCATTTGGTAATGCCCATGTCTTCTCAGAACTCATTTCATGCAACCCCTGGTTCTGATCACAAAGATTTGTATTTGGAAAATTTTTTGAGCTAAATTTTACTGGAAGTCCAGAACCTTAGCAAATTCTAAGTAAACCTGAGATGCTCATCCAGTGATTTTCATTAAATATCTGACATTTATCTTATAGAGGTGAGTTTATCTTACCACAATTCTTCATTGCAGTCATGGGAAAATAGCACTTTCTGTGTGAAGGTAAATATTATGGCAAGATAAATATTAACTTTTGAAAGAAACCACCCTAGTTGGTTAAAAATCACAAATGGCATCAGTTGTTTAAGGTTTACGCTTTCACAGTGTCTCCATGGACAGTAGAGTTTCTTGAACTAAGTCGGATTTTCCCACAGATTTAATATTGGAGTAAAGGTAACAGATCCTCTACTCAATACAGAGGAATTTCTTAGTAACAACCAACAGTGTGTGGTAGAGAAGGGCTTCATCCAGGGATATTTGACCTCTCTCTACATGGCTACACTTCTCTTCTTGCTAGGCTTATCCGTTCTGTGCCTACAAGTACTGAATCTGAGACACAGAAATCCCTCCTGACTTAATCCCTGGCTCAGCAGTGTTTAAGACATCCAGAGATTTTCAAACAGTTTTAGCAAGAAGATGACTTGGCAATGCCCTCAGATAATCTATACACACTGTTTGCTCCTCCTTGTTGCCTGGAGAAACAGTCATACTAGAATGGATAATTAACCTGCCCCTCTCCCTCACCAGGCCCTGGAGGAAAAAAAATGGAAGACGGTCATGTTATACTCCATGCAGCAGCTGGAACATTATTAGAACAATTTGGAGAATGCTTTGTAAACCATTGCCTCACATGATGAAGGGTATTCCATCCTGCTCTTCTTCAAGGAAAGAGTATCTTGTCCTGTCTTCAAGTTATGATGTTTTCAAGGGCCCCATGGAATGACTTAAAGAATAGGGAATCGTTCTGCAAATGCTTACACCAAGCTCCTGGAACAAAAGAAATTCTCCAATGATAAACATCCCCTCGTGGATTTTCTGCTTTCTGTGCAAGCATACAGGTGGCCTCCCACAATTTAGTGATGAGGGAGCTACGGGAAAGAATCACGTTAAATGGAAGCCACAAGGTGTCAGCCATGTGAATATATAGAAATTGGCTTAAAAGCCCATTAAAGAATTTACTGATGAAAGGATGTTTTGTATATTCATGCACACATGTGAACACATGTGCATGTGTGCTTTCATCTGGCCCTACGTGGGGAATAACTGGTTCGTGGAAAACATTTGCAACAGAACTGAAAAAACTAGGTCATCTGTTAAGGCCCTAACTGCTCTGAGTGTTCACTGTCAGGTGAAACATAAAAATGATTAACAAAGGAAAAAATGTTACATTGAAAATAAAGTGTTGTTATATTATTGAATGAAGATGCAAAGTTTACCTAAATAACTTACAGAATTTTAAACCCACAAAGGATCATGAGTGGTAATTCACTTATTTCACTGATGATATCATAGATCAAAATAATTTGGGATCTCCTTTTTCAGAACTGTGTTTAGAGACAGGGATTCATTCTTTTAACTGTCTCCCACAATATGGTTACAATGCCTCTGGCGGCAGGTTTTATTGTTTTGAAATGGTCAGTCAATGGTGCAGTCAATTCTTGTAACCATATAATTAATAAGAAAAGATAATAGTGTTATTGGCAAACAATGCTTAAAAAAAAACCATAAATTATGAGTGGATCATTTAAAGTGAAGTATTTTCTTAGAAATTATACACTGGCTCCAAAGGAAATTCAAATAGAGACGTTCTGGAAAAGTTTGAACAATGGCAGATTTCCTGGAATGGTCCGTAACCTCCTAAAGAGATCATTTTTGAAAGACAACATTCAGTTGTAGGAAATGTTTGCTATTTAAAAGTAAAAAGGACCATAGCTTTATGATTTTAGCTTATACAAGTTGCATGAATACAGATCAAAGCAATGACAATTTCACAGACTCGAGGAAGAGATCTGTTCATAGAAAGACCTTGTGGCAATGATGTTGTAAAATCTATTGTTTATGTAGAGTATTGCGAAGAAATCCAACTACACAGAAAAAATGCAAAAAGAAGGCAAGTGCTTGTCCCCGAGGCAAAGCTGCTGGGAAATGGGAACAATATGAGACATGAGTCTCCTGAGATTAATGAGTCCGGGAGGGTTCACTTTTGCTACGAATTGCAAATCGGGTCTCCTGTTAGGTAGTTTCAGGTTTGGAATTTAGGGTTCCCCAAGGCTTCTATTTCAAAGAATGAACCATCTATGATGACAAATTGTTGAGGGCTCTACATCAAATCATATCTTTATGTGCATGGTTAGGTTTTAAATCACTCTTTTTCGAGGAGAAAAATAAAATGACAAATTTTAATTCAATGCCACAGGAAATGTTTAAGTAGTACTACTAATAGAAGTAAAGCAGGCACAAAAAGGGAAAAGAGAAGCATGCACTTGCAATCTCATTCGGGGTATAAGAAATACAAGATGCTCTTGAGTACTGGGAATTCTGTTCAGAAAAGAGAGAATTTTGTCAGTTTAAGATGGTGAATGTGTTCAGAAGTTGACTTTGATGCTGAAGTTTCTGGTCCAAAGATAAAAGAAACCCTTGACTTTTTTAGAAGTAGTTGAATCTAAACTTAAAGTGACAAATGTTGTACAGGCCATAAAATTTCTCTTAGCAATAAAATAGGGTGCATTAGCCCCAGCTTGGCTGGGTGCTTGTTAACTTAGCTTTGTCAAGCTGAGGGAAGCTGGAGTTATGTTTGCCAGACAGAGGACCATGAATTAGGCACAGACTGATCCAGAACGTGTACAAAGTAACTTTTAAAACACACCTGCATTTTCCCTTCTCATTTGGTGAGTCAGCACATCTGAATGACCTTATAAACCTTCAGCTTCATTGATTTCCAACACTTTTCTCATCAAATTCAGTTATGCAAACACTATTGTTTAATTATAGAAGTCTGAAAAAGTATGGCTTCTTGGTCTTTGTGTTAAAAAAAAAAAAATACTGGTCAGTTGGGTTTCCTTGAGATATTCTGGGAAATATTGGCAAGGAAAAAATAAAATGGCAAAAGAGGCTCTGTTTTTTTTTTTTTTTTTAAATCATCTCATCTCCCAAAGAAATCAGACTTCTCTTCTGAAATCTTCCCAGTAGGAACCATGGAAAAATGACAGGGAGCTGCTGGTTGGTTTTTCCTGATGCTAAAACATATGTTGTTGTGTCATGTCCTAAACAGAAAACTGAAGCATCCCTTTCAAATTCTCAGCACCACTGACACTTCCAACAAGTGCTTTCGTATTGGTTTTGGTCTTATCTGTTTCTAACAGACAGCCTCATGCCTTGGAAATTTGACCTGAAATAAAAATTCAGCCCCAAGTATCTGCTGTCAATTGCGCAGAAAATAGGAGATGACAGCAAAGTCACTTCTGCATGCTGAATTAGATCTCTTTCCAACATCTTCTAATGTCATTATTAGCACTCAAATACACTGTGTCAAAATGTGTCTGTGTAGGGAGATGGACTGGGCAACATCAAGTTTCCCTCTTAGTCAATTTGACAAGCTGTTTTTAATACATACCCTCTGCATCAGGAATTATTTAGGAAAGGCGCCTAGCCCGTCACAGAGATTTTGTAGATGAAGGCATTCGAATGGACATACCCTGTCAATCCAGTTATAATTAGCAACTTCCCAATTTAGGGCAGGGCAATTGTAAATCTGGCCTTATGGAATCTATAACCCAAAGAAATCAACTCAACTTGGAAATTCTCTGAATTCGGTGGCTCAGAAATGATAGTTTATTTTGATTCAAGATCTTTCATGATAGTTTCATCAAAGAGATAGCTGTCATTTCCCATGTGAATTTGTCCTACGTATATAGAATTCTGCTGAACTAATGAGACTAATTTTATAATTAGTCAGTGTCCTTCATTTTATTATAGGCATATTGCACATGTTGTGATAGGTGAATAATCTTTAAGCTTTCACCAAATTTCCCCCCATCTCATCCCCGAAGCTCGACTTGAAATATGTTGATAAAGTAAACATAATGAAGTTATCTGACATATAATGTATTACATAGTTTCCGTACAAGATAGTAAGATTTGTTCTCATGATTTATAGAGGAAATCTAGGATAAATGGACGGAAACATGAAGTCATTGGAATTAAATGAAATGTGAGATGGGATAGTCTCACATTCCCTCAGAATCACAGGAAAGTACAAGAGTTTATTTCAAGAAGGAGCAAGTTTCCTGTTGTACAAATTAGTCAATTGTTTGGATGCTCAAGAATGGATTGAACATCAGCAGTAGTTCTGTTAATTGAATTCAAATGCCCCTTCTCCAGACCCTGGAGATCTATGATTCAATTATTCTTTGATTCAAAATAAATCAAGGTCATTTATATTCAAGCAAAGTACTTGTGCCATTTCCAAAATCCCAGGGAAAACATTCTAAAACTCTAGTTAATTAAGAACTATATGCTTTGCTAGGTGTCCAACACTTTCTTGAAATAATAAAACCATACCTGATGACTAGTTTCCAAAGTGTCTATTGTGTCCTCAGCTCTTGGCTTCTTGCCTTTTGTCCATTCTTTACTGTTTCATGAATGCCATTGAATCTGACACCTAATACTTGTTCCTTGATATTATTAACCTTTGCTTCCCCTCCTGAATACAGCATGAGCTCATTCCTTGAACTATGTCTTCTTCTGCCTGCCTTGGGTAAAATACCATTGAATCCATTCTAGTGGCCAGGAATTGACCTCACTACAGTCCATACATGGCTGTGCTTCTCTTAGGTCCATGAACTAGACATCAGCATAAGAACTTACATATACTCTAGTTTATGCAAAATGCATTCTAGCAAAAATGTGTTTAATAGATATAAAATAATTTTAAAATAAAAGTAATGTTCAAATATCATATATTCTATTTAGCACTGACTTACACCATACAGATATTCCGAGGGTTGTCAGCATCATTCCTTGTCTTCCTCCTTCTTTCTGGCTTCCTTTTACCCAAATATTCTACCTACACACACACATATGTGTGCACACATGCGTGCACACTCATGTACACACATTGACACACATGCACCTATACACAGACACAGGCACACACACATTATTTAGTAAGAATTCTCAGTCCCAAAGATTTGATCAGCCAGAGAATACAACAGCTCTCTGCCTAACAGGAGATACTCAAAACAAGCTTCATGATTGACCTTTGCCTAGGCATTCATTAGGAGAGGTAGGAGTGGGCAGTTGAGTCAGATACTTATAAAATCATTTCAGTTACCATTGGTCCAGTTATCCTGATAGCATTCTGGAGACCAGATCTGGACAAACCTTTAGCAGGAATCTTCTGTGGCTTCTACTGGAGACAACAGAACTTCTCTGACAAAAGCTGCCCATGCATAGGCTTAGGAAGAAAAGATACATTTGTTGAAAATTTATTACATGTTATCAATGCCCTGGGCACATTTATATATTCTCCTTCATTTATTTCCATCTCGCTATGCCTTACAAGTTAGGTAAAGCCATTCCCACTCTTGCAGATCACGGAAAGTATAAACTCCTGCAACTCTTCACCATTGCTCCTCTGTTTGCTTAGAATTTTCTCCTCCCCTCCCTTCTCCACCCATCCTCCCAAACTGAAGGGTTTCAGATTTTCTACTACCCTGCAATTTCTATTGCCCCTGCAATCACAAGAGAGGAGAGCGGTCCTGGGTCACTTAGCACAAGGCAGAAAGAATGTGCAGCTTTAACCTGTGGACATAGGAAATGAAGTTAGAGAATAAGAGCAGCTAAGGAGAAGAGCTGGATTTGGAGCAAGAATCTATGATTCCTGGGTGGTGTATGAGAAGAAGAATCTGAGATGAACGTTGAGAGCTGAAATCACAGACAGAGGTCTTGGACACGAGGGAAAAGATCTGTGGGTCAGAATGATCCAGATGATCATTGTCCAGCCAGATGCTGGAAATGGAGGCATCCCACTTGCCTTCCACAGCACCGTTGTGCTCCTAGTCCATTTGGCATCCCTCTGAATGTGTGAAGGCATGACACACAGACCCAGGTAGTCACTTCCTCCCCAAAGATTCCCAAACCCCTCCCTGGTCCTGTGGCCCAGGCACTTAGCTACCTCATCCTTGGTGTCAGGACCTTTGTATCTATCTGTATCAACACTTACCTCACTACATTGCAATCGCACACACCTGTCTACAAGCAGAGCTCCTGTTTGCATAAACAATGTCTTAACCAACTTCCTTTACCATCCTAAAGAGCACATAGCAAACGCTCAGTGAGCAGTTACTGAATGATTGGATATGTGAATGAAGGAACTTTAGAGTTACTCTGTACTTAGGCATAGTGAGTCCTACTGGCTTCTCCAGAACATGACGCTTCTTCAATTCTTAGAGGCATATTTATGTTATACATCTTAACATTTTAAAAATTAGGATGTTTTTGACAAAGGGATATACACTTTCAGGTAATAGGTTCTTCAATTCCCCCTTTGCCACACACACAAACTGTTTTAAAACAGTGGTATGCCTTCTGTATGTTAGAATCAAGGAAATAGAGAGTGTATTTTTATGAGGGGAAGAAAGATCCTTAGAGGTACAAAGTGTTATTCCAAAGAGCTATCTCTTTTAATGGTCCTTGGAACTTGTGGTGGTTGGGAGGATATAATCTGAGATCTTCTGAATCCCTTGCCCTACCTACCACCTTCCTACAGCAGCATGACCCCACCACAGAAGTTACTGGCAAGAGCTGCTTTTGCACCCAGCCCTCAAGCATGCTCTGGGGAGAAGCCTTTTCTGTGCATATTGTGAATAAGAAGTCAGAAACAATATAAAGCTGTCTGAAAGCAGGCTATCCAACCACTGGCTAAAGGTACAAAGAAACCCCAAATTGCTCTTGAAATGTTGGTAAACAAAACTGGGGGCATCACATTGCCTGATTTCAAGCTTTACTACAAAGCTTGTGATCACCAAGACAGCACAGTACTGGCATAAAAACAGACACATAGACCAGTGGAACAGAGTAGAGGGACCATATATGGACCCTCAACTCTATGGTCAAATAATCTTCAACAAAGCAGGAAAAAATACACAGTGGTAAAAAGACAGTCTCTTCAATAAATGGTGCTGGGAAAATTGGACAGCTATGTATGGAAGAATGAAACTCAACCATTCTCTTACACCATATACAAAGATAAACTTGAAATGCATAAAAGACTTCAACGTGAGGCAGGAATCTATCAAAATCCAGGAGAACACAGGCAGTAACCTCTTCGACATCAGCTACAGTAACTTCTTTAAAGACACGTCCCCAAAGGCAAAGGAAATAAAAGCGAAAATGAACTTTTAGGATTTCATCAAGATCAAAAGTTTCTGCACAGATAAGGAAACAGTCAACAAAACAAAGAGGCAACCCACGGAATGGGAGAAGATATTCACAAATGACACTACAGACAAAGGGCTGATATCCAAGATCTATAAAGAATTCCTCAAACTCAACACTCAAAACACAGATAATCACATCAAACAATGGGCTGAAGACATGAACAGGCACTGCTCCAAAAAAGACATACAAGTGGCTGAAAGACACGTGAAAAAATGTTCATCATCATTAGCCATCAGGGAGATTCAAATCAAAGCCACATTGAGATACCACCTTACACCAGTTAGAATGGCCAAAATCAACAAGATAGTAAACAACAAGTGTTGGAGAGGTTGTGGATAAAGGGCAACCCTCATACACTGTTGGTGGGAATGCAAGTTGATGGAGCCACTTTGGACAACAGTGTGGAGATTCCTAGAAATTAAAAATAGAACTACCCTATGACCCTGCAATTGCACCACTGGGTTTTTACCCCAAAGATACAAATATAGTGAAAAGAAGGGTCATCTGTACCCCAATATTCATAGCAGCAATAGATACAGTCGCCAAACTGTGAAAGAGCCAAGATGCTCTTCAACGGACAAATGGATAAAAAAAGCTATGGTCCATATAGACAATGGAGTACTATGCCTCCAACAGAAAGGATGAATACCCAACTTTTGTATCAACATGGACAGGACTGGAGGAGATTATGCTGAGTGAAATAAATCAAGCAGAGAGAATCAATTATCATATGGTTTCACTTACTTGTGGAGCATAAGGAATAACACAGAGGACACTGGGAGATAGAGAGGAGAAGTGAATTGGGGGAAATCAGAGGGGGAGACAAACCATGAGAGACTGTGGACTCTGAGAAACAAACTGAGGGTTTTGGAGGGGTACAGGAGGGGGTTGGATGACCCTGGTAGTGGGTATTATGTTATGGAGGGCTCGTACTGCATGGAGCACTGGGTGTGGAGCATAAACAATGAATCTTGGAACACTGAAAAAAATAAAATAAAATAAAATTACCAAAAAAACCCCCACTAAATAGGAAACATGCAGATACCATGTCTGAATTCCCAGTCTTTTATCTGTGCTGTTATGATGACAAAAGCACTTTTCTTTCCTATAGAACAACATTCTTAGCATGCCTCATCTCCCTGTCCAGGTTTGTTTTCTTAAGGGCTGGGACCCTACCTAATTTGTTTTTATAGCTTTGTCAGTTAATTATTAGAATAGCAAGTAATATTAGAGGGCTTATTACGTATGAAAACACTGTGTTATGACTTTGCATATTTTATTTCAATTAACTTAATAGATCTTTGCACAACCCATTTATTACCTCCATTTTATACATGAAAAAACTGTGATTTAGGGACATTGTATATCATGCTCCATGGTTGCAAAACCTTAGTAAGGGACAGGTTAGAGACAAAAATTCACGTCTGGCTGATTCAACAGCCTCCCACTTTATTATAAGGAGTTATAATTCAAGTTTATGTTGCAAAGTTATACCCTGAATATTCCTCTGTCTTAAAATACGAGGTGCTGTGCTGTCATGTTTTGTAAACATCTTTCAATATAGGTAATACAAGACTTAGCTCACAAATATTATATGAAGGAAAAACATATGTGGTATTGTCTCTAGGAAGAAAAGTTGAATTCCAAACCTCGAGGGTCTTTATGCTAGTTATACATTTTAGGGTACATGAGGCCATAGAGAGAGCAGAAAGACTAATTCTTGTCACTTCTGCAGATAAAAGACAAAACAAAACCTAAAAACAGAACAATACAAACAAAAACACCCAACCAAACATGTCCTAGTCAAATAGCAGGTTAGTGGAAAAGACATCCAGGCATAATGTCATCTTCCCAACTTTATCTGAAAGAAAACTTGGTTTTCACTCTGACATCTCGCTTTCCTAAAGAAGTTTCCATGTATAGAAACCTTTCGGTTCAATGCAAAAATATCTCAGCGCTCTGATTTTGCAATGCTAAAAATAAACAGTGGTTCCAGATGACTACGTAGTCCTCACACACTATTAGTGGTTGCAAATCATTTAGAAAGTGTAAAATGCAATTAAAAGATGGGCTAATACAATAAACTCTTTCACAGTTTTAGGAGTGCGAGGAAGAAATGTAGAAAATAATGGAAAGGTTTAAGCCGAGAGGACCTTATAAATTACCTTGAAAAATGCTTGAAAAAATAAGTTACCTTAAAAAAATATTTTAATTCTAAGAACAATAATCATTAGGGTGAGCTAGGAGCTAGGGTGAACTGGTACCCTGCTGTCGTTCTAGGAGCATGGCCATCATGCTGTGACCTTGCCAATATGGGGGTTTCAACATTTTTCTATCCCCTGACTACAATGGACACTCTGTCGTGATCACTCATCAGGGTTATCCCACCTGTCATCTTTTCGGTTTCATGCCCTAAAATTTCAGAAGATTCCTTCACTTGCCCCACAAAGAGATTACTATGCCCTTTCTTGGTTCTGGGACGCAATGTCTTCCTTGGTGGACCTTTCAAAGACCTTTGCAGGTGTGTTTTCCAAAGCACTTTGCTTCTTTCCTGAGCCGTACTGCTCTGGCTTTTGTTCTGGCTATTTTCTCTATCTGACACACCTTTTCAAGATATGTTAGTCATCGGTAGTTAGCTATATTTTATGCTCACTTAAAACCTACCCTGGGTATTAAGTCATCCAAACTTCCTCAGCTGGAATTAATTTCTGACTTTACAACTATGCCTTTACATTTTCATTAGTGTACTTTATAGTATCATTTTTGTTGATAGATGCTACTCTGCAATGCTAGTGAATATTTTATTTTTCTTTTTTTGACCCTCTGTGCCCCAAATTGAGTATGTGTGTGTATGTGTGTGTGTATTTTAAGTAGGTGCTCTTTATACATCTGTTTTATTGAATAAAATGATCTTTGTGAAATTTTACATCCTAGGCAACCAAAAAAAGCTTTTTCAACACTCAGATTGTTTGAGTTTCACCTCTTGACTCTACCCTTTTAAGCAAGCCTCAGCCCAGAAGGATCTCTAAATTTATTATCATTTTATAGCAAGATCTCACCAGCTCAGATGGTCTACAATTGGAAGTGAATATGGTATTTTCTAACTGTCTCTTTGCCATGTCCCTTTATTGAGCAGATAAGACGTTTCTGCCCCAACAAATCTCCACTTGGTAACCCAGAGGCCACTATACCTTCTGGAGAACAGTCGCCTCCTGTGCTCCCATAGAGAGGGCTTATTTGATGTTTTGACCAAGATATTATGAAGACAATGCTAAATTCTTTTTTTCAACAAATATTTCCCAAGTGTCAATAAGTTTTAGGCACTCAGAGGACTACAGAGAGATAATACAGACCCTGGCTGCCTATAAATATGGTGAAGAGGAAGTCGAACTTTGTAGTAAGGTGGACATGGTTTAAGTCCTAGCTCTGCTGCCTGCTGTGTGTCCGTAGGTAGTACTAAAATGATAACCATGTGGAGATGACTCTCAGTGCACCAGCTCTGTAGGGACATGCACTCTTCGCCCCTGTTATATGGCCACCATCTGTTACTATTGTCAGCTATGTAAATATTGTAAGTGGCTCAAAGTAAGAAATTGTGTATTTTATAATGTTATATATCCATGGAAAATAGCAAAGTCTCTGGCAAGAAGTGAGTGCCTTAAAAAAAAAGTTTGTTGACTGAATGGACCAATTGTCAAAATATGAGATAAGAACAGTAAATGCTGAGGAAATTCAAAGAAATGTTTTTCTGTAAGCTGGAGAGAAGGAAGGCAGTGAGGACCTTGGATGGGTAAGTAGTGTGAACAGGACTGAGACTAACAGAGGGAGGAGACTGGATAACAGGCTTTTTGGGGTTAGAAGTTGGATTTGTCTGGCTCACTATATGTCCCCAGCTTCCAGCATACTTCCTAAATGTCTTAAGCATTTAATAAATATTGGTTGTATGAGTGCTTTATGGGTGGGAAAGATTATGAATGACAATAAATCAGGACTGAGAACAGTATGTATTAAGAAAAAGTAAGATGAGGAGGCAGTCAGATGACCAGACGGACGGGCAACAAGGAGATATGGCCAGCAAGGCAAAAGTGACATAGATGTTGGGGATTCTTGAATGTCAAATTGAGCATGGGGGATGCAGGTCCATCTCCAGTGTGTGTGCAGGGGTATTGAATGCAGACCTGGAAAAGGGCGAGAAACCAGAACATAAGGCCAGGAGGTGATGAGGCAAGGGCTGAGTAGTGGTGGAGAGAAAAGAGAGGAGTGATCAATAGGCTGATGACAGGAAGGATGGAAGAAAGTCCAGCAAGACTTTGACATGTGACCCTTCGGCCCTAAGAGAGTGATGGTGCCCTAGAGACCCAGGAAGTGAGAGGTTGTGCTGATGTGTGCGGAGGTATGATGTGTTCTTTTCTGCATGTCTCCTCTGCACTGATGCAGAAGCATCTAGAATATTTGTCATCTTATTCAACCACTATTTTCCAAGTGTCAACATGTTTGGGGGTATCATGGAGATACACCTTTAATGTTCACTGGAAAAAAAAAATATTTTTGATCACTGAAAACAGTCTCTAAAAAGCAAAGGCAAAGAAAGAAAGAAAAAATAAAAATTTTATTTCCAAATTCATTATCCTCACTTCTCTGCCACCATTCTATGACCACAATCTATAACTCCTTACTGCAAATATAGTCAAAATCCCAAATATTAAAAAAATCAGGAAGGAAGTTTCCCATACTATTGCTGGTTCCTTCCCTAGAATTGCCAGGTAGGCCCATCATATGACCACAATGTTGAGATGACAAAATAAACGTCATCGTTCAGGAAAATGTAGACAAAGGGTCCAGAAAGAGTCAAGCAGTACTTGTTCTCAAGGGGCAGGCTCTCATGTAGACTCTATGGCTTGCACCCTAGAAGATTATCAGTCCTGCTTATCAAATAGAGCTAGGATTCCCAACCAGTTTGGAAGGACCAGAACTAATGCATTAAATGTGTGCCAAGCTTTCAGGAGTCTCTAGGCCAGCCAGGGCAGGACTTAGGGTAGCTGAAAGTGGGAGATAGCAAGGGGTGTAGGTAATCAAAAAGAGAATCATTTGCTCTGTGAATCTTTGCTCTGAAAGTCTGAGACATGCGCAATTTGACGAAAAGAAAAAAAATAAAGTTTTTGTAAAGTGTCCATATCCTTTGGGTACCTCTAAAGCTCTTAAACATCATGACCTTCCTTGGATATCTTTAAACAAATTGACTATTTCTCACATAGTCTAGCATCACCAGTATTTCAGGACCTACTTAAAAGAATGAGCCAAATGCCTTTCTCCCTCAGTAAAAGCATAGTGATTGAAAAACTTTTCATTCAGACAGAAAAGATCAGGAAGAGAATACGACTCAGATATGAAATGCAGTTTAGTTAACATTTCCTTTATTCACATGTGTGTATTTAGGATAGCTTCTCTAATCTTATATAAATGATCTTTTAAGATTTAATTTCCTTTTTCTTGTTTAAATATGTATCAAACTCTACAATGGACTTACCATAAAAATAAATCAAGCTACATAATGTCAGAAAATAACACTTTATGCATACGAAGTCCTTGTGCCATGGAAATCATAATATAAACCCTCAGTGTAATGCCTGTTTTATCAGCCCACTGAGATTTAAAATCATGACCTTCTTTTACCTGAAGCATTCAGAATTATTTTGAATAAATACTGAGCCAGTGGGCTGGCATTGTTATCTGTCCTGACTCTGGGTGAGCCACCAAAAATCCCTGATCCTTCATTTCTACATCAATATGAAACAGGGCAACACACATTTGGGTGGTTCTTTAAGAGGGTGCTATGCAACAGTGTTAATTTCTCCATTCAAGGGCTGAGAGCACAGTGGAAACACTCAAAAGCAGTAGCACTTGCAAATGAATTTGAAAAGTCCTTTTTATCTACTAAAACCTGTTGTATTTGATTAGATGGGGTGGTCACATTTTAATTTTGAACACTTGGTCACATTTTTAAAAATTTAGCAAAACACATCAGTGTGAAAATTCCATCTTTCTTTGGCATTCAGAGAATGAGAAGCAAATCTGTCACCATGAAGTTGTCCGTAAAACTACCTCTCAGTGACTTCTAAAGTAACCACAAACGTCACAACAAAGCTTATTTCCATTGGGAAATAAACTGCCATGGGAAGTACTTGAACTTCGGCCTTCATAGGAACTGGGTTGTTTGGTTTGGTTTGGTTTGGACTGGATTTGTACAGAGTTCTGTCTACAATAGTAGATATGAGTTTGCTGCAAAAGAAGTCAAAATAGACCACATTACAAGAACCTTAATGGGAAGCATTAAGTGTTGGTAACACTATGTGATCTATATCTCAAAAAACAAATTAACACCACATACTTTCAGGACATATAGACAGAGATCAATGAAAAGATGTTCTTGCAAATGGAATATTGAAAGGCGAGCAATTGTACACTTCTGCCTTCAGCATCTTTCCAATGAAAAGCAAGTTTCAATAGAGCAGAGGCTGCTTTTTCTTTTTTTCCTCTTAATGTAGCTAACTTGCAGGTACACAACCCATCCTTTCTGGGAAAACTCACTATTAGGAATTACACCTGTGAATACTGTAATGAAGAGTGGGAATTTGTCCACACTGTCCATTCCAAACTTCCGTGTGTGTTTGTGTGTGTGTGTGTGGGTGTGTGTGTGTGTGTGTGTGAGAGAGAGAGAGAGAGAGAGAGCGCAAGCATGTGCATGTGTACTCACACGCCTCTCGAGCTCCCAATGTGAGGAAAACGGTTTCAAAACCTGAGTATATTTATACACTCCCACACGTATATACACACACACGTGCACCCATACACCACACACGGGGCTCCTGGGTGGTGGCTGCCATTCAGTCGGCAGACACATGGGTTGTGTTCTTGAGCTTAGGTGGATGGGGTTGGGGAAAGAGCCAAGAGAAGGACAGAGGCTTGGGCTTCACATACTTTTTTTTTCACGCGACGAAGGGGGCGAATTTATGCCTCAGATCAGCTCATTATATGTATTTGTATCCTTTTCCTGCCATTTGAAGCAACTTTATACAATTTGGAAAACTCCTAGAGATGTTATTTTTTCATCAGAACGCAGTGCCGCACCCCACGCCTGCTCTGTGGTTGGAAACAGGTCTCCTCACAGCCGTTTCTGGCGACGCTGCAGGTGCAGCAGCTGAATATTAGTGAGTCTGGGAAGTGGCAAGGGTCGGGGGATGGATGGGTCTGACGACAGGGATGGTCTCTCCCTCACTGAGATCTGCCTCAGTCTGGCTTCTCAGGCTACTCTGTTAGTAAAAATCTGTGTTCTTGTGAAATGACTTTTTTTTTTTTTTTTAAGCACCATCCAATTAGCTGGAAAAGAAAAAAAAAAAAAGAAATGAAAAACTCTATTGGATAAATTGATAAGTCACACTTTCCTAAAAATCCAATTGCCTTTTGATTGGTTTTCTGGTAATTGCTATTATGGTAATCGGAGGCTTTCAGCACATTTTTTCCCCCTCTTTTCAAACACAAAACCAAACTATAGAATGAAAGCAGCCATTACAAGCAGAGTCCGGTTTTTTCTTGTTTTTTGTTTTTTGTTTTAAGTCAGTTATAACTGAAGGGTTTGTAGCTGCTATTATTTTGCTCGGGTCATTACCAATGTGATCAATTCTGTGGGTCCCCCAGATGTTTGCCCTGATCATCAGGATAAAAGTTCATTTGTGGTGCCTCTAAGTCATATATCTTCAGAAGATAAAAAGTTTATGAATCAAATGAAGCTCAATCTGTATTGTGCTCAGCATGAAAACTGTCCCTTTTCTTATCACATTTCTCCTTGAACACATTGTCCCTAGGGCATTGTCCTATTTTTCTCTCACTCTCCACATCAGGCAACATCAAAAGTATCTTTAATTACAGAAGATAATTATAGAAACTATTTTTTTTTCTAGACACCATTCACATTTTCCAACTTACAAGGCCTCTTATTTGAAAGTCCCCTGGTGATGCCTTATTCCTTGAGGCAAGAGTTGGTCCCTTTGATATATTCTCTGACTACAGAAGGGTGACTCATCTTTCCATTTTACTGAGGCATGCACTTTAGACTCCATTGATATCAACCCAGATGGGGTCTGTAAATGTACGGTTAGGTTTTTTTTGTTTTTTTGGTTTTGGTTTTTTGGTTTTTTGTTCCCAGGAAAATAGTAAGCATGAGCAGAGAAATTAGTTAATTGCTTCCATCCCCCAGCAGGATGTTAGACATGAGGCAATAGCGTTTCCAACTTCTGAGTTAAGTTCTGCACTTTCCAATGATGAGTTTGAAGTGATAATGGAAGATGAAAAGAGGATTTGTGATTACCGGGATAAAGTGCTAA
Source organism: Mustela lutreola (assembly GCF_030435805.1). Taxonomy (NCBI): domain Eukaryota; kingdom Metazoa; phylum Chordata; class Mammalia; order Carnivora; family Mustelidae; genus Mustela; species Mustela lutreola. The sequence goes on along the minus strand of NC_081299.1, from coordinate 81,412,262 downwards.
TCTTCACCACAGAACCTGCTGCAGCCACCCCTAACATTTACTCGGAAATGCTTTCAGCTTTTCAATCCACCCTCCAAAATGAGTAGGGGGTTAAAGTAGAACCCATTGGGAGGTTACATTTATTTAATATTCCGTTCCTTCTTGGATGAAATATTGCAGTCTATCCTCATAGGTATTTGTCAAACCATTAGAGTAATGGTTTATAGCTATTAAACGAAATTGCAGTTCTGTTTGTAAGTTCCATTTACACAGGATAAGCAAAGTGCCTTCATTTAGATTTAAAATACCTGAAATCTTAGCTGCAACACGTGAAGATTATGTAGACTGTTAACTAATTCATCACCGAGGTGTGGACACAGCCGGGATGAACCTGCTCAAGGTGCTCACAGCTGGTGCCCAGGGTCTCCTCGTCGTATCTGTTCTGTTCACTGCCTCCGCGTTGGGAGGCCCGGCACGGGGTTGATTTTTTTTTTTCTTTTTCTTTTGGGAACAGCTTACATTCTTTTGTTTTTCAGAATCAAATAAAAAGGGTGCTTTTAATCATTGTTTCCAGCTCGGGAATATTTGATGTAGTTCCCTCTGATAATAAATGGAGAAAATGCCTAGAGTTAAAACAAAGCTTTCCTCAGAAGCCTTCCGTGTGCCTTTTCCCCCATGCCTTTCACTTTATAAGCAATTTGCACAGACACTGCTGAGTACAAAGGAGCTGAGATAAATGAAGTCTTTGGAACTTGACCCGTTTCACTAGGTGATGAGTTTGATTGCTTTCAATAGAAGAGACACTCTTATATTCAAATGATTAATTACCAAAACTCACATTTTTGGTTGTAAGGGATCCTCCAGACCCTGCCCCTTCCTCCAGAGAGTAAGTTAAGGTGAGGCTGACAGCTTCCTGGTTTACCTTGCCAGGTCCCCATGGAGTCGTGTCCAAGAGCCCCACTCCTGTACTTGATGCACACATATGCACACATATATGCTAGTATCCTTAAAGGTCCTCTGATGCAAAGTGGCACAAAGTGCCCTGGCCAGACCCTCCTGCCCAGATATGCCTGTGTGGGCATTTGACGAAGGTGTCCCCTCCAAGAGTATCTGTCCCACAGGTACACAGCTTAGCGACTGGAGCAGGGACTGGCCTGCAGCCCTCTCTTCACCCCGGGACCCCTTCTCTCATGCAGGGCCCAGAACGCATGGTTGTCTGAGGCCGTTCTCACCTCTCCTAAGTAACAACCAAAACAACTGTGGTGGCCAGGAGAATGTTAGACACTCATCCTTCAGAAAACATAGTTGATTGATAGCCCCAGGTATCACTCTTTTAGATCCACTATCACATTTTGCCTAAGCCACGCTTCCCCTGGCCGATTTCATGACCCTGACGAAGCATGGCAGGGTACTAGGCTTGACCTATTCCTTGATGAGGCAGCACCCCTCCAAAGGAGAAGCATGGTTTGAAGACTTTCCCTTAGCCTGGCCTGAGCTCCCTTTGAACTGAGCTGTAGTCTGAGATTCTCCTGCCTAGTCTGTCCTTTTCTTCCTTTCTCAGGCGTCAGATGGGCTCCCCCTTCCTCCTCTTTATCCCTCACAGCTATATCTCCCAATTAATCTCTATTTCATTTATTTTTTAAAAAATCATTTATTTATTTATTTGACAGAGAGAGAGAGAGAGAGGGAGAGATCATAAGCAGGCAGAGAGGCAGGCAGAGAGAGGAGGAAGCAGGCTCACTGCTGAGCAGAGAGCCCGATGTGGGGCTCGATCCCAGGATCCTGAGATCATGACCTGAGCCGAAGGCAGAGGCTTAACCCACTGAGCCACCCAGGTGCCCCAATCTCTATTTCATTTAATCCTATCTCTATGTCTGCTTCTCAGAAGACCCAACACAGCAGCTAAAGCCATGAGAGTCTATCCACGTGCTAGACATCAAGCTACATGCTTTACTTCTGGTTTCTCATATCACCCTCCCAACGACAACGAAGGAGATGCCCTTCCTGCTCTCCCCACTTTGTCAATGATGCAGGGGAGGTCTGCAGAGGGTGAACAACTTTCCCACACCCAACAAGTTGCATGAGGCAGAGCTAGGATTTGATGACAGGTGTTTTCAACCCATTGTTCTGAATTACTCTACTAGCTTGTTACCTTTCTTAACTTTGATGGGACTGATAGAAACTAGAAAGACTCCTTTTCAAGTTGGAGGCAATTTTTTTCTCACACAGAAAAGCTGAATACTTTCTTTGTCCTGAGAAAATCACCGAAATGGCCCATTTAGTAACCCAAATACAATGTAATTTATACTTCTTATTTTAGGAGTAAACTCTGTAATAATTAACTAGAATGCAGATGCTTTTAGACTGAGAAACGAAGTGTTTTGTTTGGTAATACTTATTATTAGAAAATAAGCTAATTTGGGGATGGCCTGTCCCCAAAGTCTAGCAGAGGACTGTATCTCTCTAACATTCACAGCTGCTGAGAAGGGCAAGAAACTGCTCAGTTTCTATTTTCAGACTTCTCACTGAGATTGGCTTCTGCTCAGCCTCTCTCTGTCTCCCTCTGTCTTTGTCTCTCTGTCTCTCACTCTCTCTCTCTCTCACACACAAACACACACACACACACACAATTACAGAAGAAAATTGGGTCAACCTCCAAATGAAGATCCTCATGAGTTCTGGAAAACTCTGGGACAGTTTTGGACTTGGAGTGGAATAAACTATGGGACTTCTGGACCTCTTGGATAGTGGTGGGTCTGTGGCAAGCCTTCTTTACTGAAGAAAGACTGGGACACCTGAGGTACAGCCCAAGCTGTGTGGAGGACATCCCAGTTACAGTACTAACTACTGCCATCTATTGAAAGCCTGTTTGCGATCAGGTACTGAATTCAGTGCTTTACTCACATTAAATATATAGAAGAGCATTTCATCCTTTCAACTGTCATTTTAAGGTTAGACCTTTCATTGGCAACCCAGTGTCAACATTTATGAAACCGAGGCTTAAAATTTTTGAATAATTTACTCAAGGTCATCCAACTAGGAGGAAGCAAATAATGGGACTCAAAACCAGGTCTTGCTGACCCTGGGCTCCAGCTGAATCACTGGGAGACACTTCGGCTAGAATTCAGAGTTCCAGAGTCTCACCTCTGTCCAAGCAGCATGTTTCATAAATTCTGTACTCAAGGGACCCAAGTGGTATTTTAATAACATTATCCAAAATGAGAAAGGAATCACATGCAGTAGTTTTCCCAAATGGTTTCTACTGTGCCAAAAAATAACCCTCAGTTCTTAAGTGTAAAACAATTTTAGAAATACTGACATTATAATACAGATTAATAAAGGTTCTGTTGAGCATCTATGGCACTCAGACTTTAGTGTGTTAGGAGAACCACCTAATGGGCTTGTTAGAATAAGGATTGTTGGATCTCAGGCACAGCTTTTCTTATTAAGTCGATCACAGAACTTGCATTTATGAAATGTTCCCAAGTAATGTTGTTGCTGCCAGCCCAGGGAACTTACTTTAAAAACCACTGAAGGTCCCCTTTTCCTTCCCTCTAGGGTTTAATGTTAGAAAAATGACAAATTATTTCAGGTTCCTGAACTAATGAGAATGACAAAGCACCAGGTAACAGAAAAAAATTCAGAGCTGTGACAACCGAACATGGTGGGACTAAGACCCCAGATTATCACACCCTCAACTGTGTCTAAGAAAATTCCACCACAGAGAGATTAGAGGGCTCACAGCAGAGTGAGCTAACTCTGGGGCAGGGCAGGGTTTGTGTCTGTGTCTGTGGGTAATAGTACTGCTTTGAACAAGTAAGACATTCAGATAACAAGAAAGATGCACTCATAAAGCACAACCCGTGATTCTTTAATTCTCTTTGTTTCTAAGAAACTTCAAGTTTCCTGAAGTCCCAAAGATTCTCTGGACTCTCTTGGCTATGAAAATGTCCTCTGGACACGTGAATCTCTAGGACCTATTGATAAGTAAATTACCAAGTACCATGTGATATTCCAAGTTCGGCACTGCATTTAGATTTCAAGTTTCTGCCATTCCCCCAGTTTACATCTGGTTCACATTGGAAGCCTATAGTGGAGGAAGGGAGCACAAGTGACTTTGCTTGTGGAATTCTATTCCACTTGCCTCACTCAGTGGGTGGCCAGTGGCATCCCCAGGAATAAAGGGGTCATGGAGGAAGGAAAAAAGATGCTATGCAGAAATTTCACTTTATTGGCACCAGTGTAATCTGTGTTGGTTTCCTCAGACCCTTGATTTAAAGTCCGGGGTGCCTGGGAGTTTCAGTTGGTTGAGTGTCTGACTCTTGGTTTCAACTCAGGTCATGATCTCAGGGTCATGAGATGGATCCTCATGTCCTCCATGTTCAGTGCAGAGTCTGCTTGAGATTCCCCCTCTTGCTTTATCCCTCCCCTGTTCATACCCTCTCTCTCTTTCTCTAAAATAAATAAATCTTAAAAAAAGAAGAAGAAGAAGAAGTCCTCTCTCCTACAGGCTCAGGTGGCACACATGATGTGGGCAGCCTCCCCCCTTGGGGTTGTAGATCATGGCTCCCCTCAGCTTCTCCACCTGAACAGAACATGGCAGCCAGTGTTGGTTGAGGTTCCTTCAGTCCTTGCAGAAGTCCTCTCAGGCTTGGTTTTTAAATCACCCAAAACAGACATCGTTACTACAGATTGCTTATCTGGTCCCTAGGAAATAGAAACTCGTGAACTGTTGTCAGGAGAAAGCGGTCCCTTCTCAAATGCAGCCCCCCGCTCTGCTGCCATAGGTCACTTCAGCTAGTCTCCAATCTATAGATTTTTTTTTTTCAGGTTTGAATCAAATACACCAGGCTCCTTGATTCCAAAAAGCACTTCCAAAGCTCTCTAAATAATGTCTTTGAATTTTTTTCTTCCTCTGGATTTGGACAGAAAAAAAGATATTTAAACGTCGTGTTACACAGTCATACAAATCGAAGTTGTCTCACAGGCTACTACAGAAGCCCTCCCTTTGCTAAACTGACAACATTACCTTTAAGTCACGGTCAGTGAGCTATCCTTGAAGGAGCTCACTAAGATGGCAGGTGTGGGGGGCATAGCAGTTTAGCAGATGGAATCTCTAAGACAAAGGGATACAGTAATATTCTAGAGTTTACTCCTGAGGGATCAGGGCTATCCTGAAATATCAAGAAAGTGTAGAGAAAACAACAGTTCCCTATTCTTCAGTACTTAAAGCAATTTTACTTTTATTCAGTGACTGGGGAGCAACCTTAATAAATAATATAGTTTCCTTGGGTTTTAAAGAATCAGGGATATGAACTAGACAACAGGGAGAACAGAGAGAGTTGTCTTCCCCATGAAAGGCAGCCAAACACCCACCTTGCAAAACTCCAGTGAAATTAGAGAATAAATATGAAAATAAATCCAAGACTGCACTGGAAAGCTAAGAAGTGAGTGGAGTGAAGCGAGTGAAATTGCCAGAAAAACAAATAGTGAGAAATTTGTAGAAGAGGTAAGAAATCAAATGAGTGGGAACAAACCGACAATAGAAGCAACACAAAGAGAGGATGCTTAGAGTCTGCCAGAGAACTGTGTGACTATTTCAAAGAATCCAGTAGAACTGGCAATGGGTCATAGTATCCAGAGGCTATCTTGAGAGGGTACAACAGCCCTGCCCCCACCCCACCCCACCCATTCTCAGAACATCAGAGCCTGTTCTGTTTTCTAGAGTCAGACCTCTGACTCTGAAGACTGTCAGAGAACATTCTGTGACTGGAAACCACAGTTGCCATTATGGCAACCACAAGGAAGAAATAGGGTGTCCCTGCCCCCAGGAAACATATTCCCATCACACCTCACAGGAGATCACACCAAGGAGGATGGCAGCTCTTTTCCTAAACAAATTGTGTATTAAGGCAGTAACCAAAATCAAGCACACAGATAATTTAGAAAGCCATGGCAATAATAATACTACGTGGCAACATATATGGGTGCTGCTATGCCTTATCCCAACATCGGTACATGGAATTTCTCCTGACTCTGTGCTGGAGCCCAGTGTGTGTGCATCTCTCTTTGACATAGAAATGACTTACATCCCACCTTCAGCCTTTCAGACAAGCCACCTTTACAGATCACAGCACATCGAGATGCCTTTACCACCGTGGGGTCCGTTTTCACCCCTGGTACTAGAGATTTCCTTTCTCGTTATGGTGCTCCAAAAGGTACTTTTACAAACACTCATTTTTTTTTAGGTCAGACTGGGAACTTCCCAGACAGCAGCTCATTCTGCCCTCTTGAAGAGAATCTCTGAATTTATTCCTATTCTCAAAATGTGCCTAAATGTGCTTTGATTATTTACTCCTCCATGCCTTATTTATCACTGCAAGTTCTCTAACTCTACTAAGTTATCTGCTGGTTCCCAAAGTATATATGTATGTATGTATGTATTCACTTATTTATTGTTACTTCTTTTATCATTTTCTTATGGGAAACATACATTCACCTGTTGGAGTATCATCTTTCCTGTGAAGCCTTTCTGGGATGCCTCAGAAGGAGTTAGTAACTCCCTTCCCTGTGTTCACACACCTTTGTTATTACAAACGTATAGGAGAATTTTTGTCTTTGTCATCACTCATGCGCCTATATTCTTTTTAGGCTATGGGTTCTTCTCTGAGATTGACAGAATCCAAATCAGTATTTTGATACCCCCAGCACCCAGGAAGGCATGGTACAAAAAGTAGGTAGCCACAAACTTGTGTAGAATGAATGAATGACTCTCCAGGTAGAAAGGGTCAGTGGCTATGTAAAGGAAAGACATGACCTGTCTTCCTGAAAGGAGTGGAAATTACTAGTAAGTAATTAAAATTGGTTGGAAAAAACTCAGATGCCTAGGGTCAAATCTGCAGTGTATTGGGAAGTCATTTCAATGTTTTAGTCAAAGTAGAAGCTGGGTAATATGATTTCTTATAGAAACACTTAAAATTAATTGGAAGAAAGAAAAGGCTAAAGGTTAAAGAGGTCACTGAAAAGTGAAAGACAAAATTCAGAGTCCTTAAGGCAGGCATGTAGGACATCCCTTAGGATAGTTAATAAACTCTAATATCTTTCCTACCTCCTCTCACAAGCTCCACAGGATACAATTACCTTTCTGCTGGTTTTTCCTAGAGTCTTTGAAATACCCACAGTTTGCCCAGGGGCTGTCAGGTTTTGAAGAGTAGCAATGGCTAATAAAATAGACCAAGAATGGTTACTAAGTAGGAGCCTCCTCCTTGTTTTCAAGGTGTGTTTGCTTTCTCCATGATCTGTCCTGGACTGCTCTTGATTCACCATCAGAATGACATTTATTGGGAACTCCCAACAAACAGATGTTTTCCCCATCAACACAAATAATATTGCATTACTTTTCTAGAGAGATAATTACCTACCTGCCGCTCAATTTGTAGCAATGAGTTCATTGTTCTTTACCTAATTTCTAGATGCTGACATTTGCAAAATACCTCTGGCTAACATAGTTATTAAAAAACCTTGTAGGTGCTCAATAAATGTCTGTTGAATGAGTGATTCATTAATATGTTTTAATGGTGTTGGGTGGTCTCAAATTTCAGTTTAAGTATTCTGAATTACATACCCTATTTATTCTTAATATAATTCATATACAATAAATACCCAATCTTGAAGAAACAATAGCTATAATCAACCAGTTCAAGCAATGATTTTAAATTCTATTTTTTAAATACTCAGAAATCATTTATCTTACTCCATATTCAAGAGAATCAGCAAGATCAGAAGTAATATATTTAGAGTCTCTGAGTGGCTAAAAATAGATTATAAAAACATATATATTAAATGATTTTATGAGAAAAATAATTCAGTAAACTTCATCATCACCAAAGGTATAAGTAATATGTATTAACCTATAAAATACTCCTACACTAAAAGCTTGCATTTCCAGACACTTTGAAAAACCAGGATTTATGAAATATGAGAATTTCTAGTTCACTAATTAGTGAAAAAATTATACTCACACCATAACCAGTGGTCATGACCATAACCAGATCGCCAATTTCCAAAGAAAGAGAATGAAATACACTTATGCTTGGCTTAAAATAATTTGATTTCCAGATTCAGATTTTGCTTGACGATATCATGGTACTTCAAATCTGTCAATGGGAACTTTAGTAGTTGAAGAACTGTATTAAAGAAAAACCTTGTTGTTTTAGCATTTCAGGATAAATATTTTACCAACCAATTATTAGACCAAGTAAAACATCTCCCCAAATATAATCTGAGCAGCCAGTCTAAAATTTGAGAGCCAGAAACATGTATATTTGGGAACTTAAAAGAAAATGAAGTGACTGGGGATTTTTTTTTTTTTTCACATAACAATCTAAAATGGCGGTGCATGTTCACAAACACAGAGTAATTTTAGAAGATGTACCACATCTCTAACAATCTACACAATAAAGTGATTTAACATGTGCATTCAGCAGGCTTCCCAGGGTCACCATCTTGCTAAAGTCAACTCCACTTGAGTCTGGTATTTCTAATCTTATTTTCTTGGTATTTTCTGCCCAGTTCTGTCTTTCTACTTCCCTGATTGGCTTTTATCTTCTTGACTCCTTCCCTACCAGGTGGTAAACAACTCCCTGCTGAGTGGTAAACAAACCTCAGGGCTAGGCAGGACCTCTGGGAGTAGCAGCGGCCACAGTTATAAAAAGAAGCCTAAACTCTTAAAGGGATGAAGAACCTTTAAAGGAAGTAGAGAGCAAAGCCTTGAAGTTTTTCTACCGTTTCACCATTTGTACTAAAGGTGGCTGAAAAGAAGTCAATAAGAGAGAAAGATAGCTCCAGGCAATGGAACATGGAGAAGAGCCATTCAAAGCCTGATCTTCAAAAATATTTTCTTTGAAAGAAATAACAAAGCCCTAAGTCAAATATTATTTTACTGGCAACCACCACATTTTCTGCTATTGTAATAATACTTTCACATATTTCTATGGTGCCTTGAAGTTTACAAAGCTCGTTCCCATATAGTATTTCATTTGATGATCCCAACATGCCCCAAACTGCCTTTGCAGCCTTCTCTTCATTTTTACCTCGACCCAGCTCAGGGTCCCTACCAGACACTATATACTACTGGCTTTGAAATTTTTGCTATGCTCCTTCTCTTCATACACTTTAAATTTCCTCCTTAGGTTGGCATATCCAAATCCTGTGTGGCATCTAAGACCAAACTCAAAATATTGCTTCCCCTGAAAAGCTTTCCCTGACTACCCATCTGGAGAAATCTTACCTTCCTTTGTACACTATGACAATCAATGCCCACGCATGTCACTCAGTAATAGCCATGTTCTGTGTCTCATTAGAACCATTCTGTTATTATAGTTGTGAAGTCCTCTATTACTTAATTTTTTCCCCACTCGATCTTGACTCTTTAACTAAACTATAAATCTCATGAAATCAGGTGTGAGAAACTGAGCACGTAATTTTGAACAAACTGGGCCTGATGGATTATGTTTGCTCAACTGTATAGTTAGTCAAGATTTCTCCCTTCATGCCTAAGGAATGGAAAATGGAGTGAATTCATGGGCAGTTGGTCCATTGAAGGGAGCAGGGATCAAATGAGAGTTTGTGCATTCCACATCTGGTACCCTACTTAATTATAAGTTTCTTAGAGGTAGAGACCTTGTCCTATTAATAGAATGCATTCCAATAAATTAAAGCCGAAATAGGAGAATTAAAGTAAGAAGAAGGTCAACCAGTAATTAAGAAACCAAAATAGATGGTGGAGTATGTTAAGAGTAAATACTAGGAAGATAGGGCTAAGTGGCCAAGGGTGAGAAATTTTGGAAACTAAAAAATGTAATCCTATGGCAGGACAACTCATAAATGCTTACATCAAATCTCCAAACAGATAGCTTAAGACCTAAGTGGAAGAACCCCGAGATCTAAGAGTAAATTCAATGACAGAGGGTTAGGATAGGAGGGTTTATAGGGCTTCCATCCAAGATTACTTGTTAAAGGTCATGAGACAGAATGGGCTAGGAATCAGATTCTATGTCTTTTATTAACTGGAATTCACAGCAGAGTGAACTGCATACAGCAAGGGCTCAATAAATACACATTCAATTGGGCTATGGAGACATATATGCTATTTGTGTGTGTGTGTATAATATATATATATGTATATATATTTTGTTTTGTTTTTTTGTAGATTTTCTGTTTATTCTAAGATTGACAGGTCAACCTGATCCAGTCAGGAAAAGCTCTTGTCAATGTGAGGAGAGTTGAATTTGGGAAGCAGACAATATTCACCACATTCTACCCTCCCTATATCATAATCCTTGGGAGTCTATCATTTATAGTTCCTCCTTCCCTTACTCACAAGTCAGGAGGAATTCACCACAAGTTCAACACTTATTTGTCTTTTTAATGACTTCTGGAGCCCCTATCACAATCTGATGGTTGTTAAAATATTGAGGCAACTATACTTACATAAACTAAGTGCAGGTACATGCCAGTCAACCCGTGGAGGATTTGACCTTAGCAATTAATGTACTAAAAGCAATGATTACATTTGTAAATTACCCCCAACAATTAGCAGTTTGGAAAAACAGCATATATATATGTGGTGGTGTTTTTTTTTTTTTTTTCCCCTTTAATCTCCTGAGGTTTCTATGGGACAGGAATCTAACTGTGCCTTGGCTGAGTGGTCCTAGGTCCAGGTCCTCCAGGAGGTTACACTCCTGGGGTCAGTTACCAGAGGATTTGACTGGAGCTGGATGATCCACTTCTAAGATGCCTCACTCTCGTGGCTGGCGTATTGGTGCTAGTTGTTGTAAGAGGCCTCACTGAGTTCGTTGTCATACCAACCTTTCCACTGAGATTCAGAGTGTTCTCATGACATGGTAAGTGAGCCAAGAAAACAAGGCAGAATAGGCAATGTCTTACATGTTCTAGCCTCAGTAGACACACACTGCCACTTCTGCTGCCTATTACCCATCTTAAAGGCCAACTCTGACACAGTATGGGTGGGGACCACACAAAAACATCAGAGCCAGGACAGGAATATCACTAGGGTCTATCTTGGAGGCTGGTTACCACAAGTGTGATATAAACTGACAACACAAACAACATCACCCTTTGGCATGATACAATGTTCAGAAACATTGAACAAAAACTAGCACCACTTACATCCATAAATAACCAATATAGTACCATTATTATCTAAGATTAGGGAGAAAGAATTTAAAACAAGTTATTTCTTAAAAAGAATTTATTTATTTGAGAGAGAGAGAGCAAGCAGGAGGGGGGGTGTTGCAGAGGAAGACGGAAAGAGAACCTTAAGCAGACTCCCTGCTGAGCACAGAGCCTGAGGCGGGGCTTGATCCCAGGACCCTGAGATCACCACCTGAGACCTGAGCCAACACCAAGAGTCAGACACTTAACTGACGTTGCCACCCAGGCTCCCCAAAACAATTTTTAAGCCACACACTTCCTGAAAAAATTGTTTGAGAACAAATAGAGTGAGACAATGAGGTTTCACCATGAAGTGTGGTGGGAAAATGCCAGTCTCATTCATTTCCCCATGGAAGCACCAAGCCCTACAGAGTCCATCACAAATGATGGTTAAAACCAACACCAGTTCAATAAATAAATAAAATCTAAAAAAAAAAAAAAAACCAAAAAGCAAAACAAAACAAAAAAACCACCAGTTCATCACTAAGTAGAGCAAAACAGTAATCTGTGCTTCATGTGTTCTCACTGGAAGAAAAGCATCTTCCTCCTTTTTTCCTTTCTAAAAATGGTAATTTGATATTCTTTAATATAAATCCATATGCATTCACAGAAAAAGACAATTAATTCAAATTGACTAAACCTTCAACCCAAAGCTCCTCCATCATAAGGAGCATTATAGCCGGGACAGATTGAACCCAGAGTAAACCGGAATCTTGAGGGTTAAAAATATTTAGCATTCAATTGCTAGTTCACTTCTTGCCCTCTGATAACCAGGAACAAAATTGCTTTTCTGTTGCATAAAGTATCTTTCAAATTCAATTGCTTATCTCCTCATTCATTCAAGAAAGAGAGACCTCAGATTTACAGGAACCAGAAACCATAATACAAATATAGTATATTAAACATACAGCAGACATCTTCTGAAAAATAACCAAAACACAGTCTATTGATTTTAACCTTCTATATCAAGGTATTCTCCAGTGGTCTCAACTGGATGCTGGCTATGAGAAATTCCAATTATTTGAATTTCTATATATAGGATAAGCATTTAGTTATCAACACACACCATAAAACATATTTTCATCTGTTATTAAAGCACTATTACTATGTGGAATTGAATGTATTTCTACTGTGAACTCAACTGGCAGTGAAGCGGGCCAGGCAGCATTTTTTGTAGGAGATTCTCTCTGCAGACCTGTTTTATGAGCACTGTCCTGTAGCAACCTTTGGATTTGCTTTTGGATAAATAAAACCTCGTGGAGAGATTTTTGATACTCCTTCCTCTTCCCTCTGTACCTTTTACCTCCTCTTACATGCAATTATTCAACACCTTGGTTTTAATGAACTGATCTGTTGTTGAAAATTGTTTTTCTTTAGTAATCACCATGCCCAACGTCTGTAAGCTTGTACAAAGGCTTCTAGGGCAGGACGATCTCTTACAGAATCCTGAGCTTAGTTAATTTCAGCAAAATACCAAACAGGGGGGCTGAGATGTACATGACTTCTTATCGCACTGATTCCAATTTTGATTAAAACAAGTTTGCAGACTAGGAAATGGAGCCAAATTAAATGTATTTCTAGAACGGCATGGAAGTTGGTGATATCAGTGTTTGCTAGAATCTCCTAAAGAGCATCACTGCTCTTCATGGTTCAGAGACTAGCAGAATTGGAGCCGAATGGAGAGGAGATGAGGGAGAGAGCCAGAGGAGAGCTGGTTGCATCAGGAGGGTTTAAAAAAATCTAATTCAGTATCCTTTTTTTTTTTTTTTTATTTTTTTTTATTTTTTATAAACATATATTTTTTATATACATATATTTTTATCCCCAGGTCTGTGAATCACCAGGTTTACACACTTCACAGCACTCACCAAATCACATACCCTCCCCAATGTCCATAATCCCACCCCCTTCTCCCCAACCCCCTCCCCCCGGCAACCCTCAGTTTGTTTTGTGAGATTAAGAGTCACTTATGGTTTGTCTCCCTCCCAATCCCATCTTGTTTCAGTATCCTTTTTATGCAAGAACTGAGCAGCTGGTTTCTGAGAAAGCGTGGTGGGTTTCCCATGTGCGTCTATAGATGATTTAGCCATTGCAGAAGAGCCAAGGGGAAAAAAAAAGCTCTGGGCTTCATTAGGTTTTACGTTTGTTCTACTGTTCAAACTCGATAACACTTATGATTCATTGCAGATTAGAAAAGGGTAAGTAGAAATGCAGATAATAGAGTTGAAAAAGAATAAAATAAAAGTCCTCCACAATCCCAGAATAACCATTATTAATAATCTGGTGCATATTTGTTCAGGATTTTCCATTCACCTATTTTTTGTTTCCATGAAATCATGCTATCTATTCAGTTCTATATTCTAGATTGTTCCCTGTTAATTGACTATTACCTCCTCATTATATAACCGTCACAGGTGTCCACCACTGTCCGAAAGTGGAACATTCCTGTGAAGACTTTTGTAAGCCTAAATGGTGTAAAGCAAAACAGTAGTTACCATTAATTTATATGGAAAATTTTTTGAGAGTTCCCAGACCCAAAAAATAACCTCTCTTAGGTTTTTCTAACACCTTAGGACTGTTAGCTCTGCTAACAGATGCAAAAAATAAATCCAGATAAAGCACAGATGCTCACAGACACAGTTCAAAGTTATGATGGCTTGATGCCCTGATGCTGAGTATAGTTCCTGGGGAGGAGCTTGGCGGGGCAGCTCTGCGGCTGGGGGGAGTGCGTGCTGCCTCTAGGAGGGCTCCTGAAGAACAAACACTGAACGTTCTTTTTTCTTGCTGCTGCTGCTGCTGGTTTTTTTTTTTTTTTTTTTTTTTTTTTTTTGTAAAAGTAAAAAAAAAAATTCCTCTTTGGATATCTTTCAGTTAACGGAAACAGTACCAACGTAGATCTTTGGTAAAAGTGAAATGGTGGAACATAAACTTTTGAAAAATGGAGAATACCTGTATTTAATATTTTTTAGCTCTGAAAGAAGTCATCCTTCAAATGTGCTATAATTTTTTGACCATTTTTGTTTCATTAAGTATTTTATCTCTAAATATAATATCAAACACCTCAATAAACAACTTGACACTATACGTATTGGTCCATACTTCCCATTGTATTCCCAGAAAGGATTTCTAGGTTAGGAATTAGTGACAATGTTGTAAAAACATTCTCCCATATGATCACTCCCTTAACAAATAAGTTAAAGGGCAAGAACATGAAACCTCAACAAGCTCAGAACAGCCTGTATCCAAAATTCTGGTAAAATCCTTAGTGTACTTGCTTTTGTTTTTTATCCCTTTCTTTTAGTCAAGTATATTTCATACACAGTGAAATGCTCTGGTTTTAAGTGTCATCATTTGATGAGTATTGACAAAGGAAGATACCCATATGCCATACTCTTATCAATATATAAAATATTGACATCACCCCCAGACAGTTCCTAAGGGTCCCTTCTCAGTCAGCCACCATGCCCAGGGGAAACTACCATTGTGATCTTTTCCACTGTTCTGGGTGTTCATACACAATGTATTCTCGTGTGCCTTGGTTCTCTCCTTCAGCATAATGTTTTTGAGACTCATTCATGTTGCTGCATACGTTAGCATTTAGCTCCTTTCACTGTTGAGTAGCATTATATGAATAAACTGAAATTGGGCTATCCATTCTTCTATCGGTAGAAACTTGGGTTTGACTTTTGTAAATAAAGCTGCTCTGAAATTCCAGTGAAGTCTTTTCTGACATACTATTTCCTTTTCCTTGGGTAAATACTTAGAAATATAATTGAGGGGTCCCTGGGTGGCTCAGTGGGTTAAGCCTCTGCCTTCACTCAGGTCATGATCTCAGGGTCCTGGGATCGAGCCCCACGTCGGGCTCTCTGCTCAGCAGGGAGCCTGCTTCCCCCTTCTCTCTATGCCTGCCTCTCTGCCTATCTATGATCTCTGTCTGTCAAATAAATAAATAAAATATTTTTAAAAAAATAAATATAATTGAATATAATTTCTGAGTCATAAGGTAAGTTTTGTTTAACTTTACAAGAAAATGCCAAACCATATTCTAGGTCCTTGTACCACTTTATACTCCCTCTAGGAGTGTGTATGAGTTTCAGATGCTCTAGCTCCTCACCAACATTTAGTGTTTACAATCTTTTTAATTTTAGCCATTCTGGTGGGTGTGAAGTGGTAATTCAGACTGTATTTGTATTTTCCTTGTGACTAATAATGTCAAGCAGTTTTTCTGGTACTTGTTGACCATATTTCCTTGTAAAATGTCTGAACTGTTCACATCTTTTGCCAGTTGTTTTATTATTGAGTAGAAGGAATTTTTTTGTAGATCTGTATTTGAGGACTTTATTAAAGATACTTATTTTATTAAATCAAGTGTTTAATATATAATACACACTTTAATGTGTAATGTATATAATATTTTACTATAGTCTCTGGCTTGTCTAAATTGTCTATATTTTTCTTGTTGGTGTCTTTTTATGAGCAGATGTTTTTCATTTTAATAGAGTATAATCTACAATTTTAAAAAATTATTCCTCTTTATCTTGCTTACAAAATCTTTGCCTACCCTGTTATTCTTCTGCATTATCTTCTAGAAACTTTGTAGTTTGGGATTTTCATTAAAGTCTAAGATTCATATTGGATTAATTTTTGTGTGTGTTATGAAACAGGGCCAAAGAATGTGGTTATCCACCTGGAATCCAGGTGTTCCAGAAGCTGTTGTCATAACGATTTTTTTGTTTTTTTACTTGTTGCTTTGGCATCTTTGTTGAAAATCTATTGACTTATAAATGTAGGACTGTATCTGGAGTCTGTGTTCTGTGTTTCATTCATTAAATCAGTAATAGTTCAAAGTGACAACAACTGGACTCTACAGTCTGCAGTGACCACTTCCCCCACACCTCTCAAATCTCTGAACTATTGCACAGCCAAGGCACTCTCTTCCAGTGGTGTCCCATCACAGTTCATTACCACTTATAACAACTGCACCACAATACCAAGTCAAGGGCAATCAGTGTTCCACTCCGTGCTGTGTTGGAGTCCTCATTGTCAGCTGGCCAGTGGATGCTCTAGCTCCAATATCCCATTTTAAAGTCTACTTCCAAGGACCACTCCTGGCACCAAGGAGACACTGAAACAGTGATTTGCAAGCAGGAGGTTTACTGGAAAGTGCTCTTGGGAATGACAGCTACAGTAAAGAAACAGAAGCAGGAATGGGCAGAATGAGAAGCTGAGTTGTAATGCAATTGTAACAGGCCCTAGCCATCCCAGCTCTATGGATGACTGGGAAGATAGGAATCACCTTCAGAAGTGTATCAAATTGAGACGAGGGGTGGACAAGCTTTGTACCCCTGCATCAGTCAGTTATTTGATGTGGACTGCCCCAGGGAAAGGTACATAACCTTGGGTGAAGCAGCTTTCTTCCACTGAGGTAACAACCCTAACCTTATAAAAACACCAGTTTCCATTAGCTGCAGAATTAAGAAGATACTTAAAAATTGATTACAGCTTTATCAACATAAGTGTCGATGTCTGCCATGGTCCTTCTGGCCCATGAACAGACAGGATAAATAAAAAGAGGAAAGATGGGTTAATTCACTGTCTGAATGGGTTACCCATAAAAACACATTCTGAGAAAGAGACTTGAGTTCAGGTAGTTTTTTGGGGACATGATCCATGGAAGTACAAGTGACAGAGGAGGGCAGTGAGACAGGAAAGGGGTTAAAAAAGAACCCACTAAATGGTACGCCAGTGAACAGGCTACCATTTTGGCAAGTGGGGCTCAGTTCTGCTGGAATCTAGTAAAATATTACTCAAAATATCTCACAAGAACAGGAACACTAGAGAATGAATCAGCCAGTTGCCATCTGTCATGGCTTAAAGGCTGCCCCAGAGGCACTTCTTGGCTACCCAGTTACCCAGGTGCCATGACACCAGAGGAAGCTCTCAGGCTGAGAAGTTGGGATATACAAGTGTCTGAGATAGAAAGCTTTCAGTGAGTATGCGACTCAGACATGGGCCTCAAGGGTGCCTGCTTCATCCTCCAAGACATTCTTAATCTGCTCTGGAGGTAGCAGACATTGGCACAAGTACTAAGGTATTTTGTAGAATGAAGAGACCCACTACCCATCAAGGGGCTCATGTTGCCCATTATGTAAGCAAGGATTTAGGGAGTTGGGAGGGAGGTATAAGTAAGGCTGATGAGTTCAGCTCTCTCATAGTGTTAGCTTGGACTCCTTTGTTGGCAGGTGTTACTCTGTTGTACCAAGTGATATAAGCATACTAACATATATTTATTGATATACTTACTTGGGGATAAGCATAGTTCACTAGATAATGTATGACAATGGAAAGTATTTCTACAATGTGACAATGTTCCAAACATGTTATGTATATATCATTTCAATGAATCTTCAAACACTGAGGAATTAAGTATAATGTAACACCACATTATAGATCAGGAATTTGAGATACAGAGAAATTGTGTTGGTCAGCTATTACTATGATAATGATGCATAACAAACAACCCCAAAATGTCCATGACTTACAAAAACAAATATTTAGTTTTCTTACCAATAAGCTTAGAGGTTAGCTAGCATGGCTCTGTGAGCTAAACTGGGATTAGCAAACTAGGCC
Source organism: Mustela lutreola (assembly GCF_030435805.1). Classification (NCBI taxonomy): domain Eukaryota; kingdom Metazoa; phylum Chordata; class Mammalia; order Carnivora; family Mustelidae; genus Mustela; species Mustela lutreola. The sequence continues at coordinate 81,394,418 of NC_081299.1, read as the reverse complement.
CCAGGCTACAAGCAGCAGTTTGGGTTTAAATCTGCTCAAGTCTTCTTTCTTCTAGGACCAAGAGCTACTCAGAGCAGGCCCTTCTCATGGTTGATGGCAGAAGTGCCAGAGAGCAAACCAAAGCAGTAAGCACATTTATGATACTCTGTGTTGGTAACATTCAATTAAAGCTTCTTCTTGATGCCATATCTGAACAAAGTAAATGACACAGCCCAAACTGACATCATTCTTGTGGATAAACACAGATACCATGGAAAAAGTGGAAGAAAGCGAAGTTTTGCAGAGCACCAATGCAATCCACCATAATATTAAATAACTTGCTCTGGTTATGAATAAATGGTAGAACTAGAACAGAAACCCAGTTCTTCTTTTACTCCTGCTCTAAATCTTTACAGTATTCTGATTCATCAGGAAGGGCTAAAGGGAGCTGGTGAAAATTTGGTGAAACTTAAAAGCTAACCTTTTAGAAATACTTTCCAAAATTCATGTATATTTGACGAGCCATGTGGCAAGTAGGAGAATGGAAAAAATAGGATTCTACTCAGTACTGGGGAGAGCATGGGTTTGCCAAGTAAACTATAAGTTGTTAGGAAATTAAAGACAAATGATCCAAGAATGTGCAATAAAAATAAGTCGAGACCTGATTTTAAGTCCTGATATTGCTACTGTTTATACTGTTTTGATATGGTTTCTGGACTATTCCATGCCTCAGCTTCCTCCACTGAATATGAGGGACAGTACTTAGTGTCCTTGAACACTCTGTTTTAAATAAACCCTTTAAGCTGATTTGAGAGAACTTATGAAAGAGGCCTACACCCACTCTGCCTCCATAGTATATAGGTAGCCCAGAAATGCAAAATTGGGGTGAGTGCCATGTAATCCAAATCAACAATAATTTAAAAATCAGTTTGATTGTTCATAAAACATAACGAATTCATAAAACTCAATAGAAAAAAACCAATACATGAAAAACAATACCAAAAAAACTAACTCAATTTAAAAATGGAAAAAGGACCTTAATAGACAATTTTCTGGAAGAAGATATTCAAATGAATAACAGGTACATGAAAAAGCACACAGCAACACTAACCAATAGGGAAATGCAAATCAAAACTACAATGAGATATTGTCTCAGGCCTGTTAGAATATCTAGCATCAAAAAGACAAGAGAAAAATACTGGTGAAAATGTGCAGAAAAGGGAAACCTTGTACACTAGAGGTAGGAGTGTTAATCAGTACAACTATCATAGAAAACAGTATGCAGTTTCCTCAAAAAATTAAAAACTAAAGAACTACTATATGATCCAACAATTCCATTGCTGAGTATATATTTGAAAGAAACAAAATTGCTCTGTCAAAGAGATATCTGTACTCTCCTGTTCACGGCAGCATTATTCACAACAGCCAAGACACGGAAACAACCTAAGTGTATAATGACAGATGGATGTATAAAGAAAATGAATATAATCATATGTATGTGGAATACTATTTAGTCATGAAAAAGAAGGATGTCCTGACATTTGCAGCAACGTGGATAGACATTAAGGGCATTAGGCTAAGTAAAATAAGTCAGACAGAAAAAGACAAACACTGTATGATCTCACTTACATGTAAAATCACAAACTCATAGAAACAAAGATCAGATTTGTGATTGCCAGAGCAAGGGTAAAAGGTGGGGGGAATAGGGTAAAAGTGGTCAAAAGGTACAAATTTCCAGTTATAAGATAAATAAGGATTAGGGATGTTAACGTACAACATGATGACTAGTTAACAGTGTTGTAAGGGATATTTGAAAGTTGCTAAGAGAGTAAAATGCTAAAAGTTCTCATCACAAGGGAAAAAGATTTATAACTCTAGGAGGTGATAGATGTTAGCTAAACTTACTGTGATAATCATTTCACAATACAGATGTGTGTTTTCATTATGCTGTACACCTTGAACTTATACAGTGTTGCATGCTAATTATATCTTAATAAAACTGGACAAAAATCAGTTTGCAGGATACAAGCTTCAGCAAGCTTGTTGACCATAATGAATTTTCTTTAATTCTTCCTTAATTTGTTGGAATTTTCTACAAATGCTCAAATTCCTTCCTGATATTGGGTGTTTAACTTGACAGAAAGTTAGTTGAGTCAAAAATTTCAAACACTCTCTTTCAGGGGAGTCTGTAGTTTACACAAAGTATTATTTGGCTTTTGTGAGTTATTCTACCAAAGGGCAATGAAATACCATTCCAAGAATATCTCAAACATCAAAGAAGGGAAAGGCCCCGTTGACTTTTTTTTCCTTTCAAGCTGATTAAGAAAAGAACTATTTAGATTGTTCCACATACACTGCAGAGCCCAGTGTGAAGGGAGATATATTCTCCCTGTTGTTGTACAAGACCTACTATCTCACAGGCAGTAAGCTAGACTGTCAGGTCCTTAAGGCCTTGGAACATGTATTCTTCTCATGTGTGTTTCTTACAGCACCTAGTCCTGCTTTGTATATATGAAGGTTCAAATAAAATTCTGTTGAATGAATGAATGAACAATCAGTAAGTGAATCTCAATGATTGCTGTTCTTGCATCCACATCAGTCACACTGTGCAAATATAGACTGGATGTAATATGCCAAAGATTTTTTTTTAAAAGATTTATTTGTTTATTTTAAAGAGCAAGCTAGTGTATGTAAAAGGGGTGGAGGGGAGGAGGAGCAGAGGGAGAGAGAGAGAGAAGCAGACTTCCCACTGAGCGCAGAGCCCAACCTGGGGCTCGATCCCACAGCCCTCAGATCACGACCCAAGCCAAAATCAAGAGTCGTATGTTCAACCAACTGTGCCCCCGCAGGCACCCCAAGTACCAGAAGATTTCTAACAAGAAGATATGGCTCATGCTTCTTAAGCATGGGAATCAAATATTCATAAGGTTAAGGAGGATAAAAGGATGGTTGGATACTTGTGGGACACAGTCAGTCCGCTGGATATAAAATAGTAGGCATTCCCCCAAGCAGAGCCAAGGTGGACCCACAGATGGAGACATAAGCAATGCAAGACAACCCAACATAAACTATGCAACAGATCCTCTCAAGACCGGCACAACTGATATGGCATTCCACAACTTAAAGAGACTTGGATGATTTTTAAAATATGTTAAACGAAACTTAGGTTGTTTGAAGAAGGGATAAAATAGCTTAGGCTAGTTAATCTGGTTTGAGAATGGCCCACTTTTGACTTCTCAGGACAAGCCAGAGCTCAGGGTTTTATTCTTTACTTACCCCAGAATAAAAGAAAGTTTTTTAAGGGCAAAACATCCTAAAACTTGCATTTTTATGACAAGCTACTATTTATTCCCTATCTGTGAATGGTAGGCACACAATCTCTCTCTCTCTCTCTCACTTATATACATATATACTTACCTCCATTTTATAGATGAGGAAACTCACACTCAGATCAATATCTTGCCAATGATTATACAAGTAGCAAATAACAGAGCAGCATGCAGACTAAGTTCTAGGTGACTCCAAAGTCCGTGTTCTTTGTAATTGTCTAAATCATCAGGCAGTCAAAACACAGCTCTATGCGTCAGAAGATTTTCTATGTCTTTATCTGGAAAAAGACTTGGCTTGTGTCAGATTTTCTGACATCTCTCACCATGTTTTATCCTTACTCAATCAGATGAGTACGAGTTGTCTTGACTTTGCTTCCATTTCCTGATTACCACTCTCCTTCCTCAGCAGCTCTCTGAACTCCAATAGCTTACTCACAGTATTCAAACTTTCTTGCTCGTAGCTGCCACCTTGCATTTAGCCTCTTCCATTCCACCCTCTCCAGCACCTCTCAGCAGCCAAGCTGCATAAGGCCTGCCATCAAAACAACGCTCTGATGCCTTCCACAGCATTGACCAGACTGATTAAACTGTGGTCAACCTTTTCATGCTTGAGGATCAGAATCTACCACAGAGCCAAGCCCATGGCACTTTTCTTGTGAGAAAATACCATGACTTGGTCATTTAAAATGCCCACTGTTTCTACTTTTAGAGAATGTTTCCTGAAATAACCCCATAACTCAAATCACCAGCTCCAACTACAATTTGGCTTTCCATTACTTGGCAGGCAAGTCTATTACCACTCGTCGCTGAAATCCTGGTTCATAACCTGAAATGGTACCCCAAACCTTCTCCTCTAACCACTGACAGCTAAACTAATCCCGCTCTCTCCCCACCCCCCAGATTTTCCCACCTCTATCCCCCTCAACACTGCCTACTGATTCAAATTGATTTGTATCTGTGTTTAATATCCCAAAGGAGAGATTTTCATGTGCTCTCCCCTTTCCATTCCCACATCTATCCACTCTACATCAACTCTTCTCTTCAAAAGGGTGAAGCTTTGGAACAAAGGGACCTGAATTCAAATCTTAGCTTTACAATTTTATTTGTAGCTATACACCCTTAAGCAAATTTCTTAGCTTTTCCAGGGTCTGGGTCTCCACATCTTTAAGATGGAAAGAACAAAGCCTCTTGGAGAAAGTTTATGAGATTCCAACATAACATCTTGTAGTGAACACATTTGAGAGGTTTCCTGTGGTCCTTTTTCTGTCTTCAGTGTAAAACCACATTCTCCTTTTGGCTTGAATGAAGCTGACTGTCCCCATTGGATGGGACAAAAGACTCTGGCCTGGCTAAGAAGAGAGCCAAAACCTTTAACCATAGGAGTTGGCTCATGGACATACCCCAAGTGGGCATGTCAGAGTCCACTGGCAGCTCATCTGATAATGATTGGCACGGAAACTTCTCTTAATTTCTGGGATTGCTAACTACCAGGAACATGCAAGTTGTTAGTGGTTATTTTTGCCATAGAAAGAAGAGAGCCAGCCTAAGAATGGTGTTGAAACAGAGGAAACTAGAGCTAAAAGATTTAAATAGGTAGAATTCTCACCCTGCTTAAGCACCCAATTCCTGGACTTTCTAATATTGTGAGGATATATGGTCCATTTTTCTTCTGTTAGCTTGAATTGGGTTTCTGTCACATGCAACCAAAACCTCTAAGAAACATCTCCAGTGTCCAGCACAGGGCGACCCACACAGTGTTACGTGTGCACGGCATGCTGCTTTAATTTCCTCTTTGAAGAACACCACCCTCTCTACCCATAATGCCCCCAAGGATATTATTCCCATACTTATCACTTTTCTCTCCAACATCTTGAGTTTCTCTGCTTGTTTGATTACTGCTATTCAGTATGCCCGATAGTAAAGATTCATTACTTACATTTTTTAACACTTGTTTACAGAGCACTTTCATGTACAATTAATCCTATGGGATCGGTCACCGTAATCAGACTCTTCTTCCATCAAAACGTACCTCTCCTTTTCTTTCCTGTAGCTTTTACCCAGGTTCACCTCACTTGTATAACTATGTCCAATAAAATATATTCCATCTATGAATTCTGTCCCTAAATTATGCTACCTAAAATGCCACTTTGGGCATGTCTGTTTTCTACTGGAGTCAAAAATATTCCAGATAGCTTTTCACATAAAACCCATTCATCTTCTCCTAATTAATCCAATATTGTCCCCCAATTGGCACAGCTTTTACTTATCCAATAAACCTTATTATGAAGCCAGATAGTTCTACCTCTTTCCAACATCTTCCTCTACCAGCTATGTGACTTTGGTCAGTTTATTTCTCTGCCCTGAGACTCTGACCCCGCTACTACAACCAGAACAATTTCTTTACCATCCCTTATTCATACTACACTCATTTCTTCCAGCTACATTAAAAAAAAAATACTTTCAGGGCATAATTTACATAATATAAAATTCACCTACGTCAAGCTCATAATTCATTATTTTTTGTAAGTTTACCAAGTCATACAACCATCACTATAACCTAGTCTTAGACTATTTCTATCACCCCAAGAAGATCTTTTATGCTCATTTATAGTTAATCCCATTCTTATCTGCAGCCCCCCTCCCATCTCCATACATTTGCCTTCTTCAGACATTTTATATAAGTGGAGTTATAAGATACTTGGTCTTTTGTGTTTGGTTTCTTTCACTTAACATAATATACCAGACTCATTTCTATCGTCATCCTTTGAAGGCTCTCCATCACACCTTTCCCCTTCCTCTCTACCCACCCAAATTCTTCCCTATTGTTGTTGGTTGATGCTGTTGTTTTGAGGTACAGTTAGAGACATAGCACTTTTAGAACATTATCTTAGTTTCATTTCAACCCACTATTTTTATTGTCTTTATTCTGAATCTCCAAGGGGGCTCCCAGTTCTTCCATAGTTGCTTCACACAGTTATCTTATTTTTCTTGCTGAGAAAAATGAAAACTCTTTATGGGAAGTGTTAGACACATTTGGGAAATAAATGTTCCTTGAAAAAAATAATGAATTGGGTATGACTACCTATACTTTTCTTTACCAAGAACAGTTTCTAAGAACCAGATTCAAGCAGGGCTCACTTTAACAGATAATTTGATTCAGCTGTAGGAGAGAAAGATCTGGATGTACGATCTGCTAATTTCTGTGCTTCTTATGCCCAATTGCTTGCTGAAGGACTGGGCATAGTCCTAGCTCTAAGATCTCTAGCTCTTAGAGATCCTATTCTCTTTCTATCATCAGTTCCCTCCACAAACTCCCCAATTTGGGGAACTGTCCATCGCTGGAGGATAGATCCGATGCTTGGTGATCAGCCTTTGTTCCCACCTTTTACAGAGCTACTATCTTGCATATGACGGGTGCTGAATAAATACACATCTACCGAAGGACTACACGAGTGTGTACACCAGTGACACCTTCAAGTAAGCAAGCAGGACGTGGCTGCAGCAATCTCAGGAGACCTAAATAGTCAGAAGTTAGTATTAGCCTCAGTTAGGAACTCCAGCTGGGGTACTGTAAATGCCAAAAAAAAACCTCCACACTTATTGCACATTGATTTGTCAGAAACACAAATGAATAGGAAAGAATTTAGCCATGGAGACATCACGGAAAAAGTCCAGACCCCAGATACAAAGCAAGTGAAAAGTAGCTCTCTCTTACTCACGAAATCAAGCCTCCCTGCCTTTCCAGGCTAACTTGCTTATGCTCTAGGGTGTTGTTATAGATCACTTCCTCTGCTTACCTTCCCTTTATACCCCACATTTCGGTCACCTTTCTGTTTTTCTCTTATTGCCTTTAACCTTCTACAACATATTTGTCGTGTACCTACTGTGTGCAGCTGTTGTTCCAAGGGCTTGTGATACAGCAGTGAGCAGAACCAACGAAAAGCACCAGCATGAATTCACGGAGCCTCTGTTCCAGTGGATCACGTGTCGTCATATTTTCCTGCTTCAGTCTCTGTATGTGAGATCCCCGAAGGCCAGAAATCAAACCGGCTGTAGCTGCAACATCAACACAACGCCTGCAACACTGTGGAACATTAATGCATATTAGTTGAACAGAGTGAACAAGTAAAACACCATTTATTGAGTGTATCAATATCTCATTTAATCCTCCCACTTGCTCTAAGAGGAACATACATGACCCACTCCTGTACCAATAACATTTTGCTGCTCTGGCTCAGATAGGTCAGTTACTTTGGCCAAGGCCACAAGTCAACAAGTGAAAGATCCAGAATTCCAATGCGATGGTTTAGCCCCAAAATGCCTTTCTGTTCTATCACAGCAAAAGGATACTATGAGAATAGCCATTAGGATGAGGATTCGGCTTAACTGGATTTGCATGGACCAGATGAGAACACATCTGACTTCCAGCATTTGGAAGCTAATTTCAGAAGCAACCACCTCTACTGAGAAAGGATAAGATACCAATTACGGAATCAGTGACAAGGGAACAGAACTGTTGTTTAGCCTTGAAAATTAATCAGCACCTCAAAATCAGCACCATTACATCTACCTTAGCCAGTACATTTTCCTAAAATGTTTGGTTTCTCCAGTCCTAAGAATAAAGGGGATGGGATTTTTTTTTTTTTAAATAAATAACAGCTGTGTTGTTTGCCCCCAAACCTAAAAATGTTGAAGTTATCCCACGTGAAAAATTTATTGTCATTATTTACAGGGTTATATTGTTTTCTAATTATTACATGTGTCTAAATCTCATTCCCCCCAAGCCTGCAGAAAATGCAAGGTCCCCGGCGGACATAAATTTCTTTTATGCTCCACAGCATCTAACATGATGCTGAGTAGAGAGTTAGCTCAGGGTCTAAAAAATGGAGATAAATTTAGAAAATCGGGTCCAGGGCTGACTGTCTTTTCTGTCAGATTTTGCCTCCAAGATTTTATCCTGTTACTCCATTTCATTGAGGACAACGCCAGGCTTTTGTTATATTTTCACATCGTCTGAAAAGGCCACATCAGTAGCTATTCGTCTCATCACATAATAGAGAGCAGAACAGATTTTATTTTAACACGAGCTTCGCTCCATTTAGTGAATCCGTTAGAAAACGTGCCTCGAGTCACATACATGGTGGGCTGAATCCGTGCCTGTGAGAGAGAAAGAAGGCAAGTGTGTGTGCACACCTGTGGGTGGGTGAACATCTTCACAAACCCCTCAGCCACGCCGGAGGAGCTTACAGAGCGTGCCATGGAAACAGTGGTTACCATGGAAAGAACGTGCCATGGTGACGAGCTGAAGAAATGCCTATGTAACACCATCTTACCATGTAACCTTATACCTTCCAGCATTTTGAAAAAATATGACAGGATTAGAGCACAGGACTCTGGGGAGTCTCAGCCCTCTCAATGATCTTCCAAAACAATCTAGAAAACAAGATGATAAACTGCAGGCGTTGTGTACCTCGCTAAAGGGCCTGACAAGCAGTTAAGTGGAGAAATTGCCAACATCGTTTATCTATGGACTGCACAGCACACTATTAAATATTTCCTGTTAAAACCCACAAAGTATTACAAATGAAGAGAAAACATGGATAAAATTAACTTAAAGGGAATGGTTTCCCGACTTCCTGAGATCAGAATTGATGTGTTTCATCTAACTTATCTGTTAATAGGCTTTCTTGATGCCCTCGTGTTACCATAATCTCCAAAGCACTGGACAAACCAGTACATTTGTTTATCTTTATCACTCTTTGCTTACTAAAGAACTTGCTTTTATTAAAGAGATCAATCACCTGCATACAGTTTAATAGCCTGCACAGTACATCCAAGGTAAGAAAAAATTTAAAAAAAGAAAAAAAAGGGTAAAGGGTGAGAGCCCTGTTTTAACAAAGCCCTGAAAGCATTAAAGAGGCAATAAAATGAGCTTTTGATGATCTATATATGTAAATATGAAATCTTAAAGGTAGAAAACTTGCTATCAAACTTCGTAATCTAAGACATTTCTAAATGGGAAAGTGAAGGCTTAAAAGCAATCGGTGTCTCTCCTCTGCACTCAATTTTGTCTGGTTACTTTAATACGCAGCCCAGTGATGCTAAGTGGAGAGACACCGAGTACATTACGCGGCTCATACCCAGCTCCTCTCACCCTCTTTCACGCGGAAGCCAGACATCTGTGCCTCACAGCCAGCCCCGAAACCAGAATCCACCCTGGTCCCGTGAGGATGTGGCATCCGAAGGGCTACCGTCTTAGACCTCAGACATCGGGCATCATGGAAACGCAGGCACGCAACTTGCTGTCCACATTGCAGTGGGACTGGAGAGCGCAGCAGCTTTGCTCCTCCAACGGCTCTCCTCCTGATGCTGAAAAACAACCCTATCCACCATCTCTTAGTGCCTGGAACATAATATCATATTTTATCTAGTCTTCTGGGATTAAAAATATTGATTGAAATTTTCATTGGAAGCTTTTCTTAAAAGACACTTTCTTCCAAACCTCTCTTTCTACTCCATTGCAAGTCAGCTATTTTTCTTGCCAAAATGCAGGAAAGCAATTAGGCTCAAGGGTTTTATAAGCTGCGCCAGTTCAGGGCAAATCTATTGAACTTTGCTGAGAAATTCTTGTTCATTCACTGTGAAATTTTTGATGGTTTTATCCTCTTTCTTGATAACCACTTAGTTCTTAGAAACCTGTGTAATGTGTGCAGTGCAGGATTTAAAGAGAGGCCATCCTAATTAAAGTGTTGTGATGTTAAACCGGAAGGTGCTAAACATATTCCTTTGATTACTGCAATTTCAGGCACAAATATATGCTGGGAAGAACTGAAGCTATAATACAAAGGAAATTTAGCAGAAGCAGGGAAGGCGAAGAGAAAATATTAAGCTTTTCTGCGAAGGGCCTCACAGGTTTTGGGAATAAAGCAGGAGGAAGTGAAGAGCTGAGCCTTCATCTTCCATCAGCTGTTGCTGGTGATTACAGCCATCTTTCACCGAGAACATATGGCCATGTTTATAGCCATCAGGCAGCATTTCACAGAGCGGCGACACCATGTGTCCACCAACTAGCCTTCCTGATTACAGCTAATTAGAGAGGAGGTGGGAGGCATTTTTAAAATGATATTAAGACACAAGAATGCCCAAAGTTCCCAGGCCTATCTGCAAGACCAGGTGACAAGAGAGAGACTGATACGAAAAGTGGGAGAAGCCAAGAGAAGCGGACATTTTGTGCAAATCTGTCCCTAAGAAATGAGCCAAACAGGACAACAGCACAAAGAAAGCACACAAACACAGAGACAGGAGAGCCCCGCGAGGTGCTGTTGCGAGGTGTTACTCGGGAAACCTGCTAAAGCCAGAAACTAGATGAAAAGTCCCGAGAGCACCTTTTCAGGGAAGAGAATTCCAAATCAAAGCTCCTGTTAACAGCATTGCTAAGAGTCACTCTCTAGTTAGGCACATCCAAGCCACGGGGTACTCAATATGAAATCATACGGGGCCCACTATATGCCACTGCACATGTGCTTTCACCCAGTTTCGTGGTTCAGCAATGCTGTTTGTTTGCTCTCCTTTTTAACCCCAAAGTAAAATACGAAGCAACATATGTCACCAGGTAAATACCCAGCGTGATTTAAGGGTCTCAGCTTTTCAAAACTCCCCCTTTTGAAGTTGCAACGTTTCTTTCATAAGTCTCTGGGAACCAGACTTGGCTTTTGAGGTTTCCAGAGGGACAGCACTGGTCTCACATGCAGGTGGAAGCCTTAGTTTAGTAATTTTCTTCCTCCTATGGTTTACAAACTTCCCCTCTGAAGGAGCGGCTGTGTGCGTGTGGGTGTGTGGATGTGTGTGCGTGTGCATGTGCATGTGCGTGTGTGTATGTTGTGGGGGAAACATTGCATCTATTACAGATGCTTCTTCCTTCAGGCTCATTTAAGTCTGAGAACACATCCTTTAGTGATTGTGTCATTCCCCCCCCCCCCCCCATTTCTCTGCTTTGCTGGAACTGGACCATAATGACATGAGACAGGTCGCATGATGGCAGTTTAATGGCCTGAACTCAATCCACCGGTACTTCTTTGTGGCCACCTTGGGATCTGCTCTCATCGTCACGATGTGACAGAAAATACCAGCAGAGCCAGAATGGATGGACTACTGCAATGGTGGAGACAGGGCGTTGGTAAGTGCAGGGGACAGGGACGCGGCTCTGAAAGTCCCAGGGCACTCCAGCAGCCATGACATCACCCTCACCAGACTCCCCCCCCCCACCATCCCTGTCCATGCTGTTCTTAGGGCACACTTCACTGAACAGCATTCATTGACCATGGTCTCTGCTCAGCACTGAGGGCACAGGGACAAATAGAACACACACAGGCCTGGGGCTAAATACACACAGGGGCTTACTGTTTCTCAGGGGAACCCACAGAAGCATTTAAATAAGCAAATGCGCTAGAACACCATAGACATCGCAGTGATGGGTCTCCACGCACAGGAGAACAATAGCGCCTAAGAGCAGTGGAACTGAGCTGCCTTTAAATGTCCAATATGGCTGAAAGAGGAGATGGGGAGAGGGATTTTATGGTCTAAAAATTTAAAAATCCAATAGTAAATCCAAAGGACATGTAATGCTTTCAAAGGCCCATGTGAATAAATGGATGGGTTCTGGATTCCCTCAAAGAATAAGTTTGAAGATTAAATTGAACAAATTCTCTGAGCATACTGAGGGGGGAAAAATATAAATTCAAAACAGTGTAGTGGTTATACAATTAACTCAATATGACAGCTAGAGCCCTGGCGAATGCTTCCAAGTTTTAAGGAAATGGATACCATGACCCTCTAATTTTTTTCAGGAAACTACACAATGGTGATAATATCTTTCACAAGTTTGTTAGGATCAGAGAAATTATGTGTGTGTGTATGCGTGTGAATATGTGTGCATACATACACGTATTTCATGTTATACAGAAATATATTTATATAAAATATAAAAAGGCAACAAATATAAATTTATATTACAATCTTTTGTACTATCATTTACAATCTTTTGTAGAACCTATTAGTAGATGCTGTTGTCTCTATTGCTTTTAATCTTGATTTGTTGTAGTTAACTCTAAAACAGAGGTCAACAAATTATAGCCCATCGTCCAAATCCAGCCCACAGAGGGCCAAATCTATTTATTCATTGTCCAAGGCTTTTATGCTCTAGTAGCAGGTTATATAGGTGGACAGGAGAGATACATCTCACAAAGCTAGAAATATTTACTATCTGACCTTCATAGAAAAGTTTGATGAACCCCGCTTTAAAATAATCACATGATATCAATCTACCTTTTCCCGCGCGCGCGCGCGTGTGTGTGTGTGTGTGTGTGTGTGAGTGTTTTGATATTTGGGTGGAGTGGAGGTGGTTGGCAAAAAAAACTGACTCCTAGGAAAAGTTCTGTGATCAGGTAAGTAGAAAACACTACATACTGTATTCCCCTCTGGGAAATTTAAAACGCACCTTGGCATATGAACGGCTTTAAGAAGTCCCGTATAAAAGAAACCTGTTTAGATTCATTTCCCTAACTGAGTTGGTTATTTTTTTCCCCTCTACGAACGTGTATTAACAAATATGGCAAATGCAGTGGACTGGCCACCCAAGACAACTCAGAGACCTCTTCCCTTGCACTGCAAAGGTTACAACATTAAATACTTTCTAGTTAAGCCTGCCTCATGCCTAACCGTGGCCATGTACCATAGTTTTGGCCAATAAGATACAGAACCCTTAGAGGCATGGGCCCTTCTAGAAAAACAAGTGAGGCCTTACCTTTATTCTTAACGAGTGGCCTTTGCCCTCCCCTTTTCCTCTTGGCCAGAAGTCAGTTGGGAGAGCAGCCACTCTGTGCTTCCCAGGCCAGGGAATGAAGGCTAAGCCTAATATATTGATGAGAGTAGAGCCCAAAGATGGCAAAAGCCTGGGTCTCCGACTATATCCCTGAAACACTGCTCTAAGGCAGAGCTGCCTACTCCTAAACTTCTTACTGAATCAAAGAAATACTTTCTGTTTATGGCCGTGCAGGATAGAGGAAGTTCTTCTCAGATTTTAATATGGGTACAAATCACCCAAGGATTTGTTACAATGCAAATTCTGATTCAGTAGGTCTGGGGTGGGGCACCTACCCACCTACCTGGTGATGCAGGTGCTTGTCCATGAATCACACATGGAGTAGGAAGGTCCCTGAGTTTTCTGTTCTTTGTAGCACAGTACTGTCATAACCATTAGGTCCTCTGGAATTCATCATCCAGGGAGAACACTTTGGGAAATTCTGAGGATTCTCGTCATCAAGCTCCCCATTTCCATGAGCCATTTAGAAGGTAGGCTCTGCCTAGTGTACCCTTCAGAGGATTTGGACTTCCTTCCTGCATCATTTCTCATACAATGCTCTCCTTATTATGGCCCACCATGCAGTGCGAATCTACAGTGAATGTGGGCAGTGGAAATGTTTTCCATGGCTCTCCTTGGCGTAGCTATAGATGATAATAAAGAGATGATTCTTTGAGCATCATAGAATTATAGCTTCCTCAAAGATTTACCCAATCCTTTAGTGATAGGTATGGGATGTAATGGCAAGAGAGGCCAACCCATCCACCCCCCCTCCCCCGTAACCTAGGAAATGGAGTGGGGAGGGAGGGAGGGCAGAGCTGAGTGGGAGTGATGGGGGTCTCCCCTCATGGATGTGTCCAACATTAATTCCCACTTCGCACAGAAAAGACTTTCAGAAGAAAATGTGGGCTCCTTTGTCCAAGCGTACCCCTTCCATCACATACACATCGCCGCTTCCAGTCGGTGACGGGAGAAGAATTAGGCACAAACAAGTCAGCTGCAAGAGACTGGGAGCAGGGGACAACAGTCGAAAAGGACTGCGGCCACGAGCAACGCCACAGTCTCACTTTTAATGGATAGAAAACAATAGCCAACAGGACTGATGAAGGTCAAACGTTAATCCCGTCTTGCAGACCAGCAAGAAGGAGAATAAAGTTTGTAGTTAACCGAGCACATTCAAAGGACTCCTCTAACTAACAACAGGCGCTTCTGGGAAGAGAAAGGAACGAAATCGAAAAAGGGAAGCAGGCGGTTTTCGTTCCACCCTGAGCTGACCGGGCGTTCCCGGGTGCTGGCTTCCCTGAGGCAGGCCGCGTTCTGCCCTGGGCGGGCCGGGCATCCCCAGCTGCCCAGCTTCACGGTCGTACATCGTCCTTCTCCCCAAAGACCTGTTGTCAGTATATGTATTTCTTAAGGCCATATCTAAATGTGCTTGGTAACTAGTAAAATCCTCCAGGGGTTACAGTTTAAGTAACAAATTGTTCCGAGGGGCAGCAGCATACAGGACATATCAAGTTGCCATCTCCAAACTCTTCCTGCTGCCCGTGTATTCAGTGACTGCAAAGCCAGCCATTTCCCTTCTCATCATGATTAACCCAGAGCGTTAGCAAATCCCCAATCTATTTAGAGATACAGATCCATGAGGGAGGCTTTCCTCATCCTTTCTCTAAAATGTAGTTCCACTTGACCTAATTGGGGCTTGGGGAGATTCCAAATCTCATTTTTTTCATTTTTCCAAGTGAAACCATGGGTTTGACAATGGGGCGTGTGAAGTATTTCCGACCGTCTTTGTTAATTAAAGGAAAAGTTTTCATCTTAGAGTCTTGAGAGTTTTAAGAGCGAATGAAAAGTAGATGAAATTCAGGAAGGGCTAAAATAGCTGAAATGTTCTATTTTTTTCTTTTTAATAATTGGTGCTAAAGAAGGAATATGGGCTCTAGATTTTAAATCCTACCATTGAAGGGAAGAAGGTAGCTTCTAAGTGTTTTGACATGCAGAGGAAGGGTTCAGGGGCCAGCCACAATAACTTTGTCCTGCTCCTGTGTTTGATCCCATGCCCATGCCCAAGCTCTGCTTGTAGGCTTTTAACACAAAGTACTGCTCCTCACTTCTGTGGCTCTCCCTGCTCATCAGGTTTGTTAGTCACTGGTCATTTTCATTTTGAATTTGTAGGATAATCCTGTTTCAAAGCGCAAATAAGGTCAAATTTAAAAGGTGATTTCCTCAAGGCCATAAAGCAAGGCCACTGCATTCCCTAAAAATAGCTGTCAAAGCTTCTAAATATCTCTCCTTGTCAATGATTTGAACACAGTTTCTGTTCCAAGGGCTCTTTAATGTGACACTAGAGTAAGCACGTACCTACCCAGGTAGGTAAGAAAGCATAGGCCAGAAAGTCCACAGATCTGGATTCTAGACTCAGCTCTAACCCTCACTGGGAACTCAAGGAAGCCTTTCCTGCTCTGGGTTACTTAACTTTATTATCTGTAACCTAGGGATATATGGTATATGGTTATCTTACAGGGTGTTATGGGTTGAATTATATCCTCCAAAAGGACACGTGGAAGTCCTAACACCCCTGTGCCTATGAACACGGCCTAATTTGAAAATAGGATCTTTGCAGATGTCACCAAATGAAGATGAGGTCACTAGGATGGACCCTAATCTAACATGACTGGAGTCCTTATAAGAACAAAATGCCATGCGGGGGCACCTGGGTAATTTGTTATAGCAGCAACAGGAAACTATACAAGATAACATTTTCCCTGGCTAACCCCTAGGCTTGCTGTACTAAAGACAAAGTTAAAAAAAACAAGAAGTTTAAAAACCAAACATTTATTTTAGTATTATCATGATTCTAATTAATTTTAAAGATATGCCAGGTACTCGATTCTACCTTTCAATGAATGGATAAATAAGTGAATCAAAAAATTTTAATTATACAAAGGCATGTAGACCAAATTGTGTTTAATGATAATTCTTCAAGGGCAAAATTTTAGTAATAATAGTTTCTTCACTACATAGTACAGTGGCTCCCCCAGAACAAGCCTTCTCTAAATGTTCTTTTACTTGATTAATCAGAAACAAAGATGGGCCTAGGAATACCACACAGCCACTGGGATGGGAAGAAGGCAAGGAAAGGGTGTTAAGTAATTTCTTCCTTAGAGTATGCCAATAACCCTGTCATCCTCACCCACTGAGATGATCAGAGTTTCAGAATGTGGCCAGTTTCCTTTGGGGTAACTTTACTTCTTCGGATCACTCCTGATACCTAATTAGCAGCCAGACACTTCCTTATAAATAGCCATGTTTTCAGCACATTAGGGCATTTCCCCTCTCAGGACTGGAGACAGATGTTCAAAGGATGATCCTAGCTGACAAAGCAACATCTGGCATTTAGCATCTTGCTGTGACTGATTGTCTGATATATCACCCCAAAGTGAGGAGCAGCAGAGCCCTAGAATGGGAAATGGATCACGCAGTGCCAATGTTCCACTGAACGTGGAGACTTTGTGTGTTAGAGCAGAGGGAAGAAAGAAAAAAAAAAAAATCCAACTGTATAAAACATGATCAATTTCACAGCTCCAGAAACCAAACCAAAATAAGCATCAAAAAGATGACATGGGAGCCATTTGAGAGACACAGAAAATGTAGAAGTCTTATATGAAAATATGCTACTATCTGGGGATTATTATTCCTAAAGCCAACAACAGTAGTCTGGATATTTGGCTATAGTCAAAGCCCTACATTTTATGATTCAAGAGGCAAAAGGTCTGTGTCCCAGTAGAGCCACCCACATGTGATACTAAAAAGAGATGTGATCTTGGGCAAAGTACTTCATCTTCACTAGTAACTTAGTGTCCAAATATGCAAAAGTGGGTTCATGGTTACCTTATTAGGTAGTCATGAGAATTTCTTGAAATTATATATAGCAAGCATAGCATCTGGCACAGTTATGTGCTTAAATGATGAACGTTTATTGATCAGTTAGCATGTGGTGGGCACTGTGATAAGGGCTCGGGTTGCGTTCCTGAAGGTAACAGCGTGGTGGTTCAAGCACAGGCTGCCTGGGTTCATATCCCAGCTCTATCGCTGACTTTTTACATAACCTTGCGAAAGTTACTTAGCTTCTATGTGCCTCAGTGTCCCCATCTCTAAAAGCAGAGAATACTGTACCAACTTCACAATTTGTGGTCAGAAATAAATAAGCAGAGGGGCGCCTGGGTAGCTCAGTTGGTTGAGTGGTCGAGAGTCTGACTCTTAGTTTCTACTCAGGTGATAATCTCATGTGTCAGGGGATGGGGCCCCTCATTGAGCTCCATCTGAAGATTCTCTCTCTCTACCTCTTCCTACATATGTGCACACATGCGTGAGTGCTCTTTCTCCCTCTAAAATAAATAAATAAATCAGGTAGGAAGGAAGCATGGAAGGATGGAAGGAAGGAAGGAAGGAAGGAAAAGGAAAGGAAGAAGATATGGGGCACCTGGATGGCTCAGCTGGTTTAGGTACCTGCCTTCAGCTCAGGTCATGATCCCAGGGTCCTGGAATGGAGCCCCGCATTGGGCACCCTGCTCTGTGGGGAGTCTGCTTCTCCTCCACCTGATGCTCTCCCTACTTGTGCTCTCTCTCTCCCACTCTCTCTCTCTGTGTCACATAAACAAAATCCTAAAAAAAAAAAAAAAAAAAAAAAAGGAAAAGGAAAGAAAGAAAGAAAAAAGAAAGATGCAGATATGTTCAATGAACTTAGAAACAGTGCCTGGCACATGATAAGCATTCATAAGTATTAAGTAATGTTATTATTGTCCCCTTAATCTTTGCACCCCTTTACTATAGATACTATTAGATATATTTGGTCAACAAAGGAGCTGAGTTGAAACAGTCTAAGTGAGCTGTGGATCCAGGATTCAAATATAGGTAGTCTTGCACTTGGTACAAAACTGGATTAAATTAGGTGATGCTGGAAGCCAGAGCCCACCAAATCTTATTTACTTTTCATCCACCCTTTTCAAAATGAACTGGCTTGATGACTCTGGCAAATTTCTTAAGCACTCTGGGTCACATTTCTATAATGGGAAAAATATTATTGATACCTCATCAGGTGATGAGGATTTAGTATGATGATGCAAAAAATTCCATATCATACAGCGTGGTACATAGAAAGCCCTCAAAATATGCTAGCTACCATAAGAAATATCAGTCGTAAAGCCCTGAAGACTTGCAGTCATTTCGTGCCATACTGATTTTAGGACAAAAACCAAATGCAACCAACTTTAATTCTCAGTGCTTATCCAGGACATCTTCCTCATCCCATAACATTGTTCAAGGACTTTCTTGTAATAACTGTCTGGTTAGGGCCCTGGAAAGACTCCTGGCCATGGGAAACTGTCTTTGGGTCTTTCAATGACGTGAAATATCTGGGCTTTTTCTTTTCTTTCTTTTTTTTTTTTTTTTCAAGATTTTATTTATTTATTTATTTGACAGAGATCACAAGTAGGCAGAAAGGCAGGCAGAGAGAGAGATTGGAGGAAGCAGGCTCCCTGCTAAGCAGAGAGCCCGATTTGGGGCTTGATACCAGGACCCTGGGATCATGACCTGAGCCGAAGGCAGAGGCTTTAACCCACTGAGCTACCCAGGCGCCCCCTACCTGGGATTTTTCTAAGGCTTACTTTGGACTAGGTTTGATGATGAGCAAAGTGCTGGCTGGTCAATGCAGAATAACTGCAGCCGCTGGCGAACGAGCGGCGTCACTGGCCCTGGGGTATTCACTAGTGTAGACCTGGTGGACGGATCTAAACAGTAGTGGCTGACATCATGGCACTGGGATGCTGGTTGGAAAAGGAAAATCATTCAAGGTTAAGCACAGGGTGAGAACAATCAGTGATAAAGCAGCACAACTTCCACAGGGGCAAACTGTATTCTCTGAATCATTAGTACAACTCTTGTACTTTTCACACAGTGTCTAAAATGATGCTGGGATAATTGATTTTACATTAGCAATTTCGAGAATAGTATATAAGAAATAGTACAAGCCTACTCCCTAGTTGCTTGCCAAAGCAACCTTAAGAAAATGATAAGAAAACCTATTATTTTTTCTCCCCTTAAACCACAGTTAAGGACCGTTATATCCCAGAAGCTGCAGAACAGGACCAGCCCCTCCCCATGGGTTGGGGGTGCCCTATCAACTCTGAGCTGTTGGCCATGTGACCCATCACGTAATCACTGGATTTGTCAGTTTTGGGGGTGGAATGCCCAAAACCTGGGTAGTGGGGTGGATCTAAGTAAACACGAACTTGGCTAAAATAGAGTTCTGTTGTCTCTGTGTGACAAATAGCTCCCCAGGCAAGTGTCCAGAGAGACCTTTGCAAGTTGTGAGAAATGGACACCCAGAGAGCCAATGTCTAGAGTGACAGGAGCAGACAAGTCTCTGTCACCAGGACTAAGGTTCCTCTCCTCTCTCAGAGTCACTTTAGCATTTGGGAGCCTTAAGGGTTGGAAGCCAGTACCATCCATCTTGTCACATTTGCCCCTAAGATCCCAAATTTCCAAGCCACTAGTAGACCCTGCAGGACGGGTGCTCAGAGGTGCCTACGCGAACGCTCTGCTAGAAGGGCCATGCTTGGGGTCCAGACTCCTTAGCGCATCTTTCCCTATGCAGCCCAAAGCCCTTGTAATCCAAAAAAGGTCCCCCTCATCCACGGCCTGATCTCTGACTTGCTATTTCCCCAAGACAGTCTCTTTGCATTTTTTACCATAGGGCTACAGGCAGGAGGGTAGAACCATCAAAAGCATTGAGAAGTTGACATTTTTCCTAAAGCCAGCCTCTGAAAACTTCTCATGTCAGCAGACTTACCACCTCTAGGAACAACCTATTCCATCATTGACCATCTGTGACAGTTTTTAAAGTTGAATCCCTGTCTTTTATGCACTGGTCTCCATTGAGCCCTCAGCAGCCCAGCCTCAGAATGGTGAAGAAAGTTCATCCAGAGTCCTGCAGAGTAATGACCGTGGACAGTACCACAGACGTGGGGGTCCGGAGGCTGCACCTGGAGCTTGGTTAATCATTGACATCTGATAGGAAGCACAGTGGCAACATGAGGAGTTGTCAAAGCCTGACGAATCTGTCTTCTAAAGGAGAACCCTTAAAATTTGGAGCCCTTTGAGTTGTCATTTCTTCAGGTCAAACAACACCAGCTCCTTCAGGCATTTGCTTTATGACCCAACTTTTAAGTTCTCTCGGGACATCATTTTCTTTCTTCCGAGCATCGTCACCATTTCTATCACTCTCTTAAAATACAGGGACCAGAACTGATCACAAAAGTATGAAACTGACTATGTGGGAATGCTGGACGGTGAATCTTCATATCCAAAGATAATTCAACAAAAGGAAATGGGTTGTAAGAAGACAGCAGACATTTGATTTGGTTACAATGAAGGAGTTGTGAATTTATTTTATTTTTAATTCATCAAGCTTTAGGCCTGTATGCCTTCAAAATGCCAAGCTCTCTCTTCCTTCTACTACCTCTCTCTTTACTACACTAAGGCCAACTAATTTTTCAATTTAAAGTGGCATCTCTTCCAGGAAGACTCCCCTAACCCTTTTAGTCGGGGTTGGGTGCTCCTTCCAGACTCCCACCCCATCCTGTGGATATCCCTACCACAGAACTTTCCACCTGCTTTAAACTGTCTGCTGAGCTGCCTTCTCTTCAACTTGATTGCTGGTGCCCAAGACCCTGAATTATCGGACTATAGCTTGCCTTTGTAACACTGCCTGGCACCGAGGAGGGGTGCGCAACAGGTATTGATGGAAATGAATAAATCAAGTGACAAACACTGGAATGAAAATCTGTTGGACAACCAGGGAAGGCATGAAAGCTGAGAGCTATGGGTCCCTGGGATTCTCCTTCTACTCATTTACTCGTCATTTCCACACGCAAGGAGAGCCCTGCCCCAGCATTCCCTACAGAGGAGTCACATCCCTGATAAGAGAGTAATGACACCAAATGGGAGTGAGACACCAAATCCCTACCAACTTCCAGTCATCTGATAGAGACCTTCGCCAGCCAAACCCCTCTAGACTGGAATTTTTAGGGTGACCAAGGGATTTATAATGATGTGACTATAATAGAAACTGTAGACGCAAGTGTGGAGGAGGTTTTCGGAGGATGGCTTTCAGGTTATAGGAACAGGGGCCAAGAGGACAATGTGGGGGATGGTACTGGGCTTGCTCCTTAGTGCCATGGGCTCTCCTTCTGTGCTGTCTGCACAAGGCTGGGCGGGGACCACACTCTGACAGTCAGACGGGTAGAGCCACAGGGCACAACCACAGTCCCAGAAGCACTTTGAAAGACACAGGAAGTGAGGAGTGTGGTGATAAAGGAAACCAAAACTCTAGAGATAAGGAAAAGTTAACCTACTGAAGGAACCATCTGAACTAATCTGGGACGAGGCTCTGTTTTCAGAGGTGACATCACTGACAGTGCTTAAAAGCAGAATGAGGCCAGATTTGCCAAGGGACATGTGTGGGCTTCCAAGCCTTCTAATCCCTCCTCAGCCACACCCAAAAATAAATTTCAGGAGGAAAATTTTTCTTGGCAGAACTGGGTATTTTTGTCTTGCTTACCTAAACTATCATAAGTGGTTTTGTTAAAATAACAAAAAAATGAATGTTGTTTCATGAGCAAAAAAATATTGTTTAGAAATTCCAGTTAGGTAAATACCCCCCCCCCCACCCACACACACACCAACCCCAGTTTCCTAAGGGCTTTTTTGTAAAAAAGCAAATTAAGCCTATTTGAGGTACGGCCTGAATGTTATTCAGTTCTGCTGGGGGCCTTTACTCTTGGCTGCAGCTACAAAAGAAGATTCACGGTAAAGGGGCCTGTGGGGGTGGCTGCCATTTACCCCCATGTTTTCATAAATGGAAGCAGCCAGGCAAAGAGCACAGCTGTCATCATTTCCCACACAGGCACCGGGGGCTTGGAAGCTAGCTACTTGAGCAAGGGCCAATATGACAGGCAGGTTTCCTCGCATAGCAAATCTAAAATTTTATTAGCAACAATTTGGACTGTTCAGGCAGGTTCAATGCCTTGTGTTAATGTCTAAAAATAGATCTGTTCACTCTTGCTACATTTGCCATGGCTGTTTCTCCTTTCTAAAACTAACCTGGGGCGCCTGGGTGGCTCAGTGGGTTAAAGCCTCTGCTTTCGGCTCAGGTCATGATCCCAGGGTCCTGGGATCGAGCCCCGCATCGGGCTCCCTGCTCCACAGAGGAGCCTGCTTTCCTTCCTCTCTCTCTGCCTGCCTCTCTGCCTACTTGTGATCTTTGTCTGTCAAATAAATTTAAAAAAAAAGAAAAAAAATAAATAAAACTAACCTATCAGAGGCGCCCACTGTTCCTTAATATTTGCAATAGTCAGTGAACAGAAGAAGATTAGAGCTGACCAGATGTAAACTGAGAGACTCACCAGATAGACCAAGAAAGACTCACCTGGAGCGGAAATCTGAAAGGTTTGTTTATTTAGTCTTTCTCCCGCATGCATCTTTTTGTTGCAGATTCCAATTGGAGTGGAAATGCCAGGTTGCTCCGAGAGAAGGTTGTCCTTGTAATGTGTCTTGGTCAATTGGAAATTGGCAGCACTTGTGCTCTCTTGAGAACATTTTCTTGCCAATCTTCTAGGACATTTCCCAAGACCAAGTGGATTGGCCAACTGGACAACATTTCACTAAGCACGCAAACTTTTCATAGTGCAATCCAGACTTTTCAGAACTCTCAGTTCTTAACAAAGTAGACAAAAATAATCGTGCTTCACTCTTCCCTAACCAGGTTCTTCCAAAATCACCGTTGTGGCCTCCCTAAAAGTGAGAGATAACACAAATTCACTCTAAAGGCTAATTAAGAGAGACACCTACATTTAGAGGAAAAACAAAAATGCAGATGAAACCACTTTTAACAGATTAGCCAAAAATTCAATTGTGCTTCTTATAAGAACTTAACCTTTTGTTCAGGATCAGTTATAACATCATTAACTTTATCCAAAGAAATATATTTATCTTGGGTACAGAATAGAAAAGGTCAGGTACGAGATTCCAAAACCTTAAAAGAGAAAGATATATCTCTAAATTACTAAGTGAATTCAACCTTTTGGAAAAACATTTTATATTCATTAAGAACCTTCTTACTGTGGGGAAAAATTACAAAATCCACCAGTGGTGAGAATTATGTGAGTGTTTGGTTCACTCGAACTCCTCTAAAATTACAGTGTCGAGCCATGTGTAGTTAAAGCACCCTTGTAAAATACCCTCCAGCCTGTGTTGGGGGTGGATTATTAAATAAACTAGATTAATTATGATTTTACAAATGCAGTGGTAAATTAAATAAAGTATCAAAACCAAATCCATTCACAGCTGTTTGGAAGGATTTTTGGCTTAAAAACTTCACTTATCACCAAATAATATAATCAGGCAATTACCAAGTGACAACTGAGTGATGATGATAGCATCAAAGCAAAAGGGCAAGAGTCTTAAACTCCCAGGAAAGTCCCTCATGTTCAGATCACAATGTACCAAAGAGGAGATATAGATATAGATATACATATCTCCTATATATATCCTCCTATATATATCTATATCTCCTCTTTGGTACATTGTTGGTACAAATATATATATAATATATATATATATATATATAATATATATATATATATATTTTTTTTTTTTTGCCTGATTTTGTCTGCCTTCCTGGTCAGCAATAGGTAAGTGATAACTTTTCAGCAAATGATGTTTTATTCCCCAATCAAAATCTGCATGAGGCACAGTGGGCAAAGGACCTAGGGCCTGTGATACTTTTAAGGGCCCAGGACAATGTTTTTGTTTATTTTAGAAGCATAGGGAAAAAATACAAACTTCTAAGTCAAATAAAATGTTTTTATATATTATTATTACATCATCTATCTACCACGGCAGTCATAAAATATAATTTTTACTTTTAATTTTAATGAAGCAAAAGGCCCACCAAGGCAGAGGCAGCTAGATTCCATGAATTGATTACATGGCCCTGTCTAGACCCTTCCTATGGGACCACAAGGTGAGTGGCTGCCTTGGTGAGTGGCAGGAACCAGCTGGGTGTCAGACTGAGGGTGGAAGAAAGAGGAGGGGGTGGGTTGGGGTGTGTTCATTGGGCCAAGGGGTGGCAGGGTTTAGGTTGTAGGCCACATAAAGAGCTCTGTCCCCCACAGGGCAGCAAAGCTGAGGCTCTATGAATAATCCAGCAGCTCTGCTTTCTTCACTACTATATCTCAAGCCCAGAAATGATCCCTGACTCATAATAGGCACTAATAATAGAAAATTTAAATGATTCCGGGGTATGGTATGGAAACTACTGGCAGAAACAAGACAGAGCTCTATCCCTCTCATGCAGTTCTTTACTCCATTTCTTTAATGACTAGTGCCAGCCCCTACTGATTCCTCAGTGACATGTTTTCTTCTTTGATGTTCATCTGTATCCATCCTTCCTCTCACTAAGAATAAATTCCCATTGAGATAGCATGGATCTGTTTAAGGCATGGCTCCTTCAGTCACCAGCTCTATAACTTTGAGAGAGTTCTCTACCTTCTCTAAGCCTCAGCTGCCTCCTGAAGAACATGATACCTGTTCCTACATCAGATGGTTATGAGATAATGTGTGTCATGTGATAAGCCCAGTGAGAATTACGTGGTTAGGTTCTTAAGATAGGACTTCCCTTTGTGTCAACTATATATCACCAAGCATAGAACCACACTCAGTAATAGTTTTTACTGATGTTCCTGTAATCTACCCCTAAATATTTGCAGTTAACTCATTTTACACACAACTCTTAACAAAAGGCATTGCTAAGTTCAAGAGTCAGGATGAATGGAAGCCAGACAGCTGCTTGGTAACACAAATGAGAGCGGACCCCAAACATCACTGGAGAGATGATGAGATGGACAGAGTATGTGGTTGGCAGATGTTCTGATAAGTTACTTGCGATGAGAGGTACAGAGATATAGGGAGGAGGTAAGAAGATCAAGTGGCCTCGAGAGTAGGCTGCCTCCAGAGGTGGGTGGGTTCTCAGAGCCCATGTTTAATTGAGATGCAAGTCTGGGATGAGAGCTGGGCAGAAGGGAGCCACCAAGGGCATACCTTCTCGGTCCCTCCACCATTGAGTCCTCAGCCTGGCTGCCAAGTAGATATAAAACACACATTTTAAGAAAACTGACTTGAATGTGTGACAAATATTTGCTACCTGGGACCGTCTCAGCCTAGACTCACCTGGAGAAGCAACACATTACAATCCCTGCACCTTGCTCCTCTCCTGAGGTTTTCCCCAGCCATGGGTCCCTCAGTTGCACACAGATACTGATTTTCCTTTCTTCTGGTATCCTGAGCACCTTTTATTCCTTCTTTAATTTTTTCACCTTCAATAAATTCATTCAAACACATTAATATGTGCTTAAGAGTATATACTATGAGATACTTTGATAGGCAGAAAAAGGGATGCTGTGTATTTTTTTTTTTAACTTTACTTTTTTCTTTTAACATTTTAAAAATTGAGATATAAATGACATAGAGCATTACATTAGTTTCAGGTGTACAGCATAATGATTCAATTTATTTATATATTGTGAAATAATCACCACAATAAGCCTCATTAATGTCCATTGTCATCAAGTACAGATGCTCTGAGTATTTGAAACAAGGTTTTAATCTTCTCCCCGGCAAGATATTTATGACCCTAACCTAAAAACGTGGAAGCCATCATTCCACTCTGAGATCTGAGGATCAGATCAGCTTTCTAATTCATTCACCCATTCGTTTATATATATTAAAAAATTACTTAACACTTCCTAAGCACCAGGCAATGCTTTATGCCGTCCACATAAGGCACTGGATGAGACAAGTCTTACGGAGGAGAAGACAGATAAGTATATAATGGCCAGTGGAGGTAAGGGCCAAGAAGAGAAGGGGAGCCAAGCACAGGTACAAGAGTCACAAGGAGCTACTGAGCACAATGTGGAAAGGGCTGTATGAACAGAGCAGAAACTCCACTATTCACCACACTTCTCATTCTTTCTCACCAGTCTTTGCCTTCCTCCTCTGATATTCCTCCTGGATTCAAATTGACTCAGTCTTTCATACCTTCCAAGGTGGTTTTGTCATCAGCTGGAAGAAGAACTGGCTGGACAGAACTTTTATTCACCTAGAAGTTAATAATAATGTTGAAAATTTCAAATGTTTTATAGTAATCTAGTCATTAAGCTTTTCTGTTGTATTCTGAAGTATCGAGTGTTTTCTCCCATCCCTCCACATATCAATGAAAAGAGCATCCAGACATTATATATTTATATATATAAGTGTAAAACTTTCATTTAAAATTTTTAGTATAAATTCTACCTCTTTAATCTGAAACATTGCTAGAAACATTCCTAAAATGAGGAGGGAAGGAAAACTTCTACCCAGTGTTGAAGGTTTTGCAGATATAATATCGACTTGTTTCAACACATTGCAAATACAGGGGTCTTGTGTTTTCAAATGGACATGATGCAGTTAAAATGCCACATACCGGTTCCACACCTTATATCTTATAGCTCCATTCTCTGTTTAGACAAGGAGTACTTCTACCGATTATAATAAGCACATGGACTAATGTGATTTGGGGGCCTTGTAAGCCACATCTTTGTTAGTTTTAAATTCCACCACTTTATGTATGAAATTGTGGTAATTTTATTCATTTCAGAAAGTGCTCCACAATTATGCTGTGTCCGTCTGAACCCTTTCAATTAAGCCAATTAAGCCCTGTTTGCATTATTATTTCTGTTATAGACAGAGGATTTAATTTTATCAATTTCTCTCCTAATGGCCAAATCATACACGTACCAATTATACCTAAAATCACACCTTTCTCTTACCTTGTTCTATCTTGAGCCTCTTCCTGGCCTTTCTCAAATGCTATTAACAATTATTTTTGAAAATACAGGAAATAGTCTGGGCCATTCCAATAATATTGAAACTTTGGCAAGTTTATAAATAATCGTTTTCTCCCTTTTATGTATTCCTGATATTTAAGCCATAGATTATTTGGGTTTATTGTCACCCTCTAGTCATTTCACAAGAATCCTCTTCTTAATTTTTTAAAATATTTATTTATTTATTTTAGACAGAGAGTGTGTGAGTGGGGAGAGGGGTAGAAAGAGAGAGAGAGAATCCTCAAATAGGGTCCCTTCTGAGTGCAGAGCCCAACGGGGGCTTATTTCACAGCCCTGAGATGACGACCTGAGTTGAAACCAAGAGTCAGACGCTTAACCAACTGAGCCACTCAGGCACCCGCCTCTTCTCAACCTTTGTAATACAGAATTTGTACCTTAGAAGACAACCTTAATCTCCCTGGCCTAGGCACTCCACTTGCAGTAGGACTTCTGACTTACTTTGACTTAATAACTAAGCAAGATGGTGTGAGAAACTCACTCAACATATTATATGATCCCTTCTCTGCATAGCAGAGAATTCCAGAAAATACAGACATGACACATCGAGCAGTAGCCATTTCATTAGGATATGTCAGCTATTTTCCCAAGTTATTTAATTCTGTTTCGCCTTCTCTTCCAGGTGTAAGTCTCTTTCATTCCTCCCCGTTGCCCCCCTCCCCTTATTTTCTTCATACCTTGTTACACCTGAACTTTCTCTGTTGTTTTTATCTCCCGGAGCAGCTTCCATTGGGTTCCCAAGGTGTGTACTCGGTGCCATACTTTGGGCTGTCTCCCTACATTGAGAACAATCTCCTACCCTGACACCCTCCGTCTTCATCTTCAGTGAGCCTCATTTCTGCTAGGAACTATATCTGAACCAATTTTCCTACCCAGCTGCATTCTCCTGGCTGTTCCTATGAATGCTGTTTTGGCCCAACCCAAGTGCCAGCACTTTAGGAGAAAGATACTACATGTTTCCATTTCTTCTTCTAAAGCAGCATGTTTGATTCTAAAAATAATACCTACCTTCAATATAAGAATTCTGAACTCAGTGTCAGAGACTTTCACCCAAACCATTGCCAAAGTCAACTCCCATCATTCCTTCAGGTATTTCTTTCCACTTTTCTAGAAGTTCTAGGACCCAAACCCCCAGAAGGTGAAAAGCAAGGATAGATATTTCTTATAATAAAAGGGTAAGAAAATCCATTGCACACATCATATGGGTCATTTTGTGCTAGCAGCGAAAGAACTGACTATTCTTAAGATATAAAAATGAAAAGATGGGTGATTTAATAAAAGTTCTGAGGCTTCACTGGCCTTATCTCCCATCCTTTTTATTTTCAGAGATATTTTGAAGGGAGTTCACACAATAGTAATGATCCATCATCAGTTTGGTGCTCTAAAGCTCAAGCTGTCCAAAAGTTTTCCATTGACATTTCATCTTTAAGAAGAGTAATTACTCCAATTATTCTCCAAATTTTGGATTCCTCTATAGTATGCGCACAAAGCCAAAAGCGTTACTTGTCATATGTTGTGTGCATGTATATGTGTGTATATATATAGGTATAATGAAATATATATATTTACCAAATATCTGTATTTACCAAAGATAGGTAGATAGATATCAAAGAGAGTGTTCCCAAGGAATTTTCATTCCTTTTACACTTAGGAAGAAAAAGGCCTCAACATTTTCGAGGGTTGTCTATAGTATTTCGTTTTTATGGAAACATTAGAAAGAGAGAGCCAATTATGCAAGACTCCATTTAATTTTGATTGCCTTACAATACAAACTGCTGAGGTTTTATAGGCTCCCACTAAAGAAAGAAAAAGACTTACCACCTAATTCCAGATATCTTGTGACTTATGAACCTTCAGACATAAAATCATTGAGTCTCCAGGGCAAGAAAGAGCCTAAAGTGGAAACAAGAAAATCAAGCTAGTCAGTAATGAAGATCAAAACTAAAAACGTTCATTCCTGAATAAGCCTTTTTTTTTTCTTCAACTTTTACATTTGTCCTTTTTTATTTATTTGTTTGAGTCTACTTACATCTGGTCAGAATCTCCTTGTTGTTCATTTCTAGTGGTTTTTCTAGCCCAGCTAACAAGGAAGATACGTTATTTACCAGGCCAATGGTAGGACTCAATTTAAAAAAAATTAAAATAGTTACATGTTATTTATTAAGTTAAACAAAGGTCACCCACTCAAATGCCTTCAGGAGCCTAACTGACAGTCTATTATTTCCCACAATGGCAAGAGAGCATTCGTTCACGTTCACACGGCACCCCACGTTACTGCTGGGCTGGGATCCACCGCCATAAGAGCTGCTACAGCCGGTAAGGTCAACGTGTAAAGCAGCCCAGGATGAAACAGTGTGAAGCAGAGGTGCCTGACATCCACAGGAGGACACAGAACCCTGCAATCAAAGCAAATGCGTGTCTGCAACCTGAGTTTTGGATCCCAGGTCACCAGTTTATGATATCACTCCAGAATTAGGAAGTCTTTATCAACGGAAAACTGAATTGCATCTCCCATTATATTAGAATTACTATGTTTCAGTGTTATGTCTGCTTTGGGAGAATGTTTAAAATTCCTTTTTGATCACCTGATATAAGGAGAATTTTTAAATCCAAAGACAGTACAGCAGTGAGGTCCATCCTATACCAAAAGCAGATGAGTCACTACACTTTCTATTATGGAAGTGTAATCTTTGTTCCCACAGCAACACATAATAACAATGAAGGTATTATTTAGTATAAAACCTCCAATGCTTCTTTGTATCTTCCTCCTGTCCATACCTACCCAATGATTGTTCAATGAGATGTAATCTCGCTCAATCTTCTTCCGTCTCCAGGAAGGCATGGTGCTTGCCTACAAAAAGGTCATAGTTTGGAGAAGTAACATACATGTACACAAAGGACTGTAATAGGAGAAATATGGCATTGCTACACGAGTTGTTTTTAAAACGTGGTAAAGGGTACAGATAAAAGGGAGACACTCAGTGATATAAGAAAGGCATTGAAATGGTCCTTGAAGACAGACCAGCACCAAATTATGTCAGGAAAGAGCTGATTGGCATCGAGCTACACAGAACAGCCGTGTTAATGAGGCATGGAGACTGGAACCACTGTGAGCATTTGGCAGTGGATAGCCAGATCACAGCGACCATGTGGGCAAGTAAGTGGGACAATGGGATTCTAAGAGAGATGGGTTGAGCTCTTTCCTCACTGACTGCTCCATCTCACACTCCATATCTTTGTTCCTCCTCATCACCTGCCCCCATTTCAGTAATAGAGCCCAGAGCTCAGTCCTTGGACCTCTTCCACTGTCCACTCATATCTTTTATTCTCATGGCTTTAAGCACCACCTTTATTCCGATGACTTCATGGTTTGTGTCTTCAGTACATGACCTGGACTCCACACATGCACATTCCAATTGCCCATAGACCATCTAGACCAAGAAGTCTAACAGGCATCACAATGTTGAGTCCTAAAACCGCCTGGTGTTCTTTGCAGGTCTACTCCTCCTCCAGCCTTCCCCACTTCTGGTTGATTTCCTTCCAGCGGCTCAGGCCAAAAATCTTGGGTTCATCCTTGACTCTTCTTTTTCTCAACCCACAGACAATTACTAGAAAATCCTATTGACTCTACTCTCATATTACACCCAGAGTTTGACCATTCCTCCTCACCTTCTCTGCTACACTCTAGACAGAGCCATATCATCTCTCACCTGGATTCCAACATCCTCCCAATAGACCTCCCTGCTTCTGCCTTCCCCTCCTACACACATGGGATTCTTAGTGCAGGATCCACAGTGATTCAGTTAAACTGCAAAGCAGATCATGCTTTCTTTGACTCGCAATAGTGAAAACGGCCTCGACTTGCTCACAGGAGAGCCCCAGATTCCTCCAATGGCTGGGCAAGCTTTCGTTCCCTCAACTACAGCCAAAGTGGCCTCCTTGCTGCTCTTACAGTCCCTACCTCATGGCCTTCATGTCGTCATTCTGTTCACCTTGAAGGTTCTTCCTCTGGACATCCACAGCTTCTCGGTTTCTTATGCCTTTTGCTTATAGGTCACCTCCCTACTGAGGCTTCCCTGACCACCCTGTTGAGAATGGCATCCTCTTTGATTTTTTTTTTCCTTTTTGCACTTATCATGTGTATTTCATTTATTTATCATGTTTATTCTCAGCCTCCCTCTTTGATGTAAGCTCCAAGAGGTCAGAGATGTTTGTGGGTTTTGTTCATTGTTGTATCTCCGGCATCCAGGACAGTGTCTCTTATGCAATAGGAAATCAATAAATATTTGGTGACTGACTGCACAAAGAAGAACCTTAAGTGGTTTCAGGCAATGAGAAACCACTGAAGATGTTTGAGTTGAGTCTGAAGAAAAGGAAATGAGCAACAAGTCTTTGCTGAAAACTTGCACTGTATCTTTGGGGCACAAATGGCATTTCAGGGGCAACTGTTCAAAAACAAAATATTAGAAAAAAATGCCATGACTTCCTCCCCTGACCCATATTGATTGCATCCCTGTTTTCTCTGACTTGATAAGCTTATCAAGACAGCGTGGCATTATGGAAAAATTAAGGATACTGGGGTAAAAAAAAATACCAAGTTAAATTTCTGATTCTAATAGTGTCAGTTTCATCTATAAGATAGAGGTTATAATAAAAATTTTTTATTATGGGTTATAATGATTAGTACTTATTACTAATATATACTAATGTGTATAAAAGATCTGGCAGATAGTAGGTATATACAAAATCTTAGCTCCTCTGGTTTAATAATTAATTAGAGCACAGCCAGCCTCTTAAACTTACCTGCCTATTTTTTCATACTCTATTCACTAAAATTCTTGCTAATGTTATGGGTAGAAATTATCAACCAATATTTGACTAACATGCTCAGCAATAAAATGTGCCTGCTGTACGATTCCTTCTGCTATGTTTCATTAATTTTTCTATGATCCAAGCTTTCAAATTCTGCATCCATCTCTGACTATCCCATCAACTCCCAATCTTTTTCAGTCCCTGGGGGGAAAAAAAAAAACTACTTCATCAAGAGCTTTATTGAATTAAAAATGCATTCATTTTTTACTCTGTATTTCGTTCACAAAGAAAGCTTTAAAAATCAAATTTAAGACTAAAAAAGATTGGAATCACCACATCCCACTCCAAATTGCCCATATAATTTCTTTATTAGGCAAAGTAGACCAGTTCAGTGGTTCTTGAACTTTTTGGTCTCAGGACCCCTTTACATTCGTAAACATCATTAAAGACTCCCAAAGAGCTTTTGTTTATATGGGTTATACCGACTAATATTTGCTACATGAGAAATTAAAAGAGACATTTTTTAACCTAAGAATACACAAAGAGACATTTCATTAGACATCAGAGCAATGCCATCATCACACAAAGCCTGCAGAAAGCTCTGCTCTGCAATCATGAAAGGAGAGTGAGAAAGACAAACAGGAATTTTGTTTAAAAATATTAATTTTTATTTGATTGTATGATTATGAGATTTGTTTTTATGGTTATGAGAATTGTTTTTACCTGCCAAAACCTCTGAAAGGGCCTTAGGGATACCTCGGGGTTCCTGAACCACAGTTTGAGAACCACTTGCCTAATTTTTGTTTGGTAACACATCAACCCCAATCTTTCAATGACTTAACATAATGAATATTTATTTTTACTCACATAAAGCCCACTGTGGCCTGGACAGGTCTTGTGCATCTTATAGCTACACCACCTGAAAGATGTGGCTTCATCTCAGCAAGGGAAGGGGCATCTAGCTGGCTCCTAACTGTGCTCATCCAAAAGCACACATGTCACATCTACACATAATTCATGTGCCAGAAGTAGTCACATCAATATCTGGTGACTGAATGTACGAAGCAGAACCTTAAGTTGGTTCAGGCAGTTAGAAACTCCTGAAGATGTTTGAATTGAGTATGAAGAAAGGGTAAAGAGCAAAAAGTCTCTGCTGAAACCTTGCATCATATCTTTAAGGTAGAAATGACCCCAACCCACTGCAAGGGAAGCTGGCAAACTAGAAATCCACTGATTTACTTTAAAACTTCCGCATGGAACACCCTTCTCCAAATACAGTGTTTGGAATCAGCACATCTAAGTTCCATTCAGTCTGTTGAGCAGAATGTAGATTCAAGGCATTCCGTCAGATGGTGACCAGAGAAGTGAAAGACACTTTCGGTGCAGGGATAAAGAACATGAAGAAGGGAATGGATCCAGTTACAAAGTCATCACAATCTATGACTTTTCTGATTTAGTGAGCACTTACTATGTACATGCCAGCGGTTGTATTTTTTGTCTCATTTAATCCTCACCAAAACCTCATGTGTTGGAGCACCTGGGTGGTTCAGTGGGTTAAGCCTCTGCCTTTGGCTCAGGTCATGGTCCCAGGGTCCTGGGATTGAGGCCCGCATCGGGCTCTCTGCTCAGCAGGGAGCCTACTTCCCCCAGGTCTCTCTGCCTGCCTCTCTGACTACTTGTGATCTCTCTCTCTGTCAAATAAATAGATCTTTAAAAAAAAATCAAAACAAAACCCTCATGTGTTATGCCATTATTTATGTCCATTTTTAAGCTGGAAAAATTGAGACACTGAGAGATTTGAATAATTTGTCCAGGGTCCTCTGGCTACCACAGGTTGGAGCTAGGACTTGAGTCCAGATCTTTGGACGTAGGACAGCATTTTAACCATGTGGGCTCATAGTACTGTCTCCCTCAGCTATCTTTTCCTCGAGAAAATCCTTCATCATCACAAATGATGTTTCATCAGATTAACTTCATCCCCCAAACTGGGTGAGGGACATGTGACCTAACTACTACAGGCCAACAGTGACATGGATGTCACTTGGAAAATCAGAATACCGGTAATGGCTGTGTCTTTGTTAAATCTCACTCACTATGTTTTCACTGCTTCCCTTGGGAGGTCAAAGCATGGAACGTAAAGTGCATGGAGTACTGGGTTCTAGACCCATCTCTGCACGCGGCGAGTCCTGCCACCTCTCCATGCACTGTTTCCTCATTTTTAGAAATGAGGAAACATAGGAAGTGCAGAAGCATGAGAATCAGACAGATCTATGCTAGATGCCAGCAGTGTCACTGTTTCTGGGAGCTTGGCAAAATATTTAAATTGTCAAGCTACCATTTCTTTATCTGTACAATGGAATCAATAATGAGGTCATTTAAATATAAAGTGAGATAATACATGGGAGGAAACCTTGAAGGTACATGCACCAGGCCCACATCTCCCAACTCTACCCATTTCATCTGTTCCCTTCCTGTGTGCTTCAAATAGCATGCCAACATCTGATCCCACACAAACACTGGGAGATTCCATTCTAGTCTTTCACTCAGATTAATGCATCTGCAACCGCTCACTGGGGCATCTACCTTGGCAAATGTAAGAAAGACCCATTCACAGACAACCATTACATAATATTAATGTTTCATTTTATAGAAAGTTTTTTTTTTCATACTTTTCAAACAAACTGAAACACACATCAAGGCAGGATTTTTTCTAAGAAGAAAATGCACAAAACTTAGAATGCAGAGTTTCGTTCTGATTTGCTTAGATTATCCACTTCCTTTATTTGTGAAACAAGTAAGAGTCCATGTAATATGCTGTTTTACAGGAGGCAAAATGTTGAGAATCAGTGCAAACTTTTTGTAAAGCTTTTTGTTAATATGTGTCAAGAGCCTGAAGTTACTCCAGGAAGTTCTATCCTCAGTAAAGAAAGTAATCATAAATATGGAAAAGACTTTATATACAAAGATGTTCAACACAGGATTATTTAAAGTAGTTAAAGTGGTGTAATCTAAATTCTCCAAAACTGGGAACTAGATATGCAAATGAGGATAAATTCCAAGTA
This sequence comes from Mustela lutreola, assembly GCF_030435805.1. Lineage (NCBI taxonomy): Eukaryota > Metazoa > Chordata > Mammalia > Carnivora > Mustelidae > Mustela > Mustela lutreola. The sequence continues at coordinate 81,359,380 of NC_081299.1, read as the reverse complement.
TGGTATTTTATGATGTATATGAAGATTTATGATGATACAGTATATAAATTAGGAACACATTTAGCTGCCAATAACAGAAAAACCCTACCAACCGTAGCTCTAACAAAAAGAGGTTTATTCTTCTTACATAACAAGAGGCCAGGGGGGGCAGTGGCTGCTATTTTTAGCATAGCTGCTCAGTGATAACAACTGAACCCAGGTTCTTTCCAGTGGTTCGGTATGTCACTGACAAGCCTTAACTTTTTATCCTTATGCTCATTGCCTCACAGTAGTAAGATGACTTCTATGGCTTCAAGTATCACTCACTGTTTTCAGGGCAGGGACCAGGGGAAAATGGTGGTATCAGAAATGTCTCCTCTTGTGCTGTCTCTTTCACCAGGAAGTGACACATTGTTCCCAAAAGACCCTCATTTGTGGCCCACCGTCCAGGGCTGTTTCTCACGGCCACAGGTAGCTTTCAGGGAGATTGAGCCAGTGGTTGTTGACCTTCCCTCCTCTCTAGCAGAGGTGGGAATGGCAGAAGGAAGTAGTCAATCAGCAGTGAGCAGGGGAGGGACTGAAGGCAGGTGGGAGGGAGAATGCAGAATGGGAAGCAGGTTGAAGCGGCCATATTGAAACACAGCAGTGGGTTGGGGAGGATAACTTTACAATCTTGTCCCAGCCTTAGGGTCAATGTTTGAATTCTCCCAAGGTGAGGGACTAAAGAGAAGGCTGCTTCGAGGGAACCTTTAAATGGAAGCTGGACAGTGAAGCTGATGGACAGCTGTTTCTGTGCCAAAAGGGTTCTTTATTTTTACAGAATTTTCAGCTAAATATCTCACTGTGGGAATCTCTCCAATCTGTAAGGCATCCTGGAAGTGTAATGTAGTATAATATGGTGGTTAGGACCAGGTGTCGGAATATGACAGACAGGAACAAATCCTAATGCAGCCACTTACTCACTGTGTGACCATGGGCAAGTTACATACCTTCTCCGAGCTTCAGTTTCTTTTTCTTTAAAATGTAAAAATAACAACAGTAACACAATTATTATTGTTGTTGTTGTTAGTTATTATAGAAATAACTACCTTACCTTTTCATTCTGAGGATAAATATGACCAGGAAGTTAAAGCACATAGCTATATACTATAACAAGTCAGCTGATCTTATTTGAGATAGATATTAATTTATCAGCTGCCAGAAAACAAGTAAGAGAGCAGACTAAGCTGAAGAAGAATTTTAGCAAAGGATGATAATAATAGCTAACACTGTTGAGACTACATCGGGGAGTGTTTTACTTGTGTAACCTCCCTGAATTCCCATCACGAATGGTGTGGTGGTACATTAGTCAGGTTAATGTAGATTATGCTGTAGTAGAAATCACTCCCAAATCTCAGTGGCTTTGTAACTACAGAAATTTATTTCTCATTCACACAAAATCATACAATGGGTATGAGATGTGAGCAGCAGCACTCCAAGCTGCTTTGATTGTTTGGGAATGTGTAGCTGTGGTCACTGAGGCAGGGCATACTAGCCCTGTTTCTAGCTTCTGTGAACTTGATGTTTTAACTCCTGCCCTACATGCATATAATGGACATGCCTTGTTCTGGGAAACCCAGCAATATGCCTGAGTTACCTTGCTTTGGCCTCCTGTCTCTCTTGTCACCCTCTCCTTGGGAAGCATCCTCCTCCTGAGGGCACATTCTCAATTAAAAACCAATCAAACACCCCTACAACCACCTCTTCTGTCAGGCACTCACACCAGGACCACTATCCACTTGCCCTAATCACTCCAGGGCCAGAAATCAGACAACTAGGGATAGCTCCTATGCCCTAAGATCCGCTGAAGTAATTCAGAATAGCCAACCCTAGGCCTACCTACACTGCCTCGCTCATTCCTTCCTCTGCAAACCACAAAAAAGGCTCTTGTCCATAGTTCCTTCCTCTCTTTCTGCCTTGGGATGCACTCTAGGGCTTCCGATGTAAACTCACGTGGCACAGTGTATGTCTCTTTCTCCTGAGAACCAGGAATAGTAAATTATCTTTACAATTTATCTCTTGGCCTTAGTATACCTCAGATTTTCTGTTCATACACTATATTTTAAAACGCAGGAAAGAAAGAATATGGAAAACCACACTTAAGACCTTGAATGCTTCCCTCCAGACAAGTTCATGCCCATCTGCACAAGGATGAAGAGGCACAGTCCTCCCATGTGTGCACAGAACACACAATGTTCACATTGTGTGAACAATGTGCTTTCGACTGTGCTTTCGACTACCACAGGTGGATTTGTAGCCAATGTCAGAGTAACAAACAGTGAGCTTTCACACAGTTGGGGGTGTCGGGGATGGAAACAGGCCTACATCTGACCCACGGCCCTTAGAGACCCACAGTCCTTAGAGACCCTCAGGTGAGCCAATGGGCAAGTTAGCTTTACACTTACCATTTAGCCCTTTTGTTCATTTTGCCAAGGGTTTACCTTTGGTACCAAGGAAGCCCACCAAATCCACAGATTCTCTGTGACCTACTTGAATGCATTTTTATCACACTGTCAAAATAAAAATTTGGTATCTTTCCCTTTTCAAATTCCTAGGAACCTAATAGTCTTCCACAAGGTTTCAAAAATAATTGCCAGCTGGCTTGCACTCCTTCCATTCTCTCCTTTTGTACTCTGCAGCGAATTTCCTACCCTGGGCATTCTGAGACACCTTGCTCCTCCGTGCTCTTCCCTCACTGACTATTATTACCTTAAGTATTCTTCTTGCTATTACCTTTGTCACCAAGCCTGTTCCTAAGACAGGCCAGGCCTTCTGTCCTTTTTCTGTAATTTCCTATTTGCTCTTTTTCCCTGTTAGGAAGCCAGTCCACATTTTCTTTTTGTCAATTTCTTTTTTCCTTTCTCATATACCTTCAAAATGCTCTTTTTCTCTTCTGTGACTTTCCTCCTTACCCCCTTACAGTGGCCATGCTATGGGCCTGCCTCCACCCACTTTGTCCTCACCTGTCTTGCTTCCTTCTCTGCCACTGTCATTTCTCATGCACGCCTTTTCCACGGTCCACTTCCCATTCTGATGTCTTTTAAAACATCTCCCCTTTCTCTACTTATGTTTCTGTTAGAAATTATTATAGCATTAAGTCATTAAAATCTGTATCACTTAGCTGTGTCATCTTACTGCCGCCCTGTCAGAGACCTTTGCTATAACAATATAATGGAAAATTACTCTCATGCATACAGTGAAAAAGAGAGGGGCAAAGTGACAGGAAGAGAAAACAGAGACTGAACATAAAAGTAAATTACAAAAGGTCTGCACAAAGCGAATGGAAGAATGAAACCATCAATCAATGAATTTTTCAATGTAGATGGTCAATTCAAATCATTCTGGTAGGGAAAAAAGTAGGCAGGCAGGCGGCCGGCAAGCAGGCAAAAACTATCCAAACCCTTGTCCCTCCTAATGTCATTTTCTTCCTAAATTATTTCCTCAATTTATCCTGGGTTTATTAATTTATGTAATACATACTTACTGTGTACTGGCGGTGTGCCTGGTAGAAAGGAGACATACTCTCCATTTGCACGTACCCCAGAAACTCTGGGCAAGAAAAAAACTTTCTAATCTGGAGAAAGTTTGAAATGACACCTTAAAGATGAGATGACACATGAAAACTCTGAAAAGTGATCCTTTAATCCACAGAGGGGGAAGAGAACTGGAGGCTGATAGTACTGCTCACAGAGGTAGTTCTTTAGCTGGGCTGATGTGCTCACTGGCCAGCCTCCATTTGGATTGCCTGGTGTCCATGCCGTGTAGGGTATTAAACATGTTTAATGCCACCCGGGCCTCAGATGATTCTTACATGTAGTTATCTGAATGAGGACAACTGTTCAGGTAACTATCTAACCCTAGAGTCAAGGATTGTGGCGGAGAAACTATCTAAACAGAACCTTGTACATGATCATCACAGTGAGACGGATCCTGGCTAGGAGTGCTACATCTAACACAATGGGAATACTGACTAGTGTTGTCGTCATCTCTGGGAGTCACTGGGACTTCAGGTGTGGGGCAAGAGAGCCCACAGAACAGGCATTTGTTTGGAATAATTAGAGGAAGTTACATCTGGATCTGGGGGCATGGTCTCCAGGGGGTGGGCTCCTAAATCCTTTCCTCTAACACTCCGTGGGAGAGAACTGAAGTGGGACTGAAGTGGGACCCCCTGCATGACACCTGGATAAGTTGGATAGGCCAACACACAAGGCTGAACTGAAAGGTATCATGTGCCCTCCACAACGGAATGCCTTGAGCAGGGGTTAGCAACAAGCTAAGCAGCACTGTGAATTTTAGCCTCTCTCACGAGAGAGGGGTACAATTGTTTCATTCCTGTTCTCAGGTTGTTGAGAACAGAAAATTTACCTGTCCTTCTCCAACTTGCCTCTGTGTCTGGTGTTTGCTTTGTGAAGAAATTGCTGTGGGGGCTCACAAGCCATGCTACCCTGGCTGAACAGCTACTGTAGAGAAAAGAGATGGCTTCTACCCCCAACTGAGGACAGCATCTTGCTTTCAAGTTGACATTAAACTTCAAATTGTCCAGAGAGTCTTGAAGGCAAGTGCTTCCAGATCCCCATTGGCACCTTAAGTGGCCAGATGAGAACTCCTCGAAGGCACTCCTTCCAGCCCAGAGTGATCTTGGCTGCTTGAAGCAGAAATACACAGCCCTTACCATGGAACCATGTCTTTCATATATCCCACCATTCTGATTCCCAAACCAGTAAACAGATTTCAGGGATCAAGGAACAAATCTCTCTCAGAATGTCCAAGTCAGGCTGGGGTTACTGCCACCTGCTTATAGGAACACAGCAATGTGCAGGAACAAAAGTCCCTGGGCAATGGTATTTTAGAGATAGGGATTGGGGCACAATCTCTAATTGTCAAAAATCAGAGCGAACAAATTGGCTCAATAAATGGCCAGAAAGTATCTGCCAGATCCAATGATTCATTTACCCAACTCATTCATTTATTCAACAAATATTTATAAAGCCAGATATTCGCTAAGTGCTTGGGACCCACCCACGAATATTACCAATGAATGTAATAAACAACAAGCATAGTAACAGTAAGGAGCATAAACATTCATTTTATAGTATGGTAAAAGTCTTAAGTACTATACAAGAAAAAGAAAGCAGAGTCATACAAGATAACTGTGATTAGGAGGACAGGCTGCAATATTAAATCGGAATAGACTGGGAAAGTTAAATTGGAATGAGGAAAAATGATGAGATTGCACTCTTCGCAACATCTCTCTTCCAAACATCTGTGGATGTGGCTGTTTCCCCAGCATCTATCCATTCTCCTCTCAGTAACTGCTCCAGGTTTTACACAGATATATCCATACCCTGCCATGCAGCCCTTCTGGCCCATGAAGAGAACACGTGTCTCAGGCCCAAGGACAATCAATGAATCAATGTAACCCTTCTTCCAAACCTAGTTATTGACTCAGGGGCGTGCCCTTGACCCAATCAGAACTATAGATCTGAAGAAGCTATTTTATAAGGGATCCTAAAAAAAAAAAGTCCTCATTTCCTGCCTCTTGTAATGGCAGCCTGATGTAATCTCAGTAACCTTCTTGGGCAATTTGCAGTGAAGCAGCTGGACCAAGAACTGTATCAGCACACAGAGTCAGAGTTCAGAAAATCCCAGAGGGCCAGACCCGGAACCCAGATCAAATCATGCCTCCCCGGGATGCTTTGATACAATAAGCCAATGAATCCACTTTCCGACACAGACCAATCAAAGTTAAGTTGTTTGTTACTTGCAACCCAAAGCATCTTAGCCCATACACCAGACCAAGAGCTACTACGCACAGAAGACCCACCTCATGGACACACGTGAAAAGTCTTAGTCCAGCTTTCCTATCCTAAATTTAACATCTCTGTATTAAAGTCACAATTTAGAGACAAAAAATCAACATTTTTTGTGAGTCACAGAGAAACAACTTGTTAAATCAGTAAAAGAGATACTTCCAGAAAACTAAAAATAGTAGAATATATTGCATTAGAAATGAAAGGTGCAGATGTTAAGGCAGGCTCAGGAGGATCAATTCTAAGGTAATTTAGGGGAAGGAAATGACAGACGCTCTCGACCTCCAGCATAGTAAATAGTTTCTTGATTCCCTCTTAATGAAAATATCACACATTCTCATTTCTTTTCTGCAATATGGTCGATGGATTTTTTTTCCTGCCCTCTTTTTTTCCTTTTCCTTTTTGCATAGATTTGGTATTTTTGTTTTTAATAAAAGTGGAGGTGTTTCTGAGAATTTCTATTGCAACAGCAGGGCTTGAACTTCAGGACAGCTGAAAGGAAGAGTGTGTGCTGTTTCCATGGAAACCGTAGCAGTATAATGTCAGGTACTAAGAGACATCAAGAATGAAGGGATAAAATCCCTGCATCATTTTAATAAACACGTCCTACTTACCGCTATTTAACCACAGTCGGCATTCATATGCTCTATCTCTTAATAGCCACTCTTCATAAATTTCTTTGGACCACATCTAACCTTTCTAAGTTGGTCTTGATTATGCTGCTAAGTAAATAAAGATGAAAAGAATGCCCTTCATTAGACTATTATAAATGCTTTATTATTCTGAAAACTCATTAGCCATATATATATGTTTTAATTAGAAAATGGTACTACGGGGACTCAATAATAAGGGTTCATGGAAACCGACAAAGACAAACAAGTAAATTAAACAGGGCTGACATTTTGTCCTTACTTCCTCATCTTAAAGTACACACTTTGTTCTGGGTTATTTGTGGTAGAAAAAAATAGATAAATAAACGAAACAGTTCTTACCCCAACCCCCTCTCTTACTGATGCTTCTCCCCTCAAGTTTAATTTCCAAAAGTATCCTGTCTGGCAGCAAGAAAACTAACTACCTCCAAGCTTCCAGTCTCCCAGGCAGCAAGGGATGGAGCCAAATGCTTATGAGCCCGGCCCTGGGTTTAGTGCCCTAGATTAGTGAACGGCGCTCTCTAGGGAGGCGGCCTGGTGAGGTAAACGTCTCCCAAGGCTTCATTGCAGCTTCCTGGTCTTCTCTCGCTCTCCGCAGCTCCCCTCAAACAAGGGGTCAGTTCTCAACTGCTTCCTCAAAGCCTGGCCTCCACACATCCGTCAGCCATCAAGAAGGCAGAAGGGCAAAGGAGGATCAAGAAGGGCAGAAGGAAGCAAGGAAAGAGAGGAAGAGGAGGAAAGGAAAGAAAGGGGAGGGGAGGAGGCAGGACAGCGCCATAAATCAGCTGGAGGGAAGAAAGACTGAGGCTTTCTCCACTCCATCAAGGACCCTTCGAAAGGACACTGGTTGGGAGGAATGATTTGTATGCAGTCCTATACGGAACCCCTTTATTTGTCTCCCAAACTCAGGGAAGGGAAATTATGCCGAATTTCAAATAAAATGAAATAATACTCCATTAGGGCCAGTGAACGGAACTCTGGCAAGCAAGCTCTGCCTGTATCGTGGCCTAAGAAATGATAAACACTGAAGGGAAAAGGAACCTTTTCTCCTTTTAGAAGATGAATTAGAATAGAAAGTAGTAAGCCTCTGGTAGTTAAGGACTTCACAAAGCCACGTGGGATTCACAGCCACAGCCAGAAGGCCATTCGCTGTGTGATAACTGGTGAGCCACAGAATGAGGGGCTGGTGTGCCCGAGGGGAGTCCTGAAGACAGGAAGTAGCAAATAGGACAATAAAGCTCACACAATCCTTAGAAGTACTCCCCAGGGACACCTGATCCAGAGAAGGGATGCATGGAGCTGAGGCCCAGCGAGTCTGTGATTAAGGAATGTGATTCAGAGTTTAAGATCTGGATCCCCTTTCCTTAAGTCAATTCCTCCTGTTGGATTCTGCTACAACCCAGAAAAAAACAGGAGGTTAATCATCACCAGGCCCAAGGGAACCAAAAGACTGAGAAGCACAATCCTGCCCCCAGGAGGTCACAGTGGAGATGCCAACAAGAAAATTCCTTGTGGGATCCAGTCACCACTATCACCACACACACACACACACACACACACACACACACACCACCCCACACACGCAGACACACACACAACCCACTCACTTGAAGCTAAGTTGCTCCAGGTTTTAGGTTTATAAGCGGCATAAAAATACTCAAAAGAGAGACTTAACTACAAATAAAATCCCCAAAGATGATCTGAAATCTTGTGGAATAATCTCACAACCTTTCAAAGAGACAATGAGCCTACATTTCATATAATCATCTGATTCTGCACAAAAGGTTCATGTTCAATATTAAATACTCTTTTGTGTTTTATCAATTTAGGGGCTCTGGAATCATGATGCCAGTAAAGCCAATCAACTTGGACATCAATAATCTGGTCCTTTGATCTCCCATAATGTCTGTTAGTTTAGAATATACAAATGACCTTCAGATGGGTTTCCCTCTCCACCCCCACATGAAGATTCTCCTTCAAAACAAAGAAGTGACAATAGCAGAAGGTGATCACCATTCCTTGATCAGAAAACAAGAAAAGACAGTATTACAAAAGATACAGATCCAGCCAATTAACTGTAATATATTTCTTTAAGTGCCAAGACTTTATTAGAGTTGAATAATTCATTCAGTGCTCTTGACTTACCATATTCCCAAATCTGATCTGCCTCACTATGGTCTTACTATCTCAAGGAAGTTTCTATGGGAGAAAAGGATCCAATCTTATTGACCACAACCACAGAGAATCTTAAATAAATATTTTAAGTAAAGCAGGATGAGACAAGCTTCCTGATCCTTAGGAAATGGGAGTCTTAGGGAATGGGAAGAGTAGGAGAATATAGTATCTATAGCTAATTTACCTAGCTTGATCTTGAGCAGCTAGTCCAGTTGTGGTCAGTTCTTGCCTAGCATGTTAAATTTGGCCTCTGACATTTCAGATGAACTGACACTTGAACAGCCACTTGAACAGCCAACTTGGGTTATGAACTATCGGGTTTGCCACAAGCCTTTATGGTCTAGCTCTGCCCATGTATTATTATCTGCCTGGCCTTTGCCATTATTCACTCAGCCCCAAGAACACCTGAAAACTGAGTCCTGGGCCCATTTAATAATTTGTTCAAGATCATAGTACGATGGAATCAACAAAGCATGTGTTTGCAGGAATAGGAGTGGAGATGGGTGATTACAGGACTCTCCTAATCTCTTCTTCATCCACAGATGATGTGAGTAACTAGAGCTGAGCAGGGAAGTCACAGCCAAAGGAAGAAGTGCTTCTTTCCCTTCCTTTTCTCTCTTGCTATGGACAGAGTCAGCAACACCACCCTTCCCACGCACTGCCCCAAATCCATATGTTGAAGTCTTAACTGCTAATTTGATATATTTGGAGATGGGCTTTTGAAAGGTAATCAGGTTTTGATGAGATTGAGATAGATTTGCTATCCAAAAGTGGAATACTGCTGTAACAAACACTGAGACACATGGAAGTAGCTTCAGAACTGGATGATGGGTGAAGGCCAGACAAGTTTCGAGATGCATGCTAGAAACATGGATAATTAAGGACAATTTTGGGGGAGGTCTCAGATGGACATGAGGGACGTGTTACTGGAAATTGGATGAAAGGCAGTCTTTGTAATAAAGTGCATACCATTGTTTTGTGGAAGAAAGAACTTGCAAGCAATGAAACTGGATATTTAACTTTGGAGATTTCTAAGCAAAGCGTTGAAGAAGCAACTTGAAGCCTCTTGACTGCTTAGAGGAAAATGTGAGAAGAGAAATGAAGAGGAAGTGAAGAAGGAAGTGTTAAGCAAAAAGGAACCTAAAGGTTTGGAAAATTCTCAGCCTGTCTATATTGAAAAAAAAAAAAAAAGGAGGGAAGGAAAGAAAAGCAAGCATGTTCAGAACAGAACACCAATAGCCAGGCTCAATAAAAAGAAACCAGGATTATACCAGCAAAGACATGCCAGTTTGAACCAACGGAGACAGAATGCAGGACAGGATGAAGGAAAACTGTCAGATTTCTTGGATTTTATCAGGTGGGACCATAAGTCTATTGAGCTATAAACATGCACCGTTACTTAAGGAGGGGGGAGAATGACCCTGAAAGGGATTCAGAGGTTATGACATTGCTTCTCCCACCAAAGTCCGGGGTCAGGGCTGGTTCCTCCTAGCTTTCAAAAGATAGGGGACTTCTTCTGTTCCTGGGGCCAGGGTTCGCCTCGTCCAGTGTCTCCCCAAAGGGAAGGGCAGGGCTGCCCACAGAGCTGTGGGAGGGGAGCTGCCACCAGCTTTGGCCCAGAAAATGAGACCTCGAGCTGAAGAGGATTCTTTTCAAGCTGCGAGTTCCAATGGAATTTGCCTTGCTGGATTTTTGACTTGCTTGGGAACCCATCACCCCTTTCTTCTTTCCAATTTCTCCCTTTGGAATGGCAATATCCATTTTATGCCTGTCCCACCGTTGTATTTGGAAAGCACAGAACTTGTCTAGTTTCCCAGACTCACAGCTAGAGAGGAATTTTGCCTCAGGATGAATCATATCACACATCTCCTCACCCATATCTGTTTTAGATGTTATTTAGATGACACTGGACTTTAGATTTTAGAGTAGATGTAATAGTGGGGGCTGTGGGGATGCAATGAATGTATTCTCTATGTGAGAAGACCATGAATTTTGGGGGGGCAGGGTCAGAAGGTTACGGACTGAATTGTCAAAAAATAATATAGCTATCACTCCACATCCAAGATTTCCTGAGCCAATTCACACACATACATCCCAGAGTTTGTGCAAAACCAAACTAGTCTATCACATCGAGAGCCTGGCAGAAATTCTGTTGGTAACATTAGGGTCCTAATTTTTTCCATAGGAGTATTTTCAATGGCAAATGTGTCCAATCATTTCTGAACCCTTGTCTCGTATTGAACAATGAAGTTTCAGTGTAAAAAGATCTTATTTTTAGTCATAATCATTATATTTACTTTTACAACCTAGCTTCTTTTCCCCCGGTATGGGAAATAGTCTGGATCATAGATCATCTTCTCAATTTTCAAACTAAAGATTAAAAAAAAAAAAAGGTTTAAAGGAAATTTTATCATAAGTACAACCTTAATGGAATTTGCACTTCTGACCTTTGAAATATGAATCCAAAATTTGACCTATCAGGCTACACTATTATTTCTTATTCTCCATAGTCCTGTCTACACACTGAAATCAGTTCTCAGATTGATCTTTCAGAGAGTTCTCCAAGGTCAACAAAACCTGAGATTACAAATAAAAAATTAATTTAAGAAATCAAATAACAAGTATCACTAGGGTCAGTACAGAGTCTTCCTTCAGTGGTCAGGGCAAATGGCCGGCAAAGCAGCCTTTCTATACTATTAATATAGTTTTGTATGTCTCTGTGTGTATGTGTGTGTGTGTGTCTGTGTGTGTGTCTGTGTGTTTGTGTGTTTGAGATAGAACGAAAGAGAGAGAATGAGAGAGAGGGAGAGAGAGAAGATTAAAAGGGAGAGGGAAGATTTCAATTTACTGGAAAATTGCTCTATCGATAAGGCACTCTTTAGAATAAGATGGCATTTGCAAAGTTGCAAAAACAGAAAGGACGGACATGTAATACAGGAGAGCACAAAACCAGGATGCTACAGATTTTTATTTACAGTTGAACAGTACAATCCTGCAGTTTGGGGCTGTGGCTGGCCTCTCTCACTTCAGTAATCAGCCTTTCTTCCAAAAGAACAACTTAACCTTATTTTTATTGTTCTATATGTTGTTTCTATCACACACAAAAAAATTCCAAAACTAAAACTTAAATGAAGATTAGGTATAGCAAAAAAGAGTCTTTACAAAGAAAAAAAAAAAAACAATCACTAACTGCATGACCATCTTCGCCAACAATGGCTCCCACTGCTGAATGTTTGCTGGAGCCTCCTGTTCTCAAACCGAAATTCATCCCGCCAGTGCTCATTTTTAGTTAGGGGTATGGCCTTCTTCTTATTACATATCATTATTTGAAAACTAAAAATGTAAGTGAATCTTAGGCTTCTCAAATCAGTTTTGCTTATAAACATGTTTTTAAATAGGTAAACTAGGTGCACCTGTGTGGCTCAGTTGGTTAAGAGTCTGCCTTTGGCTCAGGTCATGATCCCAGGGTCCGGGGATGGAGCCCCCAGTCAAGTCGGGCTCTATTATTCAGTGGAGAGTCTGCTTCTCCCTCTCATTCTGCCCGCCTCTCCCCCTGCTTGTGCTCTCAACCTCGCTCTCTCTTATATAAATAAATAAAATCTTAAAAATAAATAAATAGGTGAAGTAACTCATAAAAACCAGGTTTTCGCGGGGGGAGGGGTGTTATTGAATACATTGCTTAAAGGTCTTCATTCAGTACATAATGGAAACCCAAATGTAAAATTATTTTTATGAGGATTTTCTGTATTGATGAGTCACAAATTTTAAAAAAAAAAAAAAAAAAAAAAAAAGCCTACAGGGGCCATAAGGTGTCGGGAGCAACAATGAACAGGGTCTCCTTAGACCTCCTCCAGGGCCACCGCAAGAACAGCAAGTCGCTAACGTCAGTCAGGATCTCCAGCTGACCTCAGTCATTGAATTGGGCATCAGCCTACAGTGTGGTAAACCTCAGAAAGAAGGCACAATTTTTATTAGGGTTTACAGTTTGGCATTGAGGATTTATAGTATCTTGAATTCTACACCAATTTTATTTGTAATACTTTCATTCAGCATCACATTCTTATCAGCCTTGTCTTTGAAAAGTTCAACATTATATTATTGGTTCTAGTATTACTCAGTTCTTATTGATTTTTTCTTGTAATTCCAAAGTGGTGATTTTTTGAAAGTTTAGGGAATAGTTAGCATAGTGGCCTTGAGATCAAATCGCTCAGGCTCTGGATCCTAGTTCTGCTACTTGTTAGTTATGTGACCTTGGGGCTAATATTTCCCTCTCTATGTTTTAGTTTACTTATCTGGAAAGATGATTGGTATTAAAAAGCCATTGCTATGAGGCTTCAATCCTTAACAAAGTAGAGGGTGTTGTTCCCCAGCAATTTCTCCTCCAAAGACAGCTTGTCTTCTGTCAGCTCTTTACATGTTGGTGTGACTCAAGCTTCTGCATAAAGTCTTCTTTTCTTCCTCTGTGTTGACTCCTGGCTTGGAGATGGTGATTACGATGCACTCTATTTTTGTCACCCATTGTCCTTTCAACTTTCCTCTGTGTCACTAGTTCCTTCTCTGCCACTGGATGACTTTGCAGTTACCCTCTTGTTACTCTTAGCCAACAAAAAGTCCCTAAGTCCCTGGAATAGAAAAACTTGGCCATATTTGTAATCAAAATATCTGATACTGTCTACTATTTGATGCTCCAAACTCAATTTGGAGTTTTGGTTTCTTACTCTTACCTGAGAGTTAGTGCCATTTGAAAGCAAAAGGAAGCCATGATCAGTCCTTCTTTCTCCCCTCATGGGGTGCTTCTACTTCTCCCTCATCTTGCTACCTGGATCTGGAACAAGGGGCACCAAAGAAGCATGCAGAAAGCAGAACTCTCAACTGACTGGCATGGTGTGTTGGGATATAGTGACAGGTTCTCTTTTGAAAGTTTCGTTTAGGCAGATGTTTAGAGATCCCAACAGACATCCAGAACTCAATGGCGCCCAAGCCGAGCTCATGACCTTGTCCCCAACACGTTCCTTTTGACAGTGGTGGGTTTTTTTATTTGTTTGTTTTCCTTTGTTCTTCTGCCCTGTACCACCAACTGCCAACTGAGTAATCTGATGAATCTACGATCATTCTTGTCTTCTTTCTCTACCTCACCTCATATCACATTAGTCACCCCTTCCTATTTAACATATTTACTGACAGCCTCTCCAATGTGCTTACTCTCCTGCAGCCTCACTGCCACTGTCCTGGTTAGGATCTGGGCACCTCTTCTCTAGGTTATTCTCATGAAATCACAGCTGGCCATCCATCACTTCCCAAACATCACAAAGATGGCACCTCTTTTTACTTTAACATCTTTCTTTTTATCAAGTGATCTTCTTAATGTTACATTGGTCCTGCCATGCTTTTTCTTAAAAACCTGCCCTAACTCCCTCTCGCCAAAAGAGCCATTCAGATTCCTTTGTCTGCCTTACAGGACTCTTCAGTTCACATTCCTACCTACTTTCCCACTCCTTTTACCTCACTGTAGCTTGATTCTCAAGAAGCCTCTAAATAACCATATTTTCTTAATCTTACAAGACTATTCTAGCCTCTCTGTCTTTGTATATGCTGTTATTACTGCTTAGGTTAGACTTCCCTTGCTTCTTTACTTGGAAAACTTGTATTATCTCCTCCAAAAAGACGTCTCTCACCCCCTCACCAACTCGTGTTAGTTTGTGCCTTCTTTGCCACTACAGCACTTTCTTCCTTCTCCTCTGATAGAAACTAGCGTTACAGCATTCCATTTATGCCTCTCTTCTCCATTAAATGGTGGGGTTTCTGATGTGGGGAACAACAAAAAAATTCAAGAAAATTTGATAAATAAGTGACTATACCTAAGAGCTGAACAGTTGAAAATTAAGAAAGCAGAGTGAATCATAAGGTGAGGAGGTTGGACTCTTTAAATATGAATTTTTCTCTGAAGCAGAATAAGACTTTATTCAATCTGAGCTATCTCTTTTTTAAAGATAGAACTCTCTGTTACCAATTCCTAATCAAAATTTTATTTTTTAAATACATCTATGTATGATTCTTGGGGTAGAGAATGGAGTGTTCTACATATTTTTCTGCTAATTGGGGGGAAAGGGAAGGAAGAAATTATATATATATATATATTGCTTTGCAAACAAATGTGCTGTGATTGCAGTGGAAGATCTTCTAGGACAGAAATTGTACTTGTTCATGCTGAACTTCACACAAAGCTCTTGGTTCACTGGAGATACCCAATATATATATTTTTAAAGATTTATCTATTTATTTTTGAGAGTACAGGCATGCACACAAGTAGGGGGATGGACAGAGGGAGAGACAGAAACCTCAAGCAGACCCCAAACTGAGTGTGGAGCCAACATGGAGCTCTATCCCAGGATCTTGAGATCATGACCTGAGCCAAAATCAAGAGCCAGCCACTTAACTGACTGAGCCATCCAGGCACCTGAATGCCAGATGTTTTAAAAAAAAAAAAAAAAAAAACACAAGCAAATCACTTGTCCCCCAAAATGAACTGCATCTAATTTCAAACTTAAAATTGAAGGACATGCATAGGATAAACGTAAAAGTTTAAAAAGAAAAAAAAAAAAAACACTCTGAAAGAAATGGTCTTAAGGTGAAGCGTGAACTACATTCATTGAATGCACAGATCAGAATAGGTTGGCTGTGCAGTTCCCTGTCTCCCAAAGGTCTTCCAAGAGTGCATGAAGAGGAGGCTGAAGGAGAATGGGAGTGTTGGGAATGGTGGGGAGGTGGACAGAGTCATTTTCACACTGGAATGTACGCAGCAGGAAGTAAAATGGTTGTCTTCTGCTGGGCCACAGAGGCTGTCCCCCAACATTATGATATTCCCATGCTTTGGATTTAGCCATCTTGTTTTGTAGAATCATATTTCCCACTAATGGTTTTCTCTAAGTCCTCCATGCACATTAAATCCTTTAGCAAATGTGGCACTCAAGAGGTTAACATGATGGGCAAAGTGGTCTTGGTTCCTCCCAGGAGGTCATCCTGGTATTGCTCAGCTAATGTTCTACATTCTGTTAATGTGAATGACAACTGCACAATTTCCCAGTGCCCAGGAAGGAAAAGAATATCCTCAAACATTCCAGCATCTCCCAATTCTCCCTCCTACCTCACTGTCTCTAATGCTGTATAAATGGCCTAATTTTTAACAGAAGTACGACAAACACAACAATAGCATCATTTTACAGCCACACTAAAGCACATTTTTAAAATGCATTCCATTTCAAAGCTGCTCTAATCTGAGCCTTTTGGAGTCTTTATTCTCTTTTTCTCCAGAAGCAGCCTGTGTTTCTGAATGCCACCAGGAGAGCTGAGGAATGTGGATAGCATCTGCCAGGGAGGAGGGGCTGCCTCCCAAGTCTTTAGTGATTCACAGGTTGTAAATGCACTTGATTGTGAGGATGTGCATTTACACCAGGAATTTATAAATGGGCATTTGCAACTTGCAATTGGTTAGCAGTTAATATCACTCTCTGCCCAATATAGTCACTACGGCCAACATCAGATTCTCTACTGTATCAATTTTAATGGGTACAATTCAGACTTTTTTTTTTCTTAGTGCTTCCTATTATCGAGAACATAAGAAGTAAACACTGTTTTGCCTACTTTTACTTTTCACCAAATCAATCTTAAATAAATCCTTCAGTTACAAATGAGTATTTTCAGACTATTTTGAATTACCCTGAAACACTTCTCATCTAATGGTCATACTTACTTTACAGAACATGTAGTTTGATATCGATTTTGTATGTGATTTGGTCAAGCTGACAGCTACTTGCGAAACGCTACAGCGGAGTTGCCTATAGTTGTCCTTGTGACCAAATATCTACTACGTACAGCCTGGAGTGTCATAAGGATTATAGCTCTAACTGCCAGTTTCTGTTTTTAAAATATCTCGGGGCAAAAGGACAAGCTGACCTAATCAGGAGGTCATTTGAATAGATTTTATAGTGCAAGGCACAGCTAATGCCTGGTTGACATTCCAACCCAGAAAGTTTTTTTCATCTGTGATTAATGGACTTGACATCCATTTTCCCTTTGCTTTTACCAAACATGTAGTTCAGGATTTATTGTTAAATACCACTGAGATCACAGGAAACTGAACTCTTATGGCTGTGAAAATATTGTGCCAGAGGCCAGAGTTTCTCCAAAGAGTTTGGATCATACTAAGTAGTATAAAATGGTTCACGGTCTCGGTCCCATTGACTGTCACAATTTTTCCAGTGTTAAGAAATTTTTTACAGTGGAAAATGAATTGCATGAGTTAGTAACATGATAAACCCATAGTTAAGTGATGAGATTTCTTTTTAAGATCTTATTTATTTATTTTAAAAAGAGAGCGAGCGAGCATGTGTGAGAGAGAGCGCGCGCGAGCGAGCGAACAGGGGGAGCAGCAGAGTGGGAAGGTGAGGGTGGGGGAAAGAGTCTCAAGCAGACTCTGCCCTGAGTGCAGAGCCAGACTTGGGGCTCAATCCCAGGACCCTGAGCCAAAACCAAGAGCTGGGTGCTTAACCAACTGAGCTACCCAGGCACCCCAGGTGATGAGATTTTTTAATAAATTTAAAAATAGTAGCAGAACCAAGGGGGAATGAGATGGAGGAAGACGATACCCATTTGGTTTCATAAATGGCTGACTTTTCCATTTGCTCTACTTCTACAACACCTTCTAGTAGATGGAAGTGAAAAGAGTAAGAGCTTGAAAACCCAAAACATCTTTCTCTCCTTTCACTGACTGAAATGATTCAGAATTTTGCCAGTATAGATGTGAGACTTATCCTCCTAGTCAATGTGCCAGTATCAGGACATAATGTTATGTTCTTAAAGGATTCTCTACTACTTTCTAATCATTCAGTGGTCTTCTGGTGCACAAACTAAGAGCATCTGTCATCTGTATCTCTAAAAAAGACCATATGGTACAGCAATCGAGTCTTTGTGGTTAAGCTACTAGGTGAGAAATTCTGGCCTATGTGACCTTGGGCAAGTTATTTAACCTAACCAGATGTCCTACAGGTAAAGCAGGAATAGTTATAATACTTTCTTCCTACAGTTCTTGAAAATGTTTTTATTTTTATTAAGATTTTATTTATTTATTTGACAGAGAGAGAGAGCGAATGAGAGAGAGGGAGAGAGAGAGAGCACGAGCAGGCCAAGCAGCAGACAGAGAAAGAGGGAGAAACAGACTCCCCAATGAGCAGAGAGCCCAATATGGGGCTGGATCCCGGACCTGAGATCATGACCTGAGCTGAAGGCAGATGCTTCACCAACTAAGCCATTCAGTTGCCCTGGTTCTTGAAAATATTATTTAAAGAGCAATGCACAAAAGGGCTTAGTACCTAATAAAAAATAAAATCACAACAACTATTAGCTAATATTTTTATCAGGTAGTTGATATAGTTAATTGCTTTTAAAAAAGTGAATGGCATATTTGGTTTGCAAGCCACAGTAGACCTAACTAGGGTTTACCAAATCTGTCCCTTAATATGAGCAACAAATGACTGTGTGAGGTGCATATAAACACAAATTCCCAGTGCTCTGAGAAAAATGGCAATCCTCCTGTCCTTGGTAAGAGGATAATGACAATGTCAACATTTTACTCATTTGCTGTACTTTCTAAGTAGAGTAATGTCTTGGGTGAAGCCTACAACAGGTTAATGGTGACAGCAAGGAAGAACAATGGACGCTGGCTTCAGGTGATGGTTTTATTATGAAAGGGAATCAACTGTTACCAAATTAAACCACGTGTGAATTACAGGTGTCACTGCACGAATGTGTTGACTGACTAGGGCTCTGCTGTGAAATGAAACATGTGAAATTTAAGCATACTTTTGGAACAATACACACATTTACATCTACTTGAGAATTTTAATGCTTTTGTGAAAGCCTAACATCTTACTTAGCACAGAGAAATGATTGGTTTCAAAATGAGACATGTAAACACAATGTGGATTCATTAATTGTTCATTAACACTGCCTGCTGCAAACGCAAGCCCTGTGACTAGGCTCTGGCGGCGGCATCCAGAACAGGCACGCTGCATTTTAGTCCTTCCTCCTTTCGTCCTGGGCTAAGACAGTCCAGAATGAGCCCCGTTAGCGATTCCTAATGGAGGCTCTAATTCCTACTTAGAAGCAAACAGTAAGAAATTAAATCAATTCAATCTAAAAACATACAGTGGCAATGCCATTTCACAAGGGATGCTGTTTAAACAGTTAACTCTGAGTGAACTCTTCCTGTTCTTTGATTGGGAAGCGTTTCAGCCCTTAATTACTGTGTTCTGTGAGTCTGTGACAGATCGTCCCTTTTTTATAGGCTTCTTGCCAGGATAAAGCAGCCTTTTTTTTTTTTTTTTTTTTTTTAAGAAGACTACACTTAATTAGAGCTAGAACAATTAACTCTTTGTGTGCTTGATCTTGTCTCTCCATGAAATTTTGATTGTGGCTGGAATCGTCTGCTTCTGTTGTCTTTGTAGAAATTGTTAAAATAAAAGCAATTTGGAGTGGAAATTTGCTATCTATATTTAAGGTAGAACTTTAAGATTCTTTTTAAGTGCAGTAAATAAAATTGTAAAATTTTTAACAGGCCAATAGGAGCATTTCCATCACAGCAATAGCAAGAGAGAGAAGAGCACAGTGGAACGCAGGCTTTGCCTGACAGCCGCATGCCCACAGAGGATTCATCTACCCTCCCCAAGTGTCTGTTTCTTCCTGTACACAGTGAGACTAGGAACACCTAACTCTCAGGATCACTCTGACCAGGCCCAGCAAACATCAGGTGCTCAATAACTGTGAGCCATTTCTTCCTGTCTTCCTCATCCTTGATCCTAAAATAGGCTACTCTGCATTTTAATTTTTTGACTCTATTGTAGCACACGGCAGAACGGCTGTCAGGCTGACGAGCTTTCAAACCAGAAGCACCCCACCGCCATCCTGCTCCTCAGAGAGTGTCCTTTTGGGTGACGCTGTCTGTTCCTAGATCTAAGAAGAAGAGATGACAGACTTGACTTAAAACAGGGAAGGCTGGGATATGAAAGGTTATCCTGAACGATAGAGAATGCTGGGAGTGGCAGAGAAAAAGATTCACTCTTCATTAGTGATACCCAAATAAAAACTGATCACATTAGGCTCACCATAACAAAGAATAATTCAGTCTATAGGGTCTTTTAAGATAAAATATAAAGTTTCTTCCTAAAAGTAATTTAGAAAAAGGTGAGAAAACTTCATCTAGGTAAAGATGGTTCTATTGCTGTCTCTATTTTTTTTTTTTTTTTTTTTTTTTTAGAAAAGTGACTTTGAGATTTAAAGTTGAATGTGTGCAAGCACAAGAAGAGAATCCCAAGCAGACTCTGGCCTCAGCACAGAGGCTGACCCAGGGCTTGATCCTACGACCCTGAGATCATGACCTGGGCTGAAACCAAGTCAGATAACCAACTGACTGAGTCACCCAAGCAGCCTGAACAATAACAAATTTTTTTTTTAAATTATCAAAAACCTACCATCCCCAAATGGTAGCATGGAATTGACACACACACTTCCTTCCACTTTTGATAATTTTATTTTGTTTATATATTGTTAAGGTTTATAACACTCACATTCCATTAATCGAGGCAGATTTAAGTTCTGCATTTAGACGGAATAAATTCTTACTTGTATTTTTAAGTTTTATTTTCATCATTTCAAAATTTTAAATTTTGGATTATGTCAATCCAGTCAAATTTAGATTATTTGTTTTATAAGTTCTGGATTCTTAAAGTTTGTGAACACAAGCATGTTTATTAGTTATACTTCAAAGACAACTTCCTTATGTGAAAATTATTAGGGTACACACTCCCCCAAAATGCAACATACTGTTTTCTAGCATTGATTGTATAGGGAAGAATCTAATATCAACCTGTTTCTTTCCCCTTTGTACACGACTTAAATTTTGTCTTGATGCGCAGTTTACTTTTTAGTCTTCAGGTTCAGTAACTTCATTGGACATATACTGGTATCAGTTACTCTAACAGTGTTTTCCTGGTGTATGAGACCAATTGATATGCTGATTCAAATCTTTTCAATATAAAGAATTGTTACGTTTTCTTCTTGTATAATTATTTGTAGACTAGGAGTTAATACTGGAATCAGATGTATGGCCAAGAGAATGTGAGGTCATGCAAAAGGGGTGCCCAGTATACTATGCAAATGCTAACCAAAGAAAGCTAACATAGTGACACTAGTATCAGACACAGTAGGATTAAAGTAAGAAGGATTATTAAGGATAAAGAGAGACATTTTGTAATGTTAAAAAGTCAATCCCCTAGGAAAATACTATAATCTATAATGGTACATACTTAACATAGTCTCAGAAAGCTAAACAATACCGACAGAATCAAAAGAACTAGATAAAGACATGATCATCATAGATTTTAACACACCTCTTCTGATATCTGATTGAAAAAACAGATGTTCAAATATTAGACACAGAAGATTTGAACAACATGGTTAACAAACTAGAGCTATGTACAACTCTTCACAATAACTACAAAAATGCATATCCTTTTGTTGTAAAATAAACATTCAGCAAAAATGAGCCAAGCCAACTTGCTTGGCTATGAAGTATATCCCAGCATATTTCCAAGGACTTAAATCAAAGAGAATCTGTCCTCTGACTACTGTGGAGTTATTTTAGAAATCAATAACAAAAGATAACTAGAAAATTCTCAAATACTTAAATTAAGGATTGTACTTCTAACTGATCCATGGGTGAAAGAAAAACTCAGAAAGGAACTTAAAAAATATTTTAACTGAGTGAAACAAAGATATCAGAACTTGTGATTTGTAGCAGAAGTGATTAGAAGGATATGTTGGCATTAAAAATCATATATATTAGAGAATAAAGACTAAAATACTAAGTGATTGAAGTAACCCTTTAAAAAACATCAAGTTAAATGCAGAGAAATTAGAAGAAAGGAAATGTGAAAAAGCAGAAATTAATGAAATAGAAAATTCACATACAGAATTGACAATCAACAAAGTCAAAAGTTTATCCTCCAAAAAAAGGTTAAAACTAATAAATTCCTATCAAGACTTCTCAAGATAAAAAAGAGAGAAAGAGAGAAGATAAGCACTACCAAATTCAAGAATGAAAAGGGGGCATCAGTACAGACCTTACAAACATTTTTTTTTTTTACAACATTTTTAAAAATATTTTATTTATTTATTTGTTTGTTTGTTTGTTTGTTTATTTAAGAGAGTGCACTCAAGCAGTGGGAGAAGGAAAGGAAGAGAAAATCTGAAGCTGACTCTGCACTGAGAATGAAGCCCAAGATGGGGCTCAATCTCAGAAGTGAAAGACCATGACCTGAATGGAAACCAAAAGCCAGATGCTTCACCAATTGAATCACTGAGGCAGCCCCCCACAAACATTTTTTTAAATTGTATTTATTTGAGAGAGAGAAAGAGCATAAGTGGCGGTGGAGGGGCAGAAGGGGGAGAAGCAAGCTCCCCACCAAGTAACAAGCCTTGGTCCCAGGATCCTGCAATCCAACTTGAGCTAAAGGCAGACACTTAACTGACCAAGTCACCTAAGCACCCCAATCAAACATTTTAAAAAGAAGTCATTTGGACATTGGGGAGGGTATGTGTTTTGGTGAGTGCTGTGAAGTGTGTAAACCTGGTGATTCACAGACCTGTACCCCTGGGGATAAAAATATATGTTTATAAAAAATAAAAAATTATATTAAAAAAAAGAGAAGTTATTATGAGCAATTTATGCAAATAAAATGTGAAAAATTAGAAGATTCTTATTGAAAAATATAGCTTATCAAAGCTAAAATAAGAAAATAGAAAATCTAGGGGCACCTGGAGGCTCAGTGGGTTAAAGCCTCTGCCTTCAACTTAGGTCATGATCCCAGGGTCCTGGAATGGAGCCCTGCATTGGGCTCCCTGCTCAGTGATGAGCCTGCTTCCTCCTCTCTCTCTCCGCCTGCCTCTCTGCCTACTTGTACTCTCTCTCTCTCTCTGTCAAATAAATAAATAAAATCTTAAAAAAAAAAGAAAATCTGAATAATCTTACGTCTACTAAGCAAATAGAATCCTTTAATTAAAAAATCTTATAAGAAAGAAAAGCCGAGGCCCACATAGGTTCATTGATAAATTCCACCATTTAAGAAACACGGAATACTAATCTTATACTTATTCTATGAAAGAACAAGAAAAGAGAGACCACATCCTAAGTGATTCTCATTTGGCCAGGAAAAACTTGTTACCAAAACTTGAGAAGGATGTTGCCAGAAAAGAAAATTAAAACATAGGTAACAAATATTAAATCAACCAAAGCACTCATATTCATAATATAACAATAACCTCTACAAATCAAAGACAGACCCAGAAAAAACTTGAACACACATGTTATAATTTCCTACTACTAGTGCAAATAATTGCCACAAAAATTAGTGGATAAAAAGAATACAGATTTTTTATCTTACTGGTCATGTAATTTAGAAGAAACGAGTCTGGCCATGCTAAAATGATGGTGTAAATAGGGCTGTATTCCTTCAGGATGTTCTAGGGCAGAATCTGTGTCCTTGCCTTTTCCAGTTTCTAACACCTGTCAGCATTCTTTAGCCCTTAGGCCCCGTTCCATCATCTTCAAAGCCAGCAACACTAGGCTAGTCCTTCTCACACTGCCATCTCTGACTCTCTCTTTTTCCACTCCCAAGGGTTCCTGTGATTACATTGGGCTAACCTAGATATTCCAGGATATTCTCCCTATTTTAAGACCAGCTGATTAGCAAAGTTAATTCTATCTGCAGCCTTAGTCCCCCTTGCCAGGTAACCTAACATATTTCCAGGTTCCAGGAGTTAGGATGTAACATATACACATATCCTAATTATAGGATATAGATCTTTAAGGAGACATTTTCTACCCACTACAAAACATATCACAAAAGAAGACATAGAAAGAGTCAATAAAAATGTGAAAAGGTGTTCAACCTCATTAGTCACTCAGAAAATGTAAGTTAAAGTCACAATGATATACCACTATACCTCTCCAGAATGGCTAATATTAAAATCTGGCAGGGATGTAGAACAGCAGGAATTCTCATATATTGCTGGTGAGATCTTTTTAATTAATGCAACTACTATGGAAAACTAAAGCATAAAATATTAATACTCTAATACCCAGCAATTTCATTCTTAGGTCTACATTCATGAGGAGTGCATACATATATGCACCAAATGACACACAGGTACATATTCAAAGCAGCAATTTTAACAGTCACACATTAGAAACTATTAAAATGCCTACGTCCAGGGAAATAAATTGTGGTACATTGACACAATGGACTACTATTCAGCAGGAAAGATGAACAAACTTCTACAGAACAATATGGATGAATCTCACAAAATATATTGAGTGAAGTCAGAGACAAAAAGTTATATATTATAGGCTCCTATTGCCATTCATATACAGCTCAAAGAAGACAAGACTAAAAATCTCTTGTAATAGAAACCAGAGTAGCAGTTACCTTGGGGCACAGAATACTTGAAAGATGGTATCCCTTAGGCTTCTGAGGTATTTGTAATGTTCCATTTTGTAAAAATACAATTACAATTTTTAAATTTTCTACATATGTTGTATTTCAATTACAGTTTCAATGTGGCTATTGAAATACCGTATGTACTTTGTGTCAGAAAACTTGGGACCTTATTTAGTTTTCAAGGATATATGAAAACAGACTCCTTTAAAGCAGGCTATCATATAGACACAAAGCTCACAGTAGACGGATGCTTCCTGTCAGAAGATCCAAATACCAAAAGGCAAAAGGTTAAAATGAATTAAAATTTATCCCTTCTTGAATCAAATGAAAATGTTACAGACCCCAGAGATTATTCTTATATTTAGACTTTTTCAGTGACCTAAAAGTAGTCATTTGAAATTAGCTAAGTAACATTATATTCAACCTTTTGAAATGAGAGTTTTTGCCATTTTATGAGAAATTGGCATTTTCATCATCAAGGAGGTACACAACCTTCTTGACACAGTGATTCTCCAGCAAAACCATTCAATTTTTAAAAACATACCGTTCTTGCCAAAAGCCCAGCCATAGTCTGTCGACAGAAAATGGACAGCAGCAAGGTATGCCCACAGAGGAAGAAAGAATGGACATTTCCAACTGTAAAACCAGGAATCTAAAGCATTATAATGAGAAGCCCCATAGTAACATGACTAAACCCGCTTCCTGCTTGGCTGTTGGTTTTCGTCTGTTTCTACAGCATCACAGTAAATATGAATGTGAATAACAATATGATTGTTATATGAATAACAATAAAGAAAATAATATTCCTTTTTATAGGGTGCTTTATGTCCATAAAGGCCATTCATATTGATAGGCTTTACTGGAAAATCAGGATCTTCTGAATGAGGTGCACCCCGGTTCAAATCCCAGTCAGACCTCTAAGAATAGCTAACTGTGCACGAATTTCTCAGTTGGGCATCAGTTACCTCCCGTGTATAGGAGGGTAAGAACTATCCAAAAAGCTTTAAGTGAGGATGACAGGTGATGTATGGAAGTCCCTGGAATGCTATAGAGATAATGTCAGGCCCATGGCACACAGTAGGAACTGGAAGAATGGTAGCATTTGCTGTGATTGTCTCATTTGCCTTTTGTAACAACCTATGAGGGCAGAGACTGTGAGTGTTCACCTACCAAAGAGCCAGCCCCTTAGTAGGCATTCAGGAAATGTTGGTTTCGTGAGTAATGAATTCATAAAAGAGCAAATAAAAGGAAGTAAGGCAAGATCCACTGTCCTAATTTTATATGAGGGCAGAGAGGTTCGGGTTTATCTGAGGTCCCATTGCTACTAATGAGAAAAGCCAAGTAACAAACCCTGTTTTCTTTACTCCAAGCCCAGTGCTCTTGTCTCTATTCAAGCAGAGCTCGTGACAATATTTACTCGCCTTGCTCTGGATGTTGGCATTTTATCTTCATTTTGTATGTGTGATTTGTTCTAAGTTAAGGAGTGTCTGGACTCAGCTCAGGAAAAAATTCAGTAAACAAGTTTCACGCTTATGCTGATAGCATGTGATATTTTAAATATACCTAAACTATGATAAAATGTGGAAGCACTGAACTTATTCAGTGCGTCTGTTTAATACAAAATTAAAATATCACCACAGAAAGTATTGAGCAAATAAATCCTCCCTGTTTTTTGTTGTTTGTGTGTATGTGTTTTGTTTTGTGGTTTTTGTTTTTTTTTGTTTTTGTTTTTTGTTTTTTTACTTGAAGGTACTGCCTTAGAAAATTAAACATAGCCAGATAAATGTCTTTCCCAAAGGCATCATGGTAATTCCAAAGTAGCATGTTAGGTCATTTAACTAAGGTTTAGAGAGTTTCTTCAACTAGGTAACATCTGGGCTGTCCACGCATCTTGCCTTTACTGTTGGAAATGTGTTCATTGAGGCCAGCATGCTGGGAAACTTATGTCCACGTCCATAGAATCATAAAATTGCATTTTAAAATGTCAATATGTTAGCCAACATATTACGTGCAGAATGGAAATGATCCAGGAGCACTGGGAAGCAAACGAGCTTTTGAGTTGGGGAGAATTGTAAAAATCAAGAATGAGGCCAGGTAGGAGAATACACTGGAAAGGAAGCCAGCAAGATTAAAGACAGGGCAACAGGACAGGATCCAGGCCCTAATGGAAAGAACTGTGTTGAGAGATGCTGTCTCACGGCATGCCACCAGGTTGCATCTGGGTAGATGCAGAGCTAAATGCCTGTTTCCCCACAGTAGGAAGAGGGAAGGTAGACTGAGAAGCTACTGGGAGAAAAAACATTCCAATGCCCGTATGAATTGCACAGTGAAGCTTACAGAAACAGTGCAGTGAAGTAAAGAGTACTGGCCTAGGAGATTTATATTCTGCAGAGTACATTTGCTATTACTATTGGTATTACTGCTAACATTTTTTCTTAATTACATTTTAAATGATTATTGCTAATGTATAAGATATCTATTGATTTCTTCAAACTTCTATCCAATAATTTTGCTGAATCTCTAAAAGTTTCCTGTCAATGCCTGTAGGATATATCCAAACTCTTTAATAGTGTTTCAAACCTTTTATTCTTTAGCCATACAAAAATTCTTTCACATCTTCAGAAGAGGCGCATTCTGGCTTGCTGTGAACTCTTTTGTACTTTTCTTCCCTATGCTTAGAACACTGCTATCTCTATCTTCCCTCTCTAACTCCTAATAATTCTTCAGGTTTTAGCTTCAACATCATTTTTCCTGGAACATCTAACTTCTCTCTCTCCCCTGCCACCACCCCCCCCACCATGTCCGCCAACAAAATCCAATTAAGCACTTCTACTTCGTGTTTGCATGGCAGGCCCCTGTGTTAGCATAGCTGCCTCATCATAGAACTACTCATGCCTGACTAAAACTGCTTTTTTAGGATTTCCTTGGGTAGACTATTGGGTTCTGTGAGTGCAGAAGACATGTTTACCTTTACATTTTATGCCAAGCTCCTAGTATGTAGACCCCTTAAGAATAGCTAAAAACTACTTGTGGAATGGATAGATGGATGGATGGACAGATAGATGGTTGAAAGGATGGGTAGATGGATGAATTGAATCTAGATTCCTCATATGACTTATAAGGACCCAAATGAAACCTGCTTATCTTTCTAGTATCTCATCTTGCCACTTAGTACAAACCCATGTACCCACCAGCCACTCCTCAATTACCTTTCTCCTGAACACCTTCTACTCATTCTTGAGGGCTCGATTTTGTTGACTTCTTCCCGCCACCATTAACCTGTTCCCCTTTCTATCTCACCTAGATTAGGTGTTCCTCGGAGGTTCTTCTCCAGGACGCTCACTTCCTCACTTCCTCTATAATGACACTTAAGCTTTTCTGGAGCTTTCTGCTCTCTAGTTTTCTTCCTCTAGATTATAAGCTCCCAGAGGACATGGACCATGTTTAATCCAGTTTATCATTTTATCCTGGCACATAAAAGGCATTTGATAGTTATTGAATGTATAAATGAACTAAGGAGTTACATTATCTTTAAAAATATAAACAAAGTTTATGGCATTGTTCAGGCATTTCCTTCCTATTCCTTCCCACCAGGGGACTGATGAATCTTTACGGAAAATGTCAATTGTTCTGATTCTGTTTGGATTCTTTATCTTTCATCATATTTCTAAATTATGCACAGATCCTCTTCTGCATCCTATACTATCAAAAATTGGAAGTGCTGTTTTCTTTCATGAGAGCTTTTATTATAACTGTAAAGACTTCTGAGCCCCTCTGTCAGCAACTGCTCAACATTTACACTTGGAGTGTCAAGACTTTAATAACTGTATCTCTGTCGATTTGGCACATCAGGTTCCTACCAGCTATTGTTCAGACCCACACAGTGCTGAAGTAGGAGACTTCCTCTCCTTCTGTCTCTCTTCCGATGCCTGGTGCCTTTACAGCTACAAATGGAGCTTGTCCATTACCCTGAGTCACCCCTCTGTTGAATCCATGTGGCCTGCATCTTGGTGGAAGAAATATGCTTGCTAGTCAGTGAATTTTTCAGTATTCACATTATTGGAATGGGGAGAGCATTATTTACACTGATCATAATACTTGGTGTCTCCCACTTTTACGCTTCGTCTCACACTTGGCTAGAGCCATGAGGGCCTAAACTATTCAATTATTTCATGCCCATTATGGATAGGTTGTGTTGCAGCTTTGCAGAATAAGGAGTGAAGAAGGAGTAATCAGTGCAAATCAGCCACCATTCTGGAGATGCCATCCAAGATGCAACATGATGATAGGCCTGCTGTCTCATCTCTGGTACCGAAAGTGTCATATATCTTCACATGTCAAACAACACCTACACGGATTCCCCCGGACCTGGTCATTCGCCTACATATTCTGAGATAAATTCACCACTCCTTTCCTGCTCTGCTTTGAATAACAGTAAGCCATATTTACCAGATTTTTTTTGGGTAGTGCCAGGAATAAGTCCTCCCTGTGGCTCCAGAGAAGCTAGATTTTACCCAAGAGTCGTTTTCTCTGCTGTGCTTCCATTTCCCACCACACAGCCCAGTTTATAGATTTTAACAACACTGACTTCTCTTATTATTGCAGCCCCAGAGATAGTACTGACTTCCTCTTCTTATTGTTGTCTGGGATGCTGCACCATCCTCGATGTGGCTTTTGAGCCCTTCCAGCATCTACAGCAATTTTCAATTTCTTTTGAAAGACTTAGAGAGGCTTACTTTCCCCTGACTGGACCCTACTTAATACATCTGGAAAAATCCAAAATGTTCAACAAATAAATCTTTTAAAGTAAATGATATTTTAAAAATCTTAAGTCTTTGGTTTAAAGTAACTATCAATCACTGAGAATACCTTCTACCCCTTCAACCTGCACTATTTACTTAGAATTCCATTTTGTGTTTTTTTAAGGTAAAAATTTAGAAGAAAAGTGGTTCTAGTTCATATTTTAATAAAAATCCCATTACAAATTGAAATCTGAAAATGGAAGTCACAGGATAAATGGGAAGGAGACTCTGAGGTCAAACTGGAAAGCCCAGATTTAAGACTCTCTTGCACCTTATATCAGAGAAACTAGGACATTCTTTCAAATAGAAAGTTATTAGATATTGACCAAATGGCCCTAAGCAATTTTCAAATACTTTAGACTCAGCCAAATAGCAAAAACCTTTCATCATTCCAAAATTTTCTGAATATTTAAGAATCTAGATGTTTTACAAAGCAAACGAATAAACAAAAAGAATCAGACCTATAAAAAGAGAGAACAAACTGATGGTTGCCAGAGGGGAGAGAATGGGGTTTGGGCAAAATGGTTGAAGGGCACTGGAAGGAACAGACTTCCAGTTATGGAGTGAATAAGTCACAGGGATGAAAGATACAGTATGGGGAATATAGCCAGTGGTATTGTAATAATGTTGTATGGCGACATATGGCAGCTACACTTATATGAGCAGAATATAATATATAAAGATGTTTATTTTTTATTTTTTTAATTTTTTTATTTTTTATTAACATATATTTTTATCCCCAGGGGTACAGGTCTGTGACTCACCAGGTTTACACACTTCACAGCACTCACCAAAGCACATACCCTCCCCAATGTCCATAATCCCACCCCCTTCTCCCAACCCCCCCCCCCCAGCAACCCTCAGTTTGTTTTGTGAGATTAAGAGTCACTTATGGTTTGTCTCCCTCCCAATTCCATCTTGTTTCATTGATTCTTCTTCTACCCACTTACGCCCCCATGTTGCATCACCACTTCCTCATATCAGGGAGATCATATGATAGTTGTCTTTCTCTGGTTGACTTATTTCGCTAAGCATGATACGCTCTAGTTCCATCCATGTTGTCGCAAATGGCAAGATTTCATTTCTTTTGATGGCTGCATAGTATTCCATTGTGTATATATACCACATCTTCTTGATCCATTCTTCTGTTGATGGACATCTAGGTTCTTTCCATAGTTTGGCTATTGTGGACATTGCTGCTATAAACATTCGGATGCACGTGCCCCTTTGGATCACTACATTTGTATCTTTAGGGTTAAAGATGTTGATTCACTATGTTGAGCACCTATACTAATGTAGCATTGTGTGTCTCAAATAAAAAAAAAAAAATTAAAGAATCTAGATGTTTGAAACAAATTTTTGTATACTTCAAATTTATATGTTAAAAAAATTTAATCTCAATATATACAAATATCAAATCATTATGTTGTACATCTGAAACTAATATGCTATATGTCAATGATAAAAAAATTCTCTTTTTTAGATAACTTGAGATCTTAAGTTCCTTGACAATCTTTAAAGCGTCATCATTTAAAAGGAAGTTACATTTTATATAAATTAACATTAAAAACACAAGGAAAACTGCAGGTGATCTTAGGCCAACAATCCAATGGCTTATAGTCCAGGGGATGCAGAATACCAAAATCAGTAAAACACTATTCTTCAAACTTCAGTGAAACTATCACTTTTCTCCCATATCATATACAAACACTCAAAAGTCAACAAATGTGGAATTATCTTGAGCCTCCTATAAGAAGACTATGTTTGGAAGACCCTTGAACAGTCAAGCCAGAGCTAACAAACAGGAACTCACAATGACATAGCACTGGAAGTTATTACTCACTGTCACTCAAGCTTCCTCCCACCCTTTCCAGAATAACCACTTACTTCACCAGGTGCTCCCTGGGCTATATGGCTAATGACCACATATTCCTTATAGGTTTCATTCCTGAAAGTCCTTCATTAGCCTTCTGAGAGACCTGAAGAAGTCAAGAGGCTTTGGGGACAAACTGGAAGTAAGCCACCTCAGGTTCCCTGTTCTTCTGTTCTCTACTTCCTCCAAACATGGCCTCGACAAGTGGGATATCAAACATCATCCTATAAAGAGCACTACCTGCCTGGTTTCCCCACTCTGGGAAATAGGTTCTTGTCTGATGAGTCTACCGATTTCATGCATTGACAACTATCAGAAAGTGTTTCTTTTAATTCCAGTGTTTTTATTAAAAGAACTTTAGGTGAGAATGCCCAAACTCTTTTTTTTTTCAAACTCTTAATATGGTTTATTAAATAATAGAAGTCTACATTGTATAGAAGTTCCCTTTATTACTCTCAGAAAGATAACGATCCAGCCTTGTTTTCAGTGCCTCCAATGATGTGGAGCTTACCAGCTCCCAAGGCAGCCATTTCATTGCTAGACAGCGTTAATATCTGAAAGCACTTTCTAAGGCTGAACTAAATTCTCTCTCTTACTTTTAGTAGCTATCATTTGTAGAGCTATCATTACATGCCAAAGATTATTATTTCCTACAGTACTTCTAACTAAGCCTCACAAAAACCCTACAAGGTAGACATTATCTCACTTCCTAGTTGAGAAGAATAAAGCTCAAAAAGTTTAATTCACTTGCCTATGATCACAACAAGGCTAGTGTTTGCACCCATTGTGGTTTTCCCTAGTATGCCATACAGCTTTCAACAACAAAGAAATTAAATTCTTGGAAATCAGAATGTTAACTATTAAATAAAGTGTCATCCTTTAAAGTGTCATACCTTTGGGATATTTATATACACCTTCTCTCCAAACAGCTGGAACAGTTGCTTTCAGACAACAAAATGATGATTTTTTTTTTCTCCCAGTAAATCTAAAGGGTTTGGAAGAAATAGACAAATGTCTGGGTACTAAAATCTGTCTGTATGCAAAGATACATGAATATGAACAGGGCCACCATGTGTCCCTCTTCTCATCTATGTACACACACACACACACACACACACACAACACGTATACACATAAATATCTATGCACAGAACAAGAATCAAGAAGACCTGATTTTTCATCCTTATATGAATGACAGATTTCCCCCACCTCAGGTGAGAGCCAGATTAAACCCCAATGGTATGGTGGGAAATAATAAAGCCAAGGGGATGAGGGAGAGGGAAGCACTTCAAATGTGAGGCTTTTACAAACCAGCTCACTGCCCGGTGAGCAGGCAGGCTCCTGAAGAATCCAACACAGCCCCACCCCACAAAGCCACAAGGTCTGGGGGAGACAGTAAGTCTGAAAAGGGCCAGATCCTTCACTCCCCAATCCCTCCAACCCCTGGCAAGGAAGCCATGATCTAGTGGGAAAATACCAATAAATAACTCCACTGGAAGTAAGCACACTATAACTGATATCTTTTGTCTCTGTTCATCACAGAGTGGCCTCAGCAGAGTGGTTGGAAGCAAGGAGGTTGGGTTTGAAAGCTGGCTCTACAGTGGAGCTGTCCCACCTTCTGTGGAAGAATACTGCTGACCTCACTCTGCTACCAGGCTGTGGTTCCTAAGCTTGGTCTGTCTTGTAAACTGACCCTAAACAAGGTTAGTGAGTCTGAATAGAAGTCTGAAAGATCACCAGGTGGGTGATTTCTAACTATATGACTATTATTTTATGTATTTTTAGCAGCAAAATCATAACATGTATCATTATGGATACATAATAACATTATGGATGTAAGATTGAGATCCTTCTCAATCTTCAAACCTTTATAACTTCCAGAAGCTCAGCATTCATCTGAAACCCACACAACATAAAGGTCAAAGACTTGATATCCCAAGTGCCAAGGTAGTGTGACCTGTTGTCTCTTTTTGCCTGGGTCTGAGAAGCTTCCCAGGATGCGGGAATGTCAGTGCTAAAATTGGGACAGTCTTGGGCAAAACCAAACAGCTTGCTATCCTCTCATGCCATCTCTAGATTTCACAGCAGACCTCCCATTCAACAGGTGTAAGAAAGAGAACAAGTGACCCTATGGAGGTACACTCAGAAATCAACCAACCAACCAAATAAGAGGAAAATGGAAGAGAAGAAGAATATCGGTGTCCTGGGGTCACCTCAGAAGGAACATTTATTGCCAGTGACCTCCCACACACAGAAGAGAGAGAGCCCTGTCATGACGACCGATTGGTGTGGTGACATTCCCTGAGCTTCAATATACAGCCCCAGTACATTTTTTTTTTTTAATTTTTTATTTTTTATAAACATATATTTTTTATATACATATATTTTTATCCCCAGGTCTCCAGTACATTTTTACAAAGCCGCAACCTTCTCTTCTAACAGGAAAATACAATAGTAAGTTACTAAACACTTAAGCATATATATCATTCCAGCACTCAGTTTTGTGTCCAGAAAACAACTGCAAAGGCAAATTAAATAACTGTCCAAAATGAATATATACATATCCACTCCTTCAGCAATGTCTATTGAGGCCCTACTATACGCTAGTCTCCACGTGGGCACTGGGGACCTTTGGAGATGCCAAGGACTCGGTTTTTTTCTGCTAGCCATCTTATTTAAATCCTCCACTGTGTTCCTAATATCCACTTCCTAGTTTGGGGCTATTCTACCCTATATAGACTTGTTCTCCCAGGGTTTGGACCATGCACAGAAAACATTCAGTAATTCAATTGCCTCATTTACCATTGCTCCCTGAAGAAGAGCCGTAGCCAACGCATTTTTAATGCATTCAGCTTACATTTTCTTCTCTGGGAGTTTATTTCTGTCCACCAACATAGCTTAGGCATCAGGTAGCAGAGACATATTGAAGACAAATGAAGGTGGAAACCCCAACAGGGAGAAAATTATTGTTTTAGCCATTACCTACCATTTCTTGTCTTGAATCAGTACTGGAGCCATCTTCCCCTCCTAATTCATTATCATTACCTGAGCTCTAAGGTCTTTATGGCTTCCTCCTGCACCTGGAGGAACAACTCCGCCCCTCCTCCCCTCCTCCACTCCCCCCCCTCACCTTGCGAATTCAGGCAGAGAAACACAGGCGGACCCAACCCCACTGATCAGAATAACACATTCCTGTCTGTTATCTGACATCGCCCTCTTTTCAGCTACACTCAGACAATCCATTGTTTTAGCTGATGATGCCTGACAGGGCAGATGACTGAGGCAAGTGACAGACAGGGTTTCAATAGAGAGAGAAGCCTGTTGAAGCTCCGGCCTGTCTGCTCCAGTAAATCGCAGGTTTTATCGGCTGGGTGCAACGGGCTCATTTCGCCTGGATCGCTGGCAGTCCATCTCTGTACAGCCCCTTGTCAGGGACAGCCGAGCCGGCAGGTGCCTTAGCAGGCCGGGCTGATGGGAGTCAAACCCAGGGAGAACAAGGATTAACCTGTAGGACCGCGTCCGACTCCGCTCAGGGTCCTGCCAGCAGAGACCAGAGACACTGCAACTTTCCCCCGTCCCTAGGCAGCCGGCATTCATATGCATTTGAATAAACATAACCGCTGACCCCGGCGGCTCTGGCGCAGAGAACCCAGCCAGCGCAGGGCGAGGAGGAATATTTCAGTGTTCGTCCTGGCAAAACTGGACAGCCTGTCAGAAACATGAAAACGGCTTTTGAAATCTGCGTGTCTGGGTGAAAGTATAAAATATTCATGCCTCAGATTAAAATATTTTATTGAATTAATATTGATTTACGATTAATTTTTAAATAGATTCATATTTCATGAGGCACTCGCAATGAACCCACCAATTGGGCCTCAGTGAGTGAAACCAATTACACAAATCGTTAAGGAAGCGACCGAGAAAGCAACTCTCGACGCCTGGGAGGAGACAAAAAGAACGTGAAAGTCTGGCTTTCTGGTAAAATACACAGAGTATCTATACAGTGACTGAAAAAGAAATCTCATCTCCCTGCTCGCTTTGATACAGCTTTTTCTTTTTAATGTGTGCCAGTGGGGCATCCCCCTGTCAATTTTTTTTTAGAAAGATATCTATGTTTGGCCTCACATTTGAAAACTTCACCGTAGTGACTTTTTTTTTTTCAAAATTGCAATTAATTCTCCTCTTCCAAGAGGAAACTGTAATAATCATAGCAACCAAAAAGGGAAGCTTCGTTAAGAGCTCCTCTCTCCACTATTGGGCAAAGCCTTTCAGAAAAGTGCTGACAGCTGAAAACAAAAGACATTGATTGCTGCTCCCAATTAGCATCTTCAGGCACAAAGCAATGGCGGGTAAGATGAGGGTCCCCGAGTGCTTTGGAACGTGTTCTATTTCAATCTGAGCCCAGGGAAATTAACTTTTCCCCCTCGGCTCTCCCACCATGCTTTCCAGAATCCTACCTGTATTTTTGTCTGAACACTCGGAGAGCCATCATTTCAGTAAGTCCCCTTTTGGTAGGAAAATGTTTTCTAATTTCTACGAGATATTTTTACAGCCTAAGTAACAGACTCAGTTCATCTTTATTCATCCTTTTTTTTTTTTTTTTCTTTTTATGTCTCATTCATGTCTTCCTTGTCTTATTCAACCATTCTAAATTGGGCCATCCTTGTTTGGCTTATTATAGCCAGGCCTTTTTTGCACAAAGCACCAGTATGTAAAGTTATAGGACAAAATAAGGATTATTCTTCACTTTGTGATGAAGGGTTTTAATGTGAGCGTGAGGATTTTAAAAGGCTTGGGAAATCTGCAGGAGATGCTAGACTGGGTTAGAATAGCCACATGGGGCTAAGATGATGCCCAGGGTCTCCTAATTAGATAAAGCCATTGTTTAGATTCAGACAATACCTGTTTACAGTTCAATAAACAACTTGTCACAGTTGCTTGCTCAAAGCAGACCTAGATGTCAGTGCAAACAGTTAGTACAGAGGTAGTGGAATAAATTGGTCTCCTGAGTAAATAAATTGAGCAGCAATGTGAAACAGCCTCATCAGTACTGAGGAAGATAATCATTTATAAAGGTTTAAAATGGCGTTTCATAAGTATTGACATTTAGAGAAATGTCTTTCCCCATCTAAATGACTACCCCCACCTTTTCCTATTTTCACCAGCCACTGAAAAAGAAAAACAGTAATAAAATAAAAAGAGAGAATAAAGTATTTCTGGAGTTGTTCCATCAAAGTTGTATAATGCTTTATATATAAAACTTAAATATCCAAAAGATGCTCGGTCTTGAATATAAATTGTGGGTAAGTATGGTACCTGCCTCCAAGTATTTCCCATTCTGTCATCACAGAAGGGAGCCAGACGAAACAAGAAGATGGTGGAAAGGTCATTTGGCCAAACATGCAGGATTTTTGTTGTTGTTTCTTGCTGGTGAGTAACTGAGTGACGCAGGGAAGAGCAATGAAAGGAAGAGCAGAGCCGAGGCGCGCGCTTAGAAACTATAGTCAGGGAGATGAAGCAAGGGAGGCAGAAAGAAGAAATGAGGTGACACCATTCAGTGACTTCTTTTATGAGGATAATGACTGTACATCGTGGCATTCCCTCTCCCAAAGATCTTTGAAAGAAAATGTCTGTACTGGGAGAGGTAACTAAAGAACTGAATGCAAGGTTTTTGTAACAAATTGCCTTCACACAGATAGAGAAATCACAGAGACCCTGTCAGAGACCCCCATGCACATGTAAACACGGGGAAGCAGAGTGGCAAATTCCGGTTCTTCAGAAGTTGTAAGAAAACAAGGCATTAACATTTACTCCCCGCCATCTTGAAACCCTTCCCGTAATATACAATGTAGGCCAGCCCGCGCTAGGGCCCGAAGGGGAACAGTCCAAAGGCACTCAATCAATATTACCTTAGGGGAGAGGGGGAAAGGGTGGGGAAGCTTAAGTTCTATATATTTAATAGGTAACAGAAGCCCTGTTCCCACTACATTCTCCTTTCCTTCCTTCCCTCCCCACCCCTTCCTCCCTCCCTTTATGCACCACCCCACAGAGCCTAAGAGAAGGAGCTCTTGCCCTAAGAATGGTAGTGGGCACATCCCCTTTTAGACTAATTTAACCATCCCAGCACTTAATTTAAGTATACTGAATTCCACCGAATGAATAATGTTTATTTCCCCTTAACACAGAATTTTTAAATCTTCCATTTGGAATCTCTAGCAACGGAAGCCTGTTTCCCAAACCAAGAAAATAAAACTAGACTGCAGTCAATACTATTGTAAACGCCAATGATCCTTTCTGGAAATGAATATTTAACATCTGCCCTGTAACTCACACTCCCTGGATTCCCGGCTCTTTACAACCACACCTGCTTTTTCAAATGGAGTTCACAAACCGACGGTAAGATTTCTTTCCCTAGCATTATGTTGTGGTCACAGGCCTGAGAGCACATAATGCCAGGATTACTGCTGACCTGCCCTCTGTGGAAATCTGAGCTCAGTGGTGTCTTTATAAAATGTTAGCTTTCAAGGTTACTCTAGACAAAATTGGCAGTGGATGTAGTTTTTCACCTCTATTCCCAGCTTCCATGTTCTGAGACGAAATCTCATTTACCCCATACTTCTCTGAAGGGCCCAGTGCTCTTTTAAAACTTTTTTTTTGGACAGGCACAGCAATGCAGAGAGTAAAAGGAAGGAGATAGGATGAGAAAGAAAACCCAGGTTCGGGTCCCATCTCTTCCTGACTGGATAACCTTGCTCAAGCCACTTAATCTCTTCAGCACCATTCCTTGGATGTAAAATTTGATAGCAAATTCACTTCTGTCCCATGTACACATGTTACAGTTACAAAATAAATGAATTAAAGTGCTTTGAAACTTCAGGAACCAATCAGGTGCTATTCTACAAACGGTTGTTCATTCACTCAGAAATGTAACTGAATACCTACTGTATTTAAGACTGGATACACTGATGAGTATATCAGTGTATACTGATATAGTGCAGGTAGGTCTCCTGTACTTGGAGACACAGTCGAACAGAGAATGTCATGGAAAGCATAATATTAATAGCATAAGATTAGAACCATAACAGAGTATTAATAAGTGTTATGGGGCCATAGATATGGAAGCAATTAAATATTCTGGAGGCAAGGCATGGAAACTTTATTAAAGTGCATATATATAATGGGCAATGTTAAGCCCTACCACTTAGCAGGGGCGAATAGATTTTAACTCTTGTTAGTCTGAAACTCAAGGAATAGAATTCTAATACTTCAATTTTGAGTCTCAACCAGCAATGAGAAGAAGTGGAAAAGGACCACCAGGGCTCGTCAGCTCCTGCTCAGGGCCTCCAAGTCATAGAAAAATGATCAGTGCAGTTAAGGCAGACTCCCTGCTTTTAACCATGGAATTGAATGGTTAGAACCATCATAAGTCATCTTATTTATTTATTTGTTTTTAAAGATTTTATTTATTTATTTGAGTGAAAGAGAGAGCATGAGCAGAGGTGGGGGGCACAGGGAGAGAGAGAGGGAGAAGCAGACTCCCCACGGAGCAGGGATCCCGAAGTGTAGCTCAGTCCCAAGACCCCGAGATTAAGGCCTGTGCGGAAGGCATCTGCTTAACCGACTGAGCCACCCAGGCACCCCAGTTTTATCCCATTTACTGAGCTACATTGTTCATATCTTTTATCAAATACATTAACTGAAAGTATCTGCATCAGATGATGAACCTCTATCTGGTTTGGGAAGTCCTGCAGCGACGGCATGGAGCAAACTCTTCCCCAGCCCACCCTTATACTGCAGAGGATCCCCAAACTTGTCTCACCTGAAAACACCTTCTGCATGAGCTTACCAATGCCTCCTGGTAGGCACCATGTGTGGATCTCTAGCCAGACCACAGAGCCAACTCCAAAACCAGACTTCCTTTTGAGACTGAGAACGGCTTTCCTCCAGAGTTTCTTGTCTCTACAGAAGACACCACTGCTTACTCCCTTAGTCAAGCAAGAAAGCAAGGATTTCTTCTTTTCTTCTCCCTTTATGCCACCTCCCTCTGCTCCATTGATGAACCCTGTCAATTCCATCTCCTTACCATTTTTCATACCTGTACCCTTCTTTCCTTCCTCCTTTGATGGCCAGAGTTCAGCGGCATCACCCTTTATCTCAGTCTGGAAATAGCCCCCTAACTGTCTCCCTGTGTCTAATCTCACTTCCTATAATTCATTCTCCAAATGCTACCAAAGTGATAGTGATCTTTAAAAGCTAAGAAAGATCCTGTAACCTTCTTTCTTAAAATCCTTCAAAGCCTCTCCATAGTTTACAGAACAAAGAGCAAAATTCTTAAAATGACATAGAAGACCCTAAATTATCTGTCCTCACAGTTGTCCTGACCTCATGATTCTTATAACTCTGACTCTTCTATGTGGTTTCCTAACTCCCTGCCTTTACTCATACTGAATCCCTTTGCCTGAAAAGCCTGCCTCCTGTCTTCAACCTCCCATCCAAACAAACACCTCCTCATTTGCCAATTCTCATTCCAGACACTCTCTTCTCTAGGAAGTCTTCATTTATCTTACCAGAACTTTGAGATAGAATTGACTACTCCTTCCTTTATGCCCTCCCCCTGCACTTTGCCCAGATATCTAAAATATGTCTCCCTTCTTCCAGAAAGAAAACTCCCAACGATAAGGTTCATAACAGCTTACTTTGTATACCCACACCCTAGCACAGTATCTGACACATGTTTGGCACTCAATTGATGTTGTGTGACTGAATGAACAAAATATGCAACCCATTCTACCAAAAAGAATGTCACAAAAACCTAAAAAAGTGACTTGCATATAGTTAGTCAATAAGTATTTGTTGAATGAATGAATGAACAAATCCTTTCCTATTTTGTCATTGAACTGGACATCTGGTCACTGGTTTTTATGTCATCGTTCCCCATATATTTTTTTCTCTAATATGACAGTGTCCACCACAGGGTAAAGCAGGGTACATTATACCAGTATCAAATGCTGCCACAGATTGGAGATGACCTTGCTGGTTAATTGTTTCATTACTGGAAGCTCCTTAGGGGCTTCCTTCTTCATGTCAACCTCCTTAAATATACTCCTGACTCAAAAAAACTGCTTTGTTTTTCCACTCAACTGCTGAACAAAAACTCAACCAAGGCAGGAAAAATTCTGCTAACCCAGGGAGAAAGCATCACACAAATTCTATTCCTACTCTGTTTAGATCTCTGAGATCTGCATAAAAATTCAGGATTAACCTTATGACTGTTCAGAATAGACATACTTTCCAGAGGTGTGATGAACTGTCAAATATTTACTACTACTGGCACACTAGAATGCTGAAATTTCTATTACAAAGTGATAAACTTTGACTTCTGAATCTTTGAAAGAATGCTTTTAAAATGAAGATACTCCTGGGTATCTGCAGGGTTGGTATCTAGCCTATATGCATGGCCAATAAGGCCAGGGTGGGTGGCTTGGCTGGTGATGGTGTTGACTCTTCAGTGCCAATATATTACCAGCTCTTAAATGTATAGTCTATACTGCATCCCAGAAGGAACCCCACCCTGAGCTTCATTTTTGTAGATTTAGAAGTGAAAGGGCTTTATAGATCATCTAGTCCCTACTATATTCTGTTTAAGAGATTTATTTTTTCTTGCATATACTTATACATTTATTCATTCAACCAATATTTGCTGAAGGCCTATGTGCCAAGCACTCCCACAGAAACTCACGACACAGGAATGAACAAAACAGATAAAAATCTAAGACCTCATATGGCTTATGTTATATTGGGGACAGATAGACAATCAACAAAACATCAGTAGAATCTATTTTTTCTTGGCTGCTTGGGTTTGCCAAATAGTGATTAGTGAATAAAAATAAAGTAGGGAAAGAGAGAGGGAATATGCCAGGCAGCAAGTTGAGGAGGCTTCCAATTTAAACTCAGTGATTGGGGAAGTCATCTTTGAGAAGGTAACAAAAATTTGAGAGAAGACCAGTGGAGGGCCGAGGGGTCAAACATGCAAATACCAGAGCAAGAGGGGTTTCCAGGCAGAGGGAAAAGCTAGTCCAAACATTGTGAGGGAGGG
Source organism: Mustela lutreola (assembly GCF_030435805.1). NCBI lineage: Eukaryota > Metazoa > Chordata > Mammalia > Carnivora > Mustelidae > Mustela > Mustela lutreola. Next base: position 81,318,405 of record NC_081299.1, on the reverse strand, counting down.
ATTTATATGATTTGTTAAAAGAAAAAGAACAAAGTGTGTCTTGTCTGGAAGGAACAAAAGGAAGAGAAGTAGAAGATGAGGTCAGAGGATTAGTGAGCGGCTCAGTCATCACAGAAGCCTGGTGGACATTTTTTTTTGTTTGTTTAATTTTTTTATTTTTTAAATTTCTATTCAGTGTACCAGAATTTATTGTTTATGCACCACACCCAGTGCTCCATGCAATATGTGCCCTCCATAATACCTACCACCAGGCTCACCCAACTTCCCACCCCTCACCCCTTCAAAACCCTCAGATTGTTTTTCAGAGTCCATAGTCTCTCATGGTTCATCTCCCCCTCCAATTTCCCTCAACTTCCTTCTCCTCTCTATCTCCCCATGTCCTCTGTGTTATTTCTTATGCTCCACAAATAAGTGAAACCATATGATAATTGACTCTCTCTGCTTGACTTATTTCACTCAGCATAATCTCTTCCAGTCCGGTCCATGTTGCTACAAAAGTTGGGTATTCATCCTTTCTGATGGAGGCATAATACTCCATAGTGTACATGGACCACATCTTCCTTATCCATTTGTCTATTGAAGGGCATCTTGGTTCTTTCCACAGTTTGACAACCATGGCCATTGCTGCTATGAACATTGGAGTACATTTGGCCCTTCTTTTCACTACATCTGTATCTTTGGGATAAATACCCAGTAGTGCAATTGCAGGGTCATAGGGATGCTCTATTTTTAATTTCTTAAGGAATCTCCACACTGTTCTCCAAAGTGGCTGCACCAACTTGCATTCCAACCAACAGTGTAAGAGGGTTCCCCTTTCTCCACATCCTTTCCAACACACGTTGTTTACTGTCTTGTTAATTTTGGTCATTCTAACTGGTGTAAGGTGGTATCTGAATGTGGTTTTGATTTGAATCTCCCTGATGGCTAGTGATGATGAACATTGTTTCATGTGTCTGATAGCCATTCGTATGTCTTCATTGGAGAAGTGTCTGTTCATGTCTTCTGCCCATTTTTTGACATGATTATCTGTTCTGTGTGTGTTGAGTTTGAGAAGTTCTTTATAGATCCTGGACATCAGCCTTTTTGTCTGTACCGTCATTTGCAAATATCTTCTCCCATTCCGTGGGTTGCCTCTTTGTTTTGTTGACTATTTCTTAAAGACAGGTTCAGGCTGGGTAAGATGAGAAGCAACTGGAGGGATCAAGCTGAAGAGTGACCTGCTCTTTACACTTGTAAAGGACCATGCTGCTGCTATGCTGAGAAGAAACTGAACTGGGACAAGGATGGGAACAGATATGCCAAGTGGGAGTCCGTTGCACTGATCAGGGTAACAGGTGATAGTGGTGTGGACCAGTGGTAGTGGTAGTGGATGGTGAGAAGTGGACAGATTCTGGATACATTTTGATAGTAGAGCCAATAGGATTTGCTAACATATTGATTATGAGGAATTTGAGAAAGAAAGCAGACAAGAATAACTGAGATTTTTTTTGGCCTGAGCAACTAACTGGAAGGTGGTGTTTTCATCAACTGAAGTGGAAAGACTGAAGATAGTGGGTGTTTGGGGGTGTTGCTATGATCAGGAGCTAGTTGGGGGCATTTTAAGTATGAAGTACCTAGTGGACATTCAGGAGAAGAGTTGACTAGTTCCAATAACCAGATGAGATAATGATATACAGGAAAGTTATGAATTGTATCAGGTCATCCAATCACAAAGGCACCATCAAAGTGCGACATAAAGTAGCACATAGGAGGGCTAAAGGAGGAGAACCCTAAAGGGCAAAGAAAGACTGAGACTTCCTGTCTTCCTCATTGTTTGGCCAGGAAGTGGGTGGCCACAACAAATTAAAGCTCAAAAAACAGAAAATAAACTGCAAAATATTATTCATTTGCTAGTCTCTTATGTTCATTTTTCGATTAAGTTCCTGATTGGGTCTACTAAACTAAGGGTTGTACGTTGAGAAGGTAAAGAGAGAATGGTCCCTGTTTGGGGAGTTTCTAATCCCAGCTGGAATTAGATGGGTGCTTGGCAAAGTGAGTGAGAAGAATTTGTTCATTTGGGGCACCTCATTCAAACAATACCTGGGAAGGAGCAAGGCTCTGAACTATTCACACAATGACAATGTACTTTTGCAGAGGTCTGAAACAGTGGCCAATGCACCATCTTCTCCAAAGCTGCAAAGCTTCAGGAGGTCACTTGGTCAGCTCTGGCCCGGAGCAAACATTCTAGGACAACTGTAACCTGGGGCGTATTAACCGTATTTGCCAGGAGAACATGGAAGAGGGAGAGAAAGAGAGATTGGACCATTATTGGTGGCCTGACGGAGACTTCTAAATATCCAAGCTATGTATAGCTAGCCTCCATTTGTAACTGGCTATTGGAGGTCTGAAATAATGGTGGAATCAAATGACTTCAACTTTTCAAGCCTTTTCCTATTAAAATCCATCTATCACAAATCTGCTTAAGTACTTTTAAAATACAGACTATTCAACTCATAAAGCCACCAGCCATTTATTGGGAAAAGGTTAGGCAGGGATCTGGACCAGATATGATGACCTTCATAGTTCAATGTGAAGAATTAAGACAGGTGATTTGAGAGCTAGTACTTGTAAGAAAAACATAAGCCAAAATCAGGCTATGCCAGTTAGTTACCTATTATCTCTCAGTGCCAAGTCAACCCAGACACACTCTGCTTCTTTGCACTATATTTTCAATATTCCCTTGCCAGATGGATTCCTGTTAGTTTCTGTCAGGGAAAGAGACTAGTGTGAAATTGAAAGACAGGAGGAGGGAAGAATGAACTCTTTTTCTATTTACAGTTCCTATAAGTTTTCCTCCAGCAGCAGAAAACAAATACCATACCAACAATGCTTCAGTGCCTTGGGGCTGGCTCTGCCCCTTCAGTGACAGAGTACCAGCGACACCATGCACTTTTCAGATAGCACCAGTCCCATAGCAAATCTTCCCCAAGAGCTAAACAATAACCAAGTGGTAGCCTTCTTGGAGAGCCATACAACAGCTGAATGGTATTCAGCACTCAAAGCACCAGCCACAGAAACCAGTCCCCTGAGCCATCACATATACCAGTGTCTTGTTCTTCAACAGCAGGAGTGGTAGCTGCACTCACACATACTAATACTGGACTTAGCTTGGCATTCCTTTTTTGATCTTTCAGGCTCTAATCCTGGTGTGTGATGGTTTTAAAATATATCACAAATTATTCAACACCCTTCTCTCTAAAAGGTTGACCGTAATTCATCTCCCCTTGATTATGGGCTGGACTTAGTGACTTGCTTCAAATGAGTAGAGTATGACACACATGATAGTGTGTGGCTAGGTCACAATAGGTATCACAGCTTCATCCTGCTCTCTCTCTTAGATCACTCTCTCAGAGAGAAGCCAACTGCTATGTCATGAGGACACTCAAACAGATTTGTGGAGAGGCCCATGTGGTGAGAAACTTAAACTTTTTGCCAACTACCAGAGAGAAGCTGAGACCTCCTGCCAATAGCTACGTAAGTGCGCCATCTTGGAAGCTGATCCTCCATCTTCAGCCAAGCCTTCAGATAACTGCAATCCCATGCAACAGTTTGAGTGCAATCACATAGGAAATCCTAAGCTTCTCCTGGATTTCTGAACCTCAGAAATTGTGTGATACTAAATGTATGTTGTTTCAAGCTACTGAACTTTGAGGTAACTGGTTATTAGTTACAATAGATAATTAAAAATCCAAGTAATCAATTGTTTAAAGTTCTCCATTTGAAATATGTATCGTGGTTTATTGCTGGATCTTAACTGATAGAAGACTTGGCAACATGAGTGGACCCAGGAAACTGACCCTCAAAGATAGGATTCTGTAATTGGGTTAATTACCTCTTCAACTTTGAACCCAGTAATCATCTCCTTGCTGATGGCAAATGGGATACGGGTAATCTGTAACAGGCAAGAGGAGCAAAATTATTTAAATTATTACCTGTTGCTGCTTGGGATGAAGTTCCTTTGAAAGGCAAGCCTTTGAGTAACAAAGTGGCTAAAGTACTTGACAGTTATAGTAATAAGTATAACTATAAGAACAGGGAATGAGCTTTCTGTGACATCAAGTCACAGAAGACCAGAAAGTACCTTCAGTAATCATAAAAGGACTCTTATTTCTTGGAGTCATAAGGCAGGGATGACTAATCAAAATATTTTTGTGAATTGCAAAAATTACAATATAAGATTAATTTATGGACAGTTTCTTATGTAAAAGTTTAGGAACAGTTGGGGAGGAATGGATGCCTGAACTTGGAAGGAAGAAATGTTGTTCGACTTGGACAAAGTTGAGTATTTTTAATCTAATATCTCTGAGCCTTACTTGCCAGCAGAAGCAGCTCCTTAAGTTTTGAGGACTCTTACTTGAAAACCCTGTAACCTCTTCTAAGGTTGATGCCTTCAAAAACCATGTCTGTTCTCCTCCGGATCTCTCATTGCCTCAAGACCTGCAAAGAGTTGTATCTCAGCACACTCCAGGGAGGTAAGTGCCAAGTCACATTTAGGAGAAAAAAGTTCATATTCTGAAAGAAGAGCAAGATTTTGCAAATATGAATTGGAAGAAACTTGAAGAACAGACATGGGAGTACATTCGATGGATGTATTAAGGGCAGCCTTAAGCAAGCTCATAGGCTCAGAATACAGGGAGCTCATTCAGCATCATCATCATTATATTCTGAAATATTTCCTAAGCTTTCTACAAAGTGCTTATAAATAGGGTGATCACACCCCGGGAAAAGGAAAACTTGTAGGCCTATCTCGAGATTATAAGATTCTAGCTCTGTTGATGTTGTCATGCTACCATGACCCACCAGTCAATGTGGGACTTATGGAGGTCAACTGATAAGTGGATTTGGGGGCCTCTAAGCTATATCCCCAGACGTTGCATATAGTTTGGATAGTCATGCTCAGAATCTTACAGAATCACTGTACAACCTCTCTTACTTCTGAGGGTAGGACTGTTATAATATAATTATGAGGTAATGGCCTCTATAACTTCCTCTCTGAACCAGAGTAGTAAGCCACAACTGACTCCTGATGGAATTACAGAGATCACTGCCTTCATAAAAAATGTGAGAGGTGAAAGGATGGTAACTCCTATCACATTCCAATGTAATTCTCCTTTTTGGCCTATGAAGAACACAGGTGGATCATGGGTTGTTATAAAGTCATTATTCCAATTGCAGCAGCTACTCCAGATATAGAATTTTTAAAGAGGCCAATGAATACAACCACAGGATCCTGGTATGCAGCTACTGATGCAGCAAATGTCTTTTGTTTATAACAAATTGCAAGTCCCATCAGAAGAAGTCTCTTCTCCCTTAGCAGGGATAGCAACACACCTTTACCCTCTTGCTTCAGGGCTAAATCAACTGTTCCACCGCATGACATAATCTAGCACCCCCAGATCTTGATCATCTTGGATTTTCATGGAATAGTATGTCAACTACCTTGATGACATCATGCTTCTTAGCCTTCTGACCAAGAATTAGCAGCTACTTTAAAAGCCTTAATAACATGCATTCCAGAAAATGGGAAATAAGCCCCACAAGTTTTCAGGGACCTGCAACATAATGGAGTTTTTAGATATCCAACCTGCCTACTGGTATCATTGACCAGTCTGGACAGTGAGTCCCTTCCACAACTACAATTTCCTCAAACTCTCTCACTGCTAATTAATCCCCAAACTCTCTCCTCCTGAAATTCCACTCAGTCTCAGAATCCTACCAAAGACAGTGTAGCAAATAATCTTAACGAAATCTACGGCAAGAGATAAAATTTTCTGTCAAAATAGAAGGAATCCAAGAATAAGGCCACGATGGAAATCACAAAAACTGAATGAGAGGAAGAGGGAGAAAAGTGAAGGGCAGGAAGTGAAATCTAAATATATCTGAGTGAAAAAGGGAAAGATCCACAGTATCCAGTGTAGTCAGGGAAAGAACTGTCATAGATTATCTGTTAGCTCTTACGGTGAATACAGAAAATTCCTTCTGAAGAAAGCTCACCTGCTTAGCACTAAAGTACTTCTGGGATAGAGGAACCATGTTTTGAAGAGGAGCCACGTTCTGAAGTTCTGTGGTAATTATGCATCAGTTTGCCCAAGGCTGCAGGTGCAAAGTGGCTGTCTATAAGCATCCACTCCAAGACACAGAACAGACAGGAGTTCACAGGCATCTAAAGACAAACACTGGAAATCTTTCTATTATTCTGAAAAAAAAAAAAAAAGAATAGTATTTAATATCTACTTCACAGAAGCATAGTAAGTTTCTATATTAAGAAAACACAGCTTGCAAGCAAGCTGAGCAAGACCCTCAGAGCAAAGCGACAGATAAATGCAACAGTATTATTAGAATAGATTATTAGGTTCTTTTGCAAAAAAGCCCTGTGACTGAAAAGTTGTAGTCCATGACTTTCCGCTAATCATATCCCCCAAAAGAACAAGCTGCAAATTTTTTACATTAGAGGATCTCAATAAAGGTCTGTTGAATTAAACTGGAGTTGGCAAAATGTCAATTAATTTTTTTTTCAGTTTTGCTCTTTAAATTTTTACATATTCCAATTAATTTAACAAAGACATTAGAGATTTTCATTTCCTCAAATCCTTTCTTTGATCAAAGCCAAGGAATAGACTGACAAATTAATTCTATTCTAATTCATGTCAGAAGCAACACTTAACTTCTCTTAGAAATGAAAAGTAAGTAAGTAAGCAACACCAAATGCTGGCAACGTTGTGGAGCAATAGGAACGCTCATACATTGCTGGTGGAATTGTAAAATGGTACCGCCACTCTGGAAGACAGTTTGGCGCTTTTTTAGAAAACTAAACATATTCTTACCATATGATCCAGCAATCACACTCTGATATTTACCCAAAAGAGCTGAAAATTTATGTTCACACAGAAACCTGCACAAGAATGTTTATAGCAGCTTTACTCAAAATTGCCAAAACTTGGAAGCAACCAAGATGTCCTTCAGTTAGGTGAATGGATAAATAAACTGTGGTATATCCAGACAACGGAATATTATTCAGCATTAAAAATAAATGAGCTATCAAGACATAAAAGGACATAAAGGAACATTAAGTGCATATTAGTAAGTGGAAGAAGCTAGTCTAAAAAGACTACATACTGTTTGATTCCAACTATATGACATTCTGGAAAAGGCAAAACTATGGAGACAGTAAATAAACTAACGCATGTAGCAGGGAGGAGGGGAGATGAGTAGATGGAAAATGGAAGATTTTTAGGACACTGAAAATACTCGGTATGATATTGCAATGTTGGATATATATTATTACACATTTGTCTAAACTCATAGATGAACAACATTGAGAGTGAACCCTAAGGTAAATACAAAATTTCAGGGTTTATGACACATCAGTGTAGGTTCGTCCTTGGTTAAAAAACAAACAAATTCCATTTGGCATATGATGCTGGTAACAGGGGAGGCTCTGCTGGTGTGGGGTAATTGGAAATCCTTTGACTTTCCTCTCAATGTTATTTTAAACCTAAAATTAATCTTAAAAATTAAGTCTTTAAAAAATAAATACATAAAAAGTTAACACTGGCCTGAACTAATAGATCATGCATTGTTTTCAGTTGTCCTAGACCTGGAACCACTAATGAATGGTAGGAAAAATATTACTTGTAAGACTGCCCATATTCTGACAGTCATACAGTCAGAGGATAAAGATCAATGGCTTCACTGACACACTTCCTCTATCCCAGTCACACTGGCCTCCTTCTGCTTGCCCACACACCAAACATGTTCCCACCTAATATTTTTACTTTCTCTTTCCTCACCTCCCACGCTCTTTCCTTAGATAATGTGCTCTCTAACCCCTTTGAGTATTTCAAGTCACTTTCCCAGTGAAGCCCTCCCTGGTCAGCCTAACTAAAAATTCAACCCACTTTCCTCCTTTGTTTGTTCTACAACTTCAGTACGTATTGCTATGTAACATATCCTAGGTTTTGCCTTTTTGCTCCATTGTATATCTCTCTCACTGCACTATATAAATACTGTGAGAACAGGAGTATTTTTTTCATTACTATATCTTCATCCCTTAGAAAGATGTCTGGCATATAACAGATCAGGAAATATCTACTGAATTAATAAATGATTATGCAACCATGTTAAAAACATGAAATGAAGGGGCAAGTGGGTGTCTCAGTCAGTTAAGTGTCTGGCTTGATCTCAGCTCGGGACTCAGTCTCAGAGTCGTGAGTTTAAGACCCGCACTGAGCTCCATGTTGAGCATGGAGCTTATCTAAGAAAATAAAAAAGCTTAAAAAAAATGACATGAAAAACATCAGGGAAATATAGTATACAATCTTTAAATCTTTCTTTCTTATCCCAGGAAACCTTTTACTTAGATCGTGAATATGCTCTATTTTATAATTTTATTTCAAAAATATCAAGGTGTTTTGGAGAAGACAGACAGCCCTGATAAATTATGAATGCTCTAAGAAATTTCAAAAATTCTATTCTCTGCATTGTTCATAATACATTATACTTTGACATTTATAAAAATTAAAAACAAATAGAAATTAATCCCATCCTTAAAATATGAATCCTATAAATGTTATTGGACTATATTTACATCACACATTTTAAAAGTTCATATAATGTTTAGTTTTAAAATCCATTACTACTTCATAATTTAGAATTTTTATATCAATGGATGTTTATTTTTGATAGTCATTAATATTTCTGCAACCAATATATTTGCTAATCTAATAGTACTCTTTTTCATTCTTGCCTGCACTATAAAAAAATTTAATACTCAATTTTTAACCTTCTTCCAAGGGCTACTTTCTGAAAGTAGACATTATACTCTAGGAAATAGGAGCAAGCTGTTGAGAGGGTAGGATTAGAGAATCCAGAGGATATTTAAGCCATGTAAATGATTAAAAATGTGTAATTATATAAACATTGCTGCTGGACCAAAAGTTTTACCTGCATACCTACGGGCTACATGCCTATTAACAGGTCTTAATGGACCGAAGTCACGAGAGGAGATGGAGACAGAATTCCACAAGGAAGTTTGCTCATATGCCCCACTTTGAGTGGAATTTTGGAAAAGAAGACAGTAAGAGGATTATTTTGAGATTTTAGAATTAGGGGATTTAGGAAAGAATGGGCTGGGGACACAGAAAGCAATAACCTAAACCAACATACCCCAAGCAATTCAAGGTACGAACTTTCTCTCCTGATGATGTGTTGATTTAGAGTCAAAAATAAAATTCCACTTTAGCAGTTTTCGGGGTTTCATTAAATCAACTTCTGTGGCCCACAATGAAACAGAGATAATTTAGATCAAGTTAGAAGACTATACTCATTGTAAGTTACTCCACATTTGAAGCAGATTCAGTAACGCTCTTTCCCTTGATCACCGATCTCGATCCTAGGAGATCATTTTAAAATAGAACAGAGAATCTAGTTTTAAATAGAAGATAAAGCAAATGTCTTTTATAAGATTTTGAGGGCCTAATGATTACATTTTAATTAAGTTGTTGAGTTCCTTTGTGCCTTTAAATTTGAAGGTTCTGTTTTACATATGGCTGCTTAACATATAATATATTTAATTTATTAAACTGTTTTTGTCTGTCAACCCCCAAAATATGTAAGCTCAAACAGGTCAGGGATTTTTGTTATTATTGGTTTTACTCACTTACATATCCTCAAAATGTAAAGCTCTACCTAGCATATAGACAGTACTGAATAAATATTTATGGGATGGATGGATGTTTGGATGGATGGATTATGCTGTTAAAGTAGCCTCCTATGGATACAGATATACCTAGGAAGAGCAACCCATAATCTTCATATATCTACATAGAAACTGAGCATCCTAACTTTTCTTAAATGCCTAATTTAGACCAACTCTTTTTAGAAGATATAAAAGGGGATCCTGGCTTTGAGGAGCTTATAATCCTGTTAGGAAGGCAAAACTCAACCAGGAGCTAATTAGAGAATAAAGAAATATAAAATAAACCATGAAACTTATTTAGACCATCCATATAATCAACATTCACAGGAAGAATAAAAGTGATGTTATCTTCATGGAAAACTTCATGCAGAAGACTTGAATCAGGCCTTGAAGGGTAAGTATAATTTCAGTATAGAGGAAGAAAATGAAAGAACATATACAAGTTTTGAAATCATGATACCTGGTAAAACCCAATAAGAATATAAGCTTAAAGGAAATCCAGGGATTCACACAAGAGAGATCAAGGGACACCAGATTATGATGCATTCTTACAATAGGGTTGAGGATTCATGAATCTCTGATTCACCAGAAATATCAACACACTGTTTACCATGTGCCAAGAACAGTGCTAAGTGCTAGGATCATAAAGTGAACATGATAAAGTCCCAGCCCTCATGAAGCTTACATGGAGAGATAGATAAGACACGAGTGAATGAATAAAACCATCTCAAGACGGTTTTAAAACCCATATGTGAATGTTTACAAGTCAATGACTAGGGAAGTTTAATATTGGATAAGGTAGTCAGAGAAGGCCATGTGAGTTTAGTTTTTCATGAGCAAGGGAAAGGAATAATTGATAGTCAAGAGAATCCAACTAATCCCTCAATATGAACATAGAAAGGGTACAGAGAATTGATCCCTGAGAAAAAGAGACCACGGGACACATTACAGACTAGGCACAGGAGGAATTACAGGTAGGTAGGGAGCTGAATTACCCTGCAGAGGTCTAAAGACGCCTGACACACGAACATGGTGAGTGTGAGGAAGGTTGAGTATAAAACGTTCAGATTAAATGGGGATTAAATGAAACTTGGAAGGCATTACAATAAATTCCAGCAACTCCATACAAAAATAATTCCCAGAAGTGACTACTCCTTGGTATTTGCCCAAAAGAAATGAAAACATATGTTCACACAAAGACCCATACGTGAATGTTTACAACAACTTTATTCATAATAGCCCAGAACTGGAAATAACCTTAATTGTCTATCAACTGATGAACAGATAAATGAATTGTGGTCCACACATTTAAATAATAATGTTCTTCATTAAATCAAAATATTGACTGATATTTGCAATAAAATGGATGAATTTCAAAAAACATTATGTTAAACACAAACAGCCAGACATGAAAGATTATGTACTATATGATTCCCTTTACATAAAATTCAAGAAAAAAATCAAAACTTCTGTGAGAAAAGTCAAACAGTGATCTCCATGGGCATAAATTGGATGGGGTAGGATTCACGGTAAGGAGGAGCTAGAGAACTTGTACAATGATAAAAATGTGACTAATCTCATGATTGTAGTGATGGTTACACAACTGTATACATTTGTTAGCTTATAGTGTACCCTTAAAATTGGTGAATTTTATGGGGATATAGGGTGTATGGAGTGTATGGCAATAGATGGTAGCTACACTTGTGAACATAGCATAATGTATAAACTTGTCAAATCGGTATGCTGTACACCTGAAAATAATGCAATGCTGGTGTCAACTACACTCAAATTAAAAAATGTTGAATCTCATTTTATGTAAAGTATATTTCAAGAAACACACAAAAATATAATTCATATGTTTTCTGTACAGCATTATGAACCCCTTGATTGCCAGGACTGTGTATCACTAATGATTGTCACAGTCTCCAAAATATAATAAAAACTTAATAAATGAAGAAATAAGTGAACGAATGGAAATGTAATTGGTACAGAACTCAGTGTCCTATAAGAAATCATAAAAGAATGTTTTACAGACCTTATGTTTGCCTTAAATCCTGAAAATACTTCTATATTAAAGTTATTGAGGTTCTTGAAGGACATCTGAAACTTCTTATTTCAGGTCTTGGTTTCTTGTCAGTCAGTCGTTTATAAGACACCGTGCTGCCTAATATCACGGTTCTTTCTTAGCTTTGGCTTCCATCCAGTGAAAGTTCCTGGTGAGTTTTTATACAATCTGAAATATATTGATATCCTTATTACTGCTCTAAACTCCTGACATTTCATTTCATTTATTGGTCAGCTTGCCAAATGACACTCTCTAAGAACTTGTATTATCAGGTTCCTTTGGCAATTTTAGAGAGTTGTTTGGATGACCTGGGAATAAAGTTTGATTCCAAGGTGAATCACTTCATATATAATTTAATTTTTAATAATCACAAATAGAGTCTTTTAGCTACTTTCTCCTCAAAAAACTAATTTTACTTGTCAACAAAGTCTGAGCCAGCAACTTAGATTTAGAAATCAGACTTTATCTTGTTACTTTAAAAAAAACTTTTAAGGCTTATTTCTTTACAAGAACATCAGATGAGTTGCACAAATACAAGTCAAAGTTCCAAGTGAGCAGACTGCTTAGATTTACCACACTTTGCCTTCTGAGAATGAGAGTGATCACACGAGACATTGGGGTTCCTTCAACCATTTACACCGTCAGTCATGACAAACGAAGCTGTTTTCAAACAGCTGTTTTCAGACGAAGCTTCATTTTCAAAATGAAGATCAAGCATTAGCAGTCATATCTACCAGGTTTATTCACTCCCTGTGAGCTGTGCAGGGCCCATCTCAGCCCTGTGGGGAAACAAGAGTATGCACTTCCAGTGGTCACACCCTGGTGGGTGAACCAACATGTAGATGTCAGTTAAGTGGTAAGTTACAGATGTGGGAGGTCCACTCTGGCATAAACTCGTATATGGTTGTCACAAACAATTGCTTTGTGGACTCGCAGAGATAGGTGGAGGTCGGCCATCTGGGCTGATGCTCTCTTAAAGGAATGTAGCCATTGACCTGTTTCCCAGCCCAGGGTACACATGGAGAACCATGAGAACTGACCTCCAGAGTAAGTCCAGATTCAGGAGCAAGTCCATAAAGTTTATAGGTTTGTAACTAAGTTTAGGTAGAAATCGGAATCACTAAATTCTATAATAAACTTTCAATAAAAACCTTAATTGAAATAAATGTGAGATCCACTATAAAATGCCCTCCCCACTGTAGCTGCTCAGATGGTTACAATTTGTGCATTCCACTTCCGGGTCAAGGCACGGCACGTCCTACTATGACCTTCCTGGTGGGCCTTCACATATTCGCATGCTATCCAAAGAAATGAGCTGGGCATATAATGAAAATCTGAATGCGCAGAAACCTAAAGATAAAATAGTAAATATTTCATTCTTCGGAACATTTCCTTTTTAGAAAAATTAGAGGTTTTTATTTATTGACTAATGTGAAAATAGAGCAAGACTAGACTGCCAATTATAATGCAAACACGATGTTTAAAAGAGCTCTGCTGAACACCTTCTTAAATCCCTAATCCAAGAATGTGGAAATGTGTACTCAGGTTCTTGGATTTTTTCCAGATCATACTGCCAATAAAGAATTCCAGGTTTCCTCTGTATTTCCTCAAACTGCCTTTTCAACTTTGACTACATTCTGGAGCAGTTTGCATCAGGTTGAGTACTTGCCAAAAACACCTCATGAATCACTGTTTTCATCTTATAAGTAAGATGGCTCACAGTACAGCTAGGAGCTACCAACTTCGATGTTCACACTCATTTACATTTTTTATTTTCTGGCTAATTGCTAATACTTTCTCATGTCTTTTTATTTTGTATTTGATTCCAAAATGAGTTTTTCTTATTTCATGAGAATTACTCTACACACAGTGGTATTAGGTAAATAGGTAAGAGAAAGCTTGCACTTTCAAGAAGAAAACATCATAGGTCATCGTTCTACATTGTGACAAGCAGCCTAGGAGCAAAAGGCTGCTGGCATCTGAAAAGCTGATCATATTTACTCACAAGTTCAGAACCCACTTAATCATTTTTTGCTATAAAACTACAGAGAGGGACACTGGTCATTTTCCCACAGCGATCACGTTAATTTACTGGAGAATCAAAAATATCCCCTTAAAACGTGTCCTTCAGCTTATGGTAGTCATTTCTTCTGTCAAATACTCAGCTCAAATGTCTAAGTATGCTGAAAAGGAAATCATGAGATTGTATTTAGATGTTTTACATTACATTCTTTATAACGTCTCCTAACATATTTAACGTTTGAAGAAACATAATGCAATGATAATTTTTAAAACAGCTGAGATTTTCATAGATAAAATAATTAGTGGGTCACATTAAATCCACTCCTGACTCTACATAACTTACTCAGCTATCCCTCAGCTCAGCTCTTTATGATAAAGAAAACTAAGCGATTGGGGGCGCCTGGGTGGCTCAGTCTGTTGAGCGGCTGCCTTTGACTCAGATGGGGCTCCCTCTCCCTCTGCCCCACCCCCCACTCCTGCTCTCTCTTGCTCTCTTTCTCAAATAAATCAATAAAATCTTGAAAGAAAGAAAGAAAGAAAGAAAGAATGAAAGAAAGAAAGAAAGAAAGAAAGAAAGAAAGAAAGAAAGAAAGAAAGAAAGAAAACTAAGAGATTAAACCAATTTAGATTGATGAGCTTCTCCAGAATGTTGGTAATACTGCTGTAGCTCTGAAGCAACACGCCAAGCAACTTTGACAAATAGATGCTCTCACTAATGTGCATTTCTATGATGTGGGGGTGGAGCAAGGAAGGGAGGCTACTCAGAAATTAGTCTCCATTTGTCTTTATTAGCTAAACGATTAATTTTCCATGGTACAATTTATAGGTTAAACCTCTGCTCTCATAAAAAGTTCTACCAACATCTATTGCTGAGCGACTCTACAGTTTGTTTGAATGGAGAAATTGGCAAAGCTTCTATCAAATGTCTGAGATCTTGGATTTATACTGCAAAATAGGCACCTGGATATAAAGCAGTGTGATATGCTCAAATGTTAAGTATTAGGAGCTGGTGATACCAGCTCAACAAAAACATATGTATATATGAAAATATATAATATATATATGGAAAATATATGTGTGTGCATGTATAAATATATATAATACACATGATACACACACACATATATATATTATACACACACATTATACACACACACACACACACATATTTTGAGCTTTCGGCCACTTAGGATCCCTCAGAAAGGAACTCGAGCTCATTTCATAACAGTGGCATTCATAAACAACAGCTCTTGCACAGGACTGGAGGACTGGGTCATTAACCAGATCCACGCGCTCTTCCTCCACAGAGTAGGAACACTGCTCAGCTATATCTGAGCATCTGGTCACTGCGAAGCATGAGATGGTAGGAACGTGTTTCATGGTGGGTAGCAAACAACAGACTTGCAGACTCTGGGGGAGCCACATCACAGAAACAGCATAGTGAATAAGACTACCAGCATGGGAGTGAGCTAAACTGAAGTTTGAAGCATCAACACTTCTCCCCTGTTTAACTTGGGGAAGTGATATTAAACTTTATAAAAAGCTTCCAAGCCTCCATTTCCTCTTGAGTCTTTATTTGAGAGGTTGTTGTAAAAATTAGAAATGATTTATGGAACAATTTACCACAAAGCCAATTCTACAGATAGCTCTCAATAAGTGGTAACAAGTACGGCTGTGTTATTTAGTATTTTGGAACCTCAGGCAGGTTTTCCAAATGACTCCTTAGGCCCAGGGCAAAAGCAGAACCAAACAAAACAGGATTCGTTTCTAGAAATTAGGGTACAAAACTGTGATGTTGTGATAAGACCTAAGCAGGTATGATTAGGAGGAGCCTGGGTCTATAAACTAAACGAGTATGCTGAGGAGAATCTAGTTCTTGAGATTGGACTCAGCTACAGGTGACAGGAGGCAGGAGGAATGCAGTCCACAGAAATCAGAGACACTAAACAGGCTGAGGGCAGCATCACAGAGATCTGGAAAGAGGTGCCAGGGGCTAGGTCAAGACAGCGAACTCAATAATTTCCTGTACTCTCCAGTTCCGTGAAATGAAAGAAAAGATATGTTAAAAGAAAACACCCAAAAACCAGAGATTTCAAATAAATTCTGAACTGAACTATAGAAAGCCAATTCATCTGTGCTATCAACAAATATTTATTGAACATCTACTAAGTGCCAGACTCCATTCTAGGATTTGAGTACAAAACAGATAAGAGCCCTGTTCTCAGGCTCTATTTCAGTGAAGGTGGCAGAAATTAAATAAAGTAAGTAGATGAATAAACTAGAAAAGTTCACAAGATAAGATAATTGCCATGAAGACTATAAAACAGGTGAGATTAAGCTATGGAAGCTATACTGCACAACCCAAATGCCCCTGCATCTGAGTCCATTCAGGCTGCTAGAACAAAATTCTACAAACTAGGTAGCTTATAAAGAGATTTAGTCTCACAGTTCTGGGGCTGGAAGTCCAAGATCAATGTGCCAGCATGTTCAGATCAGGCCCTTCCTCCAGGATGCAGACTGTTCGTATCCTCAGGTGGTAGAAGAGGCAAGAGAGCTCCCTTGGACCTCTTCTGTTAAGAGCATTCATCTTATTTAATGCCTTCATGACCTAATTACCTCCCAAAGGCCCCACTTCCTGAGACTATCACAATGGGCATTAGAATTTCAACCTATGACTTTGAGGGACACATTCAGACCACAGCACTCTGTTAGGACTCAAACTTTACGCCCCCAGCTATTGACAAGATCGAACACTCCACTCTCAACTGTACACAAGCAGGATAGGACAGCTTAGATCCAGTGACTAGCCAAGGACAGGATATAAAAACACAGACTTTCCCCACCTCAGTACAAATCTAACGGGCCATCCAGCTTTTGAACCCTTCATGCTGTTGGCCAAGGGCTTATGACTGTAACATAGCCAACCTCTCCCTTCATCCAATGCTCCACAGATGTTCACATATACAGCACTTGGAAGTGAACTTCCTGGGACTTTCTGTCCCAGAATCTAGTTTCATTTCTCTTCTTTTCTTCTCTTTTTTCTTTCATTTTCTTTTCTCTTGAGTCTACTTTATAGGGATCAATAGTAGGCAGAATTCTAAGATGCCCCCCAAAATTTCTGCCACCTACTATACATACCTTGTATAATCCCCTCCTATTGAGTGCTGAAAGAACCTGTGAATGTAATGAGACATCACGGTCATGATTAGGTTATACCATATGGAAAAGATAAAGGATTTTTTCAAATTTAATTAAGATTACTAGTCAGTTCCCGCTGAATTAATAAGAAGGAAGATAACCTTGGGTGGGCCTGACCTAATCAGGTGAGTCCTTGAAAGCAATGTCCTCATGCTCACTTTGAAGATAGCTGCCATGCTGTGGCAGATTCATGTGGTTAAGACCTGAAGGCAGCCCCTAAGCCAGTAACAACTCCCAGCCAACAGCCAGGAAGAAAGCAGGGACCCCTGTCCTATAGCCACTAGGAACTGAATTCTGTTAACAACCTAAATAAGGTCAGAAATAGATTCTTCCTTAATCAAGCTTCCAGAGTGAACACAACCTAAACAATACCTTAATTTACATTTGATTTTATCCCAGAGTCCAGACTTTGGATCTACAAAACTGAGATAATAAGTGGATGTTATTTTAAGATAGTAACATTTTGGTAATCTGTTAGGCAGCCACAGAAAACTAATACAAGAACAGAGTCTGCAGCCGATCGTATTGCTAAAAAACAGAATAATGACAGGCAAGATCCAGAACAGGCACTGAAGATGGCTGCAAAGAGACAGGAAACTGTTACCCTGGAAAAGTCTCAGAAAGGCTCCAAATTTGAAAGCAATAGATATATGGAACAGGAGAGAGCTGTAGGGCTGAAATCAGGAGCAGCGATAGAGTGATGTCTATGAGAGAGCTGGGCTGGGGTTCCCTCCCCTTCCTCTGTGTACATAAAGGGACTGGTAGGAGCAGTTTGACTTGCTAAACCCTAGAAGTAGTTTTTTTTAACAGAGTGGGATTTTATTTATAAAGGGCCCAAGATGATGTGTTAGAAATAGGGAAGGATACATAGCAGCAGAGCCTGTGGGACCTGCAGACCTCCCCAGAGACTGGAAACAGGGGAAAGGGAAAACCATTCTTCTCAGGGACAGAGTGATTGTATAAATTATCATACAAATCAGTGTACAAGGGGGGCACTATGAGTAATTATGATGCAGCAATAGGCACACATTGAGAAGTATGGTCACACTACCCAGGAGTGAAATGCATGAACACACGTTCCCCCGCAGAGTACAGTCTTCTTTGGCTATTAGGGGAATTTCTAGTATTTCACCATGTTCTCCATCCTCTACTATCTTTTGACTCACTCCACCCCCATGCACAGTCTGCAGCAGTCCTTCCGCTCACCAGAAAGGACTTTGAGTAAACAGACTAAAACCAAGCACAGGAAGTACAAGCCAAATATCTTTATTAAAGTCAACAGAGCCCTTTATACCCACACACACACACACACGCACACACGCGTGCACGCATATATGTGTGTGTGTGTATGTATATGGGTATATATACACACACATGCTATAAAACCAAAAATGCTAGTTTTTGTAGAAAACCAAAAGCATGAAAGAAAAAAAATTTCAGGATGAATAAACATAACAACTGGCCCTTTATGAAACAAAAATGATATAACAACAGAAGAAAAGTTTAGGGTCATTTTAATCTCAGAGACATTCAAGAGGACCTGACATTAATAAAACAAGAATAGGCTATTATGCAAAAGGAGAAACCCAAAAACAAGAAATAGGTTTCAGATATTAGAGAGGTTTGCTGAAATTAAAAACTAAAATTGAAGGTCTTAATAGACAGAATCATTATGAATAAAAGCAGATAAAGACAAGGAAATCTCCCAGAACATGAAGCAAAAAGATGAGATCAAAAAATATGATAATAAATAAGTTAAGAAATATGGACAACAAACCCAGAAAATCCAATAAATATTTAAGAGCAGTTACTAAAAGAGCAAACGAAAGCAATAGATGAATGGAGGGGGGAGTAGGGGGGAAGACACTGAAATAAGGTAATTCCTAGGAGTTTAAAACATACACACACACACACAAAATTAAGTTTTCATATTAAAACTGTCATCTAAGTGCCAAGCACAGAGTAAAGATCCACAATTAGAAATACTCAAATAAAGATCCATAAATCCAAATACAAAATAAGAAAAGCTCAAATTTGGGAACTGAGGTGGGTATTTTCTGCACATATGAACTCTGAATGCTCAAAACAATGTCACAATTCCTTTGAGATTCCTAGGGAAAATTATTTTGAACCTATATTTCTATAACTCGTTAATTATCAATCAAGTGTAATGGCAAAACCAAGACATTTTCTGACATGCAAGAAATTAAAAACCTTACCACCCACGTATACTCTTTTAAAAAAATTGCTTGCATATGTATTTCTATAAAAATATGCCATGCTAAAAGCATATGCCTCTCCTGTCAATAACCAAAAAAAAGGAGAATAGTTAGAAAAGGAAACAAAATGCTTTATCTAAAAGTCATTCAAGTATGAATACCATTAAAATGTAGCATGACTTTGAGTTATTGCCTTTTCCTTTCTGCTTGGGGCATTTTCCATTTAAATGCATATAATTCATGGCATGGGATTGCATTTTCTTCATTTGGGATACAATCAGACTACTAAGTTCTTCAATGAACAATATGTATATCATAATAAAATTGTGAATGTTACTTAAGGGTATCCAGCTTTCAGATCGACTTATGTATGGCACATAGAAAATATAATTATAGTTAGAGACGAGACAGTAAATGTGTTAAAATATTAATAATATAACAGTAATACAAAAGTCCAGATATCAAAACTGGGGGAAAGAGTCATCTGGGCCTGGCATTGACATTTATTTAATTAAGCATCCTTTGAGTTATTGATTAAAGATTTTAAGCTCATTAATTCCACCCTTTCTTGCAATGAATAAGGACAGCCAAGAGTAGATCCAAGACACCAGGGAGCCCCAACTATGAGTACTTGTACATACAGAAACATCATTAACAGAAATAATTGACTACATCTCTAACGTCCCCATTCACTCCCAACGCTCTTCCATGACTTCACTCCCTTTTCTTCAGTCTCCAGTAAACAATAACAAATAATCTGTGATCCCTAGATTTCATGGCAGTCTTCAATTGTACAATCGAGTCCATACTTAGCTTCCTTAATGATAAAGCTCAAATATATTTTGAGCCTCATTTTCTCACAAAATAAAAGTTCACTCTTTTTTTTTAATTTTTAATTTTTAATTTTTTTTATAAACATATAATATATTTTTATGCCCTGGGGTACAGGTCTGTGAATCACCAGGTTTACACACTTCACAGCACTCACCATAGCACATACCATCCCCAATGTCCATAACCCACCCCCTTTCTCCTAGCCCCCTCCCCCCAGCAACCCTCAGTTTGTCTTGTGAGATTAAGAGTCACTTATGGTTTGTCTCCCTCCCAATCCCATCTTGTTTCATTTATTCTTCTCATACCCATTTAACCCCCCATGTTGCATCACCACTTTCTCATATCAGGGAGATCATATGATAGTTGTCTTTCTCCCCTTGACTTATTTCGCTAAGCATGATACCCTCTAGTTCCATCCATGTTGTCGCAAATGGCAAGATTTCATTTCTTTTGATAGCTGCATAGTATTCCATTGTGTATATATACCACATCTTCTTGATCCATTCATCTGTTGATGGACATCTAGGTTCTTTCCATAGTTTGGCTATTGTGGACATTGCTGCTATAAACATTCGGGTGCACGTGCCCCTTCGGATCACTACGTTTGTATCTTTAGGGTAAATACCCAGTAGTGCAATTGCTGGGTCATAGGGTAGTTCTATTTTCAACATTTTGAGGAACCTCCATGCTGTTTTCCAGAGTGGTTGCACCAGCTTGCATTCCCACCAACAGTGTAGGAGGGCTCCCCTTTCTCTACATCCTCGCCAGCATCTGTCATTTCCTGACTTGTTAATTTTAGCCATTCTGACTGGTGTGTGGTGGTATCTCATTGTGGTTTTGATTTGTATTTCCCTGATGCCGAGTGATATGGAGCACTTTTTCATGTGTCTGTTGGCCATCTGGATGTCTTCTTTGCAGAAATGTCTGTTCATGTCCTCTGCCCATTTCTTGATTGGATTATTTGTTCTTTGGGTGTTGAGTTTGCTAAGTTCTTTATAGATTTTGGACACTAGCCCTTTATCTGATATGTCGTTTGCAAATATCTTCTCCCATTCTGTCAGTTGTCTTTTGGTTTTGTTAACTGTTTCCTTTCCTGTGCAAAAGCTTTTGATCTTGATAAAATCCCAATAGTTCATTTTTGCCCTTGCTTCCCTTGCCGTTGGTGTTCCTAGGAAGATGTTGCTGCAGTTGAGGTCGAAGAGGTTGCTGCCTGTGTTCTCCTCAAGGATTTTGATGGATTCCTTTCTCACATTGAGGTTCTTCATCCATTTTGAGTCTATTTTCTTGTGTGGTGTAGGGAAATGGTCCAATTTCATTTTTCTGCATGTGGCTGTCCAATTTTCCCAACACCATTTATTGAAGAGGGTGTCTTTTTTCCATTGGACATTCTTTCCTACTTTGTCGAAGATTAATTGACCATAGAGTTGAGGGTCTATTTCTGGGCTCTCTATTCTGTTCCATTGATCTCTGTGTCTGTTTTTGTGCCAGTACCATGCTGTCTTGATGATGACAGCTTTGTAATAGAGCTTAAAGTCGGGAATTGTGATGCCACCACGTTGGCTTTCTTTTTCAATATTCCTTTGGCTATTCGAGGTCTGTTCTGGTTCCATATAAATTTTAGGATTATTTGTTCCATTTCTTTGAAAAAGATGGATGGTACTTTGATAGGAATTGCATTAAATGTGTAGATTGCTTTAGGTAGCATAGACATTTCACAATGTTTATTCTTCCAATCCAGGAGCATGGAATATTTTTCCATTTCTTTGTGTCTTCCTCAATTTCTTTCATGAGTAATTTATAGTTTTCTGGGTATAGATTCTTTGCCTCTTTGGTTAGGTTTATTCCTAGATATCTTATGGTTTTGGGTGCAATTGTAAATGGGATTGACTCCTTAATTTCTCTTTCTTCTGTCTTTTTGTTGGTGTAGAGAAATGCAACTGATTTCTGTGCATTGATTTTATATCCTGACACTTTACTAAATTCCTGTACAAGCTTTAGCAGTTTTGGAGTGGAGTCTTTTGGGTTTTCCACATATAGTATCATATCATATGTGAAGAGTGATAGTTTGAATTCTTCCATGCCGATTTGGATGCCTTTAATTTCCTTTTGTTGTCTGATTGCTGAGGCTAGGACTTCTAGTACTATGTTGAATAGCAGTGGTGATAATGGACATCCCTGCCATATTCCTGACTTCAGCGGAAAAACTTTCAGTTTTTCTCTATTGGGAATGATATTTGTGGTGGGTTTTTCATAGATGGCTTTGATAATATTGAGGTATGTGCCCTCTATCCCTACACTTTGAAGAGTTTTGATCAGGAAGGGAAGCTGTACTTTGTCAAATGCTTTTTCAGCATCTATTGAGAGTATCATATGGTTCTTGTTCTTTCTTTTATTGATGTGTTGTATCACATTGATTGATTTGTGGATGTTGAACCAACCTTGCAGCCCTGGAATAAATCCCACTTGGTCGTGGTGAATAATCCTTTTAATGTACTGTTGAATCCTATTGGCTAGTATTTTGGTGAGAATTTTCGCATCTGTGTTCATCAAGGATATTGGTCTATAGCTCTCTTTTTTGATGGGATCTGGTTTTGGGATCAAGGTGATACTGGCCTCATAAAATAAGTTTGGAAGTTTTCCTTCCATTTCTATTTTTGGGAACAGTTTCAGGAGAATGGGAATTAGTTCTTCTTTAAATGTTTGGTAGAATTCCCCCAGGAAGCCGTCTGGCCCTGGGCTTTTGTTTGTTTGGAGATTTTTGATGACTGTTTCCATCTCCTTACTGGTTATGGGTCCGTTCAGGCTTTCTATTTCCTCCTGGTTCAGTTGTGGTAGTTTATATGTTTCTAGGAATGCATCCATTTCTTCCAGATTGTCAAATTTGTTGGCGTAGAGTTGCTCATAGTATGTTCTTATAATTGTTTGTATTTCTTTGGTGTTAGTTGTGATCTCTCCTCTTTCATTCATGATTTTATTTATTTGGGTCCTTTCTCTTTTCTTTTTGTTAAGTCTGGCCAGGGGTTTATCAATCTTATTAATTCTTTCAAACAACCAGCTCCTAGTTTCATTGATTTGTTCTATTGTTTTTTTGGTTTCTATTTCATTGATTTCTGCTCTGATCTATATGATTTCTCTTCTCCTGGTGGGTTTAGGCTTTCTTTCTTGTTCTTTCTCCAGCTCCTTTAGGTGTAGGGTTAGGTTGTGTACCTGTGACCTTTCTTGTTTTTTGAGAAAGGCTTGTACCACTATATATTTTCCTCTCAGAACTGCCTTTGTTGTGTCCCACAGATTTTGAACCATTGTGTCTTCATTATCATTTGTTTCCATGATTTTTTTCAATTCTTCTTTAATTTCCTGGTTGACCCATTCATTCTTTAGAAGGATGCTCTTTAGTCTCCACGTACTTGGGTTCTTTCCAAATTTCTTCTTGTGGTTGAGATCTAGCTTCAGAGCATTGTGGTCTGAAAATATGCAGGGAATGATCCCAATCTTTTGATACTGGTTGAGATCTGATTTAGGACCGAGGATGTGATCTATTCTGGAGAATGTTCCAGGTGCACTAAAGAAGAATGTGTATGCTGTTGCTTTGGGATGAAATGTTCTGAATATATCTGTGATGTCCATCTGGTCCAGTGTGTCATTTAAGGCCTTTCTTTCCTTGTTGATCTTTTGCTTGGATGATCTGTCCATTTCAGTGAGGGGAGTGTTAAAGTCCCCTACTATTATTGTATTATTGTCAATGTGTTTCTTTGATTTTGTTATTAATTAGTTTATATAGTTGGCTGCTCTCACGTTCGGGGCATAGATATTTAAAATTGTTAGATCTTCTTGTTGGACAGACCCTTTGAGTATGATATAGTGTCCTTCCTCATCTCTTATCATAGTCTTTGGCTTAAAATCTAATTGATCTGATGTAAGGATTGCCACCCCAGCTTTCTTCTGATGTCCATTAGCATGGTAAATTCTTTTCCACCCCCTCACTTTAAATCTGGAGGTGTCTTTGGGCTTAAAATGAGTTTCTTGTAGGCAACATATAGATGGGTTTTGTTTTTTTATCCATTCTGATACCCTGTGTTTTTTGATTGGGGCATTTAGCCCATTAACATTCAGGGTAACTATTGAGAGATATGAATTTAGTGCCATTGTATTGCCTGTAAGGTGACTGTTACTGTATATGGTCTCTGTTTCTTTCTGATCTACCACTTGTAGGCTCTCTCTTTGCTTAGAGGACCTCTTTCAATATTTCCTGTAGAACTGGTTTGGTGCTTACAAATTCTTTCAGTTTTTGTTTATTCTGGAAGCTTTTAATCTCTCCTTTTATTTTCAATGATAGCCTAGCTGGATATAGTATTCTTGGCTCCATGTTTTTCTCGTTTAGTGCTCTGAATATATCATGCCAGCTCTTTCTGGCCTGCCAGGTCTCTGTGGATAAGTCTACTGCCAATCTAATATTTTTACCATTGTATGTTACAGACTTTTCCCAGGCTGCTTTCAGGATTTTCTCTTTGTCACTATGACTTGTAAATTTTCCTATTAGGTGAAGGGGTGTGGACCTATTCTTATTGATTCTGAGGGGCATTCTCTGAACCTCCTGAATTTTGATGCTTGTTCCCTTTGCCATATTGGGGAAATTCTCTCCAATAATTCTCTCCAGTATACCTTCTGCTCCCTTCTCTCTTTCTTCTTCTTCTGCAATCCCAATTATTCTAATGTTGTTTCATCTTATGGTGTCACTTATCTCTCGAATTCTCCCCTCATGGTCCAGTAGCTGTTTATCCCTCTTTTGCTCAGCTTCTTTATTCTCTGTCATTTGGTCTTCTATATCACTAATTCTTTCTTCTGCCTCATTTACCCTAGCAGGGAGAGCCTCCATTTTTTATTGCACCTCATTAATAGCTTTTTAAATTTCAACTTGGTTAGATTTTAGTTCTTTTATTTCTCAAGAAAGGGCTTTTATATCTCCCAAGAGGGTTTCTCTACTATCTTCCATGCCTTTTTCGAGCCCAGCTAGAACCTTGAGAATTGTCATTCTGAACTCTAGATCTGACATATTACCAATGTCTGTATTGATTAGGTCCCTAGCGTTAGGTACTGCCTCTTGTTCTTTTTTTTGTGGTGAGTTTTTCCGCCTTGTCATTTTGTCCAGATAAGAGTATATGAAGGAGCAAGTAAAATACTAAAAGGGTGGCAACAACCACAGGAAAATATGCTTTAACCAAATCAGAAGAGATCCCAAATCGTGAGGGGGGAGAAAGGGGATAAAAAGAGGTTCAGAAAGAAAAAAAAAAAATTAAAAAAAGAAAACAAAGAAAAAGTATAAAAAAGAAAAAAATATATATTAGATAAATTAAAAATCATTAAAAAAGAAAAGGGTAAAAGTTAAAAAAATTTTAGCAGAAGAGAAAAAAATTGAAAAAGAAAAAAAAATTAAATTAACTGCAAGACTAAAGAATCATGGAGAGAAAGCCATGAGTTCCATGCTTTGCTTTCTCCTCCTCTGGAGTTCTGCTGCTCTCCTTGGTATTGAAACCGCACTCCTTGGTAGGTGAACTTGGTCTTGGCTGGATTTCTTGTTGATCTTCTGGGGGAGGGGCCTGTTGTATTGATTCTCAAGTGTCTTTGCCCCAGGCGGAATTGCACCGCCCTTACCAGGGGCCGGGCTGAGTAATCCGCTGGGGTTTGCTTTCAGGAGCTTTTGTTCCCTGAGCGCTCTCCATAGAGTTCCGGAGGTCGGGAATAAAAATAGCGGCTTCCTGGTCTCTGGCCTGGAGGAGCTGAGAGCCCAGGGCCCCACTCCTCAGTGTGCCCTCAGAGAACAGTGCCCAGTTACTCCCGTCTGTCTGACCTCCGGCCGCGCTCCGAGCTCACCGAGCCTGCAATCGGTTCAAGGTAACCCCGAGCTGTGAGCTTACTGTCTGCTCTGTCTCTGTAGCTGGTTTTCCTGTTCCAATACCCGCAAGCTCTGCGACACTCAGACACCCCCGATCCTTCTGTGACCCTGCGGGACCTGAGGCCATGTTGACCCCGCATGGGCTTCACCCCGGTTTAGCCTCTGGAGCAATGTCCCTCAGTGGAACAGACTTTTAAAAGTCCTGATTTTGTGCTCCATTCCTCCGCTGCTTGCCGGGAGCTGGCCCCTCCCCCCCGGAGTCTATCTTCCCGTGGCTTTGGATTCACTCCTCTGCCAGTCCTACCTTTCAGAAAGTGGTTGATTTTCTGTTTCTAGAATTGCTGTTCTTCTTCTCTTCGATCTGGCGATGGATTTGTAGGTGTTTGCAATCTTTAGATAAGCTATCTAGCTGATCTCCTGCTAGCTGAAGTAGTCTCAGCCTGCTACTTCTCCGCCATCTTGACTCCTCCCCCCAGAGAAAGAGTAAAAGTCCACTCTTGACTTTTACTTGGGATCACCTCCTGCTCATTAGCACATTAGTTATTGTAACCCTAGAATTTATAATACATTTATAATAAATATAACCCATAATTTCGTTGGCCTAACACAGATTTATGGCTTCCTCAGCAGGACTGGTGGTGTAGACAGTTCAGCTTCATTCAGGGACCCAAGCTAAGAGGCTCCATCATCTTCATTCAATACTTGACTTTCAGGTAGCCTCAGGTACAGATATCTGCCAGCAGATGGTATAAGAGAGAATAAAGGTTTGTATAGAGGTCATATGAGACAGATGTAAAAATGGAGTTCATCACTTCTACCTACATACATTCCATTGGCCTGGATATACTCATATGTTCAAACTTACTGTAAAGGGAAACTGGAAAATATGATCTAGCTAATTGCCAAAGAGGGTGCGGGAAACTGGTTTGGTGGACAGCTAGCCAGTTTGCCCCAATTAGCAAGCTTTTGGAAGTTTTAAGGACAAAAATATAAAACACTTGCTGGGCAGTTAACCACTGGCCCAGCTGTATCACCTCATTCAGCTTGCAAGTAGCTGTAGGACAGGAAACGTGGCTTAAACATCTTTGCTTTCTTAGCACCTTCACTTGCACATGAGGTGTTTGAGAAAAACTCGAAGGAATTAATTTACTTAATTATATTCTAGTAGCAAAGGCAAATTAATGCAGCTACCAGAGTGAAAAATAACCTCTTTCCTCAATGAAAAGATCAAGCCAAGTATTTTTGAACTGATTATATTTTTATTAAAATAACTACAATATAATGAACCCATAATTGGTTACTCCAAATAATAGCTGAGTTAGTGAATTTCACTATTTGTTTTATTACTGAATGCAAAAGCAATGGTAAAGACTGCAAAACATAAGCATTCTCTCGTTTTTCTTACGAGAACAAAAACATGCAGGAAATGTTTAATGATACAATGAATTGGTAATTTCCTAATTTGCTTCAAAAGAAGAAGCATTTATCAGGTGAGGTTTACATGGGAATGCTGCTGCAAACCATTAATGTAATAAATCCAAATCCCATAAATCAACCAAAACAAATACATCTTCAAACATAACAGGGACTACAGGGCTACCTCAATCTCCAATTCAAGGAGGTAAACCTTCAGATAGAAGGAGAAAAAAATATAGAAAGTGAGGGGCATGTTTTGTGAATCAGCAAACCAAATAGGCAGTGGGTTGGAGAAAGTCTTCCGTAGTTTAACCATGAACTATTACAGTATCTGTTAAACACAACCAAAGAAGAGCAAGAGAAAAAGTTTGATTATGTAAATATGAAAACCCATGTTTGATAGATACGTGAAACAAATATTTGATTATATCATGTTATTTAAACATGAATATCATGAAGCAGTTATCAAAATTGTGAGTCAGCAAGTGGGCCCTTTAAAACCATGATGCTGGAATGTTACTGAGAGAGCATATCTCAAGTGTTCTCATGACACAGACCAAAAAAAAAACACCCAACTATGTGAGGTGACTGATGTGTTAATAAATTTGGTTGTGCATGTCACTGAACAATGTATACATACATCAAGCTATCGTGTTGCACACTTAAAATACACATAATTTCTCCTTGTCAGTGATACCTCAGTAAAGCCAGGGGGAAGGGGCTGGCGATGGAGGGTCACAGTAAAGACAAGGTCTAGGATCTGGTCACAGGGTGAGTTGCCAGGATAACACTGCGGATCAGATGGTTGGACACGAGCAGGCCAACGACTAAGAGGCCAGTTGGCTGCAAATGATCCATTTGCTAGGATGGAAGGGAAGAGTGGTACTGGCAGACTGACAGGGAATCAGGAACTAAAGACACAGGGACCCAGGGCTCAGGAGATAACCAGATATGGAGACATGGGGGCAGAGGTTAGAGTCTGATGACAGGGGATTCAGAGATTTCTTTTCCTGAGGGGTAAGAACGGTTTGCAAATGGCAGTGAAAATACAAGGAGGTAGGAAAAGTATGAGAGACACCAAAAGATAGAGCTGCAGAGGAAGCAGCATCTTCTGGGAAATACCAGGAAAATACAGCAGATTTGTTAATGACGCACTATTACGTTCTCTCTGCATGAAAGCCTTTCAGGAGTTGGTGGGATGCTTCCACTAAATGGTGCTTCCCAAAGCTTCCCATGACTAAGCCCGCATTTAAATGTGCTAAAAGACCCCAAAACCATTGGGGAGTTCTTTTCTCCTGCTCTTCATGCTCTGAGGAAGAGGAGCTATGGAAAATTAGAAGCCTGAATGTTCATTCTTGCAAGCCCAGTGAAGGATCCTGGCAATTCAGGGTCCAGTTGTGACACATCACTTTTCTATTTTATTTGCTTGTACTTTGTATTTTGGGGAGCAAATGTAAAATGGAGGTGTGGGGCTCGGGCAGTGATTAGCCCACCCAGGGAGGAAAGCTGACTAGACCAGCATGCTTGCCTAATGGCGAGGCCAAGGGTTTAAGCCAGGCAGACTTCTTCAGGATTTCAGAATGATGCTCACGCTCTTAAATTTGAATTATGTCTCAGTATGCATTGCTATAAAAGAAATCTCCCTGGATTGGGGGATGTGAAAGGGGACGGGGAGTAAATTCTCAACTTTTTTCCCCAGAAACCTTATAGAACTATTTGTCATCATTTTTAGTATTTTACACTTACCTGAGTCAAATGTGGTTTATAAGAACACTTTTAGAAAATTAGCCTTGGGGTATGAGATCTTTCATAAACTGAAAGCCATGTACATTTACCTAGAATTATGACTTTCAGACTTTATGACCACATCCCAGAATTAGAAATACATTTTCATTTTGACCTAGAATATATACACATTAACAAAGCGATATACTCCACACATGAAGTAAAACATTCATGAAAAAAGTATTGTCCATGGATGTCAAACGCACTTTCATGTTTCTAATATACTTCCCGTTTTGTTTTGTTTTGTTTTGTTTTGTTTTGTTTTTAGGTAGAGAGAGAGACTGAGAGAGGTGGGGAGGGGCAGAGAGAAAATCTTAAACAAGCTCCACAGCCGGCACGCATGGACCTTGATCTCACAACACTGAGATCATGACTTGAGCTGAGATCATGACTTGAGCTGAGATCAAGAGTCGGACACTTAACTGACTGAGTCACCCAGGTGTCCCTTCTCTATTTCCTGGTTTGTTTTTTTTTTAAGGTTTTTTGGGTTTGTTTTTTGTTTTTTGTTTTTTGTTTTTTTGACAGAGAAATCACAAGTAGGCAGAGAGGCAGGCAGAGAGAGAGGGGGAAGCAGGCTCCCCACTTAGCAGAGAGCCCAATGCGGGACTCGATCCCAGGACCCCGAGATCATGACCCAAGCCGAAGGCAGAGGTTCAACCCACTGGGCCATCAGGTGCCCCTATTTCCTGTTTTAAATACTGACCATGACTTAGTAAACTAAACTAACGTCATGGCCCACTAACTGGTCATAAATGACAGTTCGATGAACACTGATCTTTAAGTGGCAATATGGAATTGCTGTACTCTTTTTTTTCCTATCAAAGGTAAAATGTTTATTTCTTCTGTCTCTGAAATAGAATAAATGCCACTATCTTTAAAAAAAATTGAACAGCAATAACTAGCATAAGAAAAGAATTTTACAGTAATCATAACAGCTAACATTTAATGAGTATTGGGCACAGAGCCAAATTCTTTACATTCATTATCTTATTTAATCATCGCAACAACCCTATGAGGTAGATACTTTTCCCAAGGTACATTTACCATTTTGCAAATGATGGAATTAAGGTTTCTAACCCTACAGTACACTAATTTGTCCACACTGCCCTGATTTTTCTCACCACAACTTACTGGCTATTAACGGACACATCAGAGGAAAAAACGTGATAGACATATTTGGGGATTTCTAGTCCCACCATATTTATCCTCCCATATGGAGCACAATTAAAGTACTCTACAATATATATCACCTTTTCCATGTTCATTACCTTTACAACTCAA
This sequence comes from Mustela lutreola, assembly GCF_030435805.1. NCBI lineage: Eukaryota > Metazoa > Chordata > Mammalia > Carnivora > Mustelidae > Mustela > Mustela lutreola. The sequence goes on along the minus strand of NC_081299.1, from coordinate 81,287,959 downwards.
CTTCTTAAAGTAGTACAGCTTGAACTTCACAAAACTCACACAATAGCTTTCAGGATTCTGATGCTTTTATCTGTTTCTATTTTCTGTTCTCTGGTATCAGATGGCTTCCATCCTCAAAATACTGCTGCTAGTTATCTAATTTAACATTGTTAGTGGCGGCCAGAGAAACTTTGAGATATAGCCATTTCATCAATTATCTCCAGCTGGGAGGATTTAGTGCTTTTAAATAGGGCCACAATATCAAGTTCATCTACACTATTAGTGAGGTCTTTATCACTGCCAAGTTCAGAAAGTGCTAAAGCATTTAAAATGGTGGGGTTTTTGCCTTTGTATTTGGGTGCAGTTCATTTTCTTGCTTTTGCAGGGCTTTCATCTCCAAGAGAACCACCACTCAAAATCAAGTCCAGGCAGAACTATGGAATGAATGCACCTTAGGTCATGCTAAGAGTTAGTCAGCATTTACGGATCCCCCTAAGTTCAAAGCTCAGTACTAGAACTTATATCAACCTTCAAAAGGAATAGGAAAAATTTTTACATGATCATTAGTGCTGTTCATCAAAGACTTCTGCTGTTTCCAGGTTTATGATAACACTGCATTTCTCCACCCTCGGACCAAGGCATGGTAAAATGGCTTCCCTCACAAATACGCAGCATCCCTTCCAGGTAGGGTGTAAAGAGCCTGGATGTGATTTGCAGTGCTCCCTCTCCCTCTGCCTTGCAGCTCAGCAGGGATCCAAACAGCAGCCACTCTATCAGCCTGGGTCTTAAAGGAAGACCAAGTGGGGAAAAGTCCTAACTGACCTACAACAGATGAACAGTACAAACGCTTAAAAACAAAAACAAAAACAACCTTTTGCTTAAAGCCACTGAGTCTTGGGAATTGTATCCTGACCAACAGAACTTTCTCCAACCCTTTTAAATCTCTGAAGAGATTTTAAAACTTCACAAAGCACACCAAGGAAAAACATTTTGAAAAGTACTAAGTATATGGGGCGCCTGGGTGGCTCAGTGGGTTAAGCCTCTGCCTTTGGCTCAGGTCATAATCTCAGGGTCCTGGGATCGAGCCCCGCAACGGGCTCTCTGCTCAACAGGGAGCCTGCTTCCTCCTCTTTCTTTCTCTCTGCCTGCCTCTCTGCCTACTTGTGATCTCTCTCTGTCAAATAAATAAATAAAATCTTAAAAAAAAAAAAAAAAGAAAAGTACTAAGTATAAATGGAAATTTTAGATGATGTAAACAGAAGACAAAAGAGCAAAGCAATCACTCAATAAATAACCATAACAGTTGGTGGTTAAATATAGGCAGGAATTTCAATGGGAGGTGTCCAGGAGGCACGGTGGGAGGCGGGGGGGGGGGGGGGTGTAGGAGAGGGTGTGAAAGGGTGTGTGTAAAGGTGCAAAGGAGGAAATAAACAAGTCATGCAAGCAAAGCCATATCTGATTTGTTTGTTGGAGCAAACAACTAAGAACAGAAATACTAAAGACAGGGGCAAGAAAAGGCAATTGAAAGGAGGCTGCAGGGGTGCTTGGGTGGCTCAGTGGGTTAAATCCTCTGGCTTCTGCTCAGGTCATGATCCAGGACAGCTCAGGTGGTGATTAGGCTGCTCGGCGGGGAGCCTGCTTCCCCCTCTCTCTCACTCTGCCTGCTTTTATGCCTCCTTGTGATATCTGTTAAATAATAAAAATCTAAAAAAAAAAGAAAGAAAGAAAGAAAGGGGGCTGCAAAAACCAGACAAGGACGTTCAGGCAACAATATCAATTCCCTCATCCTTCTTTTTTTTTTTTTTTAAGATTTTTTATGTATTTATTTGACAGACAAAGATCACAAGTAGGCAGAGAGGCGGCAGAGAGAGAGAGAGAGAGAGAGAGGGGAAGGAAGCAGGCTCCCTGCTGAGCAGAGAACCTGATGTGGAGCTCGATCCAAGGACCCTGGGATCATGACCTGAGCCGAAGGCAGAGGCTTTAACCCACTGAGCCACCCAGGCGCCCCTCCCTCATCCTTCTTTATTCATTCACTTGTGTCTTCAATAAGTATTATGAGCTAGGAACTCTGCTAGCTAGATGTCTGAAAAGCAAAGATAAATGAATTAGGATCACAAATCTTAGATCTCATCTTTTCATAGGGTTCACATAAACAAATGATTCCAATATGGTAAACTTACAGTTGATTATAAACATGTATGCTACCAGAAACAGTCAAACCAGGAAGGAGTTAATTTGCAAGTAGGGAATGGTATAAATGGGAAGAAGATGAAGGGATCTGGCAAAGCTGGGAAATAAAACATGACTCCTGAGTGGATTCTTCAAGGACTATTTACCACACAGGTAAGGGGAGGATAGATATTTCAAGAAGAATATCAATTCCTTAATCATTGTTTCAACATCTGTTTTGTGTAGGCATTTTCTTAAAGTGATCTGTGTATTGGTCTCACTACAAGGCTAGGAACTATTTTTCAAATACCTACTACCTGCCAGGTACTGTGCCAGGCTCGGGATAGACAGCTGCCCTTCCTTACCTCACATTCCGGCTGGGGAAACATGAGATAATTGACTAAACAAATAACTGTAGGCATTCGTGACATGTGTTCTGACAGGGGAAAGCTATGCAAGAACATAGCAAGGGCACCGAATGTGGTCAAAGGGCTAGGAGGAATACTGCCCAGAGGAAGTGGCCTTTAGTTAGTATCTAAAAGCTCACAAGGATACAGCCAGATGACAAGGAAAGGGAAGATGGCTCTAGGGGAAAGGACCCACCTATATGAAGACTTGCAAGTAAGAGAGAGTGTGTGATGCTAAAGAAATGGGAAGAAGTCCAGTATGGCTAAAGCATGGAGGAGGGACAGCCAGAAGGAATATAGAGGAACACACACCTGGGGGAAAGGGCAGGACATAACTGTAGTGAGGTTTTTATCCTGGAATCTGTGGAGGGTCTTTGAAATATTTTTTGTTTTTTGTTTGTTTGTTTTTTTAAAGGAGGGCATGATAAAATGTGGGTTCTAGAAGACAGCTTGTCTGGCAGACAGGAGAAGGAAACGCAGCACACCAAGAGACAGGCAGATCTGGTCAGAGACTTTTGCAGGGATCCAGGAGAAAGAAAATGTAGTTTACTAGGTTGGCAACAAAAGAGAGAGAGAGAGTCTGGGAAATATCTAGAGTAGTGACATAATCTGGTTTGGAACTACAACAGAGGAGACAAGAGAGCAGAGGATCATCATGAAGATTTTAGTTTCCAGGTTTGACCAATGGACATATGGGGGGGCAATCTATGAGACAGGGGACACAGGATGTGCAAAATCACTGAGAATAAAAAGAATCACATATGCAGAGAACCAGGGTCGCTCAACATAATAAGAAAAAGAGCTCTACTTAGGAGCAGGTGAAACTTGATGTTGCTTTCAGTTGAGATGCACATTGCCTTTCCATGGCAATGCTAAGGCAGCAGAGTGAAAGGCAGAATCTTCCAGATTCAGAGCAGGACACTGAAGTGATCTGATTTCATGGAAAAAGATAAGTCTGGAGACAGGGTGGATGGAGGAGCAAAGAGAAAATGGCTAATGAAACAGGAGATCCCTTCAATTGTCCAGGGAAACAATAATAAGGTCATAAATTAAGCCAGCCATGGTGGGGTTCCAGAGGAAGGAACAGAATAGAGATTTAGGGAAGAGAATCAATAGCTTTTGATAATAAGCATGTGGGGTGGTGAGGGAAAGAGGTGCTGAAGACGGGCTGGATATTCTAGTTTGGGAGACTAGAGAAGTATGATTCTGTTAATGGAGGGATGCTCTTTGAAAAGAGTTGTTTCAGGAAAACATAACACATTTGGTGTGGACATGTTAAGTTCGACATAGCTGTGGGACACAGAAGGAGCTCCAGTAATGTTTTTTTTTTGTAACCATGAGATAGGTCTGGAGTTTAGAAAAAAGTGGGGAACAGGAGATACAGTTGTGGGAGTCATCAGCCGGAGGCAAGGGAAGGGGTGACAATTTCCCAGGGAGAACAGATGGAGAAACAAGAAGAGGAAGAGGAAACCTTGGGGAACTCTGTATCCAAGGTATTGCTGGGTGGAGGTGGATGGTTATGATGGAAGCCACTCTAGCCTCTGAAGCTGGAGACCCCCCAAAAGACAAAAATATTTGGGGGTGCCTGACATGTATCTGTGTATTAGAAGAATTAAAAAGTGAGAACTTGGGACACCTGGGTGGCTCAGTTGGTTGGACGACTGCCTTCGGCTCAGGTTATGATCCTGGAGTCCCGGGATCGAGTCCCGCATTGGACGCCCAGCTCCATGGGGAGTCTGCTTCTCTCTCTGACCTTCTCCTCGTTCATGCTCTCTCTCACTGTCTCTCTCTCAAGTAAATAAATAAAATCTTTAAAAAAAAAAAAAGTGAGAACTTGTTAGAAGTTAGAAACTCAAACAGCAGACCAGCCCCAGAGAATGGCAAGTTTCAATGCCATCGTAAATAACACTGAATAAGGATATAAATGATAGGTCTTGGACCATAATGAATAATAAAAATATAAAATTTTAGTTCCTTTCTTCATGCAATCAGTTTTCCCATAAATTGGGCAGCTTTTTTATTGGATAAAAAAATACTAGATAAAAAGTGACTATTCAGTCACCAGTAGAGTGAAAAAGAATAACAGTAACTATTATTAGTTGGGAAAATGGGCCAGAAAGCATAGAAAGAAAGAACTTACAGTAAATTTGGCTGTTTGACTACCCAACTGAGAACTGTCATAAGGCATCAATTTAAGGGTGCCTGCAGCAGTGTTCAGCTCCAAACAAGGTCAGTAAAAAATGTCAAGAGCACAAGCAAAGAGGCTCCACCTATTCATGCATAATGTTCATTCCAGAACTTTCTGGGGACTCTGGGACTGCTCCAATGTTCCAGTTTTATAAGTCCTGACTAGCATGTGCATGGCATGATGACATGTCAGTACATACCAAGCATCAGTATAAAATACTAGTTTTTAATTTAACCAGGTGTCTCACTAAAAGGAAAAATACACTGTAAAATTTCCAGAGAATGTAAGTCTCTGTTTGGTTTTCTCATATCTCGGGGAAAACCATAAACAGAAAGATACTTGTTTATATCCATGGCCAGGGCCCTAGTGTAGTACTGTATAATGGAGTGAGTCATTTTCCTGTAAGCAATTATTTGAAATATGCTGTAATTATGATCTTGCTCATGTCACAAGGAGAAAACAAAACATCTGAGTAGCATTACTCTTATGAGCTGCCAAACATTCATCGATGATTTCATCCCACACTGGTAATGACCATTCACTGCTTTTACAATCCCAGAAGTGACAGCTTGATTTGAGAAGAGGAAACTTAGGAAGTCGGGGTGTTGGGTTCATAATTAGCTTTATCATTATAGTCCAGGCAAAAACCAGAATCGTATATTTTAATTGGCTTGCTAACATATTTGAAGGCAACTTTTCTAAGGAGATTATTTTTTCTAAATTCAGAAATAAGGGGAGGAAAAAAAGCAAGTTACATTTCAAAATATCTTAATACTTAGTATTAGAATAGAAAACTATTATCTGTTTAGCATAAGTGAACTTGACACTCTTCTAAAACTAAAATTTTCTTCTGTAAAAATATGCCCAGAGGCTATGGCACAAATGGCCAGATTAACGAACTGGAATGGAATAAATGGTTGTTTGAGTTTGCTTGGGCTGCTGTTAACTAAACGCCACCAATAAGATAGGTCAAATAACAGAAATTTATCATTTTGCAGTTATGAAAGCTAGTAGTCCAAGATCAAAATGTCAGCGGGATTAGTTCCTTCTGAGGGCTTCTCTCCTTGGCCTACAGAAGAGCGACTCTCCACATCATCTCCTCTCTATTAATATCTGTGCCTAAATTTCCCCTTTCTATAAAGACACCATCCATATTAGATTAAAGCCCACCTAATGACTTATTATGACTTATTTCTATAAAGACTCTATCTCTAAATACAGTCACATATTCAGGTACCAGGGACTAGAACCCTAACATTTCTTTTTTGGGGAGACATAATTCAATCCATAACAATGGTTAGAATAATCTTCTTGTGAAACTAAATGAATGGCTTCAAGTCCATCCACATTTACCTATTATCTGATATCCACTCTCCTCGGGTAATAAGAGAAAACAAAGAAATCAGAGATACATTACCACAGAGTTAAGTTGCTGAGAAGAGTGAATTGGTAATGCCAGTCTAGTTCCTTAAGAACTAAAATATTAACAAGTAATTGTCTTATAGACACACCCACTATTGCCTCAGTAAAGCTGGCTAGTAAAAATAATATATACATGTTATCTCATTTATGACCATTACAACTCACCAAATGTTTAAATTCCAATAATGTGTAACTATCAAATAATACATTAAAATTTCTCTATCACTGACATTCCTAGGCATTCTTAAAAAATAGCAAAAGATCTTCCTCTCTAAAGCTGAATAACCGGAAGATACCGCAATGCATCATATTAAGATGTATTTGGACTTTGCATCTGATAGTCTGAAGAGCCTTGGACTCATTCACCCTCTGACCTGGGCTCACAGGAATACTAGCCTTACCACAACATCATGGAGCCCGCGTGGAGCCTTTTCTGCTCCACTGCATCTTCATGACAAACTCAGAAAATAAACTCTCTTCCAAGGGAATCATTCAATACATGTAAAAAGATGTCCATCTGAGAATTACCTCTAGTAACAGCTTTAATTGCATACTCAACATCAATCAGTAGCTCAATATCAATCATTAATTACGTTACACTTATGAAAGATTTTTCAGTCATCAAAAGTAGTAAACATACTCTCTGTCAAATAAATAAAAAAAGTGTTGGGGGGGCACATCTAGGTGGCTCAGTTGGTAAAGCAGCTGCCTTTGGCTCAGGCCATGATCCTGGGGTCCTGGGATCAAGCCCCTGCTCAGTGAGAAGCCTGCTTCTCCCTCTCCCTCTCCTGCTCCCCATGCCTTGTGCTCTCTTTCTGTCAAATAAATAAATAAAATCTTTTTTTTTTAAGTAATAAGCAGAAAGATTATACAGTGACTTGCACATGTGATACTACAGCAAAACACACAGGTGAAAACTCCATTCCTGCTCATGGAGCCTTCAATCAACTTTTGAGTGTCTCTAAGGAGACAATTGAGGATTGTCAGAGAGCTGAGAAAATTTTTTGACATAAAATGCATAACTCAAAACAAAGAAAGGGAAAAAACTGACTGGAGGAAAGAGGCTACGGAAGAAGAAAGCTTCAAATAAAAGCTATCGTGTATAACCTTAGCTATGGAACAATAACAGCATCCACAAAATAAGAATATTACTTGAAAAATTTTAAAGGAAAAAAATCAGAGTTCAAAAAATTTTGAACTTAAATCTCAAGTAGTATAAATAACAACTCAATAGAATAATTGAAATAAGGAAATCTCCAAAAAAGCAAAAAAAAAAAAAATAGGGATGAAAAAGAAGTAGAAAATATTAAGAAAATTAGAGGATATGTCGTAGATATGTCGTAACTTCAACATCAGATAACAAAAGTTTCAGATAGATATCAGATAGATAACACAGACAAAAATGGAATGAGAAATATTATCAATAAAATAAATAAACAAATCAGAAGAATATCCCAGAATTGAAAGAGTTCATCCAGAACCTACCACCATTTAAAAAAAAAAAAAAATGGACTTACACTAGAGCATAGTATTATGAAATTTTGGAACACTGGAAACAAAGAGAAAGATCTACAAGTTCCAGAAAGAAAAAAACTCAAGTTCTATATGCAAAGGATCAGGAATCAGAATAGTGTTCAGTTTTTCAAAAATAATGGAAGCTGAAATATAAGGGAACAATATGATTCCAACTTTCACAAAATGACTTACAACCCAGATTTCTATATCAAGCTAAATTTAGCAAGTAGGTATGATGGTCAACCCTAAAGATTTTTTCCAATATGCAAAATATCTCTGATTTGGGTTTCCTCAGAAACAACTTCTGAGACAAGGATTTTAGTACAAATAGCTTATTTGGGAGGTGATCCCAGGGAGCACTGGTACAAAGAAGGGAAGGAAGCAAAAAAATAATGCTTTATTGAATAGGCCATCTCTATGGACAACAGAGACTCAATCCTTCTGAGGAACTTCAAGAGACAGGTAGAAGGGACACCCTTACTGGTTGATAACATCTCTAGTGTATATATCAAGAGAAACCCTCAGATGGAGAGTCAGAGGTGCTTATAGTCACATCCAGCAACAGATAAAAAATTTCGAGTATCAAAGGAGTCTGAGGACGGCACCAACATTTGCTACAGTCAGGAAGTTATAGCAGCCAATGCTTCATCAAAATGCAGGGAGCAGGGGATACAATTCTGGAGAAAGGTGAAGGGTTCCCCCTGGAATGATGGCAAATGGAGATAAGATGGTAACTACAGAGCAGCCAGTTGAGAGCTGGGGAGGCCAGTAAGCCCTAGGGAAGATGTTCCCAAGACCATGAAACTGATACACTGCCTGATGTGCTTCATCAGAGGAGATTGGGGCAATTGAGGGAGATACAGAAACAAAATAAGGGGTTAAGTACATGGACAACCAAGAAAACACAAAAGCAAGGTAATTATTAACCGAAGAGAAAAACAGAAAGTTGTTCAAGAAAGAAAAACAATTATAACATATTCCATGAATGAGGTACTGGTTTTTTCTTTTGGTGTTTCATCACATCTGTAGATGGAGACCTACCACGTATTTTAAAGTCATGTATCCTCCTCAGGATGTATTCTAATTCATGTACCATCTCTCCATGATAGATGCTTCAGTTATCCCTGTCTTTTTTCTATCACAAATAATGCTATAATGACCATCCATAAAATTTTCTGTAGCATATATCACTAAGATGAAATTTCTGGGTCAAACAAACATACACTTAAAGTACTGATTTTTTTTTTTTTTTTTTGTAAATCCATCTCTAAAATTTTTTCATCAGTTTATAGAGCCACTAACAATGATAGTCCTTTTCTGTATATCTTTTAGAGTGGACATTATTAATCTGCTTTTTGTGAGTTTTTTCAGTTTGGCAATTAAAATTAAAAGAGTAAGGAGAATTTTCTTTTTTTACTTAATTATACCTTTGCGTTATTTTATTTTGTTTCAGTGAACTACTTTTAAATTAAACCAACACAGATAAAGCTAACACAATTGATTAATTTAATTGTAACTTTATATTGTGCAGGCAAAGTTTTCAAAATAAATAGTGTTCTAAAGACATGAAACATTATAGTTGTTCTTAATGCTGAGTTATTTTACTCTGTAAAAATTCACAATCTATTCTGTCATGTATAAGATAGCTGCCAAATAACCAATATAATTATCAAGAGATTATCTTTGATATTTTAAAGGATCCATATATCTTGCACTGCCCATTAATCTCTAAGTACCTGATGTTGTAAATTTCAGATCCTTCGACCAAGAATGATGTGAATGTAAGGAGAAAGAAAATATATATTCTCATTTCTCAAATGAAATATAGGACAATTAATAAAAATTAGTGACAATATATGGGGAATCGTATTAAATTATGTGGATTGATGATCATGCCTTCATCTGGTTGGTCTCTTTAGTTCTGTACTAAAGATTCTGCTATCTACTGGTATAGACTCAACATGCGGTATAGAATTTTACATACTGTTATCTTTTTTTTTTCCATTTAAATTCAGTTAATTAACATATAATTTATTCTTTGTTTCAAGGGTAGAGGTCTGTGATTCATCAGTCTTATATAGTACCCAGTGTTCAATACAACTCATACCCTCCCCAAAGTCCATCACCCAGTTACCCCATTCTACCACCCCACTCCCCACCAGCAACCCTCAGTTAATTGCTAAGACTCCTCACTCAATTTTCTCTGGTATTAAAAACCTCCTTCATTAAAACAAGTAGCTATTTATTTACAATGAACACTTTTCTGACAGGATTTAAAGCTAATTATTTTGTCCTAAATTATACAAAGATAGATTCCAGTGTTTTATTGACTTCACCAATGATGGACCATCCTCCCCACAAAACCCTGAAACTTAACTAAGTAACAAAAGCAAAATCTTACAATCACAAAATAAGAGTTTAAACTCTTGTCCTTTTAAATATTTTAAATTTGGCCATCAAACTAAATAATTTAAGCAAAAATAAATCACACGTACCTAGCCACTTTTTTTTTTTCAAATTAACTAGTTAAAATTTAAAAATCTTAAAAATCCTAACAGAGACTGTGAATTCATGAACATCCCAATTGTGACTTTAGAATAGCTGTGGTTCCTGGGGCACCCGGGTGGCTCAGTTGATTAAGCATCTGATTCTTGATTTCACCTCAGGTCATGATCTCAGGGTCATGAGATCAAGCCCCGCATTGGGCTCTGCACTGGGCGTGGAGCCTGCTTAAGACACTCTCCCTCTCTGCTCTGCCCTTCTACCCCACTTGCCTGCACTCCCTCTCTCACTCTCTCTCTCAAAAAATTTAAAAAAATTCAAAAAGAATAGTTGTGGTTGCAATTATTGTTTTGAGAAATGTGTTCTGCTGATAACCTCTTTAGCAAAATTCAGGATCTACTGCGGACACTGTTTATATCTGGTATGTGTAGAGAATTGAGGAGCAGAGCAACTTCTGTCCCATGCAGTAAACCTTACATAACTTCATTGTTAAAGGGCTGCTATTGAATAAGAATGCCATAGACACAGAAGACAGAGGCAGGAGAAGAATGCAAACTGGAATCCTGGGTCCTGCAAAGAATCACATCGTTTGTGAGGGCTAGAAGTGCTCTCCCGTTCTCTATAATCAGGCCTTATTGGAATAGTCGGTCTATCCTGGGCTCCACAGGAATACAGAGATGTCGGAGGGAGTTGGAAGGTGAGCCCTGCCGATGATTAAAGGGTTGGATCAGGACAGAAATGAACAGATTGCTGAACCTGGAAAAGGAGGGAGGTCTATTTAAAAATGGCTTCCAAGTAATGGGGCCGATTAATAGATAAAAATAGAAACTCAGCTGCTTTTCATTCCCACTGTGAACAGAATAAGAGAAAACAGGTGGAACTATATATGAAGGTGAAGGCTGCCAACAGTTTAGCAAGTCAGGAGCAGCAGTGTATATAGCAACCAGTTGTGATGGTTCAATCCACACAATCTGTAAAGTAGGGCAGTGGTAGAGGTAAACTTGTCATCGCCCCCAGAAGCAAAAACAAAGTGAGTGTGTGTTGGAGGGAGGAAGACAATATTCCTACCAGTAGCAAGCATAAGTCTCCATCCCAGACCATTACAACAACCCATGTGCCAATCCTCATGTGGGAATTAAAATCGCCAGGGCCTCGGTTGCCTGCGTTTGAATCAAGGCTCTTCCATACTTGCATGGTGTTCTTAGACAAGGGGCTCCACCTGTCTGCTCTTCCATTTCCTTGTCTGTAAAAAGGAGGAAATACGGTGTTTCCCTTATAGAGTTGTTGAGAGGATTAATTAGCTTAATTTTGTGTATGTGTACTCATATATTTGTTATTATTACTATCCTCAATCAGAAGTACATTGGAGGAATGTACAATCCAACGTATTGGAGGAATGTAATTTGAGTGAGAATTAACATATTTAGCTTCAATATCCTAATATTAAGAATTTTCTCTTGATTATCACTTGCCGCAAGTACACTAAATGCAGATGAGGATTCTGAGATAAACACCTCCGCGATGAATCAAGCAAAATGTATTCACATTTATAAAGCATTTAGAATTTAGTTACCTAATTCTTTCCAGTTGGTGACCTATGACTATCTCCTATAATAACTCTTTCTTTCTATGATATTCTATTGACTAGAACATTAATTTCTGGTCATAATACATAATAGAGATCACTTAATACATACTATGTATCACTTAATTAATTAGCCAATGTCTGACTACAACTACAGAGACCTGGCCTTTGGCCAACAACCCTGCATCTGTATGTCCCTTTGCTGGTTTCTGATTGATGGCAAAGCAGCGTCCTCTGTCAGTAGAGAAAATGCCCACCCACAATTCTGACCAGGTTGCTTAATGAACTGAAAAAATTTGTCAAGAAAACAAAACCCAATATAAAAGAGGGCTTCTTCTATTTGGGGAAATCTAAATCTTTTGATATATCTATTTACAAGCTATGGGTGGGCACTGCTTAGGAAAAAAATTCTTCTGTAAGTTATTGTGTCACTTCCCAAAGACTATAATCTAAAATGAAATGGTAGGACTCTGCTGGATAACGAAAACTCCTCTAAGACGCTTGAAATTTAGGTCATTAAGAATAGAAAAATAACATGATCCACATTCCTGTTGTCTGTCAGCTCGCTGTCAGTTCAGTCCAGATTTAAAGTATTTTAAATTTAAAATTAGATTTAAAGTACTATGTACTACTGCACACCACTCTGCACATAGAAACGCTCTATTTGTACATTTATAGTAGTGATTCAAAACTGTTCTACTCAGATATACAAACACACACATTTTTCTATTACAGTTTTTCATTCTCAGTTATATGAAAAAATAAGTTTCAAAAGAGTGTCTTATAGTATGATGAAGCAAAAATGTTACATAATTAGAAGTAATTTCTTAAGACTGAAGATCTGAATGAGACCTGATACATCCAGTGTCTTTAATTTTAAGCAAAAACATTCCTTGGCTTCTGTTAGTTGACCAAGGTAGGGAGAAGCCAGGCCAGGCAGAGATGACCCCTTGTGGATGAAGGGGACTGAGTATCTGAACCCAGATCTCTTTCTGAACGTCACACAGCAATAGAGCAAGCTGGGTGGCACTCTATTTCTGCACGCTAAATGATGTAATTTCTGAAGATGAGCATTTTAAATATATTTATGGAGATGAACATAATTTTGAATAATAATTTTACTCAACTCTCTCAAGCCAGTGAGACTGAGATTGATTTCTACATTTGAAAGACTCCTTCAAGGAACTTAACATACACTTTTTTAAATGTAGTAAATGATGCCATAAGTCAGGTTAAGAGATAACTGATGAAAAGAAAAATTCCAACATATATGATGGACAAAAGATTCATATCCCTAATATACTCAGAGCTTCTACATAAACTCAATCTGCCCATACTCAATTCTGCCTTTGTAGCGTGAAACAATCACAGACAATACATTTAGTATGGCCTGATTTGGCCTGAGCACCATAGTTCCCCAATACTTAACCCAAAAGAATGTCCATGACACATTACTAAGAGAAAAATGAGGGGCGCATGGGTGGCTCAGTCAGTTAAGTGTCCAACTCTTGATTTCAGCTCAGGTCATGATCTCAGGTCATGAGATCAAGCCCCCACCCCCACCCCACATTGGGCTCCAGGCTCAAATCACATCTGCTTGAGGATTCTCTCTCTCCCTCTCCCACTGCCCCTTCCTCCACTCACCCATGAGCCCTCTCTCGCTCTCAAATAAATAAATCTTAAAAAAAAAAAAAAAAGTCATTTTAATCAAAGAGACTATTTAAAGAAAAACCTAGATGTAAGAATATATTAAAAGCATGGTGAAAACAGTGGAATAATCCATATTAAGCTGTTATCACCGACCACCTTAGGTAGGGTGAAAGAGGGTGGTTCAGAGGCAGGTTTGGGAGGGATACTTAGTTTGAATCCTTCTCTTTCTGCGTCTCTGTATTATTGGCCTGTTACAATGAGCATGTACTACTTTTTGATTTAAAAACACGTAATGATGTAAAAGAAAATGGGAGGTACCAAACAGCTTTAGAGAAACATGGTTCCTAAGTATTAACAACCCATTCTGCATCATATAATTAGACTAGAATTAGGGACACTCCTGAGTATTCAGTGTGCCCACATCGTTTAGCACGAGGCAGCCCCAGGGACCAGTTTAACAGACCCATTTTATAGAGAAGGCCTAACGAGGTATTGTGCCTTGGAGAGTGTCACAGAGCTTGTCAGTAGCAAAGACTCGCCTGGAAACCAGGCCTTCTGCTCTCCGGCCCATTCGTTACCGGCACATACTCCAGGTCCCCAGACCTTGTTACCCTTTCTCATCTGAGATGAATGCATAGAAAACAGACGCCTCTCCAAACATAACATCATGAATATGTTGATGGCATCCAGCTCCAAGCAGCTCTGCCTTCAAAGATTTTTACACCACAGTTAGATTTGCTCTTCTGTCAATCGTGAGCCCTATTTTTAGGAACCCTTTCCTCCGGCAGATCCAGGCGTTCTCGCGTCGGAGCCTGTCATCTCTCCAGTGTGTATTTAGTAGTTTCTGCACTCTGCTCACTGTTTGCATATCATGACACCGGGCAGAGTTCAGCAATACAGAACGTCTTATCCATTTCCTCTTAATCCATTTTAAATTCATCCTGAGCCCATCAGAGCAGGAGATGGAATGAGAGTTTTATAATTACCTTTTGCAAACAGAACATTAAATTATTATACAGTGGAATCCTCTCGTTTCTTGGACAGAAGATGGCCCTTACTTGCTAGCGAACGAATGTGCCTGTCTCTATAAGTACACACATGTACTTTAGAAATCAGCCCTGTTAGCTTGAAGTTATTGATCGATTTTGGTAGATTACTGCAATAGATTCTTAAAGTGCTTTAAGATTAAGAGATGTGCTTGGCTTTCTTCTGTCATGTATCTCAAAGGAAAACCACGAGACGAGACACACAATGAAAAACAGCAGGTAATACCATATGAGACTCCTTATTAAAAACATAAAGTGCCTTTCACTTCTGCTTTTATTAAGTCTACTTTTCAAGCTAAATGGGGGTTAGGTGAGGCGATTATAATACAAGTCACATCTAACTATTTCATTATCCGTGTCCTACAGCAAGATAGCCCCCAGAATACCTTTGAAAGCTCTAGAGTGATGGCAGCAGGTTGAATATAATGAACAGTGTTACAAATGGGGAGATGAGATGGCAGGTCTGGTGGGGACGGAATCTCCTAGAAATTGCGAGGCTGTAATTACTGAACACCGGCTCAGTCTCTGTTGACTTTGAACACTGGAAACCGTCGTTGGCAGATTCCATTTTTCTCAGCTACTTAAGATGAAGCCAGTTGGAAGGACTGAAATTTAGAAGGCATAATACATAAAGCAAAGTCATGGTTGGCTTTTATGACTTGATTTTTTGGTCAGTTTTTCAAGACCACTCCACTGTATGTTAGGCACCGGAAGGAAAGCTGGGTCGAGAAATGTTTTTATATTCTTCTGTCTAAGGGCTGAGTTGCTATTAGTTATATTTTAAATGATTTCAGCAGTCTAATTTTTGGTGGGGGGAGAGAAGCGATGTGCAAATTCCAGCTTTATGTGTCAGCACTTTCTTGTAATATTTTCTTTGAAATGGTCAGTAAATGAAGTATGGAGTGGAGGGAGGCACATGAGGAGAGAGGCAAGGCAGGAGGGGACGGGGAAAAGTGTAAATGGTGGTTCAGATGAAAAACTAGCAACACCGGTTCCTCTCCCGTGATTCACCTTGTACACCTAACCACGACAGCAAGAGACAGGAACACTGCAGACAAGACCCACCGGAACCTGGTTTGATTCCTAGTCCGCATTTGAGGGGGGCAGTAGTTGTTAGTACACATTTATTAAGGAGCTTGAATCAATTCTGTTAGCTGACCTGCTACATGGATAAGCCAGAATCCAGCTGAGCATATGCCTGTTTTCTTGCCTGGAACTCCCTGGACAAAATGCAATTAGGTCAACTCCGAGAGCACAGCACCGGCGGGACCAGGCCCAGCAGGGCAGACACATGCCTATGGTAAAGCACAAAACAGCTTCTACCCTTATCACCCATTCTTTGTTGCCTCTCTCCCTGGTAGTTCTGGGAATCTAGTTAAAGGGAACATCATGGCCATAAAGAACAGTGTCACAAAAAGTCCAGCCTGAGGAGGATGTGTGGAAGAGGACCCCGTTAACAGGGAGTTAGCCCCAGGCCACAAGCCCCTCACTGGTGCCCGGGACCAGCGTGATTGCAGTGACCTGGAACAACAAACCTCCAGGTCCATTCATGGCCTTTTCTTTAGCTTTACCTGAGAGCATCGTCTCGGCCCAGTCTGTCTTCCCACCTTCTGCTCCCTCAGTCACTGTCCCTGCCACAGAGTCTGAGGGCCAAATCACGGGCTCAGTTCACGACATCCCGGTGATGCGTCCCACCTCTGTTAGCTGAGGGGGACAGTTCTCCTGCCCTACAGAGATACAAAGAAGCAGAAGGCAAATGAGCAGAGGTGTGCCAGCTGGCAGGGGAGAGTGGGGGAAGTGGGAGGGGAGGGTTCGGCTGCTGAGACACAGGAATCAGAGGTTAGGGGACGGTCTAGAGTCTCCAGGGCTCTCCTGTGGGACTGAGCCCCAGCTGTCCACAGTAATGACTCTTTCTTCACTTTTTTTTTTCTTGGTTCATAGCATGTCCTAGGATGGCCTCCTAAATGAACTACTTGACTTCAACCATTGTTTCTAAAGGTCTGCCTTAGAGGAACACTATCCAAGAGCCTCAGCTTTATAGCTATGTCCTACCCAAACTAGAGCTCCTCCTCACCCCAAAGAATCATCTCTGATCTCCCAGAGAAGAGATGCTCCTTTATTGATCAAATTGCTACTTCTCCCAGGACAAAGCCAATTATTCCAACAAGCCAAATGCAGGGGAAACTGCAGGCAGAAGGGGTGGAGTAAACACTTCCAAAGTTTCCTTCTAAAGAGTGAAGCCTTTGGACCCCTGCCCTAGGGCTGGTATTTCATTCCTGAGTGATGTAATCCAAGATTCCCTGCTCTCCAACCTGAGCAACAGATTCTATTGAATAACTTCCAGTGTGCTGCACTAGATTTCACTGCATTGTGAAATTTGGAAAAAGATTTGCTTTAAACGTGAATGTAAGATATGAATAATGTAACTGCAGTTTATCATAATTCTGTTACTATATGACAGTAACATTCAAAAAATCAATAGAACTCAGTGCACCTCACTACCCCCAGTGGCCTCCAGCAATCCAGTTTCCCATTCTGGTCCTTTTATCTTTATTAGTAAAGTCTAAATGGAATGTTCCTCAAAATGAGCATGTTATATGAGCTGAATTGAATGGATGGCCCATAGCTCTTTGTCTAGGGTATATAGTGAGACAGAGATAGGCCAGTGATAGGCTCTGGCAGAATTTTTCTGGGTCCTGACCACCAGGCTAGACCACTGGCTAGACGTTTTGGCCACAGGAAATGTAGGAGTCTAAGAGGATATGTGGCAGGAGCAGAAGCACTGGGGCAAGCAATCAAAAGAAGGAGCATAAGTGGACAGCTGGGCCAGGGGAATCAATTCAGGACTAGATCCAGGGCAGCCAAAAGACCCTCTCTTCTTGGGGTGTGGGAGAATCTAAGGGGGGGGGCCATACAGGGCTACACTACATGTTACTCAGGGTAAGAGGGGAGCTGTTCTTTTCCCAGCTTCATTTTTTTCTCTCAGAAACAGGAAAGGTCTCACCTTCCATACCATTAAACCCTGATGGGATCAGGGATCAAAGAGTGGATCCAGAAATTACTAGAACCATAACCATTCTGAGGTTGCTCTTATGAGGATCCCCTGTGAATCTGGGAAGTGGCCAGTTTTGTCCTCAGCTTTTTCAACTACTCTTCAAGGCCCCTTCCTCAGGCTCCGGCTCACTCAGTGCCCCTCTGCCTCAGCCCTATCCACAAGCCCCTGTGTCAGGATTATAAAATTTCAGTTACTTACTGAGCACCTATAAGCTCTGTGTCAACAAAAATATACAATCCCTGACCCCATAGAACTTCTGTCTGTTGGGGAAGACAACATCAAGCAAAGGCTCACACTAATAAATGGCACCTGTGGAAGATATTTTGCAAAGCATGCTGTCATGAGAGATACAGTGAGGGAATAGCTTAAAAGCAAAGACAGAAAATGCACTGAACAGGTGATGGGTGAACTGAATACTGAAAGAAAAGCGGATATTAAGTAGTAAAGGAGTAGGGCCAGAATGGGTCACAGGGGTAGAGAAGAGCATCCCAGCAAAGGAAACTGCATGTACAAAGGTCCTGTGGCCAGAAAGAGAACAGTGGAAAGTCACTGAAGTGTTAATAAATAACCAGACAGAGGACAGAGTTGAATGGAGAAGGAACTTAATCAGATTTGTGTTTATAAGACCACGCTGGCTAAATATGAAAAATGGCTGGAAAGAGCAAGGAAGTATGCAGACAAAGCAATGGGTAGACTACTGCAGTGGCCTGGAAGAGATGTTACTGACATGATAGGGTTGTGGCAATACAAATAGAACAAAGGAACCAGTTTTGAGATAGAGTTAAGGATGTAAATCAATGGGACTTGGTCATGGGTCAGAAATGAGGATTGCAGGAGACACAACAGAATGGTTTCTGGCATGCATAACTGACAATTGTCTCTAAATGTTCTCTGCTCTGTTGTGTTTATCCTGTTCCATAATTTCTAGCCCCTCTATCACCCTAGATGCTAACCTCTGACTGGAATCCATTTTGTTGACCTTCAACATTCATTTTCCCTCGTCCCACCCAACTTTACTCCCCGGTATGTCTGCCCCGTATAAAGAATGGTGGTACCATTCTTTAAGACAGAGAACTAGAATGAAAAGATGTTCAATATCACTCATCACCAAGGAAATGCAAATCAACTACAAGAAACAACAAGAGCTGGCAAGGATGTGGAGAAAAAGGAGCCCTCATGTACTGTTGGTGGGAATGCAAACTGGTGCAGCTACTCCACTATGAAAACAGTATGGAGGTGTCTCAAAAAATTATCCTATGATCCAGTAATTCCGCGACTGGGTATTTACCCAAAGAATACAAAAACACTAATTTGAAAAGATATATGCACCCCTATGTTTGTTGTAGCATTATGTACAATAGTCAAGACATGGAAGCAGCCCAACTGGCCAGTGATAGATGAATGGATAGAGAAGATGTGGTGTATGTATATATAAAAGAATATTATTCAGCCATGAAAAGAATGAAATCTTGCCATTTGCAACAGAATGGTGAATCTAGAGGGTATAATATGAAGTGAAGTCAGTCAGTCAGATAAAGACAAATACCATCAGTTTTCACTCATATGTGGAACTGAAGAAACAAAGCAAAGAAAAAGAGACAAACCCCAAAACAAACCCCCAGCTACATAGAACATACTGATGGTTACCAGAGAGGAGTTAGGTGAGGGGATGGGTGAAATAGGTGAAGAGGACTATGAGTACACTTACTATGGTGAGCGCTGAGTAATGTACGGAATTGTTGGACCACCATATTGTACACCTGAATCTAATCTAATAACACTTTATGTTAACTATCCTGGAATTAAAATTTAAATTTTTTTAATTTAAAAACAAAAACAAAATAAATCTCTATAAAATATAAAATAAGAGAACCAGAGAACGTCAGGTTTGAAGAGGAAGTGCATAAATTTGATGTCCATATAATGAGTTTAAAGTGCCTTCTGGACATCCAAGTTGAGGATGAGGACTTGGCAGTGAACTAATGAACCTGGAAATCATCCAGGGCAAGTCTCCTGAATCCAAGAGTCCCTTCTACAACACCTGTGGCTGACTGCCCAACCTCCGCCCACACACTCACTCCTGCAGAGCATCAGTTAAATGGCTCTAATGGGAGAACTTTTTCATGCCGATTCCACACCTACAAATCCCACTCTTGCCCAGATTCTTCCCCTCTCTAACACCCAGAATAAAAACAGTCCAGCTTCTCTAACACAAGACCTTTGAAGATAACTGACATTTCCCCTCCCTCCGGCAAAAGCTTTCTTGTCTCTAAATGTTCTCTGCTCTGTTTATCCTGTTCCATAATTTCTAGCCCCTCTAACACCCTAGATGCTATCCTCCGACTGGAATCCATTTTGTTGACCTTCCACATACATGTTCTCTCGTCCCACCCAACTTTACTCCCCGGGGTGTCTGCCCCCTATAAAGGCTCTGTTAGTGACAGAGTCATGATCTGAACACTACTCTAAATGAGCATGACAATACATGAAGGCCCTGACATTACCTGTTTTCCGTATTAATTTAAGTATCCACATGGAGTTTGTTATAATCACCCAGGAATCCTGGGGCCATGACTTCTTAAATTTGTCAAACCATTAGAATGTACCTACTAAGCTGAGGCCCTTGAATTAGCAGTTCTAATTCTTTGGGGAGCCTTGAACTCCTTTGAGAATCTGATAAAAGCTGTGCATCCACCCCAAAAATGCATCCATGCACATCCAGAAATAATTCTGTATAAGATACGGATGGATTCAGTGTTCTTCTGCAGTCCATCTCTGGACCCAGGCTTGGACTCCCATTTCCATTTCAAGTCCTAAAGCGCCCTCCACCCCCTCCACCAAGCCAGTAGCATATTTGCTCCATTACTCTCAAGCTAAGGATCCAGGCATAAAATTAAATTCATGATGATTATACAATTGGGACTCAGAGAGACAATTTCATTAGCTCTAAGAAAAGATTCTGCCTTGTTGAGCTCTGTGTGACTGAAGCCTAAATCTTCTTGGAGGAAGATACTAAGTGAAATCACCACCTTCTGTTCCTCTCTGTGCAACAAGAACCCACATACCTTAAATGGCTTGCTATAGAAGGTGACCTTCCCACAGCACCTCGAAGTGTCTAAATTTCTTTGAGAACTTTACAAAGTTTTGGCTGGAGTATGGAAGGTTTTAATCACTGAAAATTGGGTAAACTTCCCTTAAAAAAAAAAAAATCTGTCTCTCTGGATAAGATCATTCAGCTGGAATGAAAGCTTATAAGGCTGTGGCTACAGCTCAATTTCTTTTACAGCACCAAGAAGTCAGCTGATTTCAATCTCTAATGCCTAGATCAGATATTTAAATAAGTTAAGTGACAAAGGCGGATGAAAAACATTTTGGGTCTCTGTGCAGCATGTGTGTTATACGTGATTACATAATGTTTGAGCAACCTTCATTCCCCGTTGTCTATACACTCAGGCTGAAGGACACTGAAAAGCAGTGATCAGGGCTAATGCCTTGTCTTTCATGTTTGTTTTTAGAAGAACACTTTACAAGTTCACGCGTATGTGCATGTTCTTTACTTTTTAAAATATTTATCAAAGGCCTACTGTGTGCAATGTGAGCTATGTAAAGATGATTTGGATCTGGTTATTAATGATAGTTTTTTATATTCTAGCAAGGGAGGTAAGACTCAAATGCAGTACATTCTTTTTTTCCAAAAGCAGTACAATAGTTTCAAATCAAATGAGGAAAGCAGAAGGGCTCCTTCACATGAGATTTACCTTATATTTAAAAAGCAGATATTATTTCATCTATGATCATCAAATCAATTGCCCTAATTCCCTTTCATACCGATCAAAGCTGGAGGGGTATGTTTCAAACAGTCAATTTTGGGGACAAAATGAAAATTTGGTAAAATACCATCTGCATATCCTAATGAAGGTAACACTCCTCAGCTAAATAAATGACCAAAATTTTAAAATGAGTAAAATCTGGGGTGCCTGGATGACTCGGTCTGTTAAGCATCTGCCTTCAACTCAGGTCATGACCCCGGGGTCCTAGTACGGATGCCTACATTGGGCTCCCTGCTCAGTGGACAACCTGCTTTTCCCTCTCCCTTTGCCTGCTGCTCCCCCGGCTTGCTCTGTCAAATAAATAAATAAAGTCTCTAAAAAAAAAATAAGTAAAATCCACACATTTAAGAATCATCTGGAAGCAGGAGCTAAAAATATATGGGAACTAAAAATCTAAAACTGCTCATGTAAGTGGAGGGTGCAACGTTTGTCAAATTCATTCCTAATGATATCCCACTGAAAGTAACAAAATTGCAGCAAAACCCCACAGGAGCAGGCCCAGCAATAACAAAGACTTGGGTAATTGACTCCTCTCTGCCTAATCCTCCTCTCCCATCTGGTGGGTGAGTCCCAGTTCTTACATGGAGAGGGAAGGAATGGAGCAGGAACATAAAGTAGAATGGGAGGTTTCTTGAAAGTGGCAGGCAACTTTTTTTTGGAATGTCAAGAGGAGGAGAGTGGGTCTCTGGTCACAGGGTTCTTCTCGCTCAGTCACAGATGGGGCCAACGAAATGGGCACCAACTAACCAGCAGATTCCTGGAATTGCTGCTGCTGTCCTAGAATTCCCGGCCTTGTAGAGGATGCTGGATCAATCCCAATGATATGTAAGTCAGAGGACAACCATCACTAGGCGGCATCACACTGCCACTGGAATGCAGACAGCCCAAAACCCCAGGAACTTTGTGGCCGCCAGCTGAACGGCTCACCCCCCTCATTTCATTAACCTCACAATATCTTGAACCTTCATTTTATAGGATTGGATTTTTTGAACCCCACTTATCAGGTTTTGGCAGGGTTTTACTTGGTGAAATATCTTCTAAGTCATCATTTTTATCCAAAATCAAATTTATGAAAAGGTCAGCTATATAGTTTGTAGGAATGATGAACAACTCAAACAGAAATTGAAATCTGAAATATTTTTGGAAGAGATTGGGAGGCAAGAAACAATATTGAATGGGAAGTGTACAAATATGAAAGTTTTCAGTTTATTTTTGTTCAGGTTTTTTTAAACTGTATCTAAGCCTTTCAAAAGTCTGCCATTATAAGTTCCAAAGAATTCAGAAGCAACCACTGTTTAGAAGCACAGCTTAAGAAAAAAAACATATTAGAATCTAGGGGAAAATTTTAATTCAATAAAACCAAGATCTGAGGTGTCCTAAAGAGACGGTACTGAGGAGACACACACACTCAAGTCAAAATTCATGTGGTTATGAAGCATGATTTCCTGATCTTTGAAATTTTGGTGTGTATTTTACTTTGGTGATATAACTTGTTAATTTAATAAATATTTAGGTAGCATCAATCAAATCATTTAAACATGGTAACTAGGAATTTTTACTGGTAAAAAACATACAGTTCTGATTTAAAAAAAAACAACAGTTCATGAAAATACAAGAGTATCACCAAAGGCAATCCCACTTTGCCTACTTACTGCATTACATTTTTATATGTAGATTAGTCTTTCTCACTACCCCACAAACATAAAACAACAATATCGCTTGGTACTACAGGCAAAGAAACAAAGCAATATCACAGAATAGGTACGAAATGTGACTAAAGTTCTTTAAAAGTATTATCACATTATTTATTTTAAAAAAACTGTTATCAAATAATAGGGTATGAAAGCTATGAAGAAAGGGTGTGATAGTGTACAATAAAGGATTCTGTTAATGTACTTAGCTAATGAAGATGTCAACATTTTAAGACACAGAAACATTTTCTTATCAGAGCTTAAAATGAGCATCTTTGGCAACTGACAAACATGTCCCTCCCCACTAGTTTGCATAGCTTTTGTGACTATGTCACTCAGTCAAAAGCACTGCAAAAACTATGTAGCCACCCTTTTGTACCATCTGGTATACTGCAGTTCTGAGGAAGGGGAGTTAATTGGCTATATCTGAGCAGCCACAAGATTTATAGTTTTGATTATCCAAAATAGATGCTTTTACCCTGATATATAGAGAGTTTTCACTGTTGTATTAATAATAATAAAAGCATGCCAAATGAATGAAAAAGCATCATTATAAAAGGGATTTGTGTGTGCAATGAAACAGTATGGGTGCCTCTTGGTTCCCACAATGAAGATGTAACTATTTTCATATACAAGTTATTAGCTCAAGTTATTCTTTATTACACCATAACTTTGCTCCTATGGCAACATGGCTGCAGCGGAAAAATAATTGTGCCTGGGTGTTATATGCCAGATGTTTCTAAAGCAAAGGTGGCAGTTTAATTCTAAACTAGTTTAAATGGTAGATATAAGCAGTCCCAGCAGAAAAAAAGGTGCAAAAGTGTAAGGTGTACTTAATTAAAACATGTATTTCTAGAAATTTTTCTTTTACACCAGAGCTATCCAACAGAAATATATGCAAGCACATATGTGATTTTAAATTTGGGGGGAGCCACATTTTAAAAAAGTAAAAAGAAACAAGCAAGCTTAATTCTAATATACTTTAACTCAATGTATCCAAAATATCATTTCAACATGAAATTAATATGAGCTTATTAATGAAATACCTTACATTCTTTTTTCCTACCAAGTTTTCTAAATTGGGTATTTCGTACTTAGTGGAAATCTCAGATTCAGACTAGATGGAATTTCAAGTGCTCAAAAGCCACATATAACTAGTGGCTACCATAATCAACAGCACAATTCTGGACTTCTCCTAGAAAAGGACAATAGTTAATCTCTGCTACCAGTTTTTAAAAATATTCAGAAATGACCCATGGGAGGCGCTTCATGATTCATGAATCATTCTGAATTATCTTCATGTGTCCTCTTCACAAGGGTTGCTGAGTATTTTCATTCAATCAAGATGATCACAGTTATCAACCTAGAAAATGTATTTTTAAAAAATTTCTTCAAAAATCCTGGGTCTAATAACTAAGCCTAAAGTAACTTAAAGAAAGAAGAAAACCCAGAGATCAGAGATGACAAGGCTATAAGTGTTCTCACCCAGGTATGGGAGGTAGGTGCTGCATGGAATTATGTGAAAATTAAAGGAAATAATGTGTGAAAAGCATCAGGGCATGCAAATATTGGCCTAACAAGGAATTACCAAAGAAAGAGAAGGCTCTTTCCCTGCTCCAATGCTCTCAGTCTCACTGGGTCCAGGATAACACAGCAGAAGCCAAGATACTAGACGAATCTAAATGGAACCCAAGGGAATGGTTACCTGGGTTAAGTCACAGGACATTTCTGAGTATGGATATGTGTGGTATAGTCCACAATCAATGCTTACCTGAATCTGTCTGTCCCTCACCCAAAACATTTGAAGATAGATAAAATTAAACAAATGTTTGTTTTTTGGTTTTAAATGAATACTAACCTTGAAAGAGAGGATCAGTCTAAGAAGAAAAGGAGAAGATGTCTGGGAGATGAAAGAACAGTCCCTTTTGCGGGGGAGGAGGGATGGGAAATGATACTAAGTTTACCACTATATCCTAAAATTATCTCTTACTCCATTGCTAGCCAGAGCAATTAGGCAAGAAAAAGAAATAAAAGGCATCCATACTGAAAAGGAAGAAGTTAAACACTCACTATTTGCAAATGACATTCATTATGTATAGAAAACCTTGAAGACTCCATCAAAACACTACAACAATTAATAAATGAACACAGTATTAAGTTATAGTACATAAAATCAATTATAGTATTAATACTCAGTATTAAGTTACAGTACATAAAGTCAAAATTCTGTTGCATTCCTATACACAAATAGAAAGCTACAGAAAGAAAAATTAAGAAACAGTCCCATTTACAATTGCAAAAAGAATAAAATACCCAGAAATAAACTTAACCAAAGAGGTGAAAGACCTATATATTAGCAACCATAAAACATTAAGTGAAAGAAATCAAGGAAGTCATAATTAAATGGAAAGATACTCTATACTCATGAATTGGAAGAAGTAATACTGTTAAAATGTACATACCACTCAAAGCAATATATAGATTCAATGCAATCCCTATAAAAAGTCTAATGGCATTTTTTCTCACAGAAATAGAACAATCCTAAAATTTGTATGGATCCACCAAAGATCCAAAATAGTCAAAGAAATATTTAGAAAGAAGAACAAAGCTGGAGGCATTATACTCCCTGATTTCAAACCATATTACAAGGCTCTAGTAATCAAAACAGTATAGTATTGGCATAATAGCAGACACATAGATCAATAGAATAGCAAGCCCAGAAATAAACCCATGCATATGCAGTCAATTAGCTTATGACCAAGGAGCCAAGAATGTACAATGGGGAAAGGACAGTCTCTTTAATAAATGATAGGATAATTGGACAGAAGAATGAAACTGGAATATCTTACACCACACACAAAAATTAACTGAAAATGGTTTAAAGACTTGAATATAAGACCTGAAAACATAAAAATCCAAGAAAACATAGACAGTGAGCTCCCTGACATAGATTTTGGTGTGATTTTTTTTTTTTTTTATTATTCTGACTCAAAAGCAAAACCAACAAAAGGAAACAAGTGCTACTGCATCAAATTAAAAAGCTTCTGCACCGCAAAGGAAACCATCAACAAAATGAAAAGGCAACCTACTAAATAGTAGAAAATAATCGCAAATCACATATCTGATAAGGGGCCAATATCCAAAATATAAAAAGAACTCATACAATAGCAAAATAAATAAATAAATAAATAAATAATCCAATTAAAAATTAAAAGACCTGAATTAAAATTTTTCTGAAAACGACAAACAGATAGCCAATAAATACTTGAAAAGATGCTTGACATAATTAATCACCAAGGAAAAATAAATCAAAACCACAATGAAATATCCACCTCACACTTGCTAGATTAGCTAGCATGAAAAAGACAAGAAATAACAAATGACTACAAAGTGCACTATGATGGAAATGTAAATTGGTACAATCACTATAGAAAACAGTATGGAGGTCTCTCAAAAAATTAAAAATAGAACTACCATAAGACATAGCAATTTTACTTCTGGGTATTTATCCAAAGAAAACAAAAACACTAATTTAGAAAGATGTGTGCACCACCCTTTTCACTGCAGAGTTATTTATTATATCCAAGATGTGGAAACACCCTAAGTGTCCATGGATGGATGAATGGATAAATAAATTGTGGTATATATACATTGGGATATTATTCAGTCATAAAAAAGGATGAAATCTTGTCATTTGCAACAACATCAATGGACCTCCAGGACATTATACTAAGCAAAATAAGCCAGATAAAGACAGATACCATTTGATCTCTACTAGATGTAGAATCTTTTAAAAATAAAATAAATAAAATCTTTTAAAAAATTATATTCTTGTTATTTAAACAACAACAAAGAAAAACAAATAAAACCCCATATATGCTTACACATTTCTACAGCCCCTCATCCCCCATCTATTGCAATCACCAATCTGTACTCTATATCAATGATCTTGAATTTTTTTTTTTAATTTGACAAAGAGAGAGACACGGTAAGAGAGGGAAAATAAGCGGGGGAGTGGGAGACGGAGAAGCAGGTTTCCTGCTGAGCAGGGAGCCCAATGCAGGGCTCGATGCCAGGATCCTGAAATCATGACCTGAGCCAAAAGCAAACACTTAATGATTGGCCACCCAGGCACCACAAGAATACAGCTTTTTAAAAATAGAAATGGAAAGAAGATTGGGACAAGGCTCATCCTTCATTCTGTTAAAATGTTTTTTCTCCCTACTACCTGTCTTATAGGATTAGCTCATAACCAAGAGCTATTGTGTTCTCCCCATGAAACAGAGATGGAGAAAGAATTCAACCACTTTCAGCTAGAAACATGCAAGTGAGGCATCATCTGTCCTAGTTCAGGCTCCTATAACAAAAATCTCAAGGACTGGTTGGCTCAAAAAACAGACATTTATTTCTCACTATGCTGGAGGCTGGAAGTCTGAGATCAAGGCACCAGTAGATTTGATATCTGGTGAAAGCCTGCTTCCTGGTGGGAGACAGCCAACTTCTCACTGTGTCCTCAAATGGCAGACAGAAAAAGGACTAGAGAACTCTCTGGGGTCTTTTATATAAGGGCACTAACCCCATTCATGAGGGCCCCATCCTTATGACCTAATCAGCTCCCTAAGACCCCATATCTTAATATCATTTTGGGGGTCATGACGTCAACATATGCATTTTGGGGAGACAAAAACACTCAGTACATAATAATCAATAATTCTCTAAGATATAAGCTCCCTAAAGACAGAGGCTCTGTTTCTCTTATTACCTAGTGCCAAGACTTACAGCAAATGATTAATAAATATTTACCATAGGGAATCTGGGTGGTTCAGTCAGTTAAGTGTCTGACTCTTGATTTTGGCTCAGTCCATG
The DNA here is from genome assembly GCF_030435805.1 of Mustela lutreola. Classification (NCBI taxonomy): domain Eukaryota; kingdom Metazoa; phylum Chordata; class Mammalia; order Carnivora; family Mustelidae; genus Mustela; species Mustela lutreola. The sequence continues at coordinate 81,260,054 of NC_081299.1, read as the reverse complement.
ATCTCAGTGTTGTGAGATTGAGCCCTGCATCTGGCCTCATGCTGAGCTTTGAGCCTGCTTAAGATTGTCTTTCTCTCTCCCTCTGCCCCTCCCCACCTCTAAACAAACAAAAAATATTTATTACAAGAAAGGGATACCAGCAACTGTGGGTTTGGAAAATCAAGGTTGGCTATCATTGCAATGTCCCCAGAGATAAGACAAAGGACCACTCAAAATTTACCAAGACCAAAGCATCAAAGCAGATGAGAGAGAGAGGCACAGGTGGATATTAAGAAAGAAACAGACACTAGAGGAAATTTGGGAGCTCTCATTCCCAGATTTTAAATAAAAGTGAGATCAACTCATTTGCAGATCAGTTTTCTTCACATTTATCTCTATTGATTTATCACTTTTGTGAAGAGTCTATCCTGAAATCTAATCACTTTACTTCCATAAAGCTAATCCTAGACTCAGCCCAGAGGTCATCTTTAGTTACTCTTGATCATACTGTCTTCTAATAAGCTAAGTAATTCCTCTCCATCTTTGGTGTTTATGCCATTCAAATATTTGTAGAACATTATCCCATCTCCCATTAGTTGCTACTGAGCTAGGCTTTAAGGATTAAACATATTTAGATCCTTTAAACCTGATAAATGCCTCAAATCAATCCTTTCATTACTTTAACCATTTCTGATGTTCTTCTTGACTATCTTTAGGGTCTTTGGACATTTCTACACTACTGAGAAGTCTGTAGCTCAACTTGATATTCAAAAAAAAAAAAAAAAAAAAAGCCTGACTAGAATCATATAATTACATATTTTACTTGGATCACCCACATCAAAATGCCCCAAGAGCAATTATTTAAAATCATATTGAATCATACAACCAAACTTAATGAATCAGACCCTCTAGGAGGCTGATGCAGAAATTCAAAATGTCAAGTTATGAAAAAAAAATTCAGGTCATTCTTAGGCACACTAAAGCTTGAAGACTACCTACAAAAAGCCATTATCAAGAAATCCTCAACATAAAATTTATGTATCTTTTCTATCCATGTACCTAAACATAAAAATTTTAGAAATATGATCCACTGTTATTTGTAACTGTGTCACAAAAGAAGGCAGCAGAGAGGTCTCAGACATGTGCAAGGGGGAACAAGCAGTTTTAGGTATGTTACTTGTAGTCTTCTTCCCCACAATCCTACAAATCCCAGCTACCCTTCTGTTTATTTCAAGTTCATGGAATTGGATTGATTATACACTTGATTTTTATCAAGGGCACACTTTCATCACTCATCCATGCAGCTTTTGTTTATTTATTTGCTTGCTTGCTTACTTAAAATATAAAAAGCACCAGTGATCCCATTGCCTAACATAGAAATTGGAACATTCATAATAACTTATTCTCCTGTGTGATCTTTTGTCTCCTGTCCCTTTGTCCTAGCTCTCTTTACTCTAACAATTGTTAAGTGCTAATTCTGAGGCTGGCAGAGAATGTGCTGGGATATTTTATAAAGTTCTTCCTTCACAATGCAAAGAACCATTTTGAAAAAGAAAAAGAAAACAAAACAAAACAAAACATCTACACAAGTTATCCAACTTGGGTAGAACAGAGGTTTTAAAGGGAGAGGAGGCCAAAAAATAATTTAAAGTCAGATTATCAAGCATTTTGAATACTATACTAATGAACTTGAACTCCATTTTAATAGACAGTGTGGAGCCACTGTGTATTTTTTGTTCTTCAGGAATATTCACCAGTCAGTGGTATGTAGGCATGGAAATTGGGAGAAACAATAAGCAGGAGCAAAGGCTAAGAATAAGCTGTTTAGTCAGCAAGTGTGCACTAAATGTCTACTGTGCACTAGGTACAGTGCTAGGCTCCAAAGATACAAAGATAGTGTCTGCCCTCAAAGAACTCACAGTCACCTGGCAAGTCAGACAAATAACTTTAGTGTCATAGGTGAAATGAGAGAATCATACAAAGGTGAAGTAAGACCTGAAGGATAAGAGACTCCATCCCATTAGGGAAATGAAGAATATCAGGGAAAGCATTCACAAAGAAGGTCATATTAGAGCTAAGTCTTAAAAGATGACTTTGAAAGAACTGTAAATAAAACAAAAAATCTGTGACTCAGAACTAGGATTGGAAAAGGACTAGTGCCTTTAATCCAAAATCCACCTAATGTCCACTTCATTTCCAGAACTTGACTGTCATAGATGTGAGCCAAATGAAGCCAGAATCCAGGTGATTCAGTCTCAACAGTACACACACAGCAAAACACTGCTCAACAACAGAGTGATTTTGAAATCACTCACCCTCTTTAGATTACATTTGAAGAATTATAATTCATAGTTATGTTTCTTAAAACTTTAGTTACTTCTCCAATTAATTTCTTTTTCATACCCTGGAACACTTCTCATGCCACTCTCAAGACTCTCTAAAAATATCTCCTCTTCCTCATCTAGTCTCCAATGCTCTGGTTGTTCTACCTTCCCCACCTTTCTCATTTTGCATGATAAATCCCCAGAAATCTGGCCTGCAAAGACCAGAACATGCCTCAGGAGGCAAGAAAGGCAAAGAAACTACAGGCAAAGCCAAAATCCTTTCTTTGTACAGGAAGAGATGGGAAAGGCTCAGAATAGTATTCTGTTATCTCTGTCTTCAAATAATCATAACATCCAAACACCTGTCTTTTATAACAGCGAATTTATCAAAAATATGTATTACCTGGTCTTCTAGCCAACCTACCACCTGAGAAGTTGGAAAACTAAAAAAATAGAAGGGTGAAAAGGCAGATTTTGGGAGGCATTGAATCCAAGCAAGGAAGTTTGAATTTTATATTATCAATGGAAAGTCAGTCATCAGAGTGTTCTGAGAAGAGAACATCTTAAGAAAATAATACATCCAGTGGCTGGAAGAGAGAAAGGTGTGAGGCCACTAACAGTCCATTATTATCTTCCTCAGCGTAAAGTATAACTCCACATATTTACGGGTGAAATTATTGTTTCTTTTCCTAAGAACCTGCTTTTATCACTCGCTACAAGGAAGGGCTGGACTCTTACTGTTTCCTTTGTTTTCTTAGCCTCCAAAGCCACTTTCTGTTCAACACTCATTTTACCTCCTCCCTGTACCTGGAATATTCTCTTTCTCCTCACCAAGTCAACCAACCAGGCTCTCTTTCATCAAAAGCAACCTCAAAACCCATTCTCTCTACATTCTAAGTGAGCAACTGGTACAGACAGATGCTGATTTTTTTCCCCTGCACTTAATGTTTCCATGGATCTTAAGAGGCCAAATCTTCCTTTTGATGAAATCTCCATTGACTCAAATGCAAATTATCCTTACCCTGTTGTTGCCATGTTTTAGAACTATTACCTTGTAGTTGGTGGTTGAAAACAATCTCTTTCCCTTTACTTTTTAAAAATTTCATACCCAGGGGCGCCTGGGTGGCTCAGTGGGTTAGGCCGCTGCCTTCGGCTCAGGTCATGATCTCAGGGTCCTGGGATCAAGTCCCACATCGGGCTCTCTGCTCAGCAGGGATCCTGCTTCCCCTCCTCTCTCTCTGCCTGCCTCTCTGCCTACTTGTGATCTCTCTCTGTCAAATAAATAAATAAAATCTTTTTTAAAAAGTGCTTCTTAAAACAAAAATTCTTACCCAAATATATGAGATTGTCCTTTGTCAGAATACAAAAAAGAATCATTAATTTTTTTTAAGTTTTAAGTAAAAATGGTAATAAAAAATCTTGAATAAATTAGAATTTAATCATTGACACCAATATCTCCCTTCTGAGTGGGCTAGAGATGCTCACTTCATTTCTGCACAGGCTCTAGAGATAGACCTTGGTTCTATACATGTTCTATAAGTGCACCTCATTTCTGAATGTGCTGTAGAGGTACACATCACTACTACCTTTTGTTGTAAGCAGAATATAGTTGAACATTTTTTAATCTATTCTGATAGTCTGTCTTTTAATTAGTAAATTTAATCCATTTACATTAAAGTGATTGTTGATAAGAAAGGGCTACTTCTGCCATTCTGCCATTTGTTTTTTTTATGTGTTATATCCTTTAGTTCCTTGGACACTGCCTTCTTTTGTGGTTGATTCATTTTTTTCCCTTACTGTACCTTCTAGATTCCCTACTCATTTCCTCTCCTGTATATCCTGTGTATTTTTAAGTTTTTTTTTTTTTTTAGTGATTATCATGTGGATTAGAATTAACATGCTAAATCTATAACAATCTGGTTTAGATGCATACCAACTAAACTTTAATAGCATGTAAAAACTCAGCTCCTAAATTTATCTCTCACCTTATGCTCTTATTGTCACAAATTCCATATTTATATACTGTGTGCCCGTTAACATAGACTCATAATGAATATCTTATTCAGTTGTCTTTTAAATTATACAGGAAAATTGAAAGTTACAAAAGAAAAATATAATAATACTGGCTTTTATATTTACCTACATGAGTTACTATTACCAAAGTTTTTCATTTCTTTGCATGGCTTCACTCACTGTCTAGTTTCCTTTCATTTTAGCCTGAAAGAGACTGCTTAGCATTTCTTACATAATATGCCCACTAGCAATGAGCTCTTTCAGCTTTTGTTTATTGGGAAATATCTTAATTTCCTTTCCATTTTTGAGGAGCAATTTTTCCAGATATAGAATTCTCGGTTGACTTTTTGTTGTTGTTGCTGCTGTTATCAGCACTTTAAACATGTCACTCACAGCCTTATGCCCTTCATGCTTTTCTGATGTAATATCAACCGTTAACTTTATTAAAGATAATTTGTCTGTGATAATTTGCTTTTATCTTGCTGCTCTCAAGATTCTCCATGTTTGGCTTTTGATAGTTTGGTAATAAGATGTCTTCCTGTGGATTTCTTAGGAGTTTATCCTACTTGAGGTTTGTTGAAACTGTTGGACATGTAGATTTATGTCTTTCATCTAATTTGGGAAGTTTTCAGCCATTATTTCTACAATATTATTTCTCTCTCTCCTCACCCTCTGCAATTCCCATGTTTATGTTGGTATAGCTGATAGAGTCCCACAGATCCTTTAGGTTGTGTTCAATTTTCTCCATTCTTTTTTCTCTTTCAGCCCTAAGACTCAATTTCAATTGTCTTATCCTAAGTTTGTTGCTTCTTTCTTTTGCTGCTCATAACTACTGCTGAATCTCTCTAGCAAATTTTTCTTTTTCAGCTATTGAATTTTTCAGCTTCAGAATTTCTACTTGGTTTCTTTTTATAATGTCTATGTTTCCATCAATATTCTTTATTTTTTCATTGTTTTTGCTAGTTTCCTTTAGTTATTTGTTCATAATTTCATTTAGATGTGTAGATTTTGTCTAGTAAGTCTAATGTCTGAACTGGCTCACGGTTGTTGTTTTTTGTTGTTGTTTGTTTTGTTTTGGTCAATTTATTTTTTTCCTGTGAATAGTCACACTTTCTTGTGTCGTTGTATGCCTTGTAATTTTTGTTGAAAATTTTGCTGACATCTTAACATTACAGTGTGGTAGCTCTGGAAATCAGATTCTCTCCCCCTTCAGGGTTTGCTATTATTGATTATTGAGGGTTTCAGTTTTCCATTTGTTGTGACTTTTTCCAAACTTGTGTGTGTGTGTGTGTGTGTGTGTGTGTGTGTAGACTGTATTCTTTGTTACGTGTGATCCCTAAAGTCTGTTTCATTCTCAGCAGTGATCTGACAGAGATTTCCTTAAATACTGAAATTTAGCAATCTCCTTCTTTAAATTCTCCCCCAGTTGTTGTAAGTTTTTTTTTTTTTTAATTGGACTCTGAAGTTCTGAAAAACATGATTCTATCCATTTTTACCAGTTTGATGGCTGCTTCAGTGGAGGGACCAATTCTTAGAGCTTCCTACTTGACCAATTCTGCGACATCACTCATGCATCTCACTTCTGAATGTGTTCTAGATGCAGACCTCACTTTTGTCAATACTCTAGATGCACAACTTACTTCTGAATGTGCTCTATATGTCCACCTCACTTATTTCTCTACAGTACTAGATGCATACACCACTTCTGAATGTGCATCCAGATATATGCTTCCATGTGCCCAATTAGATTTGAGCTTACCTTCAATTAGAAGACAAGGGACTGCAAGACAAATGACTTTTCTTCGCTTATTTATCATTTATTCTGTGGCAAATAGAAATTTCTTTCATATTTACATGTTTCTTACTTTCTTTTTCTCAGAATGGGTCTTAATAATTGCTCTTTTTACCAATTTTGCTTTAGACCTATAGACTAGAATTTGTAATAAAATATGCCAAAAAGCAGTGTTGACAAAAACAAAAACAAACAAACAAAAAAACTGTGATTCCTTTTTGTTTCAGTTTTCCAGTAGTCCCCTATGAGGAATAATGAGTTAATGCTTGCAAGCCCCTCTGAAGTATTAGGATATTACATATTACTGAGAAGAGGCAAGAGCCGTATGTTAAAAATTAATTGGAGGAAACTACTTGCAGATTGTAATAATGAAACATCCCAAGTTCCAAGGGCACTGGGGACTTCAAGTAAACAAGCCCTCATTAATTTGGCTAATTAGTCACTTGCTGTATTTGCTAGTTTAAAAGCGGCACCCTCTTAAGCAGAAAATTGAGCTGTAAAGTGCTAAGAGCCATATGTGTGGTAAAGATGGCATCAGTATCCTACACCTAGGATTTCAAACCATACCTCCCACATTCAAAAATGCACTTAGGATATTTGGACATTTCAGATTTATCCATATAATCTGAATGGACAGAGGGAGAATGAGAAAACAGGCCCTGCCTTTCTCAGTTTCTCTGGGAGAAACTGATGGGAATCACTGTTACTTTTTTTTTTCCCCAAAAAGGAAGCCAAAAGGCTTTTTCAGACTAGGCTTCACGTACATGGGCAGTGCCTTGTTATTGGCCAAAAAGGAGGCAAGAGAAAGGGAAGAGGCAAGTTTGATTCCTCTATCTGGGCAAATATACAATCCCATGTACTCCAGCTCCTAGGAACCTTGTCCCATAATGCAAGAGAAAATCAGATAACTCATGTAAACTGTGGCAAAAGCCTGGTGAACTCTTCTGCCACAGAGTGTCTCAGTCCATTGAACTGAATGCTTGTGTCTACCAGATGTAGTGTCTTACATTCCTCAGCTGGGCTAAAAGCTACTGGAAAAGTCTCACCTTCCATTTTCTTTTTATGTCAACTTACAATAGCACCATCACTACCATGGCTTCCTGAGTAGAAGCTGGATATTCCTTGGCTCCAACAGCATTAGATTTATAAGCTAGCTCCCAGGTGGAGTCAGACTTAATATGACTAAACCATGCATTATCTGTTCAATTTTAATGGTTTCAATCGCTGCAAAAATTTATTGATCTTGTTCTCAAACCTTAGTGACCTATACTTTCAAATTCAATTAAAAAATTTACTGAACACATACTATGTTCAAAAGCACTAACTTGTAGAGAGTACAAAATAACTAGATTCTTCCTATCTTAAAATTTGCCTCTGCAAGCAATTACCACTAGCAGCTAAAGAGCATGCTACTCTTTGTAGAATACAATGGCTGACTTCCTGTTGTTTAGAAAACTGAAATAGCTTCCAAATTCAACTCACTTAGAAATCCATGATTCCAAATGCATTAATTTCAATGAGTTCTCACGCAGCACTTGCATTTCCCACCACTGTGTTTGTCCCAGAACAGCTCTCTCTGCCTGCTTTCTAAACACAGTTCAAGTGGACCAGAGCTGCAGAGAAACCATGGGAATAAACAGGGTTTATGTAGTTGGTGCAAAGAGTAAATGTAAATATCTTTTTAGCAAGCAAAAGGCTAGAATGTATTTTTGAGTGTTGCTAACGAGTGGAAGAAGCAAGCTGCTTTTATCATGCAGTGGTGCAAATTAGATATTTATGGGTTTCCTGTGGTGTTCAAGGTGTTGCTCCTTTCCAGTATTTTAGGAAGGAAAGCTTTGTGTTCTCAGAATAGCTTCATTGATAATTCTCCCTTGGGCACAAAGATACACTAATCTGGACTAGTAAATTTTATCTGAAGAGCCTATACCTTTCAGAGAGTGGAAAGTGTATCCTCAGGCCTTTGGGTTGTTGTTTTGTTTTTTCACTCACTTCAAGTGCACATAATTCAATGCTTTTAGTATATTCACAGATAAGGGCAGCCATCTCCACTTTGAGTTTTATAAGATTTTCATCACCGCAAAAAGAAATCCTGTACTCTTCAGGATTGCTCCTCTATCTTCCCATTCTCCCATCCTCTAGGCAACAACTAATCTACTTTCTGTTTCTACAGACTTCCTGTTCTAGAACTTTAATATGAATGGAGTCATATACTAGTGGTCTCTCATGACTGTTGTCTTTCACTTAGCACAATTTCAAGGTTCATCCATGTTGTAGCATGTTAGTGCCTCCTTCTCTTTTACGGCAAAATTAAATTCCATTGTATGACTATACCATGTTTTGTTTATCCAGTTGTCAGTTGGACAAACTGGACATTTGTATGCAAGTTTTTATGGGGACATACGCTTTCATTTCTTTTGGCTATATACCTAGGAATAAAATTGTTAGGCTCTATGGTAACTCTATGTTTCAGCATTTGAAGAACTGCCAGACTGTTTTCCAAAGTGGCTGTACCACTTAATGTTCCCATTTACATTCCCAGAAGTTTATATGGATACTGATTTATCTACATTCTTGTCAACACTTGTTATTACTGACTTTTGTATTCTAGCCATCCTAGTGGACATGAAAGGCTATTTCATGATTGATTTGTATTACTCTGATGATTAATAATGCCAACCATCTTTTCACTTGCTTATTGGCCATTTGTATAATTTCCTTGGAGAAATGCCTATTCATATCCTTTGCTTATTTTTTAATTGGGTTGTCTTTTTATCATTGAGTTGTAAGTGTTCTTTATATATTCTGGATATAAGTCCCTTATCAGATATATGATTTGCCAGTATTTTTTCCCATTAGACTATCTTTTCACTTTCTTGATGGTGTCCTTTGGAGCACAAACATTTTTAATGTTGGTGACGCTTTAAAGAAACTTTGTAGCATGGTATTTTCACCAATCCAGCAGCATGGATCAACTTTACCACCTCTGAACTCCTCCCATTCATCCCCACATGCCTTCTCTCTTCTTGCCCATACAGCCTCAAGCTACAATGTCTTTCCTTCCATCTTGTAGATATATCATTCTTTTTCTTAGATTTGAATCTTGGTAATTCAAGTATCAGTTCAAATTTACTTCCTCAAAGAGGCTTCCCTGACACCCATCTAAATCACATCTAGTCACTGTCACATTCCTTGTTTGATTTTCTCCATAACACATCTTGGTTGTTTATTTACTTGTATAAATAGTAAATTATTCCACCGGAATAAATGCTTTATTAGTGTACCCATTAGTTATCTATTTTTTTAAGATTTTATTTATTTATTTGACAGAGATCACAAGTAGGCAGAGAGGCAGACAGAGAGAGTGAGAGGGAAGCAGGCTCCCTGCTGAGCAGAGAGCCCGATACAGGACTCGATCCCAGGACCCTGAGATCACGACCCGAGCTGAAGGCAGCGGCCTAACCCACTGAGCCACCCAGGTGCTCCTAGTTATCTATTTTGTTCACTGCTGTATCTGAAGTTCCTAGAACATTACCTGCCATATAGTAGGTGCCCAATAAATATCTACTGAATGAATGAATGAATTTTTCTACTCCAGACATTATACTAGGGACTAGGGACAAAAGAGTAAATAATACAGATCCCTGGACGAGGTGGTATACAATGAAAAATATGCCTTGTGTCCAGTATTCTTGGAGGAGATGTTTGTTTGTAGGAGATTCATTTGGCAGGATTTCTTTTTTCTATTAAGGTTGTTTTTTTTTTTTTAAGTTTTTTTGTTTTGTTTTGTTTTTGCTTATTTGAGAGTGAGAGAAAGAGAGCACACAAGCAGCAGGGAGAGGCAGGGGAGAGGGAGAAGCAGGCTTCTCACTGAGCAGAAAGCCCGATGTGGGACTCGATCCTCGGTCCTCGGATCATAACTGGAGCTGAAGGCAGACGCTTAACCAACTGAGCCACCCAGTCACCCAATTTTTTTATTTTAATTCCAGTACAGTTAACATACAGTTATATATTAGCTCCAGGTATATAATATATTGATTCAATAATTCTATATATTACTCAGAGTACTTATCACGATAGCGTAATTTTTTAACCCTTTATTTTTAAGTAAACTGTCTCAAAGATATGTAATACTCAGGGTTCCTTCAATCAACTTTATTCTGCTCACAAATACAATTTTCATTGAATTTCACTCTTGTTAACTCACTTTACATGGTTTTTTTTTTTTTTACATTTTCACTACTAACAAAGAGAAGCAAATAGACCTGATTGTACTCTTTTCCTCCCCACCTTACTAATATATAATAACCATAATCATAACCAAAACAATGTTTTTTAGAAAAAGTTTGCTGCCCTATCCTAAGGAGGGAGGAAAAAGCTATCCTCCTCTTATGATCTAGTTGAAAGACCCACACTGGCCACTGGGAGGCTGGGTTTCAGTCCCAGATTACCTAGAATTAGCTGTGTAACCTTAAGTGTTGTGTACTCTTTTTAGGCTCCAATTTCTTCCCCAGTGATTTTTAATTGATAAAATCTTTGCTACTTAATTTATGGAATTTGTGTGAGGATGAAATAGGGTAGATGTCAAAATACTTCCAGCTCCTCCGGGGCAGGAATGTGCTGTAATCAACTCAATATCTCCAGGGACAATGAGATTTAATCAGGTGCAAAAACACTTCCTAAAAGAATCCATACTCTAAACGCACCTCTACACCCTTGCCTAACTGACTTCTTCTGCTTCAAATGACATTTGCCTTCCCTTTTCCCCCTAACTCCCTTCCATGTGTCAATGTCTGTGTAAACATCCTTTCACTCTAAGGAATGCTGGTTTTGGATATTCTAAGCTTTAGAATCTTCAAAGTAACAGTCATATAGGGATTAATAGCTTCAAGATTAAATAGGAATGACTGAAGATACACTCTGTAACAAACTAGATAGGGCATTCAGTACATTTCCAAGTTTCCAAGTCCTAAGAAACCGGTGATAATTCTTAATCAGCATGGCCAAGAAATGCGCACGATGAGCTGGTCTAGAGCATTCTTTTTGCAGTCGCTGTGGTCTGCCCATACTGCTCACCTTCTTTGCCATCAGCATTAATATATTCACTTCTTGCTTCAGAGATTGTTTCAGAAGCTGTTAGGTTTCGCTTATACATATTTTCAAACCAAGTACAGTTGTGCAGATTGTGCACTGCAAAGAAGCACCCCGCTTGGTAGGAGTGGGGGAGTGGTAGGAGTAAAAGCTGTAATCCAGCCTGTCCTGCGCTAGCCATACCAGGAAGAAGTGTCTTTTGTAATCTGTCCACCTAGAGGCAGCGGCATTTAGCAATTTATAGTATATAAGCTTGTAGCAGCTCTCTTTCAAAATACCAAGTACAGAACTCAGTCTTCATCAAGTAATTTCTACAGAAGAATGCATTCCTCCAAAACTCTGAGGAAAAGGGCCAAATCTAGGATGCTGGCTTTGCGTCTCCCTAATCTCAGTGTTTCTGGTCTAGGACCCATGGTCTCTCTCTTCTTGATCAGTGTTCATCATCCTTAAAGAGGAGGCATTTTTTAAACCTTTTGGTGAACCGTTTATTTCTTGATTGGGGTCTGAACTGAGAACTACTCTCTCTCTGGGATAACACTTCCCGTGTTTCATAAGTCACTCATCCCAGTGGTAGTGGTGGGGGTTGGTGACCATTAAATTATGGAATGTTCAATATCCTGGGGGCTACACATGCATTAGAGCTAAAATGCAGCATCTGATGAAGAGGGCCCTTGATCTATAAATTCTACCCCTATTTTCTTTGCTCTGAAACGTTTACAAGACACCTCACAATATTGGGGTGAGGAATAAAGTAAGTGTATAATATTTGACTGAATCCCAAAGAGAAATGTAACTACTTGCAATATTTTTCCAACATTTCTCTAAGACCTTAAAGAAATTTTAAGTTTCAAAGTGCTCTGCACAATTGAAACACATAGGAAGTCCTATAAGGAAATTTTCACAGAAGCCCAAAACTCCATCATCATTAAAATTAAATATGTTGTCATTAAAAGAAGTGGGCTTCTTTTAAATGCATTGAAATGTAAAAATATTACTTCAAACTTAAGTCCAACACACCAAAGGAGGAGAAGATAGCTGTTGAAAGAATTAATAATGAGAAATGACAGAACTGTTTTATATCTATTGCTCTTTGTGTTTCCCCCTTCTCCTTAAAAGCAAAGATACTATAACAAAAAAATTTAATAAGTAAAAAATACATTTTAAATGAAAAACCATGATTAACTTATTAAGAACCATTAAGTATATAATTACAAGGATTCTATTACATTAAGATACCAATTTCTTTAAAGCCAGAAATAATACCTACTGAAACTTTAATTATTTAAATGAGAAGAGAAAGAGGCATGTTATCTTCTCTGACAAAGATTAAAATCAATTTAATTGCTTCTCTGCTGCCTTGACATGATTCTCGCTGTGAGTCAAGCAACCAAAAAGGGAAATTAATACCGCAGCTGTTAATCAAGTGATATCCGTGCACTCCGTTTGATTACATCAGGGAGAAAACCGTTGCTACTCGGCTGACTCGGGCGTCCACACCACTCGGTGTTGTTGGTGGGAGTTGGGTGAGCTCTGAGAGGGGCTGAGTCTGGACTTAATTTTGAGAGCCTGTGAGAGCCCCGGCAGAGGCTCGGCCTCAGGAAATTGCAGGTTGCTGTGTTGGAGCCTGAGTAAAGGCAGTTCTATCAAGAAAGAGGTCTGTTCCAAATTAAATTCACCCTTTGGCTCCTGATTCTACTGTCCAGTGTGAAGTACAAAGAAATGCAAGGGCATTGCTGGGCTGGAGAAGGAGAAAGAATATGAGAACCCGGCCAAGACGGATGCTTTTTTGCCTGTAGAGCATAACAATATATTTTTCAAGGTAGACAGCAGCAGCTTCCAGAGGTCAAATACCAACTCTCTCACCCGAATTAGAACACGCATTTGAAAGCCGGGGACAGTGGCAAGTGCTGTGCACCTCGAGGCCCTAGATGTGCTGGTTTAAAAGCGAGGCTTTTGTTCAACACCAGCGCTGGGTGAACATCCAGCAGCATCCACACTTGGCAAGCTAATGTATCTGATTGTAAGAAAATGGTATTGTGAAATATTTATGAGGCTGGAAATACAAACCAGTACCCTGCCTCATCGTGTCTTATCAGCCCTGGTTAACTTTACAGATGATGAGAGCCACCGGGATAACTGAGGTTGTCAAAACGAATGGATCTCAGGCACTTTGCACCCATGGAGCTCAGCTGCGTCGAGTCCTTTTATTTTCAGGAACTTTTTAACCCTCCTCTTCCTGTTTGCCTTCACTTGTCAGAGACGGAGGCAGATAATAAGCCTCGAGGAAATACATTCCCTAGGAGAAGATTCTTTGGGGAACCTTAGCTTTTTCCCGGCTGGCAGAAAAACCTCCTCAGTTAGGGTGTGAGAAATTCAGTTCAGAGAAGAGTTTTGTGTTTGGGTTTTTGAACTTCCCTGCCAGTAACAGGAAAGGATCATGAGGAGGGGTCCCGGTTGGAGGAGAAGACTGTGTTTAGCGGGCTATGCAGAAAGGCAAAACAATACCGCAAAACAAAAGACAAAGACTGCTCCTCCCTGACCAAAGGGTACTCCATACTCTTTACATTTCAGAGAACTCATCACTGGCTCAGCTCAGCCCAAGGGATGAGTGAACATGGCCATCAGCCCTTATTTTATCTGAGCCCAGTTCACCTGGCCCCAGGATCTTGCAGATGACTCTGTCTGGCTCTTTTTCATCAAATACAACTCATCCTACTATATTGGATCACCTTGCTGTTCGCCTGGCACTGTCCCTCCCCATTTCAATCTGACCAAATTGAAACAGATGCCCAGAGGCCACGGAGATCAAGACTGGTATAACAAAATTTGGAGCCAGTTTCCGAGCTTAAATCAATATTTAACGGTAAGCCTGCTTTTATTTATTTATTTTTTGGCAGGCTTTTACTGGCAAATATCACTTTAAACTGAAAGCCAGAAGCCTTAATTATAAAGGATGCCGTTCAGGCTATATTTTGAAAAAACAATAACTCATTTGACAAGCCAACCTGGTAGTTTAAGGGATTTCACTCCCCCAGAATCAGGCAAGGAGAGGAGTGTTATTGCTTTCTGTACCCTTCAAGGATGTATTTAATTACCTCATCTTCAAGCACGCAAAGACAATTCAAATACAGGAGAGGGAGACGGGGGGAGTGAGAGCCAGTTGCCAGCTCAGTAAGACCCAGCAGAAGCCCAGGGCCCACCGGTGACATCACAGGCACACCACTCGGAGCCGAGCCGGAGCAGGAGCGGGATCCGCGGGAAAGAGCGCAGTGGAAAACATTCGCCAAGGCAGGAAACATCACCCACAGGACTTACACACCCGGACCTCTGTCTAGAATGGAAGACCCGCACACGCGCCATTCCACGGTGACTTCTGCTTTACCTCTCTGCTCCCCAACATGTGTGGCAAACCTTCTCTTGATGAATCCACATCACGACAGCTGGGAAAGAAGTGACATTAGGTCAGAAACATAAGCCCCTTTGGGCTTGCTGGGCTCAGCTAGCCTGGACTAGAGGTTCTGTTGCTTTAATATAACTTTCGGGATGAGTTGCAGATATCAAAACTCTGTTTTTATCTCACCTACTTTGAACAGTGATAGCAAAACAGAAACAGATGAACCACGTAAGTTATTATTAAAGATAAAAAAAAAAACAGTGCACACATGGGTATACAAATGAATCCACACCCAACTTAGCAAGCATAATAGAGCTCACCAAGAAACAGAAGGGACTCAAAGCAATCATGTAAGGAGGAAAAAAACCAGTCCCCACATGGGCACCAAGCCTGTTTCTCCCGTGTCTGTCAGAACAGAGTCAGGAATGGTCGTCTTTCTCTGTGTTGTTATGTTGTTTCACAAATGCAGACCAACCTCCAGCTACTGTTCTCTTTCCTCTAAAAAGTAAAAATTCGAGGAAGCTTCTCCTCCTTGAAATGCCACCCCCCAAGCCTCACACCCCCATCTCCCCACCTGGGCCTTCCAGAGACTTGACACTTGCCTTTTGCTTCTCCTCCAGCTCTGGGCAAAATGACTTCCACAGGATTTCTTCCAGACACTCCTATAGGTTCTCACACCCACCTCTGTGAGCAAACCGAGGAGGGGGGACCCCCATCTACATTGACAGGAACACAGTTGTAGGGCTTTAATTTCATTTCATCGACTTCCCTTTGCAGCTCGTCTGTCTCTCCCATGTCTGCCGCCCGCAGCAGGAGATTAAAAGAACAGAGGAGGTAGAAGCTCTTGTGAGAACCACGGGAATTTTGGCAGAACCTTTATAGGAACCATATGGCAGCAACTTTGCAATACAGGAAACGCTTCTAAGGGAGAAGATATTATTATTCCCAATGAATTTTTCTCACCCGCACAAGGGAACTGAGCACTCCTGCCCCAGGATGGAAGTAGTATTTGCTGGGAAGACTGTATGGATACAGGTTATATCTAACCTTAATGTGGCTAGTCCTAACGGGTCATCAGTATAACCCATAATATATTTTACTAATTCAAAAAAAGAAAATACATGTTTTTTCTGCTATTCCCTAGTTACTAAAACCTGCTTATGGCACATTCTACTCATCTGTGTAATGAAAGGGCTGAATGAGATGATAGTTTTCAATTTTTTTATCTTTGTCATAGACTCCTTTTTTCAATCAAGATCTTACTCAGAACTTCAGGACATAAAGGCGAGATAGTGACAGAGCACATCTGGATGAAGCAAGGATCAAAGCTCTGGGTCTGCTTTCTTAGCATCTCCTGACTTTTTTCTTCTTTCCTTTCTCTTTCTTTCTTTCTTTCTTTCTTTCTTTATTTTTTTTTCCCCCAAGGGTCTTCCTGCAGATTATTATTCTTTGTTCATTCTGAACAGGTAGAACAATGAAATACCCATTCCCTCCAGTTCTACCAGATCCAAACATGCTTTACTATAAGACTAGCTATGAGTTACATTGCCTCAATAGGTCTGTGACTTTGAAACCAGCTCTGCAGTCCACGTAGACCATAGACTTCTCCCATAACAATTCCGGTGGGCAGAACTCAGATAAAACCAGGAACAGCACTCCTAGAGAAGGTCCCAGGATGCTGCCTCCAGCCCAGGCAGCTACAGTCTGTTTCATGAATTAGACACAGCCATGGAGGAAGAGAAAAAAGTGGCTGAAGAAGGACAGCACTGCCCTCAAACCACCTCTGATTTAGAGCTTCAAGAATGCTCTTGAGAGGGGTGCCTGGGTGGCTCAGTGGTTTAAGCCTCTGCCTTAGCTCAGGTCATGATCTCAGGGTCCTGGGATCGAGCCTCGCATCAGACTCTCTGCTCAGCGGGGAGCCTGCTTCCTCCTCTCTCTCTCTGCCTCTCTGCCTACTAGTGATCTCTCTTTCTGTCAAATAAATAAATAAATAAATCTTAAAAAAAAAAAAAAGAATGCTCTTGAGACTACATCAGAACTCTCATATCACAGGGATGCCTGTATATGGTTCAAATTTTAAAAATATACTCAAACTTAAGTTCACTTTTGATGTAGTAGGGTTTATTTCCTAGGGTATCTTGATCTCCTCCCCCCACAACTGTTTGGTCCTAGACAAAAGAACTCTGCAGACACTGGAATGGAAATGCCCCTGAACCAATGAACCCAACCTTGGTCAGATGGAAGCATGATGGCAGCAGCCCACTGAGAAAGAATATAATAACACCCTTCAAATGTGGCCAGAATAGATAAATATGTGCTTATTTTTATTCCTTGAGAACATGCTCTAGAACAAGTAGTAATATAACTCACTTTCTCTGGGCATAAGTTAGGATGCTTTTAAGAAACCGGCATTCCAAACATGGTAGGAAGAGATGCAGAAGTAGTTCATTTAACAGGAGACATGTCAGACCAGTTCTAGTCCTCCATGATCACTGCTAGAGTTTTGGGATCGTGTTAGTTTGCCTTTCAAGGTGTGGTTTGAGAAGCCATCACTTTTTCCTGAATGAAAAACCTTGAGTATTTTACTTAACCTTTCAGAATCCCTCACCTGAAAATGTGATGATGATGATGATCCCTACATCCAGTCTAAATCTACTTCACAAAAGTAGAAAGCAGCTGGAAGTTGAGTTCTAGCCAAGGAGACGGGTTCTACTATGCAGGTTCTGGGACTGGTGGGGTCAGCGTCAGACCAAGATGTACTCGATAGCTAGAAAACTAACAATTCAGTTGTTCCTTAGTCCAGTATTGTTATTTAAAAAAAAAAAAAAAATCCGTTTAACATTATCTAAGGAGATGTTGAGGGCCGGGATGAGAAAGAACAGCTTCTATCTATGAAATTCTATCTTGCCAACTATTACTACTTAAGAATTTACCTTGAGTGTCTCATCACCTTCCCTCCAAAGCAGCTTCTCTATGTTTTTCTTATGATATATACAGTACTGTCTGTGAGAGGAGTTCCAGAAATATCATTTTTCTCCATCTTTTCAAATTTCCAGGGATAGTTCGGACCCCAAGGATATTCTAGTGCTCTAAATTATTGACAGTGTAGGAAATGACCTAGCTGACCTCCCAATTTAAGCTGAGTCTGGGTAGGGCCTCCTCCTTGCCAACTTCCCAGCTGAGCTGACCTTCCAATTTAATTTGATTCTGGGTGGGCTGTCCTAGCAAATCCATCAGATAACATCAGAGTGAGTGGCAACCAAAGTCTTTGGTGTTGGGGGTCCAGCTGAGACAAACAATAGTAGTTAATAAATCAGAAAGACAAAGGCAGGGTTGAAAGTGAAAAAGGATATACCTTGGAGCTGAGTCAGGGCCACTAGAACCAAGCAGAAATAGGTCAGACATGAAGGAGTTGTGTCCTGGTACCTAGGTCTTGGGCAAAGACAGTAGGTGATTATGCCTTGTCCTGACACTTGCCAGGGACTCCAAGGTGTATCACTATGTTAGGGCAACTTCAAGGTCCAGGAAGACAGGATCTAGAGTTGTCATGAGAACTAAGTATGATAAGGCATGTAATAGCTCTTGCTATTAGTGAGCCACTGTTCCATATAAGTAAATACTGTGATTACTACCTCCACTGCCTTAATTACTAACGTCTCCCAACTACAATTTGCTCAACATTCTTAGTTAGACCTTGCAGATAATGCAATTAATGTTAAAGACATTAATAGAGATCATGAGATTGGGATTCAGAGAGAGTGGAGTTCAAATTCCAACCCCATCACACATCAGCTGTATGAGCTTAATCAGTTCACGTAACCTGGAGCCTAGATTTTCTATTTTTTTCAAAGTGGGGACAATACTGATGACTTGAAGGGATACCGTGGGACTGAAGGCAGCATTCATAAAGGGTCTGGCCCACAGTGGTAGTCAGTAAATGATATTCGTTAGTGTTCTTATTTTCATTTAAGTTGAACCATGGCTGTAGGCGTCTTTGAAGGAGAGGAATGATTTTTTCCCACTTACAAAAAAGGATAACTCTTCAGGGCACTCCAACCAGAGGAGGAGGCCCTCAATGTAAAACCATCAGCACAGCATTCTTAAACTATTGAGATAACGGCAAGAAAACTCCAGGATGGGCACAAAGTAGCTTCAGGTTCCTCTCGTGCTATCCTTTCTTAGCAGATGGAGAGAGATAGGAAGGCCTAAATGTCCTGAGAGTTTGATTAATGGGGTTTTTTTTAAGTAAGAAAAACTTCTTTCTTGACTTGAGATTTGGGGATTTTAAAGTTTCAAATTAACTCTCGGTGTCTTCAAAGATATTTGAACTTCCCAGATTGTGTGAAAAACTGTGGGAGTATTTCACATGTCTGTAGAATGTTTGAAAAAAAAACAAAAACAAAAACCTCAGCAAAAATGCACTCCTGAGAGACTGACAGAAACACGCTGAAAAGTCGGGTTGAAATCGACACACCCGCCCGCCACAGTCCAGAGACACAGCCGGCTTCCAGGAGAAATGCTGGGAGAGCAGGTTCTGAGTGAGTCGCTTTTCTTGTGGGTGGAACCAGTGTGCTCTGTGGAGAGGCTGAAGACAACGTGAGCCAAAGCCTTGGAAAATTCACACACAAGCCAGCAATTCAACAGGTCTTGGCTGCACAGAGACCCAGCCTTCACGCGGGAGGTGAGCACCAAGGGTTGGCATGGAGAGCACAGCACAGATGGTGGCTGACGTGGTTTCCTGTTGTGCCCACCTGCCCCAATCCTTCTTCCACCCCAGGTCCATGCCAGCCACTGTCCCACCCATCCTCTCTTTGCTCACTCACCATGTCTCCACTGGGCATCTGCGTGGGCCCCACAGATGCCTCCCTCCCCTCCAACTCCTCTCTCAGACAGAATCATTGAAAAAATTTATGTATGGTTTCCCTGCCCCATGCAGCCCTGTATGCTTCATGTGCGATAACTGGAAGAGTACGATTCGCAGAGATTTCACTTCTCGGGGAAAAAAGAGAGCATACTGCGCTAAAGAAGGTAACTGAGGTCTCCCAGGGGCTCCTCCTCATGCTCCCTAGCACATGGGAAACTGAGCTCACCATTCAATCTTCTACTCGCAGTAGCGAACAGATGTCTCCCCAGCCCCCTCTGCTAAAAACCTAGAGTGCCGTATCCCAGGAACAGATTAAAGGAGTAGCTGGAAGCATACCCAAGCTGAGGATTTACAGATGTTCAATAAAACCTGCAAACAGCCCACCAAAACCCCTGCACAGAGCTGGAAAGGGCACGTGTCCAGCTCAGTTGGAAATGGGTCTGCAGTGAGGAAAGGAAACAAGAATCATAGCTGCTCCAGATACGCGTGTCACAAAGGATGCTGAGGAGCTCAAGCGCATCCTTCAAGAACAGCTACTTTCCAATCCATCACAGGCTGTTTCTGAACTTCAGAATTCTCACTTCGCCCTTAAAAACGCTCAGTTTCGTCAGAGGGTATAACAGATATCTACTGCCAAGGAGCGGTAAGAGGCACAAGCCGAGGCGAGCGTGGTGTGAGGCAGAGAACACAAATACCGTGAGAAGTCGCCGGGGAGCCGATCGCAGGGCTCGGCACCAAACAGGCATCCCCATCTTATTATCCTTCTCTTGATTGCCCCATTTGGACACATTTGTAAAAAGCATTGCTCGCCCCCACGCCTTTATTCCCCAAATACAGCAGATGGCTTCAGTGCAGTGTTTCAAATCAGATGTTAGGCAGAGACAAAGATGGAGCCCAGAGCATCTGGGTTTTCAAGAAGCATAACGCAGAGCCTGTGAGAGGACTTGGAGAGCACGGAGAGGAGAGATTGCTCAGGGTATTTACCAGGCCATTTTAGCTAGCAGGAGAAAAAGACCCGAGCCGTGGGATTCTTCTTTCTTTAACTTTAGTGGGAAGGAAAGGTGTGGTCTCACAGAGCACAGTAAGTGGATTATTTCAGGTGGGAGAAAATTTAGTTAAATTCCTTTCTTCAACACACACACACACACACACAAATGCTCTCAAAACTTGCCCATCTAAATTATTTTAAAGAGGGTATTAAAAAGAGATATAAGTGAATATCAAATAATAATAAAAAAGGAATAATTCATCTCAATGCAATGTTCATGTGTTTCAAAAACCTAAGTGGGATGGGTTCAAAAGGACATGCTACTGTTTCTGAAAATTATACTTTGTCTTTTTAAAAGATTGTCAGGTACAGAGTTAGTGAAGTTGTGAAGCAAAGACACATGGTGCGGAAATTACTTGTTTTTGTCAGTATCTGAAGAAAGACTGAGGAATCAGAGTGATTTCAGAGTGTCCCGTTGGATATTTGTCAGACTTGTCTCACTGCCAGCTTGTTAGTCACAATATGGCACTGTGACATCCTAGGCATGCTACCGAATCTCTTTAGTGACCCCCGTTTGCTGATTTGTAAAATGAGAGGGGAGGCCCCATCTTGCACTAATATGCTATGAATACATGAAATCCCACATTCTTAACCAATACACGTGAAGTACTTAATATAATATCTTGCACGTAAGTGTGGAAGAAGTGATGGTTCTCATTATCGACAATGACAGAAACTTCCCATAGCTATTGTTGTATTAGTTTTCTTTAAACACTAGCTGCTTTAACTTAGAAAAGCAAAGACTGGGCAGCTCAGACCTAAACAGTGACCCTGGTTGGGCCAGTGGAAAAATGGGGAAAGCAGATGCTCACATCCATACCTTACCTCTGGGAAGCAGAGTGAGCAGCCCATTATCATGCCCTCTTCTGGCAGCATTTTCTGATCTCAACAACGGCTTCTCTGATGGACTGTCTGGGATAGGAATATAGGCCCCAAACCTTTTCTCCTTCCCATTTCTGAAATCGTTTTCTAATCTACCTAAAGATATGCTCTTCGTGGTCCTTAACACTATTTTAAAATAATACACATTTGTGTGTTCCTTATTTGGAAAAGGTCTAAGAATAAATCAATGAAATTGTAACACAAAGCTCAAACACAGGGCTCTGCTCCCAGAGACTCTTTCTATGGTTCCCTCAGTAAACAGTACCCATTCTGCTGAGTGTCTGTGCAAGCCAGGAAAATGAGAATTGTCCTAGACTTTTCTTTTGCCACTTTCATCTTCTCCCTTTTCTTCCCTGTACCTTAACCAATAGTTATATAATGCCCTGCCCATTATATACATTTGATGAAAATTTGTTGAAACAACACCACTAATACCTAGAAGTTAAAAAGGCCTTCTGTGTGTCAGACACTCTTCCAAACATCTTATACGTATTCACTCATGTAATTTTCACAATTCCATCATCCCCATATGATAGATGGGGAAACTGAGTCACAAAGGGCTTACGTGCCTTGCTCAGAGCCCATGTGCTCAACCACTGTTCTTTACTGACTCTCTACCTTGAGACATTTAGGTTTAATCCTGCCACCAAAGTATATTCATTCCAAGTTGAGTAAAACAGTATATTGCTGGTGCTTATTATTGTTTTACTTTAGTTTGTCCTACAGATATCATGTGTTACATTTGCCTCAACTTCCTAACTGAGTGGGTGCGTCCTGGAACTCTAGAGTAGCATGGACAGGGAAACACAGGGTGGCTCCGTCACATCTCCCTGTCAGTCTCACGGCCACCCAGTTTCTCATGTGCACACACGTCAGCAAGATTAGAAGCAGCAGGAGAGAAGCATCAAAGGTAAACTGGGAACAGTCTAGGAAGGGAAGGAACACAGACTTGATTCGATAATCTATTAGGAAGAGTTGGAAGTCCACAGCAGGGCATGAGGTGAACCAAACTATTATTTTAGGAAGGTCAATTTGATAGCAGAGTGACGTGGAGATAGACTGGAAGCAGGGATATCGACTTGTCAACTCATACTCCAGCCAACTCTGCTGAGCCATCACTGAGGGCTTCAAACTGTGTGGTAGAGCGGTACAATACACAACTCAAGGTGAGAGATAGCCTGGAGGTGAAACTGGCCTCTGTGCCTCGTTAAACAAAGAGGGCAAGGGAGAGGAAACAAACCCATGTTCAGAGAGCAGGAGAAAGGTAATACCAGTGGGTTGCAACAGTGAACAAGATAGCTATGGGCCTTGCCTTCCTGCAGCTTCGAGTCCAGTAGAAACACACACTAGATAAATAAGGAAAAAATTATGTCAAGTTCTAGAAAAGAAATCAATAGATAGAATATGAAGTGGCAAGGAAGAAAAGAGATCTATTTAGACGTAGGAAAATAAGCATTAAAGTCTTGTGTCATAGAATCCAAGGAAGTGGCAAATCTCAGTGTGAAAGAGACGGTAACCAAGATCAGACATTAGGAGGTTATAGAAGTTAGAGCTAGATGGCCATTAATGGCTTTGGAGAGCAGAATCTGTAGAATGGATGGGACAGAAAATTGTGCTCATTCGGTTCGAGAGTGCCCGAGGCATGAAAAAGTAAGAAAAATCAACCCATACCATGCTTTGTGAAAGTCTGGCAGAGAAGGAAAGAAATAAGGGAAGCTGGAAAAGGAAGCAGGTTTGAAAGGATTTTCCTAAGATGAGGGCAAGTGTAAGTGCTTCGTGGCCTAAGGGAGAGGTGAGAAATTCAGAAGAGGAAAGGGCAGGGAGGAAAGAGAAGAGAGGATTAAGGGCAGAGTTGCACACATGAGCCTTGAAGAAAGAAGTAAGAAGGCTTTGCCCAAAAGACAGCAGTACATTGTCAGGACGCTAGAAAGGTAAAAGAACTCAGTGCTCTTATCTAAATATTGAATGAGGTCAGGAAGCAGCCTAGGAAACATCTGCCCCTCCAGGTGGGCTGTGTCTGAGAGACACCACCACTCTTACGGAGAGAGAGCTATATACCAACAGAGAATCCTGAAATAGTCTGTTATTACAAATTCAATACACAAACAGCATTTGCAAAGTCACACCAGCATTTATCTCAAGAAATCAATAAAAAGCATTAAGTGGCTCTGATTTTTCCTTTTACCATCCGAAACAGGAAAAATCTAGTAAGCTGTTTGGATAGACATTACTTAAATCAATTACCTACAAATAATTAAATTTATTTTCAAGTACAACAAAATAGGAAAATCATTTCAATTGCCTCCTCAGATGAACATATTTCCACAGTGAGCAATGCATTAGCAGGAGGGAAAGAAAAAAGAAAGCAATAACATTTATTGAGCACCTACTAGGTGCCCAGTGTCTTGGATTAGATGTAAGATGTCTGTTCTCACTTAATCCTAACACCCTATAAGGTAGACATTGTCACCTTCTTATATATGAAACCAAGGTTCAGACATAGTTAAAGAGCTGCTCTCCTGAATGATCATCTTCTAATATAACTACCCTAGAATGTTTATGTGTAGAGACTGGCTTGGCACCAACTTCTAGACTGCTGTGTTTGGTGCTCCTGCCAACATAGTAACCCCGGGGCATTCAACAATCCCATCCTTAGGATCTGTCATCAGAAGGAGCTTAGGAACTCATCATTTCACCCATAACCATTTGTAGTGTACATGGTCTCAGACCTCTTTCCTCCCCACAGTCTTCTCTCCAGCACTTGCCTGGCCCTTAGTCCTTGCTGGAGGGGCAGGCCCAGATAGTTTTACTCAACACCTCTGCCCTTTAATCACAGCTCAGGAGATATCCCAGGATGGAACATTTCATGCCAGGCCAGGCATTCTCTAACTAAGACACTGAAAATGCATCACGTTGTGATGGGCTCTGGAACTAAGAACCACACAGGCATAGGAGTTGCTGCCAAACCAAAATCATGAGTAAGTTCTACTTATTCATGAGAGCAGCAAGTATGAATAGAGAAAAGAAGGTGATCTGAGGAGATGAGAATGGGAAAGAAACATAGAGAATGCAAGGTAGGAAAGCAATATAGCCCTGGGGAAAGAGATTATCTCCATTCCTGACTTCCATCTATTTGAGGTCTCCCTGTACTTAATCTTGGGCCCTTTTTGCCCATGACATTGTCTAATGCAGCTTTGTAACAAACCCTACTTTTAAAATTTGTAAGTAAAATTATTGACTACAAATACTACTCATTTAACACAAAAGATTGCATTAACAATGTAATAACATAAGCTAGTTTAGTGCTACACATCCAAAGTGCCAATCATTACTTCATTTGATCCAGACAGCAAGGTATTAACTCTATTCTCATCTTACAGGTAAAGAAACAATAGTGCAGAAGAGTGAACTCCATTGGAAACTCATTCTCTAGCACAAGTGGGAGACTACTTCCACCCCCAAATAAGCTCTATTTTGCCTGTGTTTCAACTCAAAGTTAATTCAGGTCTTAAATCCAAGAGGGTTTTCTAGCTAGTTTAATTGGTGGAATGGGAGTAATTCATTTCTTTTTCAACTGTAGAAACAAGTTGAAAATAGCTACAGAAAACAAAATTTATTCCTGAACCAAAAATTAAAACTTAATAATGCACAAGCAAATTGCATTGAGCTTTTATCACATTTTGCCCTTGCTGAACATTTTTGGCTTCAGCAGCTGCTCCATGAAATGTAACTGTCACTACAGTGAATAAATAAGCAACTATTGCTGTGATACAGCTGCCCCTTCTAACAACATTAGGGTAAAGCCTTTAGTGGAACCACAGGCCAGAAGAGAGCCGCATTCTTGCTGAATACAGATGGGATTTCATGTGGTCCATAGCAATCCCCTGAGATTACAGTGTATATAGAAGGGCAAATGAGCTTCAGAGTGGACATTTACTTTTTGGCCTGCCCAGCAGACTTTCCTTCTTCTGGGAATTTTTCCAAACCTAACTCCATTTTAACTATGTGATTCCTACGGGAGAGCTGCCATTTTTCTCCATGAGCCTCTCTACCTGGCCACAGCCAATTGGACAAAGCTAGGCCAACCAGACCCTTCCCTTGGGATTTTGTACACTGGAACCAAGAAAGAGAATCAGTGTCTAGGAATGGAAGATTTAAAATATAAAAATCAGGAGCTATCAGCAAGCCCTGTTTTCTACCACACAGAGGAAGGCAGCCTGCTGAGAGAGAATGAAGCCAACATTCAGAGACAAAAGAAGAATGAGAAAAGCATTTGAATCCCTCCTTACAGTAGTTTCTGGGTCTAGCTGTATCACTGTTTCATTGCCTATTCCTTTCTTGGATTATATTGGCCAATAAATTCCCCTTTTATCTAAATTGGCTGGACTTAGTTTCTGATGTTTTATTTAAGAGTCTTAATACAATCTTATTTGTTTTCAATTTTTTGGCCATTTGTAAGGGAGGACACACTCTCTTTTGCACAAAAACTTGAGTAGCCTCAATATGTTTCTTTCCTTCCCATTTCCTTTCCTCTGACCCATATTCCCCTACTACCAAGATTAACCTCCCAATTCCATGATTTTTACAAGTGTCTTAGAATCAGAGCCTCCACACTGCAGAATCTCAGGAGTGACATTTCCAAATGTGAATCACATCCTCTGGAGTTGCACGATACATTCATCACACATTCATCAGCCCTGCTGAGGCCCAGTATGGATTTTTTAATGTTGAAGAGAGCATGACTGGCTTGTTTACTCAGTAACGTTAGCATACAGTTTACAGAGGGCAAAAGGGCAGATGCGGTCTCGAAACAAACCAGTGTTGTAAAGGAACAAAAGATCATAGAGGCGCCTGGGTGGCTCAGTGGGTTAAGCATCTGCCTTCAGCTCAGGTCATGATCTCAGGGTCCTGGGATTGAGCCCCATGTCAGCCTCCTTGCTTACCATGGAGTCTGATTGAGATTCCCTCTCTCCCTCTGCTCTTCCCCCTGCTCATGCTCTCTCTCTCTTTCTCTAAAATAAATAAATAAATCCTTAAAAATATATGTAGAGATTTACTAACCCAGTAGGATGGGCCAGCCATTTTCAAATGTGGGTTGCCAGTAGCAAAACAATGCTGACAAGGCCTGTGGAAGGATAAAGGGCATTAAAGGCAGGCAGAAGCCACAGCAGAGAAAGTTTCATGAGTCATTCAGGTTCTCATGCTCATGATCAGTAGTAGAGGTAAAAAGAGAATCTCAGACTTCATTCAGTGATTCTGCTTATTAGGAGTAGTCTACATAATATTCTAGCCATATCCCAATGCTAGGGGCCCTCTAATCACACTGCACTTACCACACCAGCTCAGTCTGTCTAGATGGAAGGGACATGGGCACCAGAACTTCAACCATCGCTGATACCCTTTTGTGTCTTGCAAGCCTCAGATTACACCTCAATAAAAGGGCACTGCGGAAGTCCATCATGCCAGGAGTCATGGCTGGGCCCTCCCAGGAAGGGCCTGGAAGAGCCTGTTACTCCAGCCCTTGCCTTTGTCAGAACTTGCTTAGGAATCAGGGTAGACTAAATGATGTGGACACGATGAATAAGTTAAACTTTGTGAAGGTAAGAAAAGAGGAGCAGGGGCAGGGTTCTACATTCAACACAGGGAAATGCACTCTTTAAAAAAAAGGGCTTTTTTTAAAGAGAAAGTCTTCCTTCTTTCCTTAGCACCCTATTCCAGGTAGTTCAAGGGTTCTCACATTTAGGGAGCAAAAAAGTCTCTACAGCCTTGCTACTCAAGGTATGGCCAGGCCAGCTGCACCTGAGAGCTCATCAGAAATGCAGTGTTTCTGCTCACTCCAACCCTAATGAATCAGCATCTGCACTGTAACATGATATCTATGTGATTCACATGCACATTACAATTTAAGAAAGCCAACTTGAGGTATTTATTTAAGATACAGATTCCTAAGCATTGCATCTAAAGATTCTGGTTCTGCAGGTCTAAGGATGAGCTCAGGGAGCAATATCTTACCAAACATCTCTGGAAATTGTTATTCTGGAGTTTTCTAGACCACATTTTGCAAGATACCCTATATCCCAAATTTCCCTTAACACTAATAAAAACAATTTCTTATTCTTCAGCATATTTGAAGGAGTAAGGAAAGAAAACATAGAAAGGAACAGTTTGATTCTTTCACAGGAAGCCAATGGTCAGAGAAAAACAAATTATCAATGTCTATTTCTGCTTCTCTGCCATTGCATATGTCCTCCTGAGCTAAACAAGCAACAGAAAGAGCACACGGGAAGACAAAGAAATAGGGAGCCAGAAGAGTGGGAAAACAGGAGAGAGGAGGGACAACTAAGTGGAGAACACAGGGAAGAGAAGGAAAACAAAACGGATCATTGCCACAAGATGCATTGTACAACTGTCATTAAAAAAATCAGAATTCCAGCAATACGAAATAAGCAGGACTTGTTTGAAGCAACCTTAAAACACTCCCAAAGGACTTAGAAGATTCTGAATAAACAGAAAGTATATGTTATTCTTGGATAGGAAAAAAGTATTGTAAACATATCAGTTCTCCTTTAATTAATCTAGAAATATTTTTTCAAGTTGACAAACTGATACAGAAGTTCATGTGCAAAAATAAACATGTGAGAACGGTCAGAAGGAAAAGAGGAGTTACAGCTTTATCAGATATGAAAATATGTTGTAAAGTTATGCTAAGTAGAAAGTTTATCATTGACAGGAGTATAATCAGACCTAATAAATATAGATATTTGGTATATTATAAGGTAAATAATAGTGTATTAAATAGTATATTTATTGGATAAACTTGAATAAATACTGTGCAAATATTTAATAGTATTGAACCAATTGAATAGCCAACTGCAAAATTAAATTGCTGCTTATACAAAAATAAATTGCAGATGGAGCAAAAAGTCAAATTTATAAATATGAAAGTACAAAAATATTAAAATACCTACATGAATAAACTTTTTTTATTATTATTCAAGAAGAGGAGGAAGACTACTCTAAACACGAAATAAAATTCAGTAGCCATAAAAAGATTGCTAAATATGAATGCATAAATCCTAAAAAGTTCTTTTTGACAAAAGCCAAAATTAAAAATTTAAACTTGGAAAAAAACTGTAATATGTATAACAGACTAATTATATAAAAAAGAAAATAATCCAACAGAAAAATTGGGAAATGACATAAACCAACAACTTATATTAAAAGAAACATAAATGGTCAGGAAATACATGAAAAGATGTTCAATACCACTCATAATTAATAAATGCAAATTTTAAAAATGAGATACATATTTTACAGATTAACAATGATTTTAATAGTTTTATAATACTAATTCTTGAATCTCATATATTATTGGCAAGATTGTAAATTTGTACACACATTTTGGGGGCCACAATGCAATATTAATCAAAGTTAGAAATGCTCTACTCTTTTACCAATGAATTTCACCTGTAGGGATTTATCTTACAAAAATAGTTGATATGTGTGTAAAGGTATCTGTACAAGGGTATCTGTAATAGCAAAAAACTGAAAACAACCTTCAACAGAGAATTTGATACACGCATTATAGCACATCTATATCACAGACTATAATGCAAATGTGAGAAAGAACAAGGTTGATCTACATCTACTTCTGTAGAAAGATGACTAAGAAATACTAAATGGTCAGAGCTGTGCATTTCAGAGCAAGATATATAATATAATCCTTGATGAAAGGACTGACATCTGAAAACACACTGCCTATTTTGTAACCAGATTTCCTGCTAATGAACTACATGACCTTAAAGGAAATGCTCGACCATTCTGTACCTGACTTTCCACATACTTAAAATGGGAATAACCCTATGTACTTTATAGGATTGTGGTTAAGACGAAATGAAATAGGCATGTAAATTGCTTAGCACAATCCTGACATACACTTAGCGCCCCACACAGGAAACTATTCACAGCAGTTCTCTCTGGGAAGTGGGGCTGGGCTTGGAGCCTGCACAGGATTTTATTTTATACTTTTCTATATTGTTTGATTTTCTTCATCTCAAACATATTACTTTTACCATAAAATATTCTCAATTTAAATTTCAAGTTAAAGAATCCTATCAGAAATTGATTTTAAAAGACTACTCCATGAGTATTTCAATATTTGTCATATTCTAAATTAAATTCCCCTCAAAATAAATGTCTATACTCTTTCCTCAAATAATAA
This sequence comes from Mustela lutreola, assembly GCF_030435805.1. Classification (NCBI taxonomy): domain Eukaryota; kingdom Metazoa; phylum Chordata; class Mammalia; order Carnivora; family Mustelidae; genus Mustela; species Mustela lutreola. The sequence goes on along the minus strand of NC_081299.1, from coordinate 81,230,449 downwards.
AACCAAACAGCAGCTCTCTAGCATCTGTAAATCTCACACTACCCATCTAGACAGGAGGGCTGAATTTGCTTGGTGAAGGATAACAGCAGTGAGTCACAAGGCTTAAGTTGACTTATTTGTTGTTATAATAAACCATTATTCATTCATTCTCCAAAGTATATAAGACAGACTGACCTTGGCAGCATTCTTTAGGAGTGAGAAGACTATAAGCCAAATATCTAATCATCAGAATCAAAATCTGATTTCTGGATCATCAGAAAAATCGGCCTCTTCTGCTGCCAAATGATCCTCCTGCTGACCACATTTTCAGTCAATCAGAATATAATCCTATCACAGGCAGTGAGCGAGCGTGAGGATTGCATTTTGTTTCATAGCTGTTCTAAACATGATTACTGCTTTCATCACAGAGCCATATCATCAAGTCAATAAGGATTTTCTATACTGACTTTTCATGTTGCACAGACTGTATAGAGGAACCTAGGTAATTCCAATTTGCTGCACAAAACCCAGCTCTGCAGAGAATAGATTAGTACCTGTTCACCTTGGCTTGTTCAGGATAAACCAAGGTACTACCCACCAGTCCATTTAGTACATTTCTCTTATTCCAAATATATGAAAAACTCACCAACCCTAAATCCTCTTAAAAATAGGTTCCTCTTTTTAAAAATAGACTTTGAAGACACTTCTCTTACTCAAGCCACGGATGCTGTGAAAATTGTACCATTGCATTCCATTCTTTTCATATCCCTACAATAAAAAAAAAAAAAAAATCTTACAACCGTCTCCCCTTTTGAAACCCAGAGTTGCTGGACACAGTAATGACTAGCCCAACAGGATTTTATGGGCAGAAACCAACAGCATTCAATTGTCAAAATATTCTTCCAGCCTCAAATGTAAACTAAGTCCCAACAGGACCTGGAATCCTATCTTTCTGCCCAAAACTCCAGGGCCCAAGAGCTGGCTATGAAGAAATGAACCAACAGTGCAGGAAAATATTTCCTTGAAAAGTCCTGTGGCAGGACGCGTGGGTGGCTCAGTCAGTTAACTGTCTGGCTTTGGCTCAGGTCATGATCCCAGGGTACTAGGACTGAGCCCTTCATCAGGCTCCTTGCTTAGCAGGGAGCCTGCTTCTCTCTGCCTGTTGCTCCCCTTACTTATTCTCTTTCTCTCTCCGACAAATAAATAAATAACAATATTTTTAAAAAAGAATAAAAGAAAAGAAAAAGTAAAGTCCTGTGGCTTGTCATGAGAAATAGAAAAACTCTTAAGGATCTGTTAAAAAAAAAAAAAGCATATGTCATAGTTATCATTATAAAAGAAGTAACTGTTTACTTATATAAGTATAAGAAGTATTTAGAAAAAATGAAAAATAAATAGATCAGGATCCCTCACAATAACTTTTTTCCTATCACCAATTTATCTCTTAGTTGAAAAAACATACAAATTTTACCAGGAACATAGCAAATCTTGCGTACCTAATAATAAAAACTTCCCATTGATTCCATGTGTCTGTTCAGCTACTCCAACCATTTCACAGAAAAACATCCAGAAAGCTATTAATAGTCAACATCTTTACTTCCTTAACCCCCAATCTCTCCTCACCCCATCCTAATCGGAATCCCATTTCCACCAACGCATAGGAACTGTTCTTTTCAACTCATCAGTGAACTCCATGTTACCAAACATACTGGTCATTTTTCTGACCTCATTCAACTCAACCTCCCAACCACTACCTCACTGAAAAACATTCTTCTTAGGACACCCAGGTGGCTCAGTCCATTAAGTGTCTGCCTCTGGCTTAGGTCATGATCCCAGGATCCTAGGATGGAGTCCCACATTGGGCTTCTTGCTCAGTGAGGAGCCTGCTGCTCCCTCTGCCTGCTGTTCCCCCTGCTTGTGCTCTCTCTCTCTCTCTCTCTGACAGATAAATAAAATATTTAAAAAAAAAAAAAAGAAAAAGAAAGAAAAGAAAAAGAAACACTCTCTCCTTTTGTCATTTCTGACATTATTGTATCTTGGTTTTCCTACTAAACACAGGTGTCTCCTTCTTGGTCTCATTTGCAATTCATCAACCTCTGCTTCCCTCTCAACCCTGGCGTGTCCCATACTGGGTACAGAAACTCTCTTTTCTATCTTCCTTTACTCCCTTGAGATTACATCCAGTCCTGTGGCTTCAAATACCATCCATATACTGACGACTTCTAAGGGAGATCTCTGGTACAAGTATCTCCCTTAATACCTAGTCAGCTAACCAAAGGCCTATGTGACATTTCTACATCAATGCCTAATAGAGATCGCAAACTTAATGTGTCAAAGCAGAGCCCCTCATTTTTCCCCTACACTTGTTCCTCTTCCAGGCTTCTTTATTTCAAAAATTATCATGAACCCAGTTTCTAAGCAAAACCTACAATTCACTCTTAACCTCTTTCTCTCATCACCTCTTACATCAAATTATCAATTCCAGCAGTCTAATCCCATAGAATATCTCAAATGCATCCATTTATTTCCATTACCATTCCCTCTACCCTATCCCAAGACACATTTATCTCTCACCTGACCTTACACAATAGCCTCCTAATAATTCTCTCTGCCTACCAAGGAAATCTTTTAAAATATTAATCAGATCATACTCCTCCCTTGTCTGAAATTTTCCAGTAGTTCTCTATCCTTCTTAGAGCAGTATCTAAACTTCTTATACTGCCTCCAATGCCCTGCATGATTTGGCCTCTAACTTGAATGAGTTTATCTTTCTCACTCATTACAATCCAGGCATGTGGGCTCTTCTATTCCTTGAACATACTGAGCTTTGCCTCACTTCAAATATTGCACAAACAATTTGCAATTTTTCTTTCTCTGAATCTTCTTTCTCTGAAAGAAGATTTTCTTTCTCTGAATCTTCCCATGGCTGGTTTCTCTGGTCACAATGGATTCTGGGTTAAATGGAATCACTCCAGAGTAACTTCTCTAGCTACCTCAAGTAGCTCACCAATCATATCTCTTTTGTCACTTCCTTTAACAACCTCCTACTTTCTTTCCTTCATAACATTTATATAACAGTCTGAAATTAGAATTTTTTAAATTATTTGTCTATTTCCTACCCTCCTCATTAGAATATACACTCCATGAAAACCAGAAGCACAGCTATTCTGGATCCCTACTACACAGAAGAATATTTGGCACATAGTAAGAACCCAATAAAATGGGTGAGAAGAGTTAATAAATAAACGAATAACAAAAATAGTGCAAATGTGAGCTTTGAATTCATGTATTTAACCATTCCAATATTTATAAGGTGCTTTGTTGTGATGTTCAAGCTGGATATAAAAATAAACAAGTGTTTCTCTGCCCTTGAGAAGGGGCATCCCCAAAACCAATTCATCAAAAACTACAAAGAAAAGCCAAGGGAAAGAGATAAACTAGAAGGAAAGTATATAGATCTTTGTTTTTGTGACATCAAATAATTATCTGTAGGTATTTATAGAGCTGAAAAAAATAGGCAGCTTGAGGTTGAAAAAAATAAACAGCATTCAAATATTGAGAATGAAAGTCAAACTGGAATAAATAAGAAATAATTATCACAGAAAATAAAACTGTTGTAGGAACAAAGTAACCCATCTGTTTAGAAACTGAGAAGGAAGAGTAAGAAGGACAAAGGTAATAAAGGCAACAGAGATTTTTGGGGAGCCTGGTAATGACATATACAGCACATTATGAGAGGAGGAAAGGAAAGAAAAGAAGGAGAAAGGCAGGAAGAAAGAAAAGGATGGGAAATTTTTTAAAAAGATGAAAGAAAGGAGAAGACAACAGTAGCACAGAGAAGAAGACATAAGGAAGCATAAAATGAATGTGCATCAATAATCAGAGAGAGAGAGGCTGTGGAGACCATCATCTCTGATGAATACCAGACAGAAACTGGGCCCATGATTTGGAAGTTCTACAAGCTTTCCATGAGACCACAAGCTTTCCAAAGTCCTGGGCTACAACTTACTTTATGTTCCTAGCTCCTAGCGTAGCAATTGCTAGGTTGGAAGTTTTCACTAAGGTTCTATGATACGACGGAAAATCACAAACTGAGAAAGCAGCTCACAGAAATTTCCAAGTGGTGCTGTATTAAATGGCTCAAGCTGCCATAACCAAATACCACAAAGTGGGGGACTTAAACAAAAAGTTATTTTCTCACAGTTCTGGAGGCTAAAGGTTCAAGATCAAGGTGCCATCTGGTGAGACCTCTCCTCCTGTCTTGTAGATGGCCACCTTCTCACCATGTCCTCACAGAGCCTTTCCTCTGTGGACATGAGGAAAGAGGGAAAGAGTCCTGGTATCTCTTTCTCTTTTCATAAGGACATCAGTTCTTTTAGATTAGGGCCCTATCCTTGTGACCTTATTTAACCTTAATTATCTCCTTAAAGGCCCTATCTTCAAATAGAGTCACATTGGGGGTTAGGGCTTCAACATGAATTTGGGGCAGCGGGGAGGACACAGAGCAGCCTACAACACATGGCAAAAAACAGTTAGAGGACTCTAAAACTCTCAAGGAGAATATCAGTTCATTAAGGAAGTAGAGATGAAAAGACATATGAGAGGGTATTCTTTGGGAAAACTCTGGAGTTGATATATGCTCTCTGCCTCCAAGGGCGGTGGAGGGACTGCCTAACCTCTCAGCTTAAGCCTAGTGAGAGGGGTTTTAACTCAACCATTGAAAAATGGAGGCCTTGATGTATACTGTATACTGTATTTCCAGTACAAGGCCCAGGAGACTGGGTCTTGATGCATATCTGAAGAATCTGGAAATGAAAGGCTATGCTTAGCCTAAGGCAGTGCTATTGCGCAGGAAACAGCTGTCTTTGAGAAGTTACTGCACCCCCACCAATAGCAAGGCAAAGAATACTTGAGTGTTTCCCATACAGGAGAATACAGCCTAGAGCTGGTTCTGAGTGCTGTGCAAGAGGACCATTGGGAAGGGTAAAGGATGCCAAACAGAGAGAGTCTCGTCTACACTGAACCCGTAGAAAGCTAGGAGCTAAAGGAGATATTGGCTATCAGGACAAAATGTTCTTCTCAAGGTTGTATTTCCAGGGTCCCAGCAGAGAGGCTCCTAAAAATCCATGGAAACCAGTGCAAGGGACTCAGCATTGAAGGGCTGAGCCAGAAAATGAGCCCAGAAAATGCAAGACTATCTTACGATAGTAGCAGTAAAGTAAGAACTGTCCATTCTCAGTTTTCCTACCTGTCCCTTTGTCCTCCAAGAGCAAAGGGCCAAAACCCACAACTAGCAATCTGGGAAAGGAAAAAAACAAAAGAAAAAGAAGGAAGTACACCATAGCTCTTAACAAGAGTCACTAACCACCAGAAGTTGGGGCAGAGGAGAACATTTAATTCAAAATAGAGTTAGGTTTTATATTGAACTAAGCATTCCAGTTGTGGAACTAAGATTACAAAAGTCATGGAGTTTGCCAATTTTTATTCTGTAGCAGGAAAACAACATCCATATCTAAAAAATTCAAGGAATAATAGCAGGAAAAGTAGAGGTTCCTACTGATTATATCTTGTAAGACATGCCTGTTCAGCATATTGGTTAAACAACCACAAGGCCCTGCCACACAGAACATTCAATACACTCATTGATCAATGTAAATAAAACCATTTTAAAATATTAGCAAACTCATATAGTATTTAATCTGCTTCACTTTTCATATACTTTCATGTTTCACTGACTGCTTACAATTGCTCCATCATTGATGTGGGCACTATTATTATCTGTTTAATAAATGAGGAAATTTGGATGCCTGGGTGGCTCAGTTGGTTGGGCAGCTGCCTTCAGCTCAGGTCATGATCCCAGGGTCCTGGGATCGAGTTTCATATCGGGGTCCTTTCTCGGCAGGGAGCCTGCTTCTCCCTCTGTCTCTGCCTGCCATTCTGTCTGCCTGTGCTCGCTCTCTGTCCCTCTCTCTCTCTGACAAATAAATAAAATCTTAAAAAAAAATCTTTAATAAACGAGGAAATTGAGGCAATGTGTCTCAGAGACACTCTCTTTACCTCCACCCCGTTCTGCTCTCTCAAATTAGTGAATATTTCATTGGATGTCTACTATGTGCCTTATGTTGGGTATTCTACAATGGTCAAGCAAGATACTGCCCTGTCCCCAAGGAATTTACATTCTAGAAAAGAAAAACAAGTAACAAATAGATAAATATGTCAATACAAGAACAATGAAAAAAATAAACAGGACACTATGGCGGAAGGCACACATAGGACCACTTTCAGATATGCAGGCAGAGAAGGTCTCTCTGAAAAGTGACATTTAAGCTCAGGAAGCATGGGCAGGAGCAAATCAGCCAACCAAGAAGGAGATTTTTTTAAAAATCAAGTAAAATAGCAGATTTGCCCCTGATCCTATAAAATGTATTTTAAATGGAAAGTAAGCTGACAGAGGTTAAAATGTGATGTGCTTTGTGTCATATGCTTTAAGAAAGCATGTCAACATTTGCTCAAGAAACTGGAAGAGCAAACCTCCATGTGAGCACTCCCCTTCTCCACCTCCCAGCCAGAGCCTGGGATGGGAGATGACTTGGGCTAAGCATTTAATGAGCCCTTAGGAGGTTCCTGATGGGTCCTTGCTCTACCTGCAGCTGGATGAGTGTCCACAAGACATATGCAGTTCAAGTCAGTTTCTTTTTCTATTACTTTTGGATCAAAAGAAACGAAATTTGAATGTGAGAGAAGAGAAAAAAGAAGAGGAGCTAAACTCCCATTATGTCATACAAAAAAGCAAGGGGTCATCAGAATATCCCAACTGGTGCAAACTAGGGCAGGTGGGAAAATATTTCTTGCTATGAGTTTCAACCATACTGTCTCTGAGAATTGACAGTTGTCCTTGGGAAGTGTGTATGTGTGCATATCTCTCTTTCTGTCCATATGTACACACGTTCCAATAGTTTGAATTTTGGGAAAAAAATACGTTTCCATCTCCACCTATGGACCAGTCTCCTGGGTGATCAGGTTGGGTGTTCAGGTCTACTCTGGATTGCCTAGCCAGACTCAGAGATCTAGAGATACAGAGCTGTGGATGAGAGCCAAGGGGTCTTTCTGGGGGCTGTTAGTCCAAACCAAATTACTCACTTTTAAGAACTAGGGATGGAAATTAAGATTCACCTCTGTGGATGGAAGATGCAGAGAGGGTCACATGATGATTAGAAAAAGGACACACTTGCTGAAAAGGCTGACTTAGAAACAGTGCAAAATTAATAATGAAGGGATCAGCAGGAGAATTCCAATTTAAAGATGGGTTTTCATGAAATATGGTATAGAAAATGTCATATATTTAAGCACTGCTTAAATATCCCTCTTACTCTAAAATTCCTTATAGTTAATCAACCTTGCAACCCTGTGAAACAGTCCTGCAGAAACAAGAGATGGACAGTCAAAGGAAGCGCGGCTGGCTACATTCTCACTCTTCTGGTGTCTCTACCCAGGGAGTTAACATCTTATGAAGGGAGGTATGGTGGAGACACCACAAGCGGGAATTTCATGCAGGGGAACTGCAGGAGCGGGTGGTCCTGGGGACCTGGGAGGGATGGAAGCAGTACATGATGACAAGGTGGGCATCTTATAAGAGGGGAAAACCTATGGGAGAAGGAAATTGACACTTAAGTAATACAACCCCAAACCATATTGGAAAAATAAAACTATGTGCTGTCTACTTTGCTCCCCCCCTCCAAGGCCAATGTAGGTATTTCTTTTGTATATAGTTCTTCTCAGGTAAGAAGCCAAATGCTGAAGCCCATTTCCTCCCAAAGAGACAAAAGTCCTCTCAGGCCTCCAGATCGGCTGGCCACTGCCAGATCAAGGAACCCACCCAGGGAAGAGTGGGAAGGTTGCCTAGAAGGCTTTGCTCTTTAAATGTGCCTTTTCTTTGTATCCAGGCAGGAAGGAGGCCAATAATTTATGACTCTCCATCCTATGGTATGCTCATGCCTGTGTATGCATGCATGTGAGAGTGTATTTCTTCTGTTGTTTATTCTTCGCCTGATAAGAATGTAATGGACTCTGTCCAGGGCCTTTTGAGGGTTGTCATGCTGACCCTGTGGTTTTTCTCTAATATATACACATTTCATTATTGCCAGTGGTTCCATAACCACTGCTGTGACTAGCAAGTTCATATTTCCTGTGAATGGGCCCATCTCCCACAAAACTACATTAACAAAGGAAAAGTAACCATTCATTAGTCCTATCAACATAATTTGAATAACCTGGAAGCTAAGCAAATTGAGACTTCTATACATTAGTATTATTCTTTTTCTACAAAGGATTTATACTTATGTTCTGGCATCTTGCAGATTCGTTCTCAGCCTCCCTGTTTCAAATCAAAGCCTGTCAAATTCTTCGTAAAGCCTTACACTCCTCAGCCTCAGGGCTTATGAGTCCTCATATGTCCCCTGTGGTGCCAAGTACTCTGGTGGCACTCAGCAAAAAACATCACAGTCTTAACCGCGGCTAGATTTTAATTTCATTACTTTGGACTTTAACCTGCCCTCTAATTAGACAATGAACTGAGGAAAATCTAATTACTTTTCCAATATTCCTTCACATGGAGTTCTTGATTATTGCCATGTCACATCTGAACAACTCACAGAGCCTTCCTGAACATGGATGACAATCATCCTCTTTTCTGAACAAAAGCTAACATAATGCCCTTCATTATATGGAAATGTTTTTGGTTTTGTTTTGCCTGTTTTTTTGTAGTCTCACCCTTACCGTGAGATTAGGCAAGTTTAGGCTACTCAAGGAGCCAGACGCATTTGAAACACGCTAGAACTGCCCGCAGCCTGTAACAATTCTCTTTTGCTTTACAAGACAGACATATGACCTTTCCTTCAGCCAGGAGCGAGTGGGTAAATGGATTATTTGATTGACTGGGTATGACAGTGCGGTTGAGAAATGTACTTTAAATATATTTGGCAACTTGAAAGTGGTGTGACCCATTAGGATACGATTATGTTAATTTGGGTTGTCATGCAGTACAGAAGCAGTTCTGCCATAATGTTTTGTTGCAGAGAACTGCTTGGGTCCTTCGGGTGGAAATGGTCTTTTGGTGCTGTGGCCCGCCTGATGCTATAGAACCCAGGGCCAACATGTAAGATCCGCTACTGACCCATCTCTTGTGACTGCTTTTATGAGGAAGGCAAGAAAAGAGACCGGGACCCTCTCCTGTTGCTTGATTGGCTACCACGGGCTTTATGGATAATGCATAAATGAGAGAAACAAGGCAATCAATGGCCTCAGTCTTAGCTTTCACCCTTTGCCTCATCATTTAAGCCTTCCCGACTCAAGCTCAACACTGTCACCACAACCACTGAAGTTAAAAAGGAGGTCCTTGTGCTTTTCTGCACCAGATTTCTGGAACAGGTTTCATAAAGAGTCAAAGAGATAGTATCAATAAAGATGAAAAACAAACACTATTAGCCCCATCCAGAATTTCAATGGCAGGAGCAACAACAACTACAACAAAAAGAATGAAATTTCTCACCAAACCTTTACAGAAGTTTCACAGCCCCTCTACCTCATTTTTATTAAACTATTTAATGTACTGGATTGACTTTGAGACTGTCAGACAGGAGATGTCACGCATCTGAAGTCTGTGATCTACCAACAAAGATTGTAGTGAGAGGATTTCTTGTGCAGAACAGGAAAAATGTTGAGAGAGAAAGATACCATCCTACCTGGCAATTCAAAAATCCTTCCTTTTTCTGCTTTTTCTAAGATGCAAGGTGATTCTCTTCTGCTTCTGGGGAGGTCAAAACACAGAAAGAAAACAAGTCCAGAGGAAGGATTATCTTGGATACAAACCCTTTTACTGGGATACTAGATAATCGAGAGTGCAAACTGGTGCAAGACAGCTAAACATTTGTCACTTGCTTGCATGCCTATAGCCCCCTGTTAAGTAGCATGGAAAAATTAAACCACAAAATCCCAGCGAGACAAAGTGCAGACAATTTACAATCCAGATATTGGAGAGATCTCTGATAGTCTTCCCTAAGAAGCAATTATAAATGAAAGGGCCTCTCACTAGTGGAGGATTTTTTTTTAGGAGGCGCGTCGTCAGTCAGAAAGTTTTTCGCCAAAAGGCAGAGAGATCGATAAACCTCTTCTTTCCCCACATCACTGATTAGCTGAAGCAGGCATATTTGCAAAATTGGATGAGAGCATATCTCCAGAAGCCACAAAGATCTTTGCAGTAGGAAAAAAGGGATAAATAGCTAAATCTAAAAATACATTGTTGATGAAGTCTTTGTACTCTGAAGTCCTTAACCAGGGGGCAGCCTAATGAGCATAAAGACTGTCAGTTTCAAAGCCAAATGAAGAAGAATTCAAAATAGCTCTTACTATTTCTAGGATTTGGGGCACATTTTTTAACATCACTAAGCCTCAGCTTCCTCAGTTGGATAAGAAGTATAGTAGCATCTGCATCCCAGAATTATTAGAGTCATCATATAACAGGTGTTCAACAAATACTATGTCTCTAATCCTTTTTTGCACAACTAGAGACTAAAAATAAGAACAGCAAAATTTCCCCCTTTCTGTATAAGGTAATGTGCTATTAAAAAAAAAAAAAAAAAAAAAAAGGAAGAACAAGAGACAACATAACATCATTGAAAAGACAATCTGCACCTGGGAGGAAAAAGACCTGAATTCACCACCTGGCTCTCCATTTTTACTTCTGTGATTCTGCTCCTCGAACTCACTAGGCCTTCAATTTCTCATCTGAAAACCAAAGATACTGGATAGATAGCTGACCCCTACTGTTTTATTTCACTGAAGGCTGTTACTATTAGTAATGTCTAAGCCACTAAAGAGATATTTACTTAAAATCCAACATTTCAGGGATGCCTGGGTGGTTCAGTGGGTTAAAGCCTCTGCCTTTGCCCTAGGCCATGATCCCAGGGTCCTGGGATCAAGCCCCGCATCAGGCTCTCTGCTTAGTGAGGAGCCTGCTTCCTCCTGTCTCTCTGCCTGCCTCTCTGCCTACTTGTGATCTCTGTCTGTCAAATAAATAAATAAAAATAAAAATAAAAGATTTAAAGTCCAACATTTCTGTGTTAAAAGCAGCAATATATAGATAAACATAGATGCAAAAACCTTCAACAAAATATTAGCAAGCCAAATTCAACAATACATTAAAAAAATCATTCACCATGATCAAATGGGATTTATTCCTGGGATACAAGGGTGGTTCAATATTTGAAAATCAATCAATGTGATACATCATCACACCAACAAGAGAGAGGATTAAAAACCATTTGATCATTTCAATAGATGCAGATAAAGTACTTAAAAAATCCAACATCTGTTCATCATAAAAATCCTCAACAAAGTAGATTTAGAAGGACTATACCTCAACATAATAAAAGGCTATTTATGAAAAACTCACAGCTAACATCATACTCAGCAGGGAAAAACTGAAAACTTTTCCCTTAAGCTTAGGAAAAAGACAAGGATGTCCACTCTTATCACTTTTATTCAACACAGTACACGTAGTCCTAGCCACTAAATATAGAAAACCCTAAAGACTCCACCAAAAAAAAAAAAAAAAAAAAAAAAAAAATACTAGAACTGATGAACCAATTCAGTAAGGTCACAGGATACAGAATCAATATAAAGAAATCTGTTCCATTTCTATACACTAATAATGAAGAAGCAGAAAGAGAAATTAAAAAAATAATCCTATTTATAATTACATTCTAAATAATAAAATAAAACTTATCCAATCAGGTGAAAGACCTGTACTTTGAAAATGATAAAACACTAATGAAAGTAATCGAAGATGACATAAAAATTTTAAGGATATTCTATGCTCATGGACTGGGAGAACTAATATTGTTAAAATGTCCATATTACCCAAAGCAATCAAGAGATTTAATGCAATCCCTGTCAAAATACCACCAGCATTTTTCACAGGACTAGAACAAACCATCTGAAAATTTGTGTGGAACCACAAAAAAACCCAAATGGCCAAAACAATCAAACAGAGAACACAGAAATCAAACAGAGAACCCAGAAATAAACCTACGCTATATGGTCAATTAATCTTTGACAAAGGAGGCAAGAATATGAAATAAGAAAAAGACAGTCTCTTCAACAAATGGTGTTAGGAAAGCTAGTCATTTACATGCAAAAGAATGAAACAACCATTTTCTTACACCATACACAAAAATGAACTAAAACGGATTAAAGACCTAAATGTGAGACCTGAAACCATAAAAATCCTAGAAAAAAGCATAGGCAAGAATTTTTCTGACATCAGCTACAGCAACATTTTTCTAGATATGTCCTCTAAGGCAAAGAACACAAAAGCAAAACTAAACTACTGGAACTACAGTAAAATAAAAACTTTCTCCACAGCAAAGGAAACAATCAACAAAACTAAAAAACAACCGACTGAATGGGAGAAGATATTTACAAAGGACATATCCAAGAAAGGGTTAGTATCCAAAATATAAAGAATTTATACAACTCAACACCAAGAAAACAAATAATACAATTAAAAAACGGGAAGAAGTTGCACCTGGGTGGCTCAGTTAGTTAAGCATCTACCTTCAGCTCAGGTCATGATCCCAGAGTCCTGGGATCAAGCCCTGTGTCGGGCTCCCTGCTCAGTGGGGAGCCTGCTTCTCCCTCTTCTTGCTGCTCCCCCTGCTGTACTATCTGTCAAATAAATAAATAACATCTTAAAAAAAAATGGACAGAAGACATGAACAGACATTTCTCCAAAGAAGGCATACAGAGGGACAACAGACACATAAAAAGATACTCAGCATCACTAAAGTGAAAATCAAAATCATGATATCACCTCACACTTGTCAGAAAGGCCAAAATCAAAAAGACAAGATATAACAAGTGTTGGCAGGGATGTGAAAGAATAGGAATCCTGTGTATTGTTGGTGGGAATGCAAACTAGCGCAGCCACTGTGAAAAACAACATGGAGGTACCCTAAAAAATTAAAAAATGAACTACCATATGATCCAGTAATTCCACTACTGACTATATACCCAAAGAAAACAAAAACATTAACTCAAAAAGATACATGCACCCCTATGTTTACTGCAGCATTATTTAAATAGCCAAGATATGGAAGCAACCGAAGTGTCCATCGATAGATTCATGGATAAAGAATATATTACATATAATATACATATTAATATATATGGTAGAATATTAGCCATAAAAAAGGATGAAATCTTGCCACTGCAACAACATGGATGGATCTAGAGGGCATCGTTTTAAGTAAAATAAGTCAATCAGATAAGACAAATACCATATGGTTTCACTCATATGTGGAATTTAAGAAACAAAACAAATAAAGAAAAATGGACAAACCAAAAACTAGGCTCTTAACTACAAAGAACAAACTGATGGTTACCAGAGGGAGGTGGGTCAAATAGGTGAAGGGAATTGAGAGCACACTTGTCATGATGAGCACTGAGTAATGCACAGAATTGTTGAATACACCTGAAACTAATATAACACTCTATGTCAACTATAATGGAATTAAATTAAATTAGTTTTCTTTGAGATCCCTGCCCCATAAAAAGCAGCAATATGGAAGAATAACATTTGAGGGCTATAAAGGTATACCAGTTGGGGTCTGAATTCCATAGTTGCACTTACTGGTTCAGGAACCTGGAAAATTTAACCTGTGTATCAGTTCCCTTATCTGCAAAATGGGCAAAGTAATAGTTGCTGCATCATATAATGATTGTGAATATTTAATGAGTCAGTCCATGGAAAAGTTTTAAGCACAGTATCTGAGGCAGAATAATCATTGATATAATAACTGCTATTTTTATTGGTTTTGTGTTGTTGCTATTATTTATTATTATTGTTATTATTATTATTATTATTACTACTACTAGTGATTGAGATGCAATAATCCCTAAATACAGTGGTTTTATCCACTATGGATTTTTAAATATGATGCCTGTGTCTTCATATAAATGAATTTGCAAAAATTATCTTTTTATAGAGTGCTTGTAGTGCATTCGGTCTTCACTTGCACTGCATTCTAAACAACCAGAAGAGTGGGAACCTGGATGGCTCAGTTGGTTAAGCATCTGCCTTCAGCTCAGGTCATGACCCCAGGGTCCCTGGATCAAGCCCTGCATCGGGCTCCCTGCTTGGTGGGAGTCTGCTTCTCTCTTTCCCTCTGCCCCTCCCCATGTATGTGTTCTCTCCCTCAAATAAATAAATAAAATAAAATAAACACCCAAAGCAATCACTGCCCCTACTTCTGTAGCCCAAGCAGGCAAATCCAGGAAGCATTCTGAGTGTGATATGGATATCTATACACTGAGAGAAGACCAAGCCCAGAATAGTGTACCATTAAGCACTGCCATAATTTGTGAAAAGGTCAGACAACAACACAAGCATATTGCTGAGATGAAACAAAGGATATACAAGTGCAGAAGACATATAATTTCAAAGAAAGGGATACTTTGAAAACTTTTTAAAGACTGAATACTGGGACACTTGAGAAAAATCTGTATTAACATATATTACAGGACAGCAGTATCTCCTAAACACTTAAAATTGGTGATTGATCCAGAGCAGATTTGTACATCAACAAATCTAAGTTAGATTTAAAATAGATGCCTTCTAGAAGTTTTATGTACTGATAAAATGCATTTAATGACATTTCAATTGTTTAGTGTTGGTAAAACTTTGGTCTCACCACCTATGATCAGCCATAGTCCAATCAAGTCAAGGGCACACTAGGGATTACTACTGCAGTGGACAGCCTCTGGCCTCAGGGAGTCTGCAATGTAATGCATGAGCGGTTACAACCCTATGACATAGTCAAGAGCTGCAATGTGTGGGTCAGACATTAAGAAATCACTAAGGGCCTGGGGACATGGGATAGCGCTCTTTGTGACTGCTTCGGGTATGGACACATCGAGGAGGTTTTCCTGTTTAGTTTTCCCTAAACCTGCCCTCTGGTTCTTCATTTACTTTTCCCAATAAATTCCTCCAGCCTTAGCTGGCTCTAAGTCCACATGGAAAGGCAGTGTGCTACTGCTTTTGGAGAAATGCTTCAACTCTTTCCCACGCTGTCATTGACTTTCATCACTAAGAACTTAATTTTTTTAAGTTTGATTATTTAGAATGCTATCATTTAAAACAATTCCCTTAAAAAATAAATAAATAAAACAATTCCCTTAGGTTGCCTTTCCCAATTTTTTAACAAAGTATTCTTGGGGTACCTGGCTCAGTCAGAAAAGCATGCGACTCTTGATCTTGGGGTCATGAGTTCAAGCGCCAAGCTGGATGTAGAGATTACTTAAGTTAAAAAAAAAAAACTTAAAAAACATTTAAGTATTCTTGATGATGCTAGAGAAAATTCAGACAGAAACTCAAGAATGTTTAGAAAATAATTATAATAAAAATACACATGATAACCTATGGAAAACAGCTAAAACAGACTTCAGAGGGAAAATAACAGCCTCAAATACTTTACTCAATACAAAAAGAAAAAAAGGAAAAGTGAAAATTATGCATTCAACTTTTAAAATGTAATAGAAGCCTTTAAAAAGCAGAATATAAAGAATATAAATAAGTATAAATGAATGAACTTAGAGGAAAAATTTTTAAACTGTTTAAAAACACCAAAAAGCAGACAAATCATTACCAATCCTAAGAAAGAAAACAGAATAAAACAAATAAATATACAAAATAAGAAATAAAAGGAGGAAAATATCTCAGATCCAAAGAAAATCTGAAGAATCATAACAGGCTATTTTTTCCCAATTTCACATAATGGATAATTTTCTAGAAAAAAAAGTAACTTACTAAGGCTTACTAACAGAGTACCCTTGATGGCCTGAAAGAAATTAAGGAAGGTGTTTCATTTTTTTCCCCACTGTCTGCTAATGGAAAGCTCAGAAACAGAGGGTCTTTTTCAACAGGAAAACTAAGCCACTGACTTTCTAAAGCATTGTGGCTTTGGGCTTGCAGAGTGGCCAGAGCAGAATCTCTTCATACCTGCATGGACATTACAACTCAAAGAAAATGATGTAGCGAGTCTAACGTATTGAAAAGAGGTAAAGGTAGCAGTGGTTTATTGCACTCTATCAAACAAAGCCCTTCAAACGGTGTGGAGAAAAAAAAAATCATGGCAGAAGTAGGTGTTTAGATTTTTGTTTTTGCATATTCTGTCATTTTAGCATGTAAGAAAACCAGGACAATCAGGTTCAAAAGGATTCCATTCTCAGCCCTGCGACTCGTGTTACTCCCGGGGTCAAGGAATTAGGGTACAAAACATTTCCCACGTCCCAGTGATCTGAGAAGTTGCCATCTGCACCCAGGAAGACTGAAGTGAACCAACAAAGTTCCAAACTTTGAACTGATAAACCTCAGAAAGCCTCTGGGCTCAAAACCTACAGCCTCTGCACCAAGACCATAGCTGAGTTCGAGCAGGTCCATTTAAGTTCTGCCTTCTCCACAAGAGAACTCAAAACAGAACCTGGACTTAGGAACTCAGAAAACTCTAAATGCTAAAATGTTTCAAATGCCCGTGTCTCTCCTCATCACAGCTTCCTAAAATTTCCTTACCAATTACTGAAATAAACAAAGTCACTAATGATTTTCGTTTTAGTGTCTAGAAATATCTCACTCCTACTTCTGTCCTGTATTTAACCAGGTTAAGAAACTACAGTTGTTCAGCTTCAGGACTTAGACCCTGAAGTCCAGCTAGGTTCACCCTGCTATACCCTCACTACCCTCTATGGCATGTTAATAAATAGTGGCATCAAATTCACCCAAAGCTAGAAGACATCTCAGTTCATCTCTATCTATAGCACACAAACAAAAGCAGGTATCAAGCTTTCCCAAAAGAAGATATGGAAGCCACAGATAAGCTTCAAACAATGTAGAGCTAATTTGGAGCACTCGTAAGAGACAGAAAGGAGGTTGGTGGTGACTTTCCCTACAGGGTCTCTGACAGATGGTTGAGCAAAAGTCATTGCTCCATTCAAGGCAACTCTAACAACCATCCCCCACCCCCAACCCCGCTGCCTCTTGGTACCTTTGGGTCTCATCATGGGAACTGCTTAGGTGCTACCAAAACACTGAGTTATTGCACCATTATAGTTTCCTTATACCCATATCATCATATATCATCATATACAGTCTCTTGGTAAATAAACCTCCTCTAATTATTTTATAGTGAGGGTGTACCATCTATTTCCCATGAACATGGATAGACACACAGTCTTCACTGGGAGCTTCTAAAACCATGTAAAAGGTAAATTCTATCCATAAGAATGCAAGCTATCACTTCCTTGGCTAAGGAAGAATGTAGGCAGAGACCATTTACTCCTAGATCAAAAGCCAATAGATCTTCTCTAAAGAAACTGAACAGATGGGACTAGCAAATACTTACAGCATGTCTTCTGGTTTACAGGAGAAAAGACCTCTTTATCTGGCTTGGTTGTGAGGTGCTTCCACCTGGCCCATCATAAGCAGTGACATGACCTGCCCCACCCAACCCACACTGAGCTTCCCTGAGAATTTCCATTAGGAGAAGAGACCTTAGGGGTCCTACCTCTACGACAGGAAAGGAAATCAATTCCAGTGTCCAATCTTACTTTCTTAAAGATGAAGAGATAACCACTATTGACCAGAAACTGAGGAGAAGCAGAAGTATGAAGGACAAATAGAAAAACTGACCTCAAAAATGAGTCAGGGGAAAGAAGATAGTTTTTAAAGTCTAATTACTGTAGACAAAAAGAGTAAAAAAGTTTATCACTCTCATAAAACAAAATCAGGGTGCTATGACAAAATAGTGAAAACTACAACTTAAGATATTGGACATCTGGGGCGCCTGGGTGGCTCAGTGGGTCATGATCTCAGGGTCCTGGGATGGAGTCCCACATCAGGCTCTCTGCTCAGCAGGGGGCCTGCTTCCCTTCCTCTCTCTCTGACTGCCTCTCTGCCTACTTGTGATCTCTCTCTGTCAAATAAATAAATAAAATCTTTAAAAAAAAAAAAGAAAAAAAGATATTGGACATTTAAAATCATTCTTGAAATAAAATTATTAGAAGGAAACCAGAAAACAAAGTCAAAGAAATTTCCTAAAATTGAAGCAAAAGGACAAATACATGAAAAATATTCCTTGTAATATTCAGACTACCAACATCCAATTAATAAACATCCCATTATGAGAAAACAAAAAAAAAATAAATTAAAGGGGAGGGAACTACTGAAGAAATAATATAAGAAAATTTCCCAGTGCTAAATCAAGACACACGTTTCAAGATTAGAAGTACAAACCAAATGCCTAACATGATGAATTTTTTTTAAAAACCTATACCTACACACATCACTGTGAAATATCAAAACCCTAAATATAACAAAAAGACTTTAAAAGCTTCCCAAGGGCAAAACCTGCAAGGGATGCCTTTTTACCAACACAGCAGATACAGAAGCCAATGGACCAATGCTTTCCATGTTGTCAGGGAAAATCATCTTCAACCAAGAGTTCTGTACCTGGCCAAATTATTGATTAAGTCTGAGGGCAGATAAAGATATTTTAGGCATGAAAAACTTCAAAAACTTATCTTTCTTCAATGTAATTCCAATCAAACCGCCAATTTTGACTTTTATGAGGAACTTGACAGATACACTCTAACATTTTCAAGAAACAATAAACAACCATGAATAACTAAATCATCCTTAACAAAAGGAGATATAGAGGGAAAGTTTCCCTAAGGGATACTATGAAATCATAGTAATCAAAATCACATTGTATTCACACAAGAAGAGACTACTGTGTGAATTTAATAGAACAGAAAGCATGGACACATTTATTGCATTTATAGGTGATGCTGGGGCAATGACCTCATTATACCAAAAACAACTGTTGATCCCTACTTAAAACGCCATACAAAGATATACTCCAGATTAATTAAAGCCTTAAAAATGAAAGCAAAAGGGCCACCTGGGTTGCTCAGTCAATTAAGCTTCTGTCTTCGGCTCAAGTCATGATCCCAGAGTCCTGGGATTGAGCCCTGCACTGGGCCACCTGCTCCTTCCTCTACCTCTGCCCTTGCTTATGCTCTCTCTCTCTCTCTCTCAATAAATACATTATTTTTTTTTCAAGTGAAAGAGAAAACCATAAACTTGAAAGGCAAAAATGTGGAAGAATATCTTCATTCTTTAGAAGCTGGAAAGGAATTTGGGGGTTCTATTTAAAACTCCCTAAAGCATGAACTATAAAACTAAAAAGAAATTCATAATTTCATCACATTCAATATTTAGGTTCAACTTACCATTTAAAACCATTGACAAAGTCAACAGACACGTGAAAGATTGAGATATGTAGCTGTACCTAAACCAGTCACTACTGACAATATTTAAGGAACACCTACAAAATAACAATAAAAAGAACAACCACCATAGTAACAAAAATAGGCGAATACAAATAGGCAATTTGCAAAAGAGGAAACCCAAAAGAGCAACAAATACAGGATGCGTTATTTTTTTGAAAAAACAGCAAACAGAGAAATTCAATCTAAGATTTTAAGGAGATGCCATTTTATATCTATTAGACTGGCAATAATTATAAAGTGGATGAGAATACGCAATGATGCGACTTCCTGGAAAACAACCTGGCAATCAGAATGACTGTACTCATGACTCAGCAGATCCCCTCATGCATCTTTACCTCTGAGTAGTTCTCACAGTTCCTTAGGGTTCGTTTATGAGGATGTGGAGTGCAGCTCTTCTGTCGAGTGGGGAACTGGAGGCAAAATCCACATTTATAATGAGAGAGAGGTTATGCAGACTTTGGCAGAGGTACACCACAGAACACCGCACAGCAGCCAGAAGCAAAAGGTTAGATATACACAGCAATGTAGATGGATCTACCAAATACAGTGCTTCGTGGGGGGAAATGTAAGAAGTAAAATTAAATACATAATGATGTCAGTAAGCATCTTCCAAGAAAGCAGAACTTAAGCCAGGGAGTTGAAGAGAGGGCAGTTAATACGGAAAACTAGAAAGATTTTAGAAGGTCTGAAGGAAAAAACAGAGGAATATAAGGCAAAGCACCAATCAACAACTGCTGTGGTGTCTTTCATTATTGTCCCTCTGAGAACACTTCTTAGGTAGATTTTCCCCAATCATCCCTCCACCATGATACACTGTATATCTATCTCTTTATACACCGTACGTAAAAAAAAAATTAAGATCCCCATCCCCCAAGAACCATTTTAGCTTCTCTGAAGGCAAAATTTTCCCCACTGAGATACACGTGTGGGAGGAATAAAGGAAAAAAAGATGTTAGGGGGTTGTTACAAGAGCTTAGAAGCCAGGACCACCCAGGTGGTGCCGGCCACACAGCAGTGATACAGCCACTGTCCAAGTCACCATGAGGCAGCAAATGGTAGGGGAATGGGGGAGGGCAGGGAGGGATACACCACCCTCTCCCTTCCTCCTTTCCTCTAATCTCACACCAGTGCTTTCTTCAAAACCCAACCAGAAGCCAGGGATGTGTGGGAAATGAGCTTTGCACAGGTCATGCCCTGGTATGTGATACAGAAACCAGCAAGAAAAATTCAGGGAATGGATCTGAGAGGAAACAGACAAATGACCAGCAGAGTAATACAATCCTATTTACTTGAATGAAAAAAAAAAAAATGTATGCAAGCAAAAGAACATTTTTCAAGAACATATACATGCAAAAGGATGCACAGTGAATACCTTAAAAATGTTGCCTGAGTAGAAGGGAGTGGAAAAGGATTGGAGAATAAAGACTGAAGGGCTTTGAAAAAGAAGAGAAAGGTTATTTGGGGAGAATTTCCTTAAGGAGAGACTCCAACAAAACAAGGATACAAACAAAAAAGGCTGACACAAGAACCAGGAAACAGCGGGGCAACACGTGAGAGCAATACCCAGGGCTTCCAGCATGGAGGCTGTGCCGCGCATCCAGGAAGCCACCACTCCAGGCTCCCGTGGAACAGAGCAGACTCGCAGGAGGGAGGATTCCAGAAATATTAGAATGAGCCCTCAATACAATGGAAGGCAACGTTAAGAATTTAAAGAAGAAATTGAAGCTATCTACAGAGAAAATCGTGCAAGAACAATGCAAAGCCAACAGGATGCCAGGAAAACAACAGAGAGTGCACACGGAAGTGAGACTCCAATAATAAAGTGAAATGAATCATTTTCAAGCAATTCATGGAATGAAAGCAAGAGGAATCCATTTGCCTTTGATCTAAACACACCCAGAATAGTCTGCATTGCCCGGCTTAACTTACAACACAGGGCTCGCAGAGATCAAAGCAGTGTCCTAGCACACGGCGACCTGTCATTATTGACTAACGTGACTAACGTTCGCAGGTCCTCACAGTACAAGACATAAACCTTGACCACCTTGACAAAGCAAACATAAAAGAGGAGCTACTAACAAAGAGGGACAGAGCAAAAGTGGGAAGAAGCGGGTAGGGAAGCAGGGGGGAAAGATACGCATTTGTATAAAGTGGTGAATCAAAAGACACTACCAAATCTGACTGAACAAGAGCAGAGATGTAAGCATGTTATTAAAAGTTACAACAGGGGCTCCTGGGTGGCTCAGTGCGTTGAGCCTCTGCTTTCGGTTCAGCTCATGATCTCAGGGTCCTAGGATCAGGTCCCGAATGGGGCTCTCTGCTCGGCGAGGGGGGGGTCTGTTTCTCCCTCTCTCTCTCTCTGCCTGCCTCTTCTGCCTACTTGTGATCTCTATCAAATAAATAAATAAAATCTTTTAAAAAAATAAATAATAAATAAAAATAAAAGTTACGATTGTAATTAATAGAAGAAATAACAATAATCACATCGAGAATCGCACTCAGAGCAGAAGGGAAGGAGGAAGGGACAGAAAAAAAAGTGAATTAAATCATCTTCCTTGACTGCTGGCATCATTAACTGTTACCTAAGATTGATCGAACGTCTTGTCTAAAGCATGGCAAAAACTGCCTGAAGGAGGAGGAGGTGGATGAGAAGGGAGCGAGCTTCCCACTGGGGAGTGAGACCTTTTCTGGGTGGGAAGGAGTAGAATGGCAGGCTTGTTTTCAGGATAAAACAATCAATTAAGTGCAGTTGTTACCATGTGTACATAACAGTTTCACAAAACAAATAAAAAATTAAAAAGTCTTCAGTGCAATGCAGCTTTGCTCAATAAACTTTTAGAGTCTACTTCTGACAAAGAATGAAATTCCTCTTGCAGCAAAAAAGCCCAAACGTTCTACCAGCCTAAAGGATCTTGCAGGATGGGACCCAGAAGAATCTGTCCAATACCATTTCTCTTCTCAGAGCATATTCTCCCAGCAGTCAAGGTACTGTAAGACTCAAAACCCGAGATGCCTTTTCCCTCCTGCTTGCCTTCATACATATACGTCCTCCCTCTGCCTTGAATGGCTTCCTGCCTGTGTCTTCCTGGCCCCCCTAAGTCCCGGCTAGCAATTCTACCCCTCTCAGGGCTTCATGCTTCCAGGAGGGATGATCCCACTCCTCCAATCCATCAGCTGTAGGACTCACCCCACAAAGCCTATAATGACTTACTTTATCACGTCTCCTTTTCTAACACTGAGCTCTTACTCACCTTTATATCCATAGCAGCAATTATAATGCCTGACACATAGTAGGTGTTCAATAAAATACTTTAGTGGTCACTTTCATAAATGAATAATGAATGAAAACAATGAAATATTTTGGATAAATTAATTGCACAGTATTTGATATTGATTTTGTATTACATATGTCACTATGCAAGAATAGTCCCCAAATAAAAAATTTATAGATGTATATATAGATCTCTACATAGAGATCGATCTATCTATCTATATCTATATCTATATCTATATCTATATATAAAGAAGGATCTAAGAGAGGTCAAATTATATAAATAACCTTTTTATTCATATGCATTTTAAATCAACTTAACATTCAATCAATTTAATCATTTACCCATTTAGCTGGATGTCTTCAGATTAAGATTTTCCATATCTTTTTTATCAAGAAAACCCCATATTGCCAGGTTTTGATTTGTTTCAGAAGCAAATAGTCAGAATTTTTTTTAAAGCCAGTAATAATGAAAGTTTCTCTTATGCTTATTCTTTCAGGACAAAGGCCTACATAGGAAGTGGAACACTAGAAAGCTCGATCTGCCCTCTTGATGGACAGAGGAGGGACACCTTCTTTTCTGGACTCTAATTCTCTCTCTGAGTGGCACATCTTTTTTAGCACCAAGCAGCTGGAATGATGGCTTCAGGAGAGGGATGGGGAACAGATGTCATTCATTGACTCTGGGTAATGAGATTTCATATTCCGTCAAAATCCTGAATAGGACAGGAGAGGCCTCATTAGTGGTTTCATGACTGAACAGGTGTAGAGGTCCTATGTACACAGCAGGTAGAAAGAGGCCATTTCAATTCCATGTGTGGATGTATCCAGGAAATTGGAAAGAGAGAAAAAGTGCTCTACCACAACTGCCATCTCAGGGAAATTACAGCTTTCAGAAGCCAAAACAATATTATTTCAGACCACTAGTACAGACCTCATTCAGAGGCCAGAGAAATGGCTGAAGGCAAGAGATGGGTGATAATCAGAATTAATAATACCATACAAAGGGGGTCACCTCTTTAATTCTTTAGTTCCATATGGCATGTCATAAAATTTTAGTGCTCTTTAGCCAACAAAGTAATAACCCTCTTAAGACTACCAGTCAAAAAATGGGACTGCGGGGTAGAGTGAAATCCTCTCTCCAAAACTAATGACAGAAACCTCTTCAGAAGGTAGGCTACGTTGGAAGCAGTATGTGGATAAAATGTTCCAGAGTACACATAAGCTTGGCTAGCAGTTTGGCAACTGCCTCCTGGACAAGCATCTTTCTTTCACAGGGGAGTAATCAATCACTGGCCCCAATGTCTCTTTGCTGAAAGACACCTACACTGTCCAAGAGTCAGGTGACCCACAGGTCGCCTCCCATCCTGGGCAGCCCCATAGCAGCCCTGCAGTGCCTAAGCTGTTGACAACAGCTCAGCATGTTTAAATGGGGGAATATGTGCACCTGAGGAGCTATCTGAGACCTTTGAAATGTAGCAGGTTTTTAAGGCCTTCCTGCCTGCAAACCCAGGGTCTAAGTGGCCACGCATCCTGAAACATGGCCACATGTCACACTTGCTAGTTAACTGCTCTATCAGCCTTGCTGAACTCAACTCCATGGTGAAACCTCAGTGATTTATAAGAATTTAAGGCTGGGTCGACTGCAACTGTAATTTTTAAGATCATTTTGTTATGCTTCTTATTAGTTAAGATTTGGCAGTCTTGCTCTATAAATAGAGTTTGGTTTCTCCAACTTTTTGAACAAAGAGGTTATATATTTCTGCTGAAACTGCCATGTGCTGGTCACCAAGCAGGGCACTTGAAATAAGTTGTCTCACTCATCCTCACATCGACATTATAAAGTGCTGAAGCTTTGAAAGACAAAGTCATGTGCTTTAGGTCACAGGCTAGTATATGCTTAAGGTACCAAAAAAAAAAAAAAAAAAAAAAAAAAAAAAAAGGCCAGTCTCTGGCACCAGAACACAGGGTCTTTAATGGCATCATGCTGCCTCTTGTGGTCACAGAGAAGTGGCTCAAAAAAATGTTGAATAAAGGCCAAATACTGTCAAGTAAAGCTCTCATTGGACCTGTTTTAATAAATGACTTAATAAATGACTAATAACCATTTATAATAATTACTAGCACATTGTTGCCATTGAAGTGGCTGATGCTAAAGTGGTTTGGGAAATACTAGAAAATGATTCACTGCCTTAAATAGACTAAGTGTGGCCTCCATACACTGATTTACACCCTTGGTGCTACCTTTTTCCTAAAGTGGTATAGAAAGTAAATTTCAACCCAATCTATGTTCACATGACCTCAAGATCTACATTGCTGAATTAGTAAGTGTGCCTTTTATGGGGTATTACTTTCCACTTATTAATGTATTATTTCTCAGGAAATATATTCCCAAGTCAGTTTATATATGTGGTCTGATTTCCCAACTGGACTTGGGCTTCTGAGAACACACTCCTTTAGTCTCTCTGCTCACCCTCCTCTCACTTACTACTTAGTCTGGGCTACATGGAGCCCTGAGCAAACTAGCTGCTCTCAATATAATGTCAACTAAATATAAGTCTTGTTTTGGAGTTACTACATTATAAAAAGCAAGCAAAAAAAAAGTAAAAAATGTACCACTGTGGTATGGAATGTTGACAGTGGGGGAGCTTATGCATCAATAGGGACGAGGGTCTATAGGAATCCTCTGTACATTCTACTCAATGTTTTCTTTGAACTTAAAACTTCTCAAATACACACACACACACACACACACACACACACATATATATGTTGTGTATATGTGTGTATATATATGTTGTGTATATATATATGTAGATAGATAGATAGACGATAAGTAGATAGATATCTGATTACACTAAAAGCACATACAGAGATACCAAGGCAGTCTGCATCTACCTCACTTACATTTAATTTCTGAGCAGTGTTTCCAACTCACTGCTCTTCACCCATGCTAGATGGAGCCAGTCTCAGCCTCAGTGGAGGAATCAGTTTATGCATTATAAGATAATCATATATGGACTGGACATCAGGAGGGGCAGCCGCTTTTTTTTTACTAAAATTTTAATTTTAATATATTTGTAATTTGCATAATAAACCAGTGATAGATGTATATATTTTTTTATTTCCTTTCAGCGTAGCAGTATTCATTGCTTTTGCACCACACCCAGTGCTCCATGCAATATGTGCCCTCCCCAATACCCACTACCTGGTACCCCCAACCTCCCACCCCTTGCCCCTTCAAAACCCTCAGATTGTTTTTCAGGGTCCATAGTCTCTCATGGTTCACCTCCCCCTTCCAATTTCCCTCAGCTCCCTCCTCCTCTCCATCTCCCCATGTCCTCCGTGTTATTTGTTATGCTCCACAAATAAGTGAAACCATATGATAATTGACTCTCTCTGCTTGACTGATTTCACTCAGCATAATCTCTTCCAGTCCCGTCCATGTTGTTTCAAAAATTGGGTATTCATCTCTTGATGGAGGCATAATACTCCATAGTGTATATGGACCACATCTTCCTTATCCATTCGTCCATTGAAGGGCATCTTGGTTCTTTCCACAGTTTGGCGACCGTGGCCATTGCTGCTATAAACATTGGGGTACAGATGGCCCTTCTTTTCACTACATCTGTATCTTTGGGGTAAATACCCAGTAGTGCAATTGCAGGGTCATAGGGAAGCTCTATTTTTAATTTCTTAAGGAATCTCCACACTGTTCTCCAAAGTGGCTGCACCAGCTTGCATTCCCAAGGGGCAGCCACTTTTGAGAAGACTGGCATAAACTGCCCTACCAGGCTTTCCATTTTTTTTTAAAATACTTTTTTTATTTATCTGACAGAGAGAGATCACAAGTAGGCAGAGAGGCAGGCAGAGAAAGAGGGGGAAGCAGGCTCCCCGCTGTGGGGCTCCATCTCAGGACCCTGGGATCATGACCTGAGCTGAAGGCAGAGGCCTAACCCACTGAGCCATCTAGGCACCCCCAGGCTTTCCATTTTTTAAAGTGCTTAAACCACCAACCAGGGTGGTTGGTCTATATAGAATTGAACAGTTCAGAGATGGTCATGAAAGGCAGAGTAAGTAAGGGAGTTAAAGGCCAAGCTCTACAAGATACAAACAAGCATGGACAGTCTAGTGCATATAAATGCTACAATTTGTGTTTTAAAGAGTATAAATGCTACAATTTGTGTTTTAAAGAGTAAGGAAGGGAATAAATACTCATATTTGTCCTTATGTGCATTAAGAAAACTCCAGTTGACTACACAGAAAATAACAAGAGGACTTAACCAGTTTGGAGGGGTTGGGAGTCACAGAAAAGGTAAGGATGAAAAAAAAAGATCTTTACCTTTAAATTTTTGAGCCAGTGGATGTGATTTTAACCACTTAAAAATGGAAATGAACCCAACACACTATATAGCTGAAGATCTGGATTCTATCTGGAGTCCCATCCCCACTTAAAAAATAGTTTGACCTTAGACAATTATTTAACTTCTCCAAGTCATCATTTCATCTGTAAAATGAAGATAATATACCTAACTTGTAGAGTCACTTTGAAGATTTAATTATGTAATCCCAGTAACATGTGTACCACCCACTAACTTCTCAATAAATGTTAGCTATTAGCATTTTATCATTGTTATTGATATATTATTAATTTTTAAGAAACTAACTGCATATTACGGAGCCCAGGAAAATTGATACAGTAGATACCTTTTTTTATACTCAAGTTCTTGATATATCCTTCCAGTAATCTTTCTGTTGAGGCAATATGTAGGTGTTTTTTCTTGTAATCTCCAGGACCTGACCAGAGGGACAAATACATTCTCCCCAAAAGCCATATTATTACACATTCTAGTAATGATATTTCTTAAGAATAATGATCTACAGAATTTCCAAGGTCTCGCTTTACATCTGTGAACAAAATATCTATTTTGTTTTTCTTTTTCTTAAGTGAAATTCTGGCAAAAAAATAACACAGAAAACAAAACATGGTTTTTGAAAGGTAGAGGGAAATCTATCCAGTTTTGCCAAGAGAGAATTGAAGCAATAGAAAAATATCTCTGAAAGAAAGTTAGATTAATAGGGGCCTTTATCTGAGATAA
Organism: Mustela lutreola; assembly: GCF_030435805.1. Taxonomy (NCBI): domain Eukaryota; kingdom Metazoa; phylum Chordata; class Mammalia; order Carnivora; family Mustelidae; genus Mustela; species Mustela lutreola. The sequence continues at coordinate 81,202,699 of NC_081299.1, read as the reverse complement.
AAGGTTTGTTTATGAAAAGAACTAACCAATCAAACAAACAAAAACACAATACAGTAGAGAATAAGCAAAACCGGTGAACTGTGAAATTCCATAAGGAAACTGAATATAGCATATTAGATCACATGCTCAAACAAGAAATTCAGTAGTTAGAATCCTCTTTATTATTTTTTTAAAACTTCACATGGTATTCCTCATTTATTTAATAACATGTGCTGTGTATTTAAATGTCCCAAATTAGTCATATTTTGTGAAAACAGAAGGTAAATTCACCATCATGTCACCTCAACATGGAGACGTCCAGTTATGAGTGACTGGGGCGACCAAAGCTGCTGGCCAGTACTAGCCATCCTTCTGCATTTTCTCACCTGGTCAAGCCAGACTTGTCCCAGGAAACTATTTTAAATCCTTACTAACAGTTGCCTGCAAGGCCATTTCCTCTCAATACATTTTAGAGAAACGGCATCAACTCTCACCCACAATCTGACATACAGAGCACATACAAGAAGAAAAGAAATGGATGATCTGGTTGCCCAAAACTACCAGATAAATGACTGACCTCTGCACAATGTACTCCAGAAAGCCTTTCAGGAGTGATACAGTTCATGTTACCTGAAGAATCACCAAAGATAAATAAAGGTATGCATATACAAATGAGTAAATGAATAATTTCGTTGACTGAGTCAAAACAATGATGGTTATGCCTAGGCTTTTTACTAAATATCACAAGTAAATTTTCCATCCATGCAACAATAAACTTTTACCCACTGTTTTATTACAAACATCTGAGCTACAAGAGGTCAGCCCATAGAACCATTACAAAGATTTTGCTAGCTCTCAGTTCCCTGGAGACACACTTTGAGAACAAACTTAGGCTGGCTTTTCTGGCTGTTTTCCAATTTGTTTATAAAATTAGTCTTATTATTTGATGACATTTTTTTCTAACCACCTGATTGGCATTCTAATAATCTTTTCTTGGAACAATCAAATTTTATAATTTTTCTAATATAAAATGATTTAATTCCAGAGGTTCTGATCAAATTAAACAGAATCCTAATTAACTAGTAATCAAATTGTACAGCAGGCAATGTTTAAGTTACAGTATGGAATATTAGTAACACTTTGTAGTAAGAGGCCCTCTCTAAGGACTTAGCAAGCCTTGTTGGGATTGCTCAAAGGTCTCAGGATAGGATCGGAAGTTACTGAAAAGAAACAAAGGCACCAGTCTGGGTAAAGGATATGGCAAATGAGACCAAAGAGGAGTATTATTCGCTTAGGTGTAGGTAGGAATTTTACAGGGAAAAAATGTGACACTAAGAAATAAAACCATTTAACCCCTGGGCTTGTCCTCACCCCTTTCCCGGCTCAAAACATTAAAAAGTAAAACATGTTGTTCTCAATCAAGAGTTAAAATTATTTTGGGTCACCTGTCATTCTCTCTGTAAATCCCATTCAGGTCAGGTCAACTAAATGCACTGAATACCATGTATTTGCAAGGCACCAAATAAATAAATAAATAAATAAAGTGACCCTTAGACATTGATTCATTAAGAAATTGTCCAAGGGCATACTTTCCAGTCCTCTCTCTCCTATGGCCCCCCTCTAGGCTCTATTTCATTAAGACCTTGCTGTGACACAGCTAACCATCACCCATACCTCACTGTTCAGATTTATGTTATCTCTAGGCTTAAAATGAAGGTTAAACTTTTTAAAGGGTCCATGGAAATTTATGAGGAAGTATCTAGTTTCTCAGCACAGGAAAAATGTTGTAATTCATCGAAATCTGTACAAATCAAATGAAGTCATTACAAATGACCCTGATCTTCCTCGGATGCTGCCATATTAATAGCAACTAGCCCATAAATTTTGGTAAATCCAATCTCACAGATAATCTTTCACCAAAACTGTGACCAATTAAAACCAATTTGTGTTCTTACACTAATGATCAGAACTAGGCCTAATTTAGGCACCTGAGCATCCATTACAGAGTATGAAGACATTTGCCTTCCTACACTGACTGAACTCAACACCCCCATGTCTCAACTTTTCACTCCCTGGGATTCAGGAGACTTTCTACAGCATCCTGAGGGAACTTTTAAGAAACCTCAAACACTCTTCCAAAGTCTGCGCAAATCTGACCTCACTTAGGAGACCACATTGTGAGTGACAGCTATATCCCTTAGTGGGAGGGAATTTAACTCCAGTTATCAAAGAGAGGGTAGGAAAAAGCCACATATCTCTTCTTCCAAAGAGTAAACAAATAAAACACCAAATGCCCCTTTAACCTTATGCTCATAGTAGAAAAGACAGGAAAAAAATAAATAAATAAAACCTGAGACTCGGAGACCCACAGCTGTAAACCTCCTTCCAACTCTATCGGTGCAAAACGACAAATGGTGAAGAACTCAGAAATGAGCAGCACTTCACAAGAGCATATTGATTTTCAATAAAGCCATTTGCACCTTTTTGCTTGGACTACAAGAAGCATGCTGTTTTCCCAAAGCCTCTGCCACTGAATTAAAAAGTGTGGACAGTGTCCTCACTGGCTACCCAAAGTTGTCTTTGGAAATATTCTTGATGAGAAGAATGTTCCAACCTTGACCAGAGAGGAAAAAGGGAAACAAAAACGGACAAAATGACTTTTGGTATTTTTCTCTGACTGGGTTAATTACTTGGAAAAGAAAAAAGAATACCCAGTCCTCCAGAACAAAAAGGCATTTGTTTGAAATATAGCATAGCTCATATTGGCTTTGCACCAGCGAGCCTTCCAACAGACAGAGCACAGGAAATTAAGAAGAGACTGCCTTGGGAAAATATTTTACATCCTAGGTGAAATGGTGATATTTTTTATTTTTTATTGCAGTCCTCCAGAGTAACACCTCAGTGTCCATTGAAAAATGAGAGATTTTTTTATGAAGAAATTAAACTGAAGACAGAGCTAATATGATTCACTCTGTTGCTGGCTTACCTTCTGTCTTATTATGGTTTTGATGCCACAAGCCATTGACCCTCCAATATATGACAATAATAATGACTGGAAGGAGGAAAATATGACAATGCAAAGACAGAAGGAAAAAACGAAGAAACTTTCTATGACATGATACCAATCGGCTGATGGCTGACCGCGAGCATCCGTTATGTCCCTCCCCTTATGTGAGGCAGCGCTTCGTTCGGAGGCACTGAAACAAGGAAGAGGGGCTGGGATTGTAAATCCCATAAATCAATCACGGCAAACCAAGCCTTCTTCACAGTGACTGGTTTAAGAACGAAGGTGAGCCCACTACCTGAGAGATGAATAAATAAAATGCAATATATCCGTGCTCTGGAATGTGATTCAGCAACAAAAAGAAATAAACTACTGATATGGGCGACAACATGGATGAAACCTGAGAACGTGCAAAGGGAAAGACGCTAGTCACAGAAGACACACACATTCCACACACATGAAACATCCAGAATAGGCAAATTTATAGAGACCGAAGTAGATTCGTGGCTACCTAGGGCTGAAAGGAATGAAGGAGGTGAGGAATAACGGCTAGAGGAATAGGAGCTTCTCTGGAGAGGTAATGAAAATGTTCTAAACATGATTGTGGTGATGGGTGCACAACTCTGTGAATATACTAAGCCATTGAATTGAACACTTCAAACAGGTGAATTGTATGGGATAGGAATCATATTTCTGTTAAAAAGAGAAAAAGGCCAGAGCTAATAGTCCTGTGAAATCTCCCTGGCCACATTCATTCACTAATTCAATCAAAAAATATTTATTAGGGGCGCCTGGGTGGCTCAGTGGATTAAAGCATCTGCCTTCGGCTCAGGTCATGATCCCAGGGTCCTGGGATTGAGCCCCGCATAGGGCTCTCTGTTCAGCGGGGAGCCTGCTTCCCCTTCTCTCTCTGCCTGCCTCTTTGCCTACTTGTGATCTCTGTCTGTCAAATCAATAAATAAAATCTTTAAAAAATACTTATTAGATGACTTCTAAGTCATAGGCCATTCTAGACAAAGAAGATACCACAGGAATTAGAATACACAAAATCTCTGCCCTTATGGAGATTAGGAACAATAAGCAAAGGGAAAGCTAAGTAAAAAGCATAGCTAGTTAGATGATAAGTGATTTAGACAGAGATGAAGCTGCAAAGTTGGTTTGTGCTTTTAGACAGGTGGGTCAGGGAAGGTCTAATGGAGAAGACGATGTTTGAATAAAGGCCAGAGGGAATTACTGGTTCAGACATGGGCATTTGACTCGATTTGGTCCAACTCAACTAAACACAGGGAAAGAAAAAGACTTTGGTTGTTGAGTGGCTGCAGAAGAGGTGTGTGTGCGCGCTCTCTCTCTCTCTCTCTGACACACACACACACACACACACACACACACACACGGAATCAGATGGGAAAGACAAGCATGTAGCCCTGGTACTATGTGCTGTATCCACAAAGAACTCCTCCCCCAGGGTGAAGCCAGCACAGGACAACAGAGCAGAGATTCAGAGAGAATCTCAATTTTTATCAGATCATCAGTTAATAACACTGAAATCCGTCCCCGACCCCTCCACTTCCAGGTGTGTGACCTAATTGATTTTCTTTTTGTTTAGACCACATGCAAGGTACACATGTATGTTCCCCAGGAACGGTATCAAGATTCCTTTTTAAGAGATTTCTCACTGCTTTCCTCAGAGTCCCTAGTGGGGAAATTGCCACAGGGCTGAACATTAGCACTGACACCCACACGTGCTCCCCACCTCCACTGACCGCAGGTTCCATGGGGGATGAGCATGGTCACAGGCAGGAAATCTACACAGTGCTCGTGCAACCGCAGTGCCTCTTTCATTCATTCCTCAAGCCAGACATGACTGAGTCTCTCCTGCAAAGCACTGCACGATATGCCAAGAATACAATAATGCACCCCCTTCAAGGAGTGTCAGGCTCAGAAGGAACAACAGACAAGCAAGTAAGCAAATAAAGAAGTAAAATAAATACTGTCATAAATAGCTTAAAGAAAAGAAATTGGGAGAAACAGAATTAAGAAGAAAAACTACTCTGCAGGACATGAATAGAGAAGACCTCTCCAAGGAAGTGACGCTAGCAGCTCTATTACTGTCCCCAGTCCAGTGGATTCATCGTAGATCTTCGTGAGCAAAGATAAATATCACTCGAGTGGAGAGACACAGAGAGATGCAGTGTTTCAGTAATAGATCTCCAAGTTCTTTGTAAGAGAATCAAACTGTCTCTTTCAGAATGTTTCAGGTTGGTTCTAGTCCTACTGAAGAGACCAGTCTCTCACTGCAAAAGCAGGGCCAGATTCTTGTAAGACACCTGGCCAAATGTAGGGGGCCAGAAGAGAATAACACTAGAGTGGGAGGTGGGCTTAAGACCAAAGGGAGAATGGAGACTGTATGGTTCACTTAAAGACATGAAAGTTCAAATAATGTTTATAAATACTCCGTAGGCCAAATAAAATATGTCGGTGACTGAACTACCCAAAGAGTCTGTTTTGACTCCTTTCCTAAATGTTCAATTCAACACCTAAGGGCATTTAATACCTTTTGGAAACATTTAAAATAATGAAAATTACCATTTTCAAAAGTGAATAGCAAAGATACAGAGTTATCCCAATGCAAATATTGTGAAAATAAGGCAGAAGAGGGAAATCTTTGTCAGAATAATAATTGTTTGCCTTTATCACAAATATTACCCTCACAGAGAAGGTTGGGCTAGAACAGTAGAGACAAGGAAGACCAGGTATCATAAATGAGACAGAGTTCCCCCACAGTGGTGGTGATGGTGATGGTGGGAATGGCCTCTGTATTTTCTCCCCTGCAGTCTGGCATTTAGGAGGTATAGGCTGAGAACATCCCAGCATGTACTGAGAAGGCAGAACTACCTCTCAGGAGCTACATGCGCATTTTAGATTTTTACTATGCTATCAATGTCAGCATTCTTTTCTATCATTTCAGTGAAAATTTTTTAAGGTTTAAGCACAACAGGAGAATGACACAGAAGGACAGAAAATATCTGATGGTAGATATATTTCGCACAAGGCACCCTTGCAATCTCTAGAATAACCAATAAAAGAATAAGAAGAGAGTGTATTAATATTACTACTGAGTGAGTAGGGGAGAAAAGGAATAATAAAAATAATAAATCCAAAAGAAGAAAAGAAAACAACAACAACAAAAACAAAGAAAGGTAAGAAATGAGGAAAAAATTACATAGAACAGGAAGACAAAAAAATGTTAGTTACAATTTAAATTTATATTTGAGGGACACCTGGGTGGGTGACTCAGTTGGTTAAGCATCTGACTCTTGATTTTGGCTGCTGTCATGATCTTAGGTTGGTGAGATGGAGCCCTGTGGCAGGCATGGAGCCCACTTAAGATTCTCTCCCTCTCCGGGCGCCTGGGTGGCTCAGTGGGTTAAAGCCTCTGCCTTCAGCTCAGGTCATGATCCCAGGGTCTCTGCTCAGCAGGGAGCCTGCTTCCTCCTCTCTCTCTGCCTGCCTCTCTGCCTACTTGTGATCTCTGTCTATCAAATAAATAAATAAAACCTAAAAAAAAAAAAAAAGCTTCTCTCCCTCTCCATGTGCCCCTCCCCCTGCTCACACATATATTCTCTCTCTCTCTTTCCCTCTCTGAAAAAGAAAAAAAACATTTAGTATATTAGAAAATTATATCATATGTTAAAAGACTAAATATTCTAACTGAAAAACAAAGTAGTCAGACTAAATTTTTTAAGTATGTTACAATAGATATATAAAATAATGTAATTAACCAGATTAATGAAATAAAGGAGAAAACCATAAGATTACTTGATAGATGCTGAAAAATACTTGATAAAATTCAACATGCATTCACAGTTATTCTTAAAAAGGTCTTAGAGGAACCCAGGTGGCTCAGTCGGTTAAGTGTCTGCCTTCTGCTCAGGTCATGATCTCAAGGTTCTGGGATCAAGGCCAAGACCAGGTTCTCTCCTCAGCAAGGATTTGGCTTTTCCCTCTGACCATCCCCCCAATTTGTACTGTCTCTCTCTTCCTTAAATAAATAAAGACTTATTTTTTTTAAAAAAAGTCATTAGACAAAGACGGGAACTTCCTTAATCTTATCAAAGCTCACAGTGAAGGAACATCTGGGTGGCTCAGTCAGTTAAGCATCTGCCATCAGCTTGGGTCATGGTCCTAGGGTCCTAGGATCAAGTCCCAAATCTGAATCCTTGCTTAGCAGGGTGCCTGTTTCTCCCTCTGCCTGCCGCTATCCCTGCTTGTGCTCTGTCTCTCTCTCCTTCTCTGACAAATAAATAAATAAAATCTTTAAAAAAAAAAAAAAAAAAAGCTCACAGTGAACAAGTACATGTGATACTTAAATGTTGAAAAATCTTCCTCCCTGATATTAGGAATGAGATAAGAAAACCTCTAACATTACTTCTATTTAATACTGATTGGAGGCCTAGATAGTACATTAAGGCAAGAAAACGAAATAAAAATATACTAGGATTGGAAAAAATAAATAAAATTTTCATTGTTTTGCAGATGATATTATTCTTTGTGTTTAAAAAAGAATTTATAAGTAAATTATTAGAATTAATAAACAAACATATCAAATTTTCTAGATAAAATTTAAAATTTAGGCAAAGTTTTCAATTAGCAATAATTGCGCCTCAGATAAACCACATTGGCTATGATACTGCCACTGCACAAAGCTTAAAGTTTAATATTTTAAAATCAATGTGATTTATATGTTAGTCACAGTTTGAAAATGGTATGCTAAAAATATAACATAATACTATAAAAATATAATAAATGTGAGTAAATCTAATAAAAGATCTAAGACTACTACACAGAAAGCTATAAAACTTTACTTACAAAGTTTCAAGAAAACTTAACAAATGGAACCATTTATGATATTCATTAATTAATGAGCCCAACATTGTGATAACTCTCCTTAAGTTTATGTATGGATTTAATGCAAACTCATACAATTACTGAAAGATATATTTTATGGAAACTGACAAGAGAATTTCAACTTTTACACGAAATGCAATGGACCAAGACTAGCAAAGATATCATAGAAAAAGAAAAAAAAGTTAGGAGTACCTGCTCTCCCAGATACCAGGACTTATTCATAAGACTACACTAAGACAGTGTGGTATTGGTACAAAAAGAGAAAAACAGACTAACAGAACAGAACAGAGTCTAGAAATCTAACCATACATATAAGGTCACCTAATTTACAACCATGTTTGGTACCACAGGCACAGTAGGATAAGAGTATTCTTTTTAGTAAATGTCAACTAAATATTCATTTTAGAAATATTTAGCCCCTACTATATACCACACACTAAAAAATAATTCTAGATTTATCATTAATATAAATATAAAAAAGCAAAAAAATAATAAACCTTCTAGAAGGAAAAACTAAGAATATCTCCATGACCTTCGGATAGAAATAGTATCCTTAAGTAGGATAGAAAAGGCATTAACCATTTAAAAAAAAAAAAAAAAGTTAATTTGACCACATTAAAAGTAGTAACTCTCTTTATCAAATACACCATTACAAAAGTAAATAGACAACTAACAAATAAGGGGTTTTGCAGCATATGTAACCAATAAAAGTTTCATATCCACAGTAATTGGAGAGATTCTATTAATTTTTTTTAAAGGAGACGATGATAAGGAGCTTAACTACTGTGTTTTCTTGTAGGAGATCTATTGTTTCAGGTCTTATATTACATCTTTAAACCACTTTGAGTTGATTTTTGTGTATAGTATAAGATAGTGGTCCATTTTCATCATTTTGCATATGGTTGTCCAATTTTCCCAACACCATTTATTGAAGAGACTATCTTTTTCCCACTGCATAGTAGTGGTTCCTTGTAATAAATTAATTGACCACAGATGCATGAGTTTATTTCTAGGCTCTCTATTCTATTTCACTGATCTATGTGTCTATGTTTCTGTGCCAGTACCATACTGTTTTGATTACTATAATTTTGTAATATACTTTGAAATCAGGACATGTGATGCCTCTAGCTTTGTTCATTCTCAAGATTGCTTTGGCTATTTGAGGTCTTTTGACCTCAAGCAAGATAGAATTGCTTGCTCTATCTCGGTGAAACATGCCATTGGAATTTTAATAGGTGTTGCATTAAATCTGTAGATCGCTTTAATTAGTATGGACATTTTAACAAAATTAATTATTCCAATCCGTGAACACACATTATTTTTCCATTTATTCATGTCTTCTTCAATTTCATTCGTCAATGTCTTTTAGTTTTCAGTATCCAGGTCTTTTCCTTCCTTGGTTAAATTTATTCCTAGGTAATTTTATTCTTTTTGATACAATTGTAACTGGGATTACTTACTTACTTTCTCTTTTTGAAAGTTGTTAGTGTGTGGAAATACAACTGATTTTGTGTACTGATTTCACATCCTGCAACTTTACTGCATTTCTTTACTGGCTCTTACAGGTTTTTTTGATGAGTCCTTCAGGTTTTCTATATTTACTATTGTGCCATCTACAAATAGAGTCAACCTTATTTCTTCCTTTCCAATTTGGATGCTCTATTTCTAATAGCTCTATGTCTCATAGCTCTGGTTAGGATTTTCAGTTCTATGTTTAAAAAAGTGGCAAGAGTTGACAGCCCTGTCTTATTCCTGATTTTAGAGAAAAGGCTTTCAGATTTTCACCACTGAGTATGATATTAGCTGTGGCCTTGTCATATATGGCCTTTATTATGTTGAGGTATGTTCTCTCTATACCCACTTTGTTGAGAGTTACCATGATGAGTTTTTATCATGAAAGGATGTTGATTTTTGTCCAGTGCTTCTCTACATCTATCAAGATGATCATGTGATTTTTTATTCTTCCTTTTGTTAATGTGGTATACCAGAGTGATTGATTTGAGGATATTGGACCATCTTTGCATCCCTGCAAAGTGGGATAAATACCACTTATCATGATGCGTGACTCTTCTTTTGTATTGTTGAGTTCAGTTTGCTAATATTTTGTTGAAGATTTTTGAATCTGTGTTCATCTGGGTATTGGCCTGTATTTTTTTTCTTATAGTACCTTTGTCTGGTTTCAATATCAAAGTAATGTTGCCCTTTGGGGACTCCCTCTTCTTCTATTTTTTGGAAGTTTGAGAAGTATTGCAATTAATTCTTCTTTAAAATTTTGTAAGATTTTACCAGTGAGGCCATTTGGTCCTGGGGACAGTTTTGATTACTCGTATAAGCTCCTTACTAGTCATTGGTCTGTTCAGATTTCTATTAATTCATAATTCAGTCTTGGTAGGTTGTATGTTTCTAGGAATCTAGAAACATACAGGTTGTCCAGTTTGCCGGTGTATAACTGTTCATAGTAGTCTCTTACGATCCTTCATATTTCTGTGGTGTCAGTTGCAATGCCTTCTCTTCCACTTCTGATTTTGTTCGTTCCAGTTATCTCATCAGTTATTTCTAGAAGTTACTAGTTACTCTATAAAGCACATTTGCCCTATAACTGCCCTGTCTAGGAACCACCTGAGGTAGCAGTCTTGGCAATTTATTCAAGACTATAAGCCTGTTTGCCAGATCATTTCACGTGAAAGTTTCCAACAAGTTTAAATGCATCATCACAATGACAGAGGACTTTTCAGAAATACCCTAAGGTACATGCACACCTATACAAACAGAGATGTTATGTGAGATTCAGTCAAGCATTATGGGCAAATATGGTTGGAAAAGTGTGGCCCACTGCTTTAAAAGAAGGAATGAATTAGAATAACCTGGAAATTTACTGATAGAAATAGAACAAGAACTATTTCTCAAATAGCATTCAACTTATAGTTAGCAAATCAATATGCTATAGCACAGCATGATTTAAGAACAATTCAATTTACAGTTCTCTGCTTAACACAAGTGAAAGTTTCATACTACTCATCCCTGTTTGCCCTAGGCCCGAGGGCAAACATCTCCTTGCTAATAACTGGGCAGTGACTCAGAAAAAGAGACAGGAAACAGAGCCTTCAGGCTGTACTGAAACATAGCTGAGATGGTACCAAGAACAAGCAATCAAGCCCTGGGTCTATCAACAGCTCCACACAAAGGTTAGAGAACCACCCTGCCCCCTTGGGTTACTATTTTATTTCTCTTCCCTCTAGGTCTAGCCTTGATAAATCTGCTCTCTTTTACCTGTAGACTATTCCAGAGCACCTTTGGTATCTAAAGATTTGGTGACTAAAGGAAATCAAAAAATTCATAGACATATAAGTGATTCATCTGAATATATTTAATTGAAGTAAATAAATTTGAAATGGTGCACTTTCACAAAAACAAATCTACTACCTACAGAACCCATGGAATTTGTTGTATGCTTGCTGCATTGATTTAAAAAATAACAGCACTGATAACAATGAAACAGTATCAATTTGTAGATTACTATGGAAGTACTTGGCTTTTGGTTTTATCTATCCTGAGATAAATAACAAAATTGTTCAGTAGATCAGTTTACCCCACTATGAAAGAAGTTATCTTGTTTATCTTCCATACCCCTCACAGCAAAGATCATTTTTGACCAAAATCTTTAACTATGGAGGAAAATCACACATTTATCAAAGGGTATTGACCCATCCATAGCATATGCAGCTGTGAATGCTAAAAGAACCAGGCTGTGAGAACAGTCTGTTGACATCCACATGTGACATCTGTTTCTCCCACTGATTGCCAAGGTCGATTCTCCCATACTGGCCAACTAGGTAGGTGTCCTTTTCCTCTCATACAATTCCTGGAGCTATACGTTAGAACCAAGAAGACTTTCCCAAAAGAGCAGGAGCGCCTCTCTGATCAATACTTGAGAGTAGCTGTGTTTTCTTTCTCTAGGAGAAGAAAATCAATACTATATAACCACTGTGTTACAAATTATGTACTGATAACTCACACTAAAACAAATTAAAATAAAATATAAAAGGGTCAAAGAGCTTTCTTACACTTTCACTAAAAAAATAAATTTATAATCACTCCCTTGACTCCATTCAACACTCATATCCCTTCCATTGTCCAACTTACCATCTTCTCTCAAAATGGAAAAATTTGTCAAAAAATAAAAAATAATTTCAAAAGTCTCCCTCCAAAACATCCTTCTTGCTCTCAGGGCTGATTTTCCAGGCTGATCTGACCCAGTGTCTGGACACACCGAGGCAGTGACTCAACACACACTATTTGATAAGTTGGCTGAATCCTATCCCTCCCCTGGAAGCAGTGATGAGACAGGACAGGGCTGGCCAAAAGAAGATGAGTATTTGCTAAAGGGAGGTCCAAATAGTGGCGCTAGCAAAAGTCCCAGCACTAAACAGTTATATACACCATTTCTGGATCTGAGAGAAGAGTCAACTAGCCAACTCAGAAGTGCTAGTAATAGCACCCACTACTTATCGAACATTTAACTCTGGGTCATTTATATATGCTATGTCACTTAGTACCTTGGCAGGTACTGGGACTATTATTATTCCCATTTTGCCATTAAGACTGAGGCTAGAGGACCCACTTCCAAGCTCACTCACGTGGCTTTTAGCAGAGGACCTCGGTCTCTCCCGCATGAGTCTATAGGGTAGCTCACAGCACAGCGGCTGGCTTCCCCCAGAACACATGTTCTAAAAGTGCAAGAGCCACCAACATGGAGGTTTTGGTATTCTATAACTGAACCTCAGAAGTGACATACCATCATCTCTGTATATTTTATTAGTTACACAGACCAACTGGTAAATATGAGAGGTGGTTACATGAGGGTGTCAGTATAAGGTGGGGATCATCGGAGGTGATCTTGGAAGCCGGCTATCACAAAAATTGATGCACAAAGGATAAAGTTCGTACTAGAGAAATCAAGATTTCAACCCAGAGGTTGTATATTTGGAGCCCTAAGTCCTTTAGAATCACTGAGCTATTATGGAGCTGATACAGAAGAAAACAGGCAGACACAGTGGACCACGCTTCTTGTTTGAAAGCCCACCGCCCACTGGCCTCGGCCTGAGAGTGTCTACTCCAGGGCATCTGGGTCCAGCACGGCTGGAAGTCTTAGTAGCACCTTGGCGTACCTTAGCGCAGGACCCTGTCTGCTGCTGCTTCTTCCTTCCCTAATGCCTAGATATTAGAAATTCTGTCCAAAACCAAGTCTTTGTCCAAGAACAAAGACTTGGGATGGGGCATAAAGCACAACTCAGAGAGTGTACTAATTTGGGAGGTTTAAACAGCAAAACAGAATGTTGTTCTTTTTAAACTCCCTTGCAATTCCCCTCCTTGAAAATCAATTCACATGCTCACTTCAGCTAAACAAAGGGAAGAAATAAGTTTTCAGTGACTTTTTAAAAGATTGCTAGCCATATTTCTTTAACAGACATTCATTTCCTGGATTAGACGCTAAGGAACTTATGTTATCATTCTATTTTATTTATTCTATGCATCTGTGGACTATAGAGTAGATCATGTTAAGCATAATGCTTTGAAAGGACTCTTCAGAGAAAGAATTAAATGAATTTTCCCATCTATTCTTAATATTCCCCCTACTGAATGCAGACAGCAACAGGAAAATTCAAAGCTATTATTTTTAATGTCAAATGCCTTACTACTCCAATAAAAGGGGGAAAGATATTAAACTTTTTATACAACAAGAACCAGATAGCACATATCTTGAAGAAACACATCTTAATCAAATTGAACATAGGAAATTAAAAAGAGGGTGGATGACTGAAGGTATCCATCCTCATTTAATTAAAAAAAAAAAAAAAAAAGAGCACTCGCAATCCTTATGAACAAGAGAGCATGTATTTCTTGCCTTTGTTCCTTTAAGAGGAATAGTGTGGATTAATTTGGGTTCAGAAGGTTCTGAAAAACCTGAGAAATTGCTGTTCTCATTGTCCTGAGAAGAAAAAGAAATACTTCTTCTTTTAGACAAGCCCATTTTACGTTAGGAAGCAACACCAGTGAGTGGGAGATATAAACTTCTGAAAGTCACCTGGATAGCCTTGACCAAGGGGATGAAAATGCCTTTCTGATGACTTTAGATAGTGGCTATAAACTTCAGATAAGAAACCTCGTGTAAAGCTGAGAAACAAAGGCCCTATGTAAGCTTAAGGTGGGGGAAAGTAGTGGTATTCTTGGGCAGGTTACCTACATAAAATACCCCAAAACTGGGCTTACAACTAATTCAGCCAACTATCCTACCATGAGAAAAATCACCACAGCAATTATTTATGGAGTACTCACTATCAACAAGGCACTGTGTGTTGGTATATTTAATCCTTACCACAAACCTGAACACTACATTTAGTCCCATTTTACAGATGAGCCAATAGGTTCCAAGAAGTTAAGCACCTTGCCCAAAATCACGCAGCTCTGGCTCATGCAGCAGAGCCAGGATCTGAGTTTGAATGCAAGCATAATTCCCAGCCATGGTGTTAGCCTGTCACAGCTGCCTCCATAATGCTGCAGGCACTTTACTTCTCCCAAGCTAAGAATCACCCTGCTCATCTTCAGAACAGGGAGGACAAAAGGAGCCTCCCCGCAACCACACACACCCTAACACACACGCCACACCCTCTCATGCCTGCAGCGATTTTAGATTACATTCTGCAAGTCAAAAATACTCCTCAACACAAATGTGGTTTAATTAGATTATTATAAACCTGAGCCAGGTCTGAAAATATACAGACACGTCCATCCATTTTTTCACTTCACACCTGAGCCTCAGCAGAGAATTCAAATAAAAATGTTACTGGTTTGACATGTGTCTTAGTTTGTTTGGGCTGCTATAACAAAAATACAATAAACTGGGTGTCTTCTGAGCAATATACATCTATTTCTCCCATTTCTGGAGGCCAGGAAATCTAAGATCAAGGACAGCAAATATGATATGTGGTGGCAAGTCCCTTCCTGGCTCAGAGACAGCCATCTTCTCACTGTGACTTCCGATGGCTGAGAGGGTGAGAGAGATCTGTGACCTCTTTCATAAGGATGGGTCTTGCTTGGAGATCAGCTTCAGTCTGGTCCCACAGGGAGCTCTGGCCTCCTCATGACATCATAGAGTTGGGGGCCCCCTTGGAACAAAGGAGTGACCAATCACCCTGGTTTGCCTTGGACTGAGGGGTTTCCAGAGACATGGAACTTTCAGCATTCAACGCAGAAACTAGGACAGTCCTGAGCCAACAAAGATTTCCGTCACTTAAGAGACACTCAGTATTGGCACCAACCTGGAGATGAGAGAGAGACTTTGGGGTGAGGCAGACAGCACTTCTCCTCAGAAGAGGATACTGTAAGTATTAGAAGCCCATTCTCAAAAGTGTGGGATGAGCACACCAGCCTTGAGGGTGATCTCGGCAGGACTCCTCAGCACTCGCCTCTACCCAACTGACAGTTTCTTTCACTTCCACATTCTGGCTATTAAATGTGAATATTCGTCCACTATGTTTACAGATCAAAAGCCACATCCAATTTCCTCATTAACACTAAAAGATTAAATTATCATCAATAAGTCATCACTTGACTTTTTTTCTCATTCCCTTTGTATGAGACCAAAAAACAGACTATAAACACTGGAAGTGCAACGGGATGTTTCGTAATACTTCTGAGTTTCTGGGTAACATGAACTCGCTCCACAAAATCTCAAACCGCATTTGTCAGCCCCACAAGCCAGTGGGAGGAGGTTGTGGGGTCTCCTCCTCTTAGTCTTGTCAGGTCACAGTTTCTTCTCCTGAAAATGTAACACAAATCCTGGCCTCCCAGAAGAGTTCAGAGGTTTCAACACAAAGTAAATGTGCCACCAGTGGTAGCCTTTACTACTAACTGTTGAACAGAATCCGAAAGCTTGAATTCTATACCAGTGCTGTGAAGTGGGATGAGAGACGTTAACTAATTAAAATCTAGGTGGTGGGAGACAAACCATAAGTGACTCTTAATCTCACAAAACAAACTGAGGGTTGCCGGGGGGAGGGGGTTTGGGAGAAGGGGTTGGGATTATGGACATTGGGGAGGGCATGTGATTTGGTGAGTGCTGTGAAGTGTGTAAACCTGGTGATTCACAGACCTGTACCCCTGGGGATAAAAATATATGTTTATAAAAAATTAAAAAATAAAAAATAAAAAATAAAAAAAATAAAAAATAAAAATAAAAAAATCTAGGTGGTGGCCGGAACAGGGTTCCTTATACGCAGAAAAGGCAGCGCCTCATATTCATCCTAGAGTGCACTTGAATGGCCACTCAAAAAGATTTAGATCCTGGACTTTTATCAAGTGATTCTAAAATATTAACTGGGGTAATTACTTTATACAAAGTCAAAGGCCATTAAAAATTTTTAAACCTAAAGTGAATGCTGATTTGTGTGGCTTTATGGTCAGCATGTGTTGGGGAGGAGAGTAAATGAAGCTTTCGTACGCCAGTCTGATTTGGGAGCAGGAGTGAGAGGGGCTAACAGGATTCCAGCTGCAATTCAACTAGGTTCTTTACACTGTGAGCATGGTTCAGTAACTGCACTGACACGTAAATGGGTTTATCCTTGTAATTCAAATAATTGCTTTGGTATTTTCAGTACCAACCAAGTATGAAAGCTCTGTATAAAAGCTGCAGAAAATTCCCAGGGGAAGGAAAGTATCTATAGATCGGCCTATGAAACTATATACTATCCCCACTTTCTTCACCTTGTAAGGGAAAAAAACAGATATGCTAAATGATACCCATTTCATGGTTTGTCAGAATAAAATGAGATCATTATGTCAAAACCTTTGATAAACTGTAAAGGCCCTTATAAATGAAAGATTGACTACCCTAAGTATCATGAAATTCAGAGTACCATCACACACACACACACACACACACACACACACAGTTACAGCCAAATGTGCAAACCAAAGGAGTGGGAGGGGGGAGGCTGGTTCTTCTCAGCTTTTTGACAGGAAGGCCAATTTTCTCCCCTAAAATAAACTTAGTCTGAGATAGAGCTGAAAAGATTTGTCAAATGTAAATATCCACTGGTTAACTAGAAGTGAATTATAAACAATACCTACTCAGGGTTATAAGCATTAATGGGGTTAAGTGGAATTTCACACTTGAGGAATTTCATATGCTCAATCTTGACCCAGCTTCAGAAAATATGTGGCTTTACTGTAAAATGCCCTAGAGACTCAAGAGGCATGCTGTTAGTTTGTGGGCAACAAGCAGCAGAATTTAAATCAGGATGGAAAATTAAACACATGGCACTCTCCCCTGGCCTTCTGTTTCTCTCTAGGGGGGAAAGAATCTTACAGGACTCCTCCTTCTTCCTAGCCCTCTTTTCTCTCAAGTCTACAGCCTGCTTCCGCCTCACCTCCTCCTCTTCACCCCACGCCACTGCCTCAACGGCTCGATACTGGTCATTTTGCCACACCCCTTCCCTCCAGGCTCAGGTTCTGGAGAATTTCCCCAGCTATGGCCTTTCCCAGATGAATTCATCTTTCTGTCTGCCACCACATCAGTTCTCCTAAAGCAGGGGTCTCAGAGATCCACCAAATGCTCTGAGAAAATTAGAAATTCAGTGGTCAAATCAGTTTAGGAAATGTCACTTATCATATCTCCTTCCTGGAGCATCACTTTTGCAAATTAAGGGTCCTGGAAAGTCCTGCAGTAAAGACACCAACTTCACTTTATTTAACCCAGATTCTTCAAACTGAATAATATAACTAACAACCCCAATGAGATAAGTACTATTATGAGGTAGCCATTTTACAGAGGATGACATTTACAGAGGATTACAGAGGATGAGACCAAGGCTATACAAGGTTATATATGTATATGTATATACCTATACATATGTATATGTGTATGTATATATGTATGTATATGTATACATATATAACATATTACATATATTATATATAATAATATATATATACACATATATATGTGTATATATACATACAAGGTTATATATATATGACCCAAAGGTCATACAGGCACTAAATGGTAGAGCTGAAGTTCAGACCAGACTAACTCCAAAACTGAACACTTCGGGTATCCTATAGCACTACAAAAGGAGAAACAATCTCTTTAAGTTTCTACTAACCCAGGCTTCTGATCAAAGATTTCCACCAAATCTCCCTACACGCCATTTATATTCTTTAACGGGATCCTTGCTACTCAAAGTGAGACCTAAGGAGCAGCACCACTGGCATCATCCATCAGTTCATCAGATATGCAAAAATTTAACCCCCATGCCCCAACTGGTGACCACCAGCTCAATGGAGCCAGAATCCACACTTACCACAGAACCCCATTTGAGACACACCACCTGGAAGGTCTTTAGAGCATAATCTAATCTCTGTTTCCTATTCTTCCACTGGTAATTTTGTCTTCCACAAACCACGTTTCCCAGACCCATCAGCCAGGCAGTACAACTGAGTAGTATCCGTCACCAAACAGTCTCTCTCTGACTCAGCCCTCACCCACTCTTCCTCCTCAAATTCCTCCCAGGAGGTTCTGGGATTTCCCCACATGTGTCTTGTACCCTAAAGTCTGATATCCACTATTTTTCCCCCTCCCATTCTGTGGCCATCTATGGTCTCTGCCAACACCAAGCTGGCAAGCGTGCCACCAGCAACTGCTGGGGACAGTGACCGTCCTGATGCCTCAGATGCTGGGCCAAGCTTCCTGCAGAGGTGCAGGACATGGTGGGACTGTCCTACCAAGGCCTGCACTAGGCCCTCAGTTTCTTGGACACAGACTGTGAACAATCCTTCCACACACCCCAACATGGAGCACGAAGCCTTCACACTCCAGACAAAGGAAGAGGTAAAGCAGGGCACAGTGGGAGATCCAACAATTAGGGCAGAAGGATTATTCATTTTACAAAATGATTCCCTACAAGGATACCTCAAAAATATATATTTCTGAAAGATTTGACTGATAAGAGCACTTTCCACACAACTTTGCAGACAGCCCATGACTGTGGCCTGAAGTGGGACACACACATGCACTCTCTTGTAGACACCAGATGTGGCCCTGTGGGGAGGACACAGAAGAAGAAGAGGAAAGAAATCTAAGGGCCTAACCCAAGGCAAGGGCTGAAACAGATATGCGTGGCCTCTGGAAGACTCACAACTTAAATGATCCAACTTGAAGAGCTAAGCAGTAGATGCCTCCAGACTAAAGAAAGGGACACAGGAGGGAAAAGGGTAGAAGAGAAAGTAACAGAGGAGCTGATGCCAATGAAGCTGGCCAGGGATGGCTTGAAACCCCAGATAAAGAGGCCATGATGGCATCTGTCCCCTCGCTGTCAAACCAAGGTGGCCAGGACAGGAGATTGTCCAAAGAACTCTAGGGCACCCCATTCCTTATCTCCACGAAGAAGAAGGCAGGTGAGGCAGAAGACAATGAAAAAGATGTTCTCTGAGATCACGCAGGTCCAAAGACAGGATGCCAGACAAAGGCTGGATTGTCCTGGGCACCTACTCGGCACCTTGCCTGCCAACCCGAGCGATCCCAGGGCCCCACAGGATTTTGCATATAGTCACCCACTTTTCATCCACCTTTACCACCACCCTCCTTGGCCAGTGACCTCTCACTTTCTGCAATTAAAGAGCCCCATGTCTGATCCCCTAAATTCTCTTCTGCCTGTCCCTAATTCTCTGCTCCACAGAGCAGCAGGTGCAGTGTATATCCAGCTGGCCCACTCCTCCCCCACTTGCTGTCTTTGCGCCGCTTCCATTCCTTGGACACATCAAACTTTCTCCCACCTCAGACACTGCAAATGCTATTTTTTAACCCTCTCTTCCTTGCACACAACCTGTCTGCCCACCCACCCAGTGCTTCACCTAGGCTCCTTCTGTTCTGCTCAGACCTAGTTTCCATGTCACTTCCTTAACAACATCTTAAGTGTCTTAGAACTCTCCAAGACCACTCAAGAGGACCCTGCTCTGGCCTCTTATATTCCCCCCAGAATTCCAAACTTTCCTGATAACATATATCATAATTTCATTTAATTAATCACTTATGCACCTAAAATAATTAATTTCTGCAAAGTATTTATCTTATTTATTTATCTTATTTATTATGCATCACCAAGGCATAGGACATATGTCTAGCATTTAGTAGGTACTTAATAAATATCTATGGAAGAAAGAAGGGGAAGAGGGAGGGAACAGCAAGAAGAGAGGGCTATTTTCCAGATCAGGAATTCACTGTTTTTCTCATCCAACTCCTTGAACAGTAAGGTCAAACAACTTAAACTAACTTCGTTTGGCATCATCTGTCCACGGAAAATGATACAGGCAGGAGAGACTTTACTAAAGTCCAAGATCGGCAGGTATCTCTCAGTTCTAGAAGTAAAAATATTGTTCATCCAATTCTTGACTCCCATCTATGTCTTAATTAGGAAGAAAAGCAGCACTGGGCAGTGATGGCCAAAACTGAAGTCCAGACACCAATTTATTCAAACAAGAGACTATATGGATCACATCTCCCATCTGCTCCCATAAATCACTAAAGATATATTTAGAGAACATGTTACAAGTATATGCATATACAGGCACAAGAACATTTGCCAAGATAAAACAATATTACGATGTCTGTTCAAAACATTTTTTTCCTTTACAATGTGAATTCAGTCTTCCAGTGGAAAATACTTTTAAACAAAAAAGAGACATCTCCTCTTTGTCTGACTTAAATTTCAGACCAGCTCAGCTGCACTTCCAGGGGCCTTGCCAACCCAGGGACACTTGATGGATCGCACCGGGGACGGGAACATGGACACGGAGCAACACAGAACTCCCAGACCTCGTTTTACCCTCCTTTCTCCAGTCCCCTTAAGAGCTGCAATTAGACGTTTAACCCATGACCAATACTGATTTCCGCCTTATCTTCCTTCTCTGCCCTGTGGGGAGGTGTAAATGAACAGAGAAATATCAAAAAGCAGCAGCAGCAGTAGAGAGAGAGGCGGTTGCTTAAAGGCTGAGATAATCCATTCACCAGAAACAGAAATCTCCAGGAGCCAGTCGGTCAAATTTGCCAAACTGACAGGGACCCTCCTTTCACTGAGGACACATCTTGCTGAATATTCTCTTTCTGGATATACTTTCAAGCTCAAGTATACCATAAATGTATCTTAAAGTCTTTGACGTGCATTTACTGGTCAATTAAAGATAGGTACGGCCACTTTTTCTGCTAGGGTTTAACAAGGTTATCTCATGGATGTTGCCGGCTAAAGTTCTGACATGCCCACTGCTAGAAAACACGTTGTTTGGATTGTTTCCCTTTCCCTGTCTAGGGTACCACTAGTCTCAAACTTAAAACAGGATCTTGAGCAGGTTGTCAGTTCTTCAACTTTTTCATCTGTGAAATGGGATAATTCAAAACAATAACATTATTTCAAATGGAACTGTGCATGCTTTCCCAAAATTCAGTTTTAATATGGTTCAAAATGCAGTCTCGTAACCACATTAACAAAAATTGGCAAGTGCTGGCCCTTTAAGGACTAACTTCTGTGAACAGCTAAACATACTTGTCAATAGGCAGTGAAGAGCAATTATTCAAATGGTAGCAGATAGTTCACACCTGAAAGCAATTTCTTATTTTAAGTAAGGTAAACATTCCCTTGGACTTCAGTATAGGTGATCGTTTTGCTCTTCTAACAAACAATGTTCTGCCAACTGGGCTACCAACATTAGCCCAATCTAAGTGCATTCATCTACAGGGTTTTCTTGCACATTCTCCCATTCTTACCCATTCTGCCCCAGGGATGCCCAGTATGCATGATCTGTAGGGTTGACTGCAGGAATGAAGGGACAGGGATAGTACCATCCGCCACTTTCCTCCTATCTCACCTCCCATTCCCCAACACAGTCTGAGCCTCCAACCACCTTCTACAGCAGGCAAATGTGTTTACCTCATTATACAGAAACTCTCCTAAGGACAATTTTTCATCACTTAATTAATAAAACAGGCACTCTGTCTGAATCAGAATACAGAAGCTCCTCTACCTGATCACAGATTAGTGCTGAAAATCTTACTCCTAAATCCATTTATTCATAGACACAGAGGGACACTCTACTTCCCATTTTTTTTTAAATATATTTTTATTTATTTATTTGACAGACAGAGATCACAAGTAGGCAGAGAGGCAGGCAGAGAGAGGAGGAAGCAGGCTTCCCGCCGAGCAGAGAGCCCGATGCGGGGCTCGATCCCAGGACCCTGGGACCATGACCTGAGCCGAAGGCAGAGGCTTTAACCCACTGAGGCACCCAGGTGCCCCTCTACTTCCCATTTTTGTAACGCCTAAGTGGGACCAGTAAAATCACCGAGCTGACAAAGCTGGAACATCTTTCTTCTGAGATAAACTGTGTTCTCATTTCCCCAAAAGTTCCTAAATTTCTCTACAAGTTTGTAGGTAACGGAGTGTCTGAATGCAGAGCCTATTTTGTCAAATTTCCTAGCTTCCAGTATTTTGGCAGGTGGAATTTTCCATTATTTTCATATATGCGTCCTAACAAGCGGTCTCGGCTAAGGGCTGTTCCATCTCTGTTGCATTTGATGCTTTGCCTCTGCCGTTTCTACATCCTCTGCCTTTAGACTGATCATCACCTTCAGGCCCACGAAGTGCTAGAAAACAGGATCTGCAGAACCAGAGAGGAGTATGTCCTGAGGAATGGCTTATAAATGTAAAAGCAAGATGGGCCGGCTCTGTGTTCAGAGGGATCCTTCCTGGTTTTTTGTTGTTAATGTTTTTGTTCTGTTTCCTCTAGAACTTTAGGTAAAGGTTCAACAGATGAATAACCCATAAAAAGTCGACATTCACTTTAGAATTAAATTGAGCATTTCACTAAAAAATAACATGTGTCCTTTAGATATAATGACCCTTAAAACAATAGCCATTATTCATAAAAACAGACACATAGACCAGTGGAACAGAGTAGAGAGCCCAGATGTGGACCCTCAACCCTATGGGCAAATAATCTTTGACAAAGCAGGAAAAAATATACAGTGGAAAAAAGACAGTCTCTTCAATAAATGGTGCTGGGAAAACTGGGCAGCTATATGTAGAAGAATGAAACTTGACCATTCTTTTACACCGTACACAAAGATAAACTCAAAATGGATAAAAGACCTCAATGTGAGACAGGAATCCATCAGAATCCTAGAGGAGAACATAGGCAGTAATCTCTTCGATATCAGCCACAGCAACTTCTTTCAAGATATGTCTCCAAAGGCAAAGGAAACAAAAGCGAAAATGAACTTTTGGGACTTCATCAAGATCAAAAGCTTCTGCACAGCAAAGGAAACAGTCAAAAAACCAAAGAGGCAACCCACGGAATGGGAGAAGATATTTGCAAATGACAGTACAGACAAAAGGTTGATATCTATAATGGATCTATAATGGATCTATAATGAACTCCTCAAACTCAACACACACAAAACAGACAAGCATATCAAAAAATGGGCAGAAGATATGAACAGAGACTTCTCCAATGAAGACATATAAATGGCTATCAGACACATGAAAAAAATATTCCTCATCACTAGCCATTAGGGAGATTCAAATTAAAACCACATTGAGATACTACCTTACACCAGTTAGAATGGCCAAAATTAACAAGACAGGAAACAACATGTGTTGGAGAGGATGTGGAGAAAGGGGAACCCTCTTACATTGTTGGTGGGAATCCAAGTTGGTGCAGCCTCTTTAGAGAACAGTGTGGAGATTCCTCAAGAAATTAAAAATAGAACTTCCCTATGACCCTGCAATTGCACTCCTGGGTATTTACCCCAAAGATACAAATGTAGTGAAAAGAAGGGCCATCTGTACCCCAATGTTTATAGCAGCAATGGCCACGGTCGCCAAACTGTGGAAAGAACCAAGATGCCCTTCAACGAACGAATGGATAAGGAAGATATACACTATGTCCATATACACTATGGAGTATTATGCCTCCATCAGAAAGGATGAATACCCAACTTTTGTAGCAACATGGATGGGACTGGAAGAGATTATGCTGAGTGAAATCAGTCAAGCAGAGAGAGTCAATTATCATATGGTTTCACTTATTTGTGGAGCATAACAAATAGCATGGAGGACATGGGGAGTTAGAGAGGAGAAGGGGGTTGGGGGAAATTGGAAAGGGAGGTGAATCATGAGAGACTATGGACTCTAAAAAACAATCTGAGGGGTTTGAATTGGTGGGTGGGTGGGAGGTTGGGGTACCAGGTGGTGAGTATTATAGAGGGCACGGATTGCATGGAGCACTGGGTGTGGTGAAAAAATAATGAATACTGTTATGCCGAAAATAAATTAATTAATTAATTAAAAAAAAAAAAACAATAGCCATTATTTGTGAGTGCTTACTGTGTGCCAGGCACTGTGCCAAGTGCCTTTCTGACACATCATATTTAATCCTCAAAACCACCATAAAGATAGATATGATTATTTCCATTTTCAGGTGAAGAAATTGAGACTTAAGAAATGAAGTAACTTTGCACGGTGACAGGTGCAAGTGATAGAACTAGATCTGTCTGACTCCATCACATAGGCCCTTAATGAACATATTATACTGTCTCTCAGGGGTTTGGAAAGGATTTTGTTAATCATTAACAATGTATTCTTCTACTGTGCGCTACTGCAAGAGTCTATCTGCAGGTCTGTGGTCCTTTTCTTCTCTAGTCCATTATCCATCCAGCCATCAGAAAGCCATCTCCCAAGGAGTAATTCTGAAACTATTTGCATCAGAATCACCTGGAGGTGATTCTGTTTGGAATGCAGTTGCCAGACCCACCCCTGAGATACTGAATCAGAATCACCTTCGTTTTTAATAAGCACACTAAAATTTAAGAACCACTTACATCAGTATATCATCTGTTCACAATCTTCAAACTGTTTTCCCAAAAACTATGACATATACTATTTGTGGCAGGCTGAGTAGTGGCCTCCCAAAGATGCCCACATCCCAGTCTCTGACATATCTGAACACGTCACTTCACAAGGCAAAAGGGACCTTGCAGATGCAATTAAGGATCTTGAAATGGGGAGATGATTACCCTGAATCATCCAGGTAGGCCCAAGGTCATCACAAGGGTTGTTAGAAGAGGGAAGCAGGAGACTCAGAGAACGTAACAAAGGGGACAGCTGAACCAGGCACTGGAATGATGGGGGTTGAGGGCAGCACACAAGACAAGGAGTACAAGCAGCTTCTAGAAGCTGGAAAAGGCAAGGACACCAGATTCCTCTTTCCTGGAGCCTCCAGAAGGAATGCGGTAGCCTGCCGACCCATTCTAGACTTCTTACCCCCAGACCGAAAGAGAATACATTTGTTGCTTTTGACTACTAAATTCGTGGCCATTTGTTACAGCAACAATAGGAGGCAATCCTCCCTAGGTCCCTGATGGGCTGAGTCCTTCTTAGCTCACCCTTCCTACTTCTCATCTCTCCACCTTAAACTCTACGCTCCAGTAATGCCAAACCACCGCCAACTCCCCAAATATGCCTAGCTCCTTAATACTGTACTTGGACATTTGTTTCCCCCCAAACTTGTCAGCTGAGGAACACCAATTTATCCTTGTAAGATGCTCAGACGTCACTCCCTAATACCTAGAGATGGAACTAATTCTCTCCTCTGTAATGGAACCTGGAGATACACACACACACACACACACACACACACACACACACACACGGTGTTGTTCATATCACATTCTGCTATAAATACCTGAAGCCCACAACTACAACCCATTCATCTGTATATCCCCAGGCCCATTCACAGTGCCTGGTGCAGGGTAAATGCTCAATAAAAGTTAACTGAATTGAACTAAGCCCTGAGTTGTTGTCTAGGAAGCTGTAGATGTATTCCCAAATGCCACCTTTAAGGAAAGCATTTAACAATGTCCTATTTTATAACTTCCCTCAGATCCTGTATCACTGCTTATTTTCCCACATATCCTCAGTGATAACAAATTCCTATCCTTTTGAAAGGTCTGGTTTGGGGAGGTAAAAAACAAATGAGTACTCTACAAAAATATCTACTAACTAAAGACGATGATCCGGCCATAGTGTATGATTTTAGATCAAAATGAATCAAAGCTGTCATAGTGTATGACTCGTAGACCAGCTCTGACGGCACTGACGGTATACGAGTTCTGGTATTTTAGTCTTTTAAAGCCAACAAAGTATTTATGATTATATTATCAAAGTATACTATTCTGCCAAAAAGCCAAAGACATGACTCTCATACAAAATAGAATGAACCCATTTAACAGGATTTCTAGAACTCATAAGCTAATGAGGAAAGCTGTAAGAAGGTGAGTGGAGCTACTGCTCACAAGGTGAGCGCTTGTGGAGCTGGGCAGTTATAGGAAACTTAATAAAGGACTGTTAAAATACGCTTGTTGAATCAGATACAAAACTGATTAGTGTCCTATGAGGCACTAAACCAAAACCTTTATGATTACCTTATCTGCCTACCAAAAATAATATCCATCAAATCGTTTAGACACAAACCTACAAGTCAACATAAAACTTCACCTAGTTCAAGCCCTTAAGTAATATTAGATAAGAGTACACTCTCACAGAAAAGAAAATAAACCAAGAATGGATACATGGTTATCCTCATAGTCTAATTTACAGGTTTGGGATAATTTTTGTATTTTAAATATTCTTAAATTGTATTTAAAAAAAAAAAACCAGATAACAAAAATGGCATCTGATTAGCACCACAAAACTTCAAAGGAAACAAAAACACCGGGGAAATCCGGAGATTCACACAGAATTGGGCCTTGAAGAAGAAAAGGATAAGCAGACATCAATAGAGTTTTAAGTATCATTTTTTAATACATTAAAACCACATTTCTCTCCAAAGAAATGACTCTAATATTTTTAACAAAAAAATGATTTAAAGAGACTTAAAAGTTCACTCTACTTTTCCAGAACTATGCCTATTCTAAAAATCAAGGTACAGCTGCACATCCTATTTCCATACTGTGAATCCAGAATTCTCTTCTGCCTGTAGTTCAGCTGCTCTCCAGCACCCGTGCTAGCCCCTGGCTTTCCTCCCTCCTGGTCCTCCCCGTACTGTCCCTGCACTTCAACCGCCCCGAACTGCTTTCCACGAGCCACACGACTTGGCCTCTCATTACTTCCTTACGTTGTGCACACGTGTGTACACACACACACACACGCATGTGCTCCAGCTCTGAGAAACTCTGGAAGAGATGCTACTTCAATGTTACAGGAGTGATGGAATAACAACACTAAAGGGAAGCTCCAGGGAGATGAAGACGAACAGAAGAAAGAAAAGAATGACTGAAAGCTGGGGGCAAAATACTGGAGGCTGATCAAGCAAATAGATCCAGAGGAGTGGATAATCGTCAGGCTGTGCACGGAGGCACACGGGGTATGAAAAAGGCACTGCTCCCCGCTGAACCTGTACACTAGCTTCACATCCCACATGCCCTTTGCTCTATGTGGTCTGCCTCTAACTTTCCAAACTTAGCGTAACACAGTCTTCTCTTTGGTTGCCTTTCAGTAACCACCAAGTCACAGAGAGTCTTTTGGCACAGTATTTGTTTATAGTCTCTGAAAGCTATGTGAGTGTGGACGGCTATTCATTGTCCTCTTATGGATTCATTAAAATTAGATTCACTAAGTGTGAACTCTGAGAAATGTTAACTGTGTTTACAATTAACAATATAAATAAAGCACGTTAATATTTTACATTACTATTTACTGACTATTAAGATCTGCTAGAATGGCAGAAACTATACTTCGCTTAGCTAAGAATATTAGAATACTCTGCATTCATATCTGCTAGCCTTCCAGCTTGGCTGTAATGTAGTTACATAAGTTTTAAGATAAGGAGATTTCTCACTCCTTTTGTATTTCCACTGTGGACCACAATGTCTGAGGAACATGGTAGGCCCATGCAGTAACTGACAACGGAAGGAATGTTAAATAAATGGGCCGTGGGATGAACAGAAAGTAGAGTTCTTCAATTTTCAAACTTTTTTTTGAAACGTGGAGCTGCTTTAAAAATGTATACAAAATCCCAATACATAGAAGAGATGAAAGTGGATGGCTCCGAGAGAGCCCGAACAATGTGTGGGCATCCTTCTCTTCCCATTCTCTCCACCTCCCACCAACATAGCTCAAGGAAAAAGTGGCATCAGAAACATCTTCCTGACAGACCAGGGTAGGAACTTACTGTTTAAAAAAATTAGCTCTGGTGCCTTTTCATACTTTTTTTCCCCCTACCTCCATAACAACTTCTAACAGGGTAAAACAAGACTGTATACCATCTCAAATGTTGTTTGCCAGGTCTGTGATGTCTCATGAAAATGTGCAGAAGTTGTCAATCACTTTGGAAGTGAAAAGTTCAACCAGATAACATATTGCTGGGTTCTTTTCCTTTTCCTTTTCTTTCTTTCTTTTTTTTTTTTTTTTAAAGTCATTGGAATGCTTTAAAAATCATTCTATTTCACAGGCATCTGTGACGAGCAAAAGTACTGAGTTCTGTCAAGTTCACATGAAACGGAAATTCACAGAAGTCAACACTTCCAATCAATGCAAATGATCTTGATGGAGAAATTGACAAGATTTACTGAAGGATGTATCCAGATGCCTTCTCTTGTCAGGCCACAGAATCCCAAAGCTCTGTTATCTGTCATTAACTGGGGGACCCAGGAAGTGGTACAGCGGGTAAGGGCAGGAGCAGGAAAAAAAAAAAAAAAAGTTTAAGACAGGATAAAAGAGCAATTTGAAAATCATTACTTCTTAACAATGAACACAGCTATTATTCTGAACCCCAAATCACGGATGTGATAGTCAAGTCAAAAAGACAAAAGAATAGCAGGGTAAATTGTTGAAACAAATCTCTTTATAGTCGATAGTAAAAATCTCATTGCAATTCAAAAGATAAATGGCAATTAAGTAGTTTCTGTTAAGTGTTTATTGTTCACCTTTTATGTGGGTGGCCTTTTAAGTGATTTTCTTTTTAAAGGAAAAGAGAAAGTTTGTTCTTTCCAGCATTTGAACCAAACATGATGCAAATGCGTGCAACCATCAATTTTAAAATAATAATCGTCTTGATTTTCTAAGCCCATAAACCAACTACTATACACCACTTCCTTTTCAGGCTGTTGTTTGCTTGGCTTATCACAGTTAACTGTTGCACTGTGACTCCGCATGAAGACGGTAATGTAATTAAATCCTATTAACACATCAGGAATAAAGCCCCTTAATGGGCACACAAGGCTTTGAGAGGCAGCTCGTTCCTGAGCAGATTTAATATCCTTAAATTAAGCAAGTGTGAATGGGAAGATGAATCTTATTAAAAACTTAAATCTGATTATATTTGAAAATTATTGGTTTCTTAATGTAATAAATTATCCAATACAGACTAGAACAAATAATATGTCCTAGCTTCCCATAACTCCACTCTATAACAAGTGACAAAAGAAATTATATGTGACTGTGGGGCAAAAAGAAAGGTCTTTTTATAAAAGTCATTTTGCATAATGAAATACCTAAATCATTTTAATAAACATTTGGGGGGAAAAAAGTGCAAATGACACAGTTGGAGAGGGAATCATTTACCCTATTCAGAAAGGGAATGTGGAAATAGTGATGCTAATGTTTTTTTTTTTAATTGTCATTCTGGCCAATTTGTTGTAAATTCTGAAAAGAAAAGCTGCAGCTTATGTTGTTGGTAGCGAATTCCTTCTCCAGAAGGCTAATGCAAATGTAAGCCATCTGCCATGCATTCTGCTGAGAAAGCTGGAGTCGCAAACAATGGGCCAACAGTCTCTGAATACTAACACACACACTCCGCAGGCAAGAAAAGTTTGCATTTTCCCCAAAGGTATACTTTTGCATTGCCTCCTTTCCCATCATCACCGGGACCACCAGGCATCCACCCGCACCACCCCCCGCCCCAGCCCAACTGGCACCAGGCAAGCTTGCACACGATTAGTCTGATGATGTTCGCAAGGAGAGGCCCCAAGAGAAGCATTTCTGTTCAAACTGACTGAAGCAGGAATGCAAGACCTGTTAAATTATTTAACCAGACAAATGCTTCACAGTGTGCAGTTTTTGACTTAATCCTATTTTAGCGAAATCTGGCGTCGCCCATTGCACTACACAATGGAGCGTCGCCTGGGTTTTATCCTTTTACGACTGGACCCTTCCAGAGGGCTCAGGAACACCGTCCTCAGCTCCTCTGAAAGCTGCCGCCTCGCCAGCAGATGGGTGCATTAAACAGAACGCACCGGGCATGCGGGCACTGCCGGGAGCCGGCATATGAAACCAGGCTCTGCTCACACACTTTCAAGTAATTCTTTCCACTCCATTCGAGGAAACTGGAATGTTCGGTTATTTGGCAAGTGTGCCCAAATGGCTCATCCAATGACATGATGAAACATTTTAAATATTGTTTGGAGCTTGGTGATGGGGCAGAGGGACAGACGACTCCCAGTGAAAAGCCATCAAACAAATGCTAGCTGCTTCTCTCCAGATCTGGCTTTCATCTCCATCTCTTCTTGCTCCCATTACCATGCTCCCTCTGGCCTCTTGCTGGAGGTCTCTCAAACTTGCCAGACTGTATCTTCTCTTGCTGCCTGTGCACAGCTGCTTTCACTGCCTAGTATGCCTTCCCAAGACCCTCCCCACTACGGGGTCCAGTGTTTGCTCTAGAGTCGGACTTCCTGGGTTCAAATCCCAGCTTCCTCGCTTGGTAGCACTGTGGCTGTGGACACGTTGCTTCACTTCTCCATGCCTCGGTTGACCCAACTGTAAAATCAGCATATTAAGAAGCTAACCAACATGGAAGACTAACTAGGATAAGACATGTAAAGCACTTGGCATGGTATCTAGAGTAACATGGGTTCGATCACGTTGCCTGTCATTATCCCTTCTTTTGTGGAACCTCAAGGCTCTCATCTGCCATGCCTTCTCTCTCCCTCCTTAACGTTTGTTATTCTTTCTCTGCATGACTACATGCTTCTGTGCAAGTCCAGGCTCATGTTGCGGCATTCATCATACACTTTAATTAGGTGCTTCTATATGTTTTCTCTGTGAGGCTATAAGTTTCTTAAGAGCTTATTCTTCCTCATCTTTGTATCCACGAGGCTTAATATAGTACCAGGCACATAAAAATTGCTTCATAAATATTTATTAATGAAACATAAGAATTAAGGAATGAATGAGTTTAGTAAGAGCTGGATTAAGCATATAAACCAAGATAGGGAGGAGATAAATGTTTCCCATCATATATTTAATAGTGAAGGACGTTCAGGTGTTGAGGAGGACATAGAGAAACTGGAACGTTTAATACATTGCTAATGAGAGCGTAAATTGCCTCAATAACTACAGAAAACTAGCAGTATCCAATAAAGCTAAATATATAACTACCTGATGGCCCAGCAATTCCACTATTTTATACCCCACAGAAATGAATGAATATATTCACAAAAAGATATGTAAAACATGTTCATAGCAACTTTATGCATAACAGCTTCAAATTTGAAACTACACGAACACAGTATCCCTCAGCAGGAGAATGGATGAAAAATGTCGGCAGTACATTTATATAATGAAATACTACCCTAGTATTTTAAAAGTGGGGGAGGATGTTAGGGGATGCAGGAGTCCTCCTTATCCTCGGTTTTTACTTTGTACAGTTCCAGTTACCCTCGGTAAACTGTGGTCTGGAAGCAGGAGATGCTCCTTTTTTTTTTTTTTTTTTAAGATTTTATTTATTTATTTGACAGAGAGAGATCACAAGCAGGCAGAGAGAGAGATTGGAGGAAGCAGGCTCCCTGCTGAGCAGAGAGCCCGATGTGGGGCTTGATCCCAGAACCCTGGGATCATGACCCAAGCTGAAGGCAGAGGCTTAACCCACTGAGCCACCCAGGTGCCCCAGGAGATGCTCCTTCTTATGTACCATCAGAAAGTCAAGTAGCCTAAAAGCAAGTCACAATGCTTACATCATTCACCTCACTTCATCTTGTAGGCATTTTATCATCTCAGATCATCACAAGAAGGGTAAACACAGTATAATAAAATATCTTGTGGGGGGAGAGACCACATTCACATAACTTTCACTACAGTATATTATTGTAATTGTCTATTTTATTATTGGTTATTGTTGATAACCTCTTACTGTATCTAATTTAGAAATTAATCTTTATCCTGCATATGTGTGTCCAAAAAAAAAAAACAGAATATATAGGGTTTAGGACTATCTGTGGTTTCAGGCATCTACTATGCATCTTCTAAAATAAAGGGGGTTACTACACAGATATAAACAAAAATAGAAATGAATCCACAAAATATTATGCTAAGCAAAAGAATCCAGACATACAAACGTATATATTTTATGATTCCATTTTTATGAAGTTCAAGAACAAACCTAATGTATGATAGCAAAACTCAGAGGAGTGATTACCTCAAGGGGGGAACTTCCTGGGGTGAAAGAAGTGTTCTGTATCTTTGGTCTGATGGTGGTTAACACAAATATATACATTTGCAAAAATTTACTGGGCAATATACTTCAAGTTTGTGCACTTTACTCTGTATAAATTACTTCTCAAAAAAATTGTCGTAAGATTGCTGGCAGGCACATACACTGATACAACTTTTCTGGAGTGCTGTCTGGCAATATATATTGAAAACATCCCAATACCAGTGACTCAGAAATTCCACTTCTAGGAATTTATCCAAAGAAAATAATTAAATGCACAAGTATATATGCATGAGGATATCTATTGGCCTAAAGTTTATAATAGCAAAAAATGAAAATACTGTAAGCATTTAATGGTGTGGAATGCTGCACAATGAAATACTAGGATACCACAAAATATTATTAAGTGGAAAAAAGGTAGGTTACAGAGCAGAACTTTGGTATGATCTTATTTTGTTAACACATAAGCCTACATATATATACAAATATATATGTACATATTTGCACAGAAAAAAGTCTCCAAGAATGCACAAACAAGGCACTACAATAGTTTTCTCAGGATGGGATGTCAGATGATACAGTTGTTTTGTTTTTTTATATTGCTTTTCTATTTTTTTTTTACTATGACTATTTGTCAGTATGAAATTTAAATAAATACATCAATACATGATAGCCAGATACATATAAATGTGTGTGTGCAGACATCCATTCAGAAGAAATAAGTCAACATGACCTAAGGCCATAAATGATACAAGAAGGCTGCACTCTCTAAGTAAAAAGTTGTCTTCACAAAGCAAGGAGACTACAGGCCCACTCTCTGTAAGACAAAGTTAAGTCCTGCCTGACTGACAAGAACAGGAGCAATCCCTGGGGGACAACATTTTAAAATATTTTGCTCTGCTGGACAGACTCCCCTTAGGAAACATATTTAAGTAATTCATAACCCACTAAAACCCAAAAGATAAAGTATCCTTTTAGATATCCAAGTTGTAATTGGATGAAGCCAAATTTTCACAGTTCAAGAATATGGTTTTACATACACACTAAAGAGGATTTTTAACATCAGATTTTAGAAAATAATAAAAAGTTGGGGGAGAAGAAATAGACAGACACAGAGAGACAGGGATAGAGACAGAGAGGAGATAGAGATGTCTATTTCTAGTCATTGACAGTGAAAAGTCAAGTCTCATTTCTGGCTTTCTCATGTGATCTTGCTTTGTACAGATTTATTTCTTTCCTTCCCTTTGATTTTCTGTTGATTCTCAATGGTTGGATGTAGAGTCACTATGATGCTTTCTGCATTTTTCTCAGTGTGTAATTATTACAACTCAACAACCTGGAATCTCACGAAGACTCCAGCCCATGTCAGCAGCCTTGCCCCATCCTACATGCCCCACAGTGCTCATCAACCTTTTCTCTGTTCCTAGATCTAGATGCCCTGATTCAAACTACAGGTTATACTTTTTACATAATTACATTTAATTTGGGAGGAAAAACCAGAAACTGATAGAAAAGTTGCAGATATAAAGAGCTTTTTCCATGAATGACTTTAGAGTAAGTTGCAGGCCTGATGCTCCAACAACCCAGAAAACTTTCCTGTTTGTTTCCAACAAACACATTCCCTTGCATAACCACCAAAAACAGGACACTAATACATCACTAATATCTAATCCTCAGAATCCCCTTCAAGTTCCACCAACTGTTCTCATAATGTCTTATACATCAGATAGACAAACTTCAGAATCATGCAGGGCAATTAGCTGTCATGTCTCACCTATCTCTTTCAGTCTGCAAAAGCTGTTCAGTCTTTCCGCTATGACCTCAACATTTTTGAAGACTATAGGCCAGCTATTTTAGTAAGCAACCCTCAATTTAGATTTTTCTGATGTTTCTCATGAAACAGGTTATGCACCTTTGACAGGAATATCACAGAAGTGATGCTGTGTTCTTTTCATTGCATCCTATCAAGGGACACAAAATCTTGATTTGTCATTACTAATGTTCCCTTTGATCACTTAAGTAAGTTATCTGCTAGGCCTCTCCACTGAAATGATTTTCTCCCTCGTAATTAATAAATTGCTGAATATACTGATATTTAAAAGCAGTCAAAGGAAAATAAAAATGAAAAAGACTTAATCAAAAGTAAGAGGTAGGTAAATCAGAAGAAAATAGTTTCACGAAATCCAACGCAGAAGTGACATTTTGGAAATGAGAACATGATCAATCATGTGAAATGTTACAGAATAAGAGATCTAAACAACAGTCATTGGCTTTTGCAACTATAAGGTGAGCGGTGACAGTGGCCAGCCAGTTTCAGGAAAGTAGATGTTGGTAGTTTGAGGACTGAAGGGAACAGATCAAGAGAACATGGGATAGGGTAACCTTAGTTTTTCCAGCCCAAGTCAAGAGGGAAGATGAGAACAGATGGAGTTAGGAAAAAACAAAAACAAGGAAATTATGGGAGTTTATAACTCATGGCTTCTATTTCCTCCATGAATATGTGTCAACAATTGATGAAAACAGGGCAGGGTTGAAGTAGAGGTTTGGGGAAGACATAAAGGTGACAGCAGCCAACCAAGGAGGTTGAGAGAGGGAGATTCCGTGGAAACAAGGTTGCATATTTGCTCAAAGAGAACCTTTCCCTTTGGTCATTTGCCTTTGCCTTAGGTCTCCAAGCCCACTAAGCACAATTTCCTGACTGGAATTCTACTGCTGATGGCTGAATTCTCAGCGTTCTCTATCTCAGAACTGAGATGAAAATAAGATAAAGGAAAGAACTGAGTTACACCACCAGTCACTGGGAAGATGGTCAACGGAGAGTCATGTAACAGGTGATTGTTTTTAAAGTGACCCTCTGATACTAAACCAGCTTCTAGTTTTAAGGAACACCATGTTGGCCACATTTCTACTGGTCATATCTGCCTATTTGGGCTTTACTGACTTCTCCAGTTACTCTTGCCCACCTGTGTCACTGTCTAGACCCACCTCAGGTCAGCATTGGCCTCAGACGGCTGCTGAACCAGCCCACACCCTCTTCAAGGCTTCCCATGCACTACAGGCTCTGATATCTCAGCTACTTATCTTGCTCCACTGCTCTGAGCAAGAAACTATATAGTGTTTCCTATATTCACTTTCAAAAGCTCTTTGTTGTTGTTGTTGTTGTTGAATCATAATCTTATGTTCATACATAATGAAAGGCTATGCTATTGGTAGCCACAGAAAATCCTCACAATTTTTAAATCCCCTGGCATCTCTTTCTCCCACCCCTACCCACCTCCATATATACTTACATGCATACGCACACACACACGTGTCACATCATTTCTCCCAGACCTGCCGATGGGCTTATGCTGTTTCTGTCATACTGAACAATCCGGTTACCAACCCTATGTATTCATGAGCAGTTAACTAGCCAGAAGTTAGAGAAGGGTTAACTGGCATAGTTGAAGATTAAATATATATGGTCTTAAGCTGGTTACTTTTATGCTCTAAACACCTGAGTTCTTGGCCACAGTGTCTGAGCACATTAGTCACACACATTCAGTCCCATTAAAGCCAAATTCCCTCGTGGTCTTTAAGTGGTGTCTGAAATGGTCATAAAATCTTGTCATTACAGAAATATTTTTATATCCAGTGTCATGGTGGGAACCTCTTAGAACATATTTGCATACATTGGACACCGTTGGCCAACCACAGATTCTGGGACACGGTTCTCATTCTCAGCAACACTGCACACTGTCTGAGCCATCGATCCTTTATTTTTGGTGGAAACTGAAAACCTCTACAGGACAACAACAGGCCAGAAAATGAGTTTAGAGCATAGTAATTTATACATATATCACCAGGGCAGGCTACGAACATACATTCATTCTACAGGAACCTTAGGGCCTCCAGCCTTTAAAGAGACAAGCAGCAAGTCAAATTGTATTTGAGAAATATTCAGTCTTAAATGTTGATAGGAGACGCTGTTCTTTACAGGGAGCACCTCACAAAAATACTCTGTGCAGACATGAACACAGTTTCCCAACAAGCAGAGGCTGTATCTGTAAGTTTTCTCCTAGCTGTGCAGCCATAAACTTTGCTCCTGTCACAGCAATCACAACCGTTGCTCATTTTAGTTCTAGCTTATAGCTTCTAGACACAAGTATCCAAATACACAATCAGCCCAGTTGCCCCATCTGGTATGCAAAACACAATGCTTCTAGGACAATAAGAGGAGGCAACTTCATGTGCACATGCATGCACACATGCACACACACACACACACACACACACCACTTACTTGGAGGGAGCGATACACATTTTCTTCACATCAGTAAAATCTACTGAAGACTTTTCTTTAGTTTTATGACAACCAAACCACAAGAAAATAGTAGATAAAGCACAAATTCCAAAAGAATAGACAAAAGCTGCTGTTCTCATTATGAACACCAACGCATACTGTTTTGACCATTTCAGTGAGTTTATGATGTCATAAGGAGGAGTCATTTAAACAAATTTAAAGAAAGATTGACTACCTGCCCTCAGTAGGTATTCCTTAACCATACTATATCTAAGACTACATCACACCAAGGCCAAACCCTACCTCTGTGCTCCACTTCTACCCCATTTTACCTTCTCATACCCACTACCTTATACAGAGCTATCACTGGGATAAGGCAGGACCTGAGGAATGACGTCAATGTACCAGCTTGACGTCATTCCTCAGGTCCTGCCATTTTAAAGGGATTCACCGCCACAGCAAAAAGGTACAGATGAAGAACTGGTATCTGGTAGCTAAGGTCTCAGCATGGAAAAAAGAACCCAACTACCCCATCTTCCATTCTAAAGAAGACCTACTCCTAGCCCTTCTGGGACTCACCAAGTGCGTCCCTTGATCCTTGTATACCTGTAGTTGGGGCGATCAAAATTTTACAGAATTGCTGGATTAAATTTTAAATATTGATTCCAACTCACAAAAAGAAAAGGGGAAAAAAAAGAAAAGAAATTCATGTGAGTAAGAAAAAATGGGATGTTGAAGAGAAAAAAAAAAATGTTGGAGCATTTAGCAAGAGCGAACCCCTCCATGTGGAAATAAAATTATACAACAAAAGCACAATGTCTGGGAGGGAAGAAATGGAAGTCAACTGCTGTAAGGTTCTTATGTCATTACATGCTTAGTACAATATCATTAAGAGAGACTATGATAAGTTGAAGATGTACACTATAAATACTAAATCAACTGCTTAAAAAAATAAACAAAAATTGCAACTTTAAGTATTCCTTTTTTTCATGCCAATAAAATTGACAACTTAGATAAAATGGACAGATTTCTTCAGAGATACAGACTACCAAAGTTCATTCAAGAAAAAAAAAAAAAAGAAAAGAAAATCTGAACAGCCCTATAACTGTTGAAGAAATTTAATTTGTAGTTAAAACCTTCTTACAATGAAAACTCCAGGCCCAGAAGACTTCATTGGTAAGTTATAGCAAGCATTTAAGGAGGAAAACAAGCCAATTCTATACATCCTCATGCAAAAAACTGAAGACAATACTTCTTAGCTCATTTTATCAGCATTATCCTGGTAACAAAACCAGACAAAGCTATGAGAAGGAAAAAATAAGCAAA
The DNA here is from genome assembly GCF_030435805.1 of Mustela lutreola. Classification (NCBI taxonomy): domain Eukaryota; kingdom Metazoa; phylum Chordata; class Mammalia; order Carnivora; family Mustelidae; genus Mustela; species Mustela lutreola. The sequence continues at coordinate 81,164,669 of NC_081299.1, read as the reverse complement.
CAAACAAAAACAAAGCTACTCATCTATTCATGAATACAGATGCAACCCTTAACAAAATTTTATAAAAGCCAATCTAACCATATATTTAATGGATAATATGTTGTGACCAATGGGATTTATCCCAGGCATGCAAGGGTGGTTTAACATGGGAAAATCAATCAATGTACTTCACCATATCAACAGACTAAAGAAAAAAAATACAGTCACCTAAATAAGATGCAGAAAATGCATTTAACAAAATTCAACAGACATTTCTGATTTGTTTTTAACATCCAATAAATTAGGAAAAGAAGGGACTTCCACAACCTAATAAAAGACATCTATGAAAAAGTAATGCACCTCATACTTAATAGTGAAACACCAAATGCTTTCCTCCTAAGATCAGGAACAAAGCAGGGATGTCCTTTCTCACCACTTCTGTTCAAAATAGTACTGAAGATTATAAGAAGTTCAGTAAGGGAAGGAAGAAAAAAGACATTGAGATTGGAAAGGAAAAAGTAAGACCGTCTCTGCTCTTGGAGAAAATAATTATGTAGAAAATCCAAAGCACTATTTAAAAAGCCATTAAAACTGGGGTGCCTAGGTGGCTCAGTCAGTTGGGCATCCAACTCTTAGTTTCGACTCAGGTTGTAATCTCATGGGTCATGGATTCGAGCCCCATGTTGGGCTCTACACTCAATGGGGAGTCTACTTGGGGATTCTCTCCCTCTGTCCCAACCCCCACTCACATGCATGCATGCTCTCTCCCTCACTCTCTCCAATAAAACATAAGTAAAAACATAAAAAATAAATAAAAAGCCATTAAAAGAATTTTGTAACGTTATAGGATATAAGATCAATCTAAAAAATTAATTGTATTTCTACTATGATGAACTGTTAAAAATTAATATTTTTAAAGTAATATAATTTTAATATTTAAAAAATTAAATAAGACTAAACCTGAAAAAGATATGTAAAGCTGTATACTGAAAACTTTTGAACACTGCTTAGAGTCATTGAAGAAGACCTAAATAAATGGAGATGTGATGTGATGTTCAGGAGTCATATAACTGAATACTGTTAAAATGTAAATTTTCCCCAAAATCAATCTAGAGATTCAGTACAAACTCAATGAATTCCAGCAAGATTTTTTTGTAGAAACTAAAAAGCTAATGCTAAAATTTACATGGAAATGCAAAGGAAATATAATAACAGACAATTCTGGAAAATAAAGAATAAAATTAGATGGGGCACTAAGTGTCTGCCTTTGGCTCAGGTTGCGATCCCAAGGTCTTAGAATCTAACCCCACATAGGGTTCCCTGCTCAGTGGGAGTCTGCTTTTCCTTCTCCCTCTCTCTCTTCTGAGTGCTTTCTCTCACTGTCTCTCAAATAAATAAATAAAGCTTTTTTTAAAAAAAAGAATAAAATTAGAGGACTTACACTAAGAGACTTCAAAATTTATTATAAAATAAGACAGTCTGGCACTGGCACCAAGATAACAAAGAAATCAATTGGACATCACTGAGAGCCCAGAAATAAGCCCACATGCATATGGCCACTTGATTTTTAAAAAATTTTTATTTTGAAAATGTTACGGATTTCCAGAAAGTTGAAGAAAATGTACAGTGAGATCCTGAGAGCCTTTCAAACTTCCCACAATGGTAACAACTTGCATACTAGAGTGTAGTATCACAAACAGGAAACTGACATTGATACAATGCACAGGCTTCATTTAGATATCCTTAGTTTTATTATCTCATTTGCATGAGTATATATAGTTCTATGCAATTTGATCCCATGCATGGAATCACACCACAATCAAGTGACGGCTCTGTTCCATCACAAAGGCCTCTTCCTACCCCTTTATAGCCACACTCACTCTCTCCACCTTTTACTTTCTAATCTCTGGGAGCCACTAATAATTTCTCCATTTCTATAATTCTTCTATTTCAAAAATATTATATATATGCAATCAGAGAGTGTATAATATTTTGAGCTTTCTTCACTGAGCATAAAATTCCCTTAAAATCCAACCAAGGTGTTCCACATAGGATCAATTTATTTATTTATTTATTTATTAAGATTTTATTTATTTGACACAGAGAGAAACCACAAGTAGGCAGAGAGGCAGGCAGAGAGAGAGAGTGGAGGAAGCAGGCTCCCTGTGGAGCAGAAAGCCCGACATGGGGCTCGATCCCAGGATCCTGGGATCATGACCTGAGCCAAAGGCAGAGCCTTTAATCCACTGAGCCACCCAGGCGCCCCAGGATCAATTTATTTTTGACAAAGGAAAAAAGCAATCAATTAGAAAAATGAGTCTTTTTAATAAATGTTGTTGGAATTAACTGAATAACTTTATGCAAGAAAATAATTTCGAACCATACCTTATGTAATACACAAAAGTTAATTCCAAATGAATCATAGACCTGAATGTGAAATCAAGACCATAATAAAATTTCTAGAAGATAACAAATATTTGTGATCTTGAGTTAGGAAAAGAGTTCATTGCTAGGGCATAAAAAGAATGATCCATAAAGGAATATACCAATAAACTGATTTCATCAAAATTAAGAACATCAGCTTTTCAAAACACACTATTAAAGGAATGAAAGCACAAGACAAAGATGGAGAAAATATTTGCAAAGCATATATTTGTTAAAGTACTTGTATCCCAAATACATAAAGAAAAGAAAAGAAATAAGAAAACGAACAACACAATTTTAAAAATGGACCAAAAGTTTGAACATATATCTTACCAAAAAAAACAACAATGGCAAATAAGCACATGAAAGAAATATTTATTATCATTAGTCATTAAGGAAATACAAATTAAAACCCAGTGAGGTACAGCTATATCTATTAGAATGTCCAAAATTAAAATGATTGACCATACCAAGTGCTGGTGAGAATTTGGAAGGACTAGAACTCTCGTATGCTTCCGGTTGGTCAGAAAAGTGGTACTACCACTTTGGAAAACAACTACACAGTTTCTAAAAGTATTAAACACATATAGCAGATGACTCCGAGATTTCACTCATAGGTATTTACCCAAGGAAAATGCAATCACATTTCCATACAAAGACTAGTATACAAACGACACAGCAGTTTTAACAGCCAAAAACTGGAAACAACATAGATGTTCATCAACGGGGGAACTGAAAAATAATTGTGGCATATACGTATGCTTTAGTTGAATTCTCAAGAGAAACAGAACCAACAAAAAATAAGAGATTTATTATGAAGAAAATGCTCTTACAGTGGTGGACCACAGTCTGTAAGATCAGTCCAAAGCCTGAAAGCTGAAGGAGCCAATGACGTAAACCCTAATCTGAGAGTAGGAGAAGATGAGATCAGGTGTCCAGCCCAAACAATAAGCCTATAAAGAAAAGGGGCAAATACCTCCTTCCTCCATATGTTTGTTCTATTCACATCCTCAAAAGATTAGATGACACTGTCCATATTGGGGAGGGCATCCTACTTTACTGAGGCCACAAGTTAGAATGCTAATCTTTTCTGAAACACACTGGACACACCAAGAAATAATGTTCCACCAGATTCTGAACATCCCGATCCAGGTTAATACATAAAATTACCTATCACACCATGAAGTGGAACACTGCTCAGCAACAAAAATTAACAAGCTATTGACACACTCAGAAACATGGATGGATCTCAAAATTATTTTTGCTGAGTTAAAGGAGCCAGACAAAAAGAGAATGTATTGGATAACTGTATTTACATAAAACTTTAGGGGAAAAAATGCCAAGTACTCTATAGTGACAATAGAGCAGTAGTCATCTAGGGTTGGTGGAGGGGCGGTGGAGAGAGGTAAGTCATGAGGATGAAATACAAGGCATGGTGACTACAGCTAGCCTTATTGTACTGTATATTTGAAAGTTCTAAGAAGGTACTTTTTTTTTTAAGATTTATTTAATAGAGAGAGAGAAGGAGCAAGTGAGCACAAGCAAGGAGAATGGCAGGCAGAGGGAAAAGCAGACTCTCCACTGAGCAGAGAGCTTGATGTAGGGCTTGATCCAAGGACCCTGAGATCATGACCTGAGCCAAAGGCAGACACTTAACCAACTGAGCCACCCAGGTGCCCCAACAAAGGTTTTGGTTGTTTTTTTTTTTTTTTTTTTTTTTTAAGATTTTATTTATTTATTTGACAGAAAGAAAGATCACAAGTAGGTAGAAAGGCAGGCAGAGAGAGGAGGGGAAACATGTTCCCTGCTGAGCAGAGAGCCCAACACAGGGCTCGATCCCAGGACCCTGAGATCATGACCTGAGCCGAAGGCAGAGGCTTAACCCACTGAGCCACTCAGATGCCCCAAAAGTACATTTTGAACATCCTCACCACATGCACAAAAAAACCTGTATGTGAGCAATAAATGCATTCACTAATTTAATTGTGGTAATGGTTTCCCAATATATATGTATATCAAAGCATCACTTCAGATGCCTTAAACTTACACAGTGTTATATGTCAATCATATCTCAATAAAACTGGGAAATAAGTATTGAGAGAAAATAACTGACAATTTAGAAAATTTACATCCAGCTAAATTATCCTTAAATATTAAGATTGAAGAAAGCACTTCAGACCAACATTAAGAAAAAGTTTTTTAGGGGCACCTGGATGGCCTAGTCAGTTAAGCAGCATCCACCTTTGACTCAGTCATGATCCCAGGGTCCTGGCTTTGAGTCCTGTCTTGGGCTCCTTGCTCAGCAGGGAGTCTGCTTTTCCCTCTCCCTCTCCACCTCCCCACCACTCGTGTGCTCTCTCTCATGCACACACACGCACGTACTCTCTCTCTCTCTCTCAAATAAATAAATAAAATCTTTAAGAGAAAAAAAAAAAGTTTTTTGGTGAAAGACGACAAGGGTGCCCTTCCATAAGAAGGAAGTCAAACCCAGGGAAAATTAGTGTGTTGCAAGAAACAAGGGTGAGCCGAGAAATGGGCAAATGTTTCAGTAATTCTAAACAAGCATAGACTGAAACGGAATAAAAAAGGCAAGACAATGACTAATACTGGACAGTTAAAAACATGACAGAATGAAAATACTAGGTAACAATTACATGCGCACAAGGAGGACAACGTCCATCAGTAAAAATTTTTTTTTAATTCCATATGCTATTCAGGAGGCTCACAAAATGTTGATTAATTTTGGACTTTTAAGTATTCATGTCAAAATTTAAAAATAACTACCAAAGGGAAACGCAGGCAGAAGGAAAGTCTGTTTAGCACAGAGCGAACACACAGAAAGTACTTGTGAAATGGTTAAATAAGAGACTTGCTTGTTTTCTGTATTTTCTGTATTTCACATAGCATTCCAGCACATTTTTAATGTGATGTTATATCTATCACTGAGCTTCCTAACTGTAAGGATTCTCCCCAGAAGCAGAACCTAGAACATACAACCAGATTCCACCGTCTTGGGACAGAGTCACTGGAGTCAATGAGGCAGAATAGGGTAGTATATATAAATCTGCCCTCCTGGGTAGAAATCCCAGCTCTGTCACTGATCAGCTGAACGACCTTAAGCCAGATATTTAAACTCTGATTGTCCCAGTCTCTTTAATACTACTGTGTTTTACATGTTTTACAATTACCGATCTTATTCATAAAGAAATGAAATACTTAATAAGATGTCTGACACACAGAACCCATTCAGTAAATGGTGGTTTCTATTGTTTCTGCATCTCTTTGTCCTTCCTAGAACATGCGGGTACCTTAGGAAGACAGGCCTTGATCAGCTGGTCAGAGGTAAGATTAAATTGCTCAGGACCGATCCCCTTCATTCTGGCCTCCTAGGAAAGAAACTGGCTCCTGCCATTCCATGGAGGCTACTACTCATGGCCTAGTGCTTAAGATGATCAGTCCTGGTCAGCTCCAGGCTTGGACTCTACACACAATATGCCAAGGGAGAGACTAGCATCAGAGAAAGAGATGTGGTGAATCCTTCCCCTAGTTTGCCCTGATACACATTTCCAACTGCAAGGCCTGGAACTCCATTTCTTGAACCCACAGGGGAGGGCCTGGTTCCCCCTCTACCATGAATACTGAGCTGGCAAGACAGGGCTGGAGCCAAAGTTCTGCCATGTCCTCTCACTGTTACCTCCACACCACTGATTGTGTCAGAGGACAGCCCCATACTTCCCTGTCCAAGCAGCTAGTACATCTCACAGTCTCTCCTGGCCCTGCCAGACCTCTAGGTGTTGCCCGGGAATGCAATGGTCAGTGGCAGACCTGCACGATGCTGCTACTGTAGCTCGGAAGGTTTCCCCAGGGGATGCTGCTCCAACAGACTTTGTGTGAGTACTGCTTGGCGATCTGCCCATGTGTATATGACGATCCACTAACTAGAACTAAGACGCAGCAACAGATACCCAACTATACGGATCCTGCTCTCCTGGCTCTGACTTACCTTCCCTGACACCAAATAGGCGTCCACAGCCCTTGAGATCCCTTCAGGGATCAGCACTGATGTCATCTTTGTTCTGCTTTATCTTCAGCGTGTAGTCTTTGATCGCTTTGTCTCTATCTGTTCTGCCTCTACCTAGTCTGTCCTACATCCACTGCTTTTCTCCCTGGCCAGTTTCACTGGTAACTTTACACCACAAGGAAGGTCTCATTTAGGATTAGAAACTGATATCCTCCGCTCTCACTGGGGAAGTTAGGAAGAAATGATTAGGGTAGGTAAAGAGACTGAGGTCCCTAGAAGAACCCTGTGACACTGTTGACCTTGGATTGTTTACTGTGTGATCACTACACACTTGTTTGAAACAACCACGGAAAGCAAGAAAAGATCCGTCAACTTCAATCTGCCAGTCTCTGAGTCCCCACTATAGCTAGATGGTGACCCAATTAATCAGTTAGCAATAAATATAAAGTGGTAGTTGAAATTTTTGAATGGGAAATTTCTAGAAATTCAAGATTCATGTTTTCAACAACCTGGATGATCTAAGTAACAGGCTAATCAAACTTTTTAAAACGCTGGATGGCACAATTTTTAAATTAAGAAGTCAAATGCACATAGCAAATTGAGGTCTTTTCTAAAGCAAATATACAAAAATATTATAGAAAAATGTTTTCTTCCCCCTTCTTCCATTCATTCAACAAAACATGTATGAGGCACTGGGTTCAATTACTCATATACACAAGGTGAAAATTCTGAGATACTACTTGAATCTTTGTCTGCTTCCACATAAAAAACAATAAACACGATCTGTTAGAGAGACTGGGTCTAGAAATACTGATTTCAGAGAAGAATTTAGCATAAGGCATGTCTAAGGGGATTTCATTAGTGATGTAGCAGAAGGTGCTCAAGGTGAAGAGATCTCAGCCTGAGGCAGATCGGTGCTGTGGATCCCAAAGGCAGAGTTACAGCAGGACTCTATTGCCGAATCACCTGGAAGGTCACCTCTCTTCCCACTCAGACTTGAGTGCAAAGAAACCTGGTGGCTATTTCGGCTATTTCTTCAACTTGAACAAACCTTTGACCTGATGGCTGGTGGGGTGGGGGAGGTAGGGGGAGGTGTCAGGCGGTAATTGTCTTTGTAAATCTTCACACCCTAACAAAATCTGTCCATCAACTTCCAGGGAAACAAATGTAAAAACAAAATATGCTTTTTAAAAACTCAGTTAAGGGTGCCTGGGTGGCTCAGTGGGTTGGGCCGCTGCCTTCGGCTCAGGTCGTGATCTCAGGGTCCTGGGATCGAGTCCCGCATCGGGCTCTCTGCTCGGCGGGAAGCCTGCTTCCCTCTCTCTCTCTCTCTCTGCCTGCCTCTCCATCTACTTGTGATTTCTCTCTGTCAAATGAATAAATAAAATCTTTTAAAAAATAAAAATAAAAAAAATAAAAACTCAGTTAATTCATACCCTGAGAATAAACTCACCTCGATACTTCTGAGGGCTCATCTCTTCAACTCCCCAACCCAATCTATGCTGCCTATTAATTATCAAAAATTTCTTATGCACTGGTTATTTAGATAGTCTGCTAAGTTCTTATGGAAACAAGCATACACATTTTTTTTTAAAAAAATTTGCCAAAATCTGCTGTTCTCTTTCCCTTGGAAGCACAGAGAATGAGTTCTTGTGGCTTCTTAGATGGATGACAGATTTCAATCTAATTAATCCAGAGCCCTGTGTATAGAAATGACTGCAAAGCAAACATGTCTATTAACAAAAAGCAGTGATTACTGGTTGGCACTGGGCCAGTATCTCTACATAAGCAATGAACTGATGCCTACAACTGTCTCTGTGCCATATGGATACTGCTGTAGCAATGAATTTGATCCAATGCAAGGTTAAGAAATGTCAAATTTAACTGGGGTTTAATTGATACTGGTAAGGGGTTCTAAATAAAGATACAGTGTATGCACCATCAGAAACACGCAACACGTCAGGCTCTAGCCTCCCAGTTTGTTGGCAACGCAGTCACAGCCAGACATTCAAATTAGTTTTCAAACTCAACTTTTTCAGATAAGATTTTTTGGGGGAAGTTGGATTAACAAGTTTATCAGCAGCTAATTGAAGCTAAACACCCTATCATTAATCAGTCTGGTTACTTCTCTTTTCACCACGAAGTTATTGCTTACACAAACCATGTAGAGAACTCAAATTCAACATGTCTAGCATGAACTTTCTTTCCCCAAACTTACTCTTAACATCCGTACTTCCTCTTCGGATCATGGTCCCACGGAATGCCAAAGTGAAAGATCCTCAAATCATCTTGACTCCAACTTTCTTCACCTGCCACATCCGATACGCCACAGAGACCCACAACCTCAACTTCACAGATGTCTCTTCCATGTGCCCAATGCCACCTGCTATGCCCTCATCATCTCCCACCTGAATTACAACAGCTTCCTAGCTGGAAGGCCTGCTGTTTTCCTCCCAACTGTTGGACCCAACTGCTAGATGCTTTACTGCTCAAAATCCCTGACAGTTTGTTTTCTGTATCTCCTAAGACAGAATTTGGACTTGGCCCCAGGCCCCCTGGGTTCCTTGTCCTTCCCCAGTCATGCGCATGCATCTTTGTCTGTGCTTTTCCCTATGCTTAAAACAACCTCTCCCCAGGGCACCTGGGTGGCTCAGTGGGTTAAAGCCTCTGCCTTCAGCTCAGGTCATGATCTCAGGGTCCTGGGATGGAGTCCCGCATTGGGCTCTCTGCTTGGCAGAGAGCCTGCTTCCCCCTGCCTCTCTGCCTACTTGTGATCTCTGTGTCACATAAATAAATAAAATCTTTAAAAACAAACAAACAACCTCTCCCTCCCCTTAAATTTTTACCTGAAAATTAAGAGGGAAATGCTCAACTCTAACTTTTCTGAGAAGCCTTTCCCACCCTCAAGCAGAACGGGTCTCTTTTTCTCTGCACTCCCACAGCTCTTTGTTCATAACTTTATTATAGCCCTGATCTGATGCATTAGAGCTGTGTTTATGTCTCTCTATCCATCTCGATTATGAGGCCCTATGATTCCTATCCATCTCAGTTATGGAAAATCATGCCATTTATCTTGATACAGCCTAGTTCCCCACAGAGCTGGGCCCGACTCTCCGGGTAGAGTGAAGAATGCACAGAGGGGCATATTCAAGCCATGCGGCTAGGCTTATTGAACCCAATTAACAACAGTATACAGCCTCTCACTCATAACATGACAGAGGAGATACCTCCTCTACAGCCAGGAGACGGCCTAAGATCAACCAGGTGTGTCTTGTATCAATTAGCCATGACAACAATTAATGTTTGTTGCGCACTACATTGTGCTAAGCATTTTACAATCAGTTTCCTTTGTTATTTACAACAGTTCTATAGGGTGAGGATTTTTCTCTGCTTTTTTAATTCTCTAGCACAGGATTTGGTACACATTGGGTGAACAACAAATATTCTTAATGAATAGTATACACACTATATTATTACTCTCATTTTACTGATAAATTGAGATGTAGAGAAGTTAAAAAACTTATTCAGGAACAATGGACTGAATTAGATTCCTCTAAAATTCATATATTGAAGCCCCAGCCTCTAATATGACTGAATTTGAAGATAGGGCTTCTAGGAGGTTATTAAGGTTAAATGAGGTCATAAGAATCCAATAGGATTGGTGGCCTTATGGAGACAGAGAGAGCTTTCTCTCTCTCTCTCTGTGCACATATACAAGAAAAGGCCATGTAAGAACACAGCTATGAAGCAGCCATTTGTAATCCAGGAAGAAAGTTCTCACGGGAACCCAACCATGCTAGCGCCCTGATCTCAGATTTCCTCCAGAAAGGTGAAAAAAGAAATTTCTATTGTTTAAGCCAACCAGTCTATGATATTTTGCTCTGGCAGCCCAAGTTAACTAATACATCAAGTTACACAGGGCAATTGGGAAATGGAAAAATCAAGATTTGAACCTGGATTAACAGATTCCAGAACCTTTACTCAGCTGCTTTGCAACACTTACCAAACTGTACATTGTGATCCTCTAGTTGACCCTGAATTAAATCTAACGGTTCATGATCAGCATTTTTTTTTTTTCAGGAAACTGAAGGGCAAGTATAAAATAGAGTATAATGGAACAGAATAGAAAAATACCAAAAATCAACAAGTCAGGAAATGACAGGTGCTGGCGAGGATGCGGAGAAAGGGGAACCCTCCTCCACTGTTGGTGGGAATGCAAGCTGGTGCAGCCACTCTGGAAAACAGCATGGAGGTTCCTCAAAATGTTGAAAATAGAACTGCCCTATGACCCAGCAATTGCACTACTGGGTATTTACCCTAAAGATACAAACATAGTGATCCAAAGGGGCACGTGCACCCGAATGTTTATAGCAGCAATGTCCACAATAGCCAAACTATGGGAAGAACCTAGATGTCCATCAACAGATGAATGGATCAAGAAGATGTAGTATATATACACAATAGAATACTATGCAGCCATCAAAAGAAATGAAATCTTGCCATTTGTGACAACATGGATGGAACTAGAGCGTATCGTGCTTAGCGAAATAAGTCAAGCAGAGAAAGACAACTATCATATGATCTCCCTGATATGAGGAAGTGGTGATGCAACATGGGGGCTTAAGTGGGTAGGAGAAGAATCAATGAAACAAGATGGAATTGGGAGGGAGACAAACCATAAGTGACTCTTAATCTCACAAAACAAACTGAGGGATGCTGGAAGGAGGGGGTTTGGGAGAAGTGGGGTGGGGTTATGGACATTGGGGAGGGTATGTGCTTTGGTGAGTGCTGTGAAGTGTGTAAACCTGGTGATTCACAGACCTGTACCCCTGAGGATAAAAATATATGTTTATAAAAAATAAAAAATTTAAAATTAAAAAAAAAGATGAAACCATGGTTAAAATCTACACAGGAATAGGACTTTCCGTGAACTGATGAATCGAGGAAGCGAAACTATTGAGTTAATCAATGAACGAGGGGTCTGCTTTGACTTCTGCAATGTTCATCTTATGTTTGGGTTAATTACAGAAACGTAACCTAAGTGGACATCTGCTGAGAGATGATAAAATGCCTAAGATTAAGATGCAAATGTGGGAACACCCACACAATTTAATAATAGGCACTTGCAGGTTTAACTAAGAGCATCTCGTCACAAGAAAGGATTGGCTTTGACAAATTCAAATATTGACAAAAAATTGGTTTTGACAAATAAAAATGTGGCTAGTGAAAAAAAAATAGCAGAGTGTATCATACATAGGAAGAATAAGTATTATTTTATAAAAATTTTTGTTCCAGGAGTGTATGAGAAACTGTGGAGAGGTATATAATATCCCAGTATAAAATGTATTTTTTACCATGAGTTATAGGCAAAAAATATTTTTTAAAACACTTTGCTATACTACTTAAAAATATCCCATTCATCCTATCTCCAGCCAAACCTCTTCTGATATAAGCAGCATGGGTGAACCCCAACATTCACATTGTCTATACAGTGTCTTAGTCACAGCTCATCCCAGCATGGCATGATTTGTCATTTAAGCTCTACACATCACGTGTATCTGTGTCCTTACTCATTTTGTACTATGGTTTTTCCTTACAATCGGGGGTGGAAGCTGTGCCACGAGCTTTACTGTCCATTCTTATTCTCTGTTTCCTATGACCCTTAACTTGCTCTGTATCCTTATGGCTCACTCATCTCAAGGCTTATCCATTATACCTGCATACTAAATATATATAAAATAAATTCAATTGATTGATCCAATCAAGTAGATTATATCCACTGGAAGGTCTTCATAGCAGGCACCAGTGACCCATTAAAAACCTGGAGATCACAGCAGAAAATTCAGTCTCTAAGGAATCTAGACTCAGTTTCAGAGAGATAAAGCAGGCACGAACTCCATTCATGGAAAACTTGGCTTTTCAAGCCAAGAACCGTTCCATCAGTGGATTTTTTAATGCTAAGACAGTGTAAATATCCAAATTCTCTTTCAGGCTCTGTCTTAATCTCCACATCACAATCAGGCACATCAGCTATGGTGGAGGAAAAGCGTGGGATGTCCACCCTAGTGAGACAGGCTTGGTAACACAGATTAGTCACCTCAGGGACCATATCTGGGTATGGGCCAGATGGGGTGCTACTGCCACAGAATTATCTGCCTGGATTCTGAGCAGAGAAGCCAGATATGCTCCAGAAGGAAAGATGTAGGGCATGCCATCCACTGGTCAGCCCTATGGACTGTTCTAAAGTGTACCTGTCTGACTTCAGAAGAGCAGATCACCCTTTGATCTGGGGTCAGCACCAGCATACCTGGCTTGCTGACTCTCTGGGTACAGCCCACTCCACAAAGGGTGCTTCAAACTAAGAGTGTGCATTCTAGTGTCTGAGACCATCTGACTCTCCACCAGGGAGTTCCCTCTTCCAGTTTCTGGAGTTAATGCCTCTTCTTCTGGGTGGTTACTCTCTCTCATGCGGATGGGGCTGAGGAGTAGAAAATGTGTTGAGCTTTCCCCATACTCCTTGATTCAGCATCATCCTTTTCCAAGGTCTTATACCTTCTGTGACCCAGGTCTGAACCTAACACAGGTTGGAATTAGGGAAGAGAGTCTCTGGTCTACCTTATTCTAATGTAAAGTGTCTTTGTTAGTTTTCTGACTGTTCAGCATCTATTCCATCTTAATTAAGTAATAGATCCCAATTTTTGACACACTACTTCTCTCCCAGTATATTATGTCCTAATCAAGAGGCTCCATCATCCCCAGCCCCAGTCATGTGACCCTAACTGGCCAATCCAGTGTTCCCTTCCTAGAGGATAGTCACTGACACAGCGCCTTACCCTGACTGACAAAACAGTTGTGTAGGTGCTTTTATCCAGAACTTCTAGAGCTACAAGTTTCCCGTGCTTTCCAAACCTGGTTCTTAGATCTCGTGAACAACTTTCATACCTTTCTACAAATAATCCCTCTTGCTTAAATTAGCCAACATTTGTTTCAATTGCTTATAACCAAAATTGCTAACGGTTTCCTGCCATAAGAACAAAGATCAGGCCTGGCCTCTTGGGATCAGGAGATGGAGAGTGAGAAAGATAATAAACCTACAACCGGCGGATAACCAAGCCCAATCAAGCCCAACCAAGAGACCATGAGCCTGGACTCTATACTACTAATTTCTAAATCCTTACACACTCAGCACACACTTTATACATAGCTGACACTCAAAATTTACTCACTGAAACACAGACAAAACTTACAACATGAATATGACTAGGAGAGAGAAAAAATAGTGCTGAAACGTTATTCTGAACAGTAGAAATTTTGGAGGAAAGAAACAGCTCTCAAAAAAGTTACCATTACCTAAAAAAAAGAAAAAAAAAGAAAAAAAAAGAAAAAAGTCACCGTTACCTCTTCATCTCTCCCTCTCCCTCTATCTCGTTTCCACTCCATGTTCCCCCCACTTTCAACAACAAATAAAAATTTCAAAGCTTCGTCCTGGCCCTCTCATTTGTTAGGGCAGCAAATGCAGTGTCTGTTATACCATGGAGTAAAGCATCGAAGCAATGTAAAATAAAACCAATGTAAAATAAAGGCTTTCAAAGAATTCCTAAATTTTGATCCTTTCTGATATTCCCCTGACTCCAGTTAATAAAAATAGCTACAGTTAATAAAACATTTTATCCACTCCTTTTCAATGCTGCCTATTATTCTTGAATGCTCAAAAGCCCCAGGCTCCCAGCCAGGTCAAAAGGTTTCACAAAACATCCACGAATTATTTCGAAGCAGAGAGACTCCCACAGCATGTCTCCCCGGAAGCTGTAAGGCAAGAAAATCCATCTGCTCTTTCTGATCGAAAGCCAGAATTCACTGGAGGAGATATAAAGAAACCACCAGATAAAGGTTTCTTCTCATTTTGCACCTTCAACCTATAATCCCAGGTACACCCCTCACCTAAGTAGGAGCGTTCTCTCCCAGGAGAAGAATCCCAACGTACCTTCCATGACAATATATTTTCAACTTCTTTTTATAACAACTACAAATTCAGTTTAAAAAAAAAAATTCCATTCTCCAATATACTGGAGGGCACAAGGAGTTTTTTCTCCCAAGCACAGAAGGGAGAAAACTCTCCCACCTTAGCCCTGTTGCCTTTTCTCTTTCAATCAGACTTTAGCAGGTTCAAGTTGAGCCTGCTAAAGAGGAACCTCTGTTCACTCCCCTGTCAAACCAAACCTTTATGTTCAGCCCTTTGGCTTTGCTGGATGTTGTCATAATACTGCGGTCCCTGTAAGGAACACAGTATTTACAGCCTGAGAGCCAACTACATTTGATTCTATATCCCAAGCCCCACTTCTTCATGGGTGGATGGTAACTTGAGGGTAAGACCCTTAACCTGTGAATGCCTGTAGCTGCTAATACATGTAATTCTACCCTGATTCTTTCCTGATCCACTGCCCAACAACTGATCCAAGATTGGACCTTACATATCCTACCGACACTGTCAATAGCAAAAAGGCTTTGGAACTCAGAAATGTAACAGGTTCCAGCGAGAGCCAACAGTGAGATGCAAATCAATCTGCTGTAACATTTGCATTTTTTAAAATCAAATTGAGCCTTTTGGTAACCAGAATCCACATTCTCCTAAGGACCTCAAAACATTTCAGTATCTTGTCTTTGTTTCTTGCTATGATGCCTTCAACACATTTATGATAATTTTGCCAGAATCAAGTGTCCAGAATCTATTTGCTTTATGGATTCTTAGTCAAGTTATTCCTCATCCTGCTCTAAAAACCTTAAAAGTTGGAGGAGATGGTGGAGTATTTTTTGTTTTATTTTATTTGTACTGCATAGTCTTAGTACATGACAATAAAAAAAATAACTATAAGCCAAGTAAATATTTTAAGTATCACTTCCTGAGCCCGTAACATTTCACATTCGTTCACTCAAGAGACATTCCTTGAGCACCTATTCGGTCAGGCTTGGTACTAGGCACGATACAGAAAACAGTAAAGTGGGTGTTGGACTTTTATATTTTACCATTTTGAATGTGCCACTGGCCATCTTCACCTTGTAAAACAATCTCCTTCATTAGCCTAAAGTCTCTTTTGTAGAGATTGCTTTGCTGTCCTATTTCCGGGCAAAATTAGAACTGTTAGAGCCTGTATTTCTACTTAGGCTTCTATCAGGCTTGGGTTTTTACAAATTATGACATTTTATTGAAGCAAAATTGAGTCCTCAGGCCAGATTCTTCTACAGCAATTACAACAAAAAGTTCATTATAACAAGAAAATATTCCAAAGTCCTGCTGAAGGCAAATAGAGGCAGTGTTCTATTGACTTCTAAGTGTCTTCCCACTGGCACTAAGAGCCACATTGGGTGGTGGGTCTCCGTGGCAGATTTTGTTACTGCTGTCCCCTCTCCCACTATTACTATTTGCAGGATTCTCTTCCAGGAGAGGTTTTTACCGTAACCACCGTCCTCCATAAGCCCTGCCCCAATTTCTTCCTCAGCGTGATCTACGACATGAGGGAACTAAAAATTAGTCCTTCTTGCCAAAAATAAAGGACAGGAGTGGTTCTCCACTCTCCAGCCCAGTTTCCTTCACTGCATAATCAGCGTTCAACTAAATCCTGCCCTAAGCTAACTTTCTATCTCACCTTTCTTAACAGGAAATTTTGCTCAACTGCTCAGCTTAGCACCTTCCAAATAGGCCCTGTGCTTTCTCATCATGATTCCTTCACTCAAAACATCCACCCCACCTAGAATATCCTTCAAAACTTCTGGCTGTTCTTGAATACCTAATTCAAACACCATCCCCTCAAAAAAGCCTTCCCTTATAACTGATCCAGAATGAAGTCATCACACCTACCTTTTCTCCAGTTACAGTAATTAGACAGCTAAAAGACACTAAGGGCCTGAGTTAGGTCAAGGGAAGCAAGAATGCACAAAGAGAATAGATTCAAAATCCCTAATCGTGGTCAAATGGTCAGGGCCAGATGGCTGATGGTAGATGTAATTATTGATGCTCCTTTGCCAGAAATTTGGGAATGAGGCCGAGGCCATGGAGAAGACATGAACCTTTTCCCATACATACAATTTCTACTAAGTACAATATTTAGAACTTGAGGCTGAAATGACCACTGGTCTGATCTAATGGGAAAATTCTTAAGATTCTATATTTTCCCAAAGTAGGAAGTAAAGAAACATCTCTATACCAGAGAGATCTGCTGCTGACTCTAACTACAGTAATTTCTCATTGTGAAGTTACTCCCCCCTCCCCTCCACAACTGGTTCATCACAGACACCCGACTTGAAATGAAAGATGACTGACGTCACTTCTGAGATTTTATTACTTGAAATACTAGAAATGAAGGTTATAGTTTTTGTGGTCTCTGAGACATACATGAGCATGTCTCAGTCTGTCTTGCCTGAAATAAATTTGCTACAATCACTGTTTTACAATATGCTAAAGATATATTACCAAAATAAGCTTGCCTCTCCACAGACTAAGTGAGCCAAAGGCATTGTGTTCCATCTTTACAATGAAATGCAGATTTCTCATTGAAAGACTAATCTTCAGTTTCAAAAGATTGAACAAAATGGTGCTTAAAAAGAATTATAGCTGGTTAAATATAAGCTGCTATAAACATCTAAGACAAGAATATTCTCTGAGTATCAAAGCATTTTCATCTGCTTATGATTTAAGCAATTTTTTTTCCAACAGAAGACCTTGTCCTAGTATTTTCTTCTGAGATCAGCAAACAAAAATCAGTAAGTATGCTGACCCAGAGCCTTCTTTACTTAAATGATCTTATTTCTCCCTAACTGTGTCAATAAGATTATTTCACACTGGGGAGATTGCCCCCTCCCCCAGCCTTGACATCTCACTAACAGGACTGAAGAGCTAAAATTCCTCTCTTCTGGCCTGGACCTACTTACAGCAGGATTGAAGTGATCCCTGGTAGGACTCTCAGGCATCACTTACCCTCAGGACCACTGCTCACTCGCGGAGTGACCAGTTTGAAACTCTGCTTAAAATTAATTATCCACCCCTTCTTGAGTCTTCTTGGCCCAATAGAGTAGTCTCTATCCTCCAGTATAACCCACTCTTCTTTAACCTCGCCAGCCTCCAGATGCTTGGCTTGGGTCTTCAAGAACTCAGGACTTGTCAGGACACTTCCCTGGATAACATTACTTTTTCACTCCAGCTGGTATCTCAACTAGATCCCAAAGTACAGGCTTCTCTGCAGCTCCCTGAAGGGGTGGTTGTCTGATACCATTTGTCTTGAAGGAAGGGGCAGATCTCATTTCTCATTGCCACATCCAGATGAATACTCCTGATTCTGCCCTGAAAACTTTGGCTTTACCACCCTACACTTCTCATTGCAATGATCTTCCTTCCTTTCCTCTCTGCCAACTAAAAGAATTTTTCCCTTGGTCATTCTCTTTCTCTCCACACTTTTATTTCTGTGATATTTTTTGGTGGGTTTCATAACGACATAGATCCTTGATTTTTTTTCTTTTTTTTTTTTTCCATCCATTGGAATTATCCTGTATCCCACCCCAGCCACTCACCTTCATGACCACACCCTCTTCCTTTTCATCACCAATAATTTTCACTTCAAATTTTCAATTTCAAGTATCCCTTTCACGATTATAACCCATGATCTTTTCAGCACAATTCTTTTTTAACTTGAACTCCAATGCTTTGGCTCCTTTAGTATATCCAAATCATTGGTCTCACCGCTCTTGCCCTGCCCATCAGGTTCTCACTTCCCTCCATGCTCAGCTTAAATTCCATGGTCCGTGTCTAAAATCATCCCCTCATAAACTCTCCCGGCTTTCCTGCTCATCTCTCCCACCAGAGATTCAGCTGACAAAATGGCGATCCTGGCTAAATTCGGCTTTCTGACTACACCCAAACCAACACTAAATGTCAGGGAAAAGTCTATACCCTTCTAACTAAGCCCACTTTAAAACCACGACCACAAACATCAACTGTGCCCTCCACATTAAGCAGGAATTCCAGCATACTGTCCTAGTGAATTCATTCTCCTCCCCTCTGAGACAAGTATATCTCACACACTCTTCTTCGCTTAGAACTCAACACATCTTATACATTCTTCCCTCAGGTGACGACTTCATTTCCTCTTGTAGTTAAAAAAAAAGAAAAGAAAAAGAAACACACAGAAGGGAACCTTCATAACCTGCAGCCAATTATACATCCTATCTCCCACTGGGCACACATTTCACCTGCCCTCTTATAATGGTAACTGAACTGTATGTCCTTTCTGAGGCCTCTCCCTTCCCTTAGGCAGTGGACCCATCCCCTCTTGCCTGCTCAAGGACTTAGAAACAGCAATAATCTCCAGTATCTCCTGAGTAAGCATGTTTGGCCACCTACCAGATCATATATATCAGCAAACACATCGTAATATTTTGGAAAAAAAAAAAAAAAAAAAAAGAAGCCTTCCCTTGGCCCTGCATCTTTCCTTGGTCCTGTCAACGCCACTCGCCATTTCTTGGCTCCCATCCATAGCAGAACTATCTAAAAGAGTGTACATACTCTCTATACCCAATTTTTCACTCCTCATTCTTTCTCGAGCCCCTTCCACGGGGGTTAACATGTCTTCCATTTCACTAAATCCACTCCTTTTAAGATCTCTAATGAGCTCTGTATATTGCCAAACTTGGAAGACTTTTCTTGGTCTTCATCTAATTTGGCTTTCCAGCATCATTTGATAACTTACCACTCTCTTTTTCTTGGAACATTTTTCTCCCCCTTATACTTGGAACATCATATGTTTCTGGTTTTCTTCTTACCTCCCTGCTGTTACTGCCCACTCTCATTTACTGGATTCCTTACTCCTACCCGAGGCTCAGTCCTCGGACCTCTTCTCTATCAATACTCATACCCCTCAAATGATCTTCCCTCTTCTATTGCTTTTAGCACTATCTATGTGTTATGGCCCCAAGTGCATGTCTGTATCCTCTGGCTTCTCCCCTAAACTCCACATACATCCGACTCCCTACAGGACATCTCCACTTAGATATCTAACAGGAATCTCTGCAGACTTTGGAACAATCAAAGAATCCACGCCACTGAGTACCAATAACCATGAGAAGGTGTTTAACGTCACTAATAATCAGGTTGTGCCAAACAAAAAGCAAAACACATTTTTCCCATACATAATTATTACCAATTATGCTGCCATGAATATTTATGTGCATGCTTTCAGTGCACATGTGCATGCAATTCTGTTGGGAATTATGGGATCATAGGGCTTGTAGAAGTTCAACTTGAGACAAAGCCCAACTTTTCTAAACTGTTTATATACATATATTCTCAGTTGTGTTTCAATCTCCTGTTTTTAACCTCCCTGTGGCTACTACCAGTCATCTTTGTTTTCATCAGCCAGCGTGTGTAGTGTTGTGATATCATGTTATTGATTTGCATTTTCTTGATTACTGGTGAGGGTCAACACCTTTTCCCTAGGGGCCAAGAAAACTCAACAATGATATTTAGGAATGCCAGCTCAAGTGATTAAACTATCAAGAAAACCAACAGGGTGATGATCATAAACATCAGGAGGATGGCTACCCTTGTGGGAATGGAAGATAAACAACCAGAAGAGGCTGTGTAGCAGGGGTGGGGCCTTCATAACACTGGCAGTACTGGCTCTCTCCCCCCACCCGTGTGCAGTAGTGACACAGAGTTAATTCTGTGATCAGACATTGGCCTATAAAGTCTTGTTTGTATACTCTTCTGGATTTGTTTCACTTCACAGTAAAAATTTCAAATAAAAGGTTAAGTAACAAAATTAATATTATTTGAGTACCTATTATGTGCAATATGACAAATATTGGAGATTCAGCAAATAATGAGGAACGTTCTTTCCCTCAAGGTGACTGTGAATCACACAATTAAGAGGTGGAAAGCATGAACTGCTCCTAGAGAACTTAGAACCCATAAAAGATGTTCAGGAAGAGGAAGATTTCTGATGGGCTATCAAATGTGACTAGGATTAGATAATAGAAGGCATGATGGACCCTTTTTGATTGTGACGGCAGTCAACTCTCAATCTCCACACATGCATACACACACACTGATACCCAGATACCCATAGTCATACACGTACTCACTGTATTAGTTTGCTAGGGCTGCCACAACAAAATCCCACAAACTGGGTGGCTTAAACAACAGAAACATATTGTCTCAAAGTTCTGGAGCTAGAAGTTGGAAATCAAGGAGTGGAAAGAGTTGTTGGTTCTTTCTGATGTCTGAGAGGAAGAATCTGTTCCTGGCCTGGAAATGGTTATCTTCCCCCTGGATCTTTTCACATTATCTTCCTTCTTTGACTTTCACTGAGTCAAAAGTTTTCCATTTTACTGGTGATTCACAGACCTGTACCCCTGGGGATAAAAATATATGTTTATAAAAAATAAAAAATCAAAAAAAAAAAAGTAAAAGAAAAAAAAAGTTTTCCATTTTATAAGGATACTGGCCATATCGGATTAAGGCCCATCCTAATGACCTCATTGTAATCTGATTACCTCTTAAAGACCCTGTCTCCAAATAAGGTCCCATATAATTGGGACACAAACCCATAACACTTACATATACTCACAAATTCACATACACGTGTATGCCCGTACACACACACAATCACACATACACAAACTCCCATTCACACAGACTCATACACATACCCTTACACACATACATGCATATGAATTGCTCCAGGAGAGCAAACTCTCCAACATACTCACATATACACACACACCCATGTATTGTCAGAATACACTGAAACACACATACATATTCACACACCCAGATTACACTTTCCCACATGTACTCATACACACTCACATGTGAACATCACACACACACACACACACACATCTCACTCTGTAGGGGTGATGCTCTTTCCCCCAGCCTGCTCCTCATGGCACCCTTTCTCCTTGGAGGAATGTGACCCAGGCCAAGGAAAACAGAGCCTTCACCCAGGGTGAGTCAAACTGGAACTAAGAGAAGACCGCCCACTTCCTCTCTGGTGGCAAATTTGGAAAGGGTACCAGTAGGAACTCCCAGGCTGCTGTTGGAAGCACTACTTCTTGGTCATCTGCAGGATAAGCCTGTCTGCTGGAGGGAAATGAAGGAGACCCATGTGAGAGAAAAAGAAAGGGAGCCTTAATGACCCTTGCCCTCGGGTTCCAGGTTCCATGAAAGTTTCAGAGTCTGCTGTACCCTCACTTGCTAACAATTCAGTAACTCCCCTTTACTGCCCAAGTTAGTTCAGTTTGGGTTTCTGTCACTTGTAATTTAAAGAAGACAGATTCCCTAAAAGGACATTCCAGTGGAAGCCTAGGGAGTGTGAAGAGTACTGTGAGGATAGGTGAGTGACTAAAATGGAACTTATGGCCACGGTTGGGTTTTCTCATTGTTGTTGTTGTTCCATTTTGTTTTATTGTTCCAGAGGCATACTGCTCTCCAACCATACTGCCTTCTTTCAGTAGTTCACCAACCTCTCCCCCAGCAGACTTTGCAATCCCTCCTCCTCATACAGCACATCTGTTTGTGTGTCAGTGTCTCCAAAAGTATAGCCCGTCCTCTTTTTGAAAATCATGTCCCTTCATGGGATCCCCTAGCTCAGAATTTTGATTGTTTTCTCCACAGCACTCTATCACAACTTGGAATTATTTTGGGTGCTATTTACTTGGGCCTACCTTTCTCCTCCTTTAGACTATAAGCCCCCTCAGGAGAGGAATTGCGGGTGTGTTGTTCCCCTTTTTATTTCTGGCACCCAGCATCCAATGTGGTACACTGCTGGGTGATCCAAGGCCAGCAGGAGTAATAGGGATGGGGCTGATGGAGGCTTCATTACTGCAGGAACTCTCCAGCTACGGCCCCCAATCCAGGCCTTTTGAAAAGACCATTTTCTTTTTGTTTTTGTTTTTTTAATTTATTTAACAGAGAAAGAGGTCACACGTAGGCAGAGAGGCAGGCAGAGAAAGAGAGGGGGGAAAACAGGCTCCCCTGCTGAGCAGAGAGCCCAATGCAGGACTCGATCCCAGGACCCTGGGATCATGACCTGAGCCGAAGGCAGAGGCTTTAACCCACTGAGCCACCCAGGCGCCCCTGAAAAGACCATTTTCAACTGGCAGTTTCACCTTGGATTCCTACACTTCTCACTCACTGAGGTGGTGCTGTTTTCAACTCCTCTGTGACACTTTCCCTTAGCCTCCAGGCTTCACCCCACAGAAATCTCCTACTGTGTGACCTGCTTGCTTCAAGGGTATATAGTGCCGGGGCCCATTATTTTTAGCACAGCGACCGGTGGGTGACTTTGTTTTGGTTTGGGCCAAATAAGAAAACATGTTGAGAATTTTAAAGTGACTGAGCAAGTCTTAATGTTTTAATTCCTGTCCCCCACACACCTCCCTCCATTTTTTTAAATTTCTCAACCCCTAAGGCTTCCTTAGAGAGCATGCCACAGGCAATGCTGGATTTGAGACAGAGCAGTGAAGAGAATGCTTTGCTCAGAACACGCATGGTGACATGCAGGCAACTCTCTGTCAGGAGAGCCCCCTTTGGGGCCAAGGAGAGAGGACTGCTCAGAGTCCCTACTTACAAAATCCCATTTGAGTGAAAACATCTATTTCTCAAAGAAACACCCGTGTCAGAAGTGACCATGGTTTATTAACATTCCAGAGTCTTAGATTCCAGAACTCTCATTTGCCACAGAGGGTCCTCCAGGGAAAAAATAGTTAACTGTGGTGTATTTAAGACACCTGAAATGCACATTTGCTCTTCCTTTTCCTTTCAGACCCTCCATCTTAGGGAAAACGAAACTGACAAGTTACTGGCAATTCAGGACTGTGTAGTATCGTGTGTCAGAAATCAGCACGGAACGTTACACTCACTTTGCCTGTAACTTTTTACAGCCTTCAAATTGCCATCTCTCTAACTACATTTCTTCAAACAATATTGCCATTTGAGCGGTATCAATCAGACAGGATTGCCCTTGGACATCAAAACTCTCAGAGACAGCCCTCGTGAATAAATTCTGATTACTCCTGTATTCCAAAGAGAAAATGTATTTTTTCAGACGGTTGTGAGCTGTGAGTGGGCATTTAATAAAAAAATAATATCGACTTCTCATTTGTAGGTGTCTGGTGCTCGAATTAGGCAATCTTCCCACCACAACCACCCCAGGCCTAGCTCCTTCTTAGCCACAGCCTTAACACTCCATTGCTTTGCCTAATTCCTAATTCTAAGCAACTCTCATGACCTAGTTTGTTTTGTTGATTAAAAAAACGCACCAGTTTAAACTTCACATTTCAAGTTTGATTGCTGTGGGACAAACTGGCTCATAAATCTTCGCTAGGCTACTAGTAACTAGGGAGAAGTCGCTTTCTTCAGTAAACATCCCCTGCTTCTCAGTAATAGGGTCCCTTCCATCACCCAGAGGTTTTTTCCTTTTAATTGAGTGTTTGTTGAAGCATGACTCTGAGATAGGAGGCCTATTCAGGAATAGAAATTGCAGCCCAAAGTGCCCATTACTTACCTGAGACAGGGCCTGAGACCAGGTACACCTTATAAAGCCGGGTTGCCGGGGCATGCGGATTTGGGCTGCTGGGCCAAATGGCAACATTGCCAAAAACCGCAGAGGTGCAGGGAGATCAGGGGAGCCTGGGTCTGGGTGGCCTCTTCACCTTCTACAAAGCTGAGAGTTAAAAAAATAATAAGAATGCAATTACTCTATGTTCACTTCCTCATCTCCCACCACCCACCCACCCCAAAAATTTCCTCTCCCCAAATGGAAAATTCAACTTCTCGGCACACCAGAACCACATATCTGTGGTTTTCCCACCTATTTTTCCTGTGCGTGCTTTCGAAGCTTCCTCTACTCTTTGAAAGGAGAAGAGAATGAACGCTTTTTGAATCTCCATTTTGCGCCCGGCATTCTATTAGCTGCTTTCCCAACAGGGCAGTTCTCTTGGTCCACAAGTTAAGACTCCTGAGAAGACATTTGCTCCTTCTTAGCTCTCCCAGTGCAGATCTCATGGGCCCCATTTTTCCTAACCCGGAGTTCTTCTTACACATCAATATGGATAAGGTTTTACTTTGAACGGTTCATTCTTCCAGGAATGACAGATGTCAGATTAAAGTGCAAAACTCCCCAACTTTACATTCCCTGCATTCACCTCCAATCAATAAACGCATCCTGGTGCTTCTCCGCAGGAAGGCACTCCTCATTACAGCCCTCCTCTGCAATGCCAGGGAACTCTCCTCCCAGCCCTTCAGAGCGTACACTATTTTGCACATACATTTCTTACCCCTGATGTGAGGCAGTATAGTGTCTTCAAATGTGATTATCTGAATTCTAGCAGAAACATTTGAGGTACATCTGGGTGGCCCCCTGTCCTGAGCTGAACCTTGCCGTGCTACAGAAATGGTTCATTACGGATACCTAAGAAGAGCTATGGCTTTCCTCTTGGCTGGGATAAATTACAGTGTGACCCGTCCCTGGTATCCAGCATGTGGGGAGCCCTTTGCCTTCAGACAAAATGGCGCCCAAATCACAAATATCTGCCTCACAGAAATACCTGAAGGTTGTTCTTCTCTCTCCTCTCCAACATAGCAAAATCTCGGCTTTGATCATTGCTTGTCCTCACTGCCCTACTCCTTTGCCCACGCCTTCTCTGTCTTGGGCTCCTCAAAGTCTGTTCTCCCTCCCTATGAACTATCCATTCCTGAATAACAGCATAAAACCCTCCCCAAGAAGGTGGGAGAAACACATGCCTGTGAATAAGTATATTTAAATATTAAATATTCATTGGAGATTGAGTCTATTATAATAAACTTTAACATAAAATTACGATTCAATAAGCAACCATCTATGACATGGGCTGGCCACTATAGTTTTGGTCATAAATTGCAGAAACTAACCCAAACTTGCTTAGAAAACAAATGAGAATGTACTGGGAAAATATTAGAGAATATCACACCGAAATCATGGAAAGAAAAGAGATGTAAGGTGGGCAAATGTCGAGAGGACTCACAGAGTCAAAAAAGAAGTCTCTCTCATTTTCTCTCCATCTCCCTCCTATCTGTCTCCCCCTTGCCCTCTTCTCTCTGGCTTTCTCTGTGTCGATTTTCCCTCACATTAACTCCTGATGGTTTTTGACTTAACATCTTACATCTTCCAGCACTAGAGAAGACCTGATTATCTCTCTTGGTTTGACTTCGTAAATCCTGGGATAGGATACTAGTTGGCTCAGTTTGGTTCAGATGCCACCTTTGAATCAATTAAGTATCTGCGTATGGGAGATGAGCTGTGGACTTTAAGAACACAGCTTTGACTGTATGTGTGGAGAAGAAAAGCACTTCCCAAAAAAGAAGATGTTTAAGTTAGGGTAATGCTAATTACTGGCAACTGATAAGTCCCTATGTCTCTGTGGTTTAACATGATGAAAGTTTATGTCCTGCTCATGACACAGTTCTGGCCAGATGACTTCTCCACAAGGAGCACAGGAGGAAGAGGAAATGGATTTGGGTGACATGACCTGGTCTCTATCATAAGAGGTGTACTCTCCCCTAGTAAGGGGAATCAAGGAAAGGGCATTCTTGGTCTCCCAAATAACAGGTGTCCATTGTGCTGGACATAATATATCAGTGTGTGACACAGTCACCAAGAAACAACTATTTCTGAAAGAAACTACAAACAGACAAAAAAATATATAAATACACACACACAAAAAAAACCTGAACATGGAACTATGAGAAATCTCAAGAGAAACAGGAAAAATGGGGGTTTTAAGAAAATGTTTGCTATGTTCCAACAGACCATCCTAGGGAATGTTCTTGTTTGATTATCCCATGGTCTTCCAAAGTGCCAGATTTCTGATTCCTCTTCCACCAGCCCAGAAAATAATGAAGTCATTTTATTTGTATATATATCCCCACCAGAGATCTTCATCAGTGCCAGAGATTGCAATGAGCTAACACAATAAAAGCTGGAATCAAGAACTTTCCTTGTTCCAATTCCTTGATCCCAGGCTTATCTGTGTTTCCTCGTAAGATCTTTATTTGCCACAAAGAGACTGCAGCTGATTCTTTTTTCCAGCCCTGACCTCATGATTTCAATTAAGCAGCCTCTTGGAACAAAGTATACAGTCCTCATCAGTCTCTTTTAGTTATGTCTAGGTCAAGGATCTGCCTCTCACTCCCACCTGCAGTTTTCAATGATGCCTTTGGGCCCTGCTTCCTCTTTTCCTTCTCTTCCTCCTGATGGAACATCTACCAGCTCTACAATTTCCCTATGTCACTGGTGAGATCCATCCATACCCATCCAGGCAGGTGCCTCTGGCCACCTTAATCACCTTCTTTCTCATACCTTACGTCAAAGTAATTGTTGAGACAGTCCTTGGGGAGGGGGCAGAGTAAACAGGGCAATCATGGAGGAAACTAAAAACTGTAGGACAGAAAGAAAACCTACCTAAGCACAATGACACCTCTAAAAAAGTCTTCAAGACTGATGAATGGGTACAAACCTTTGTAATTTAGGGAGAATCTCAAGGCAAACCTTTAAACTCACAAAAGCATCCCAAATGACTGCCTCGAAGTCATAGTTCATTTTTAGGATTCAGAATTGAGTCCAACCTGAAACAGGGCACAACAAGCATCAAACATGGTTCCTCCTTTAATCCTCCACATTCCCCCAACACCTTCACAAAAGAACCTGCCAGACTCTCTGGAAACACTGTAGCAAGGCAAAGAGTGGAGTGAACCACTCACCACACGACAGAGTAGCAGAGATAGGTCAGGAAATAAAACTCGGGATTTCCTCCCTGGCGCCTACCTTAGCATGCAGCCATTCTGCTGCACATGTTTTTCATAACAGACCTCAGGGGTTTGAATTATTGCTGGGTTTTGCTTTTCTAGGTGGATAGGGAGAATTCAGGTGGAGAACACTAGTAAAATGCAAGAAGTTAAAGCATTATTGGTATAACAAATAGAGAATGTTTTGTTCCAGTTGAAAGAGCTCCAGTATTTCATCCCAAAGTCATCTTCTGGGAAAACCGAAATGTAAGGAGTCTGACACACACTGAATAAGATTTAGTAGGCACATTTCCAGAGTATGCACAGGGTCCGTGTTTTGCTGATTTTACACTTCCTCTTTGACCTTAGGTCTACCTGGCCAAATATCTATAGTGCCTCATGCGAGCAAACTTTTGGGGCAATGCAGTCAACAGAGCACAACATTTTTATTATATATTAGTTTCTCTTTTCACATGCTTGTATTTGCAAGACATAAAGCCCTGATCATAGCCAACTTTCTCCTCAAATTATACAAAAACAGTTTCAAAGGTATTTTGTTCTGTAGGAAAAAGGACTGGAAGAAAAAATTGCCCACATATTAATAACAAGTGCTAGATAAAGGTTTTATTAAGTGTGAGATTTTTTTCTGTTTTCTATTATTTCTATAATCCTGCCAAGAGTTTAGGTTTTTTGTTTGTTTTTAAGATTTATTCGGGGAGGAGTAAGCACACAAACAGAGGCAGAGGCGGAGGGAGAAAGAATCAAGCTGACTTGTGCTAAGCCTAATACGGGGCTGGTTCCCACAGCTCAGAGATCACGACCTGTGCCATAGTCAAGAGTCCCACGCTCAACCGACTAAACCACCCAGGTGCTGCCAGATTGCTTTTTTAATCAGAAATGAAACAGGGGCGCCATGGCTCAGTCTGTTGAGAGTGGGACTCTTGATTTCTGGTGGGGTCATGATCTCAGGGTCATGGGATCAAGTCCCTAGTCAGCTCCGCCCTTAGCGTGAAATTTGCTTGAGATTCTCTCTTCCTCTCCCTATGACCCTCCCCTTGCTCACACTCTCTCTCTAAATAAATGAAATCTTAAAAAATGAAGAAAGGAAGGGAGAGAAGGGGGGGAGCAAGATTAAAAATAAAACTGAAACAAAGTTACCACCTATGAAGGAAATGTATGATTCTAAGTTTGCCCACGTCACCTCTAGAGGACAGGCCAAGCCCTTGAGTGGCAGGTGAGGAGCTCCTGGAGGCCATCGTAAGATGCACTGTGACACGGGGTCAACCTGAGCGCCTGCCTTTAAAGCCCAGCACAGCTCCTAGCTAGTTGTTTGACTTTGGAGGGATTGCCTTATACTTCTGGCGCTTCAGGTTTCTCCTTGCTCACCTGTAAGGTGTTCTGGTAGGCAGTTAGTTAGGTTTTAACAGCATACCCAGAGGTCAGCGACAAGGAAGTCCCGGCCAGGTATGTGGAACGTCAGAGGCACACGTGTTCTGGCAGCACGTCATAAGAAGCCGGCTCAAGAAGGCAGGATCTAGATGGCGGATGCCATGTGGGGAAACTACCCCCCCCCAATAAACTGGGAAGAAAAAGCAGCATCCCACCCCAGGCAATGAATATTCTGCTGCCTACTTAACAACTGTCAATAAAAGATAGAAACCCAACCCCCTGAGATGTCTGTCTGTCTGTCTGTCTCTCTCTCTCTTACCTGCTCTTTTGTCTCTGAAGAGGGTGGTTTTCGCTTTAATAAATTTCCCTGCTTGTGTCCCTGCTTGTCCATGGTGCTGCGTGTCTGTCTTTTAATCTCTTCTGGTGACAAGACCAAGAACCTTTCCTGACTCCTTTGGGTCTGGCTGGTTCAAGGCCCCAGGCCCCATGGTCTCCCCAGTTCAGTGGCAACAAAGCAGGGTAAATACTCATCTTAATTATGAGACGGGGAAGCCCAAGGCACCTCGTTAGCGAAAAAGCTGTGGGTTTTGTTGTTGTTGTTGTTTCCCCTTTGTTCCTTATCGGCTTCTCTTCTTGCTAGGACCTGCACCAGCTCTCCACTCTATACAAGACTCAGAATGCAAATAGTGCCTGCCCTCCTCCTAAGCAACAAGGAGTTAATGGTCTCTGTAGAAGAGAGAACACCTGAGGAAGGACTAGGTGAGAATGGTGAAGCTATCATATGTGTATTCCAACCCACTGTTAAACATCTTGAAATCATGACCCCTTGTTTCAGGGAATAAATGACTTATGATGGACAGCTGGACCTTGTCCTCGTTCTGACCAGTTCCTAGATGCCCAAGAGGACACCTGCACCAGACCACAATCATCAATAAAACCCCTCCAGTCCCGAGGCACCTGGATGGCTCAGTGGGTTAAGGCCTCTGCCTTCGGCTCAGGTCCCAGGGTCCTGGGATCCAGCCCTGGGAGCCTGCTTCCTCCTCTCTCTCTCTGCCTGCCTCTCTGCCTACTTGTGATCTATCAAACAAATAAATACAATTTAAAAATAAATAAAAATAAAATAAAATAAAAACCCCCAGTCCTGGAACAAAGACCAGACCCATGCTCCTTTCCTTTCTGAGTCTCCCAGATGATGGTCCATTTGTATCTGCTATGTCTTTAATAAACTCTGCTTTTGCCTCCTGATGGCTCATATTTGATTTTCATCCAATGTGAAGCCAAGGACCCTTTTGGCTGGTCCTGCAGGACCCCCTCTAGGTCCTCGGAACTGGCCTGCCGACATCAAAATCGCTTTACAACCTAAAAAGTCACAGGAGCCAGGAACATGTAGTTTCCTCCAGTGTAGGTCAGGATTTAGAAGGGCAGGGAATAAAGTTGAAAGCAAATGGGCAAATGATTGGCATAGCTATTATCCTTATTTGCCAAGAAATAGCTCTTTAAAAGCACTTTAAATTTGCTTAAAACCACATTTGGTAGTTTTCCAAAGCAAATTTTGGGAATACACTAATCTCAAGGACAGGTCCAGTGACTAGCCCCAAAGAATAGTCTCCCATCCCCACACCAAGATTCATGCCTGTGATTCTGTTGAAGTGCTACAAAGTACCCTGACTTGCTTCTGGGAGAGTGTTCCTAATGGGTCCCTGATTTCTTCCTGTGCCTTTCAAGGCACGCATAACACAGACATTCTTATGCATATCGAGACTTCCAGTACTTCAGTTTCCATATTTTTGGCATGGAATGCTATTACCTATCATACCCTGAAGCCCAATTTTCACAAAAGTACCTTATAAACTGTGAAGTGCTTTACACAAATGACTTGTCATTACCTTTTGATTCCTGTTCTTTTTTGCTACCCCATGCCACTCCTCTTACCAGGGATAACTTGGTCATCCTGACATGTTAAAAGACACCTTGAACATGTGTCCAAAAAAGCAGCCACCAAATAGAGTAGCTTCTGCTAAATTCCCTTGTGATCCCAAACTAAATCAGCCTAAGGCATGCTGATACAGAAAATGAGCTTGTTCACATATTGGAGTTTTCGCCTGACCACACAGATGCATACCCCTTCAGGGTCTTCTTCCAAAATATGGCAATTGATGGATCTATAAGCATGCTCCTGTTACCTCAAAAGCATATTTAAGCACAATTTTAAAACACAAGGTATTGAGCAAACAGAAAATCTAAGTCAACCCTGAAACAGAGTCACAAACACTGCCTCCTTGTGGAATGTCTGCTCCGGGGTAGGCATAGCACAGACATCATCCCCCTTTATCCGCCCAGCCTCCTGCAAGATGAGTATTATTATCCCTATATTACTGACGGGGAAACTGAGGTTCAGAGATCTAAAGTATCTTTCTCAAGGCCATGCGGCTAACAAGCTAAAAGTTGGACCAATAATAATGCGTGGGCATTCTGCCCACTCCCAACACTGCAGCCTACCATAGAATGGGTGTGTCTTCAGAGATCTCTGTTTTCCTTTCATTTCCCTTCTGGCCATTCCAAATGCAGGCTATGGCCCTGGCAACTCCACTCCACACTGTGTGGCCCACACAGGAAGAGCTCCAGGCAGGCTTCCCTGACCACAACAATACGACCCCTCAGATCTCTGCTGCTGCTTGCAAGCTGCAAAAATGAGTGAAGTCCAGTGGCTGTCCTCAGAAGTCCATCACCATGTTCACAAGGAAGCTGTGCTTCCTCCTGCCTGCTCCCAGCTCACAACGGACCACAACAGGGACGTTAAAGCAAGGCCATCCCAGGAAGACAGGCAACACCTCGGACAGGTCTCCCCAGTGGCCTAAGATTCTTCCACCCAACTTTGTTTCCTTCTCTCATTCACTCAGGTCAGACCAGGCTCTTGGCCTGCTGGCTCTAGCCCTTGTCCTCATAAACATTTCCTCTAGTCAATCTCTGATTTGTCCAACCCAGCCTGAAGTCCACTCCAAAGAGGACCCAGACTAAACAGCATCTCTTACATAGTTCTAGTTCTTTCTCTCCCCAGTGTCTCCTGGTCTCCACCTCCCAGCATCCAACTTCAGAGGCACCAACGCCCTCAGCCAATCCACCCACCTCACCCACACCACTCCTTCCAGGCCCCAAACTGGGGGAGGGATTAAATGTTTTCCCCATTTTCAGCACCTCTCACTCAAGCATCAATTCAATCCCCCTTTGCTGCTTGAATAGCCCCTCATCAGAGAAGAATGTTATAAATCTACAGCCGCTAAGGTGTAAATATTAACAGCTTAATGTGCTATCTCCCCAGGGAGCCTGCATTTTAAAGAGGCCAAATGAGAGGGCAATCACTTAACCCAAAGAAATGAATAAATCTACAGATACTTCTTGAGTACTCAAGTCAGGGAGCTCAAGAGAAGCTGAATTCGAATTTAAAGAATGTAGCTCCTGAATGGAATTTAAATAATGCTGTGGGAGATCTTTTGGCTGGGAGATCTTTTTCTCACCAGAGCAACTTACCCTGCTCAACAACACTTTGAAGAACATCCTAGAGAAAACCTGTCTCCCCCAGTCAATGTTTTGTTTTGTTTCGTTTCATTTTTTTTTTTTTTAAAGGTTGACCTGGACAAGATCTTGTTCCTGCAGGTAAAGGAGTTTCAATCCAGCCCAAGACCATCCAAACTCCAGCGGGTGAGGAGAATCAAGATAATTCTCTACTCTTGTCTTCCCCTGGTTCTTTCAAGTTAGAGCTTTTTGCTTACAACAAGCTGGGGAACTCTTCAAGTATGTGTTTTATCCCAGAGGGGACGCCATCTTGGGCCTTACGAAGCACTAGCCAGGCTCTTCACTGAACACTGGCGGCAGGCTGTCTCATTTACAAAGGCTTATCCCCTGAACATAAGAAAATAGGCAATAGTGTCATCTTCCTGAAAGCTGAGAGTGAAGAATAAGTTAATACTTTCAAAGTACTTTAAGATATATGACACAGTAAATAACTTCCTATTGTTGGCTAGAAGGTGTTATGGGTGCTTGAATATTAAAACAAAACAAATACCCTCAAAGCACTTAATAGGGTGAGTAATTACGCAGTCATTCAAATGAACGCCCTCAGTGTAGAGTCTCCAAGTCAAGCATAATACATGCACACAGACCTCTTTTTTCACTCAAAAAAAAAAAAAAAAAAGAAAAGAAAAACACACACATGTGCACATACACATAAAAGCAATAATAACAACACGTAATGCAAATTAATGCATCATTATTTTTCTGCATTTTAAACACAAAAGTGTAGAAATTTGCAGTTATGATAAGGTAAGGTCTTTGGCTCCAGGCCAGCTGGCACAGGCTAATGGACAATGCAGGTCTGCTCCCACTTCAGTCATCAACTAACCATGGGACACTAGCAAAGGCATTTACCCAACCTGTGTCTCCATTTTTATATCTACAAAAATAAAACAATACATTCAAATGATTTCAAGTTGGCTATTAGCTTCACAGGAAGGTTGTGAATATTCATGAGATGCAGCTCAAAATTCTTTCTTACCCGCAGAATAAAAATCTCACTGTGAACCAAAAACATTCCAAAACTATAGGGATGCCATGTCCCCTGAAATAATTCACCCTGAGTTATTGGAGTCAGACTGCTGAAAAACATTGGTTGAATAGAAAAGGACATTCCAACCAGGAAAGAAAGAACTGAGCCAAGAAAGGGTTAAGACTGATGACCATGTCCCTCCCAGTAACAGGACCCAAGGCTTCAGCAACCTTAGCTGCTCAAAAGGGCCTCTGACAGTTTTAGGAAGCCTTATTCAAAAGCAAAGAGACTGCACATTCCCTCCCCCACCCACACCCCTATGCTACAGGAGAGTTACCTCAAAACACAATCTCAATAAGAGAGAATTCCTCCAGTGGACTCTGGGTGCAGTTAAATCATCACCTTCTTCTGAGAGTCTTCCCTCATCACAACTGTCCTTTCTCTAGTTCCTCTGTGAGATGCCCTGTGTTTCAATGATACCTTTTATATTGTGCTGTAAATACTTGCTTTACTCATGTCTTCCTGTAAATGATGAGTTCCTTGAGAGTAGAAGATGTAGGGAAGGAAAAATAATTTTCCCTCTACCTCTCTGAATTTTTGGCTGTAACCCCTCCAATAAAAAGCATATTAATAAAATAACAGAAAACAAATAGACATTGATTAACAGGTATACCACATGTTTACACGGGAGACACATAAGGGAAAATGAGTAACTCAAAGAAGTAGCTTAGAATTCAGACTTAAAAACCATCTTACTAGAGAAAGGAAGGAGAGTTTACAGGCAACTTAGAGGACAGTGAATGGTTTTTAAGGAAGATGAACAAGCCCTCAGAAAAATTGATAGGAGGTGTGATAGTTTGTGACAAACTTTGGGTGGGATATTAACTTCCAGTCTCCTCTCCTGTGACAAGAGACAATCTTGATGAAACTCTTAAAAGGCCATTAATGACAACTGAGCTCTTTTTGGAGGTTGTGTCTTTGGGCAGATAAGGATGTTCAGGAAAAAACCAGAGAAAGGAGAAAGGAGAAAGCCCCTTCCTGCATTGCCACTTTTCAAATACCTACAGCTCAGTAAAATCATTATGCCAAAGTAGCATATTTTGCGGTGGCATATTTCGGGGTGACATAGCTTTCAAGATTATATTCTTTAATAGGGGCCTAGGACAGTTCCTGGCACATAGTAAGTGCTCAATAAATTTCTAATGAATAAGTGAATGAATGAGATTACAAAGGCAGATAAAGTACACCTGTGCCCTGAAGCAGCTAAAACTCAAGAAAAGGCGAATAAGACTAGAAACCAAAGATTTAGGACAAAGCATAATATTAAGAGGTGTGACTAAAACTTGATATGATATGAATTTACATGAAGAAACCACCCCAGGAGTGGAGGAAAAATACACGGCTTTAAATAGGATCATAAATAAGGAACGACATCTGAGAAGTGACAGGACCTCTGCAGTCCTTACAATTCCCCACAAGTCCCCCAACCACATCTCCTACCAAACCCCTCACTTGCTCCACACCAGCCACACTGGCCTTTTGCCTTTCTCTCAAGAGCACCAGCAATTCTTTACCTCCGGGCATTTGCACATGTGATTCCCTCTATACTCTTCCTGCAGATACTTGCATGGTAAACTCCTGCATTTCCTTCACTGCTCTTGCTTTCTGTTTTTTATCAATAGACTCGTTAAGTGAATGTAAAGCAACTTTTTAGGCTACTTAATTGTAAACTCAGGACCAAGTGTCATTT
Source organism: Mustela lutreola (assembly GCF_030435805.1). Lineage (NCBI taxonomy): Eukaryota > Metazoa > Chordata > Mammalia > Carnivora > Mustelidae > Mustela > Mustela lutreola. The sequence goes on along the minus strand of NC_081299.1, from coordinate 81,129,751 downwards.
CAAAGGCGCCACAAGGGAAAAGCCTCCTGAGAAAGCCAATTCCAAGATTTCTCTCTTGGGAGACACATTTCTAGCCAGGGAAAGTGGTTAGATAATATTGTTAGACTAGGTACAATAAAGGGTCTGGTTAAAAGTTATTAGGCCTGTCACAAGACAGATGATTAGCTGAGCAGATAAATCTAACTTTTCCAAAAGGGAACCTTAATCTCATTCAAAAGCAGCGACATAACTAGTGTATTTAACACTCAGAGCAGATAATTTTTTCTCTCTCCTCCCTACAATAGAATTCATTTTAGAAATAGTCAGGAAATTAATAATAATAATGATCAGAGGAGAATCAGAAACTGTGGACATTTTCTTTCATCGATCTTTCTATCCATACACATGCCAGCAATACAATATAACAATGAACAAAACAAAAATGAAATAAATATCAGTACAAAAATGGAATGAAAGCAATGGGTTAATAACTTCATCACATTTATGTATTTTGGGGAAAAAGGAGAAAAGGTTATATCCACATAGTGTTTTCCTCAGAAATGAACAAATTGCAGTTTAATGACAAATAATAAGAATTTTCTTTAAGGGGCGCCTGGGTGGTTCAGTGGGTTAAAGCCTCTGCCTTCAGCTTGGTCATGATCCCAGTGTCCTGGGATCGAGCCCCGCATCGGGCTCTCTGCTCAGCAGGGAACCTGTTTACCTTCCTCTCTCTGCCTACCTCTCTGCCTACTTGTGATCTCTGTCTGCCAAATAAATAAACAAAATCTTAAAAAAAAAAAAAAAAAAAAAGAATTTTCTTTAAAAACAAGGCAAGTATTGAAAATCGCATGAGGGTAGTGATGGCGCATCTGCAGGTCAGGGGAAGGGCAGACAACCCACATCTTCCTACCACCTGGCCCTCTGGGATTGACCTGGATTTCCTGTCCATCAGTGACTGAGACCAGAGCACAGGATCCTTCCCTGAACACTTTGGATCAGCCCACAATAAAGATGAGAGACAGAAAAATAAATAAGAATTTTCTAAAATCAAATTTCTATTTTAAAGGTACTATTCACACGAGATAGAATATCTCATGTATGAACTCGAGTTTTCACTTAGCAAGCAAAAACATGCTGCTTCACTACTCACGCTGTTTCGTCGTTTTAAATTGCAAACACAGAGAAAATCTGGTCCTAAGGAAGGACAGAACTGATACAACCTGAGTTCTATTTCTTTGTCTCAACCATCACTCAGCTCTTGTTGTTTCTGTCAAACCTACTATTTACAGACTAAATAGGGGATAGAAGACATGCGCTGCCGCTGAAGCACACGCTAATAACTCCGCATTTCCTTGTTCAGGGGGGTGGGGCAGAACACTTTACAAGTAGGAATCGTCTAGGGTCACCTGGGTGGCTCAGTGGGTTAAGCCTCTGCCTTCAGCTCGGGTCATGATCCCAGGATCCTGGGATGGAGCCCTGCATCGGGCTCTCTGCTCAGCGGGGAACCTGCTTCCCTTCCTCTCTCTGCCTGCCTCTCTGCCTACTTGTGGTCTCTGTCTGTCAAATAAATAAATAAAATCTTTAAAAAACAAACAAACAAACAAAAAAACAAGTAGGACTCGTCTACACTAATTTTCATGTACAATACAATGTTTATTAAAGAATAGGTAGTGAGGGGCTCCTGGGTGTCTCAGTGGGCTAAGCATCTGCCTTCTGCTCAGGTCATGATCTCAGAGCGCTAGAATTGAGTTCCTACTCAGCGGGGAGTCTGCTTGTCCCTCTCTGTCTTGCCCCCCCTCCCAACTTGTGCTTTCTTTCAATTAAGTAAGTAAAATCTTGAAAGAAGAAGAAAAAGAAGGAGGGGGGAGGGGAGAGGAGGGAGGGGAAGGTGGGGGGTGGGGAAAAGTAGTAAGTGTAGGCTCCTTGGAGCTTACATGGTTATTAACACTGAACAGTAACCATACTAACTGTTTAGACCTACAGATCAACAAAAGTTTTTCTCAAGGAAGAACGTTCTGTTGCTCGCATTGTTTAAAAGTACGGTGATCATTAGAAGCAGAACTTATGTGGTGATCATTAGAACGGACTTTTTGTCCATTCCATCACTGTTTTGTTACTCTCTGGATAGTGCGTGCCCTTCTGGCTTGCCCTGGGGTGGATCTTCCTATTGTCTCACCCCTGCTATGCCTCAGCTCTGTTTAGCAAAGTATTCTGGAAGCATTTTATCAGAAATCTAAAAAATTGGGTTTCAGATAATTCTCTTTCTCATGTAATAGGTAATTTACTTAATTATTTTGTTTATGCCTCATCTCCTCCATAAGGTCAAGGATACATGTCTGTTTTACTCATTGTTATGTTCCCAATATCTAGAACAGCATCTGGCACATAGGAAGTGCTCGACGTTTATTTGATTAAATTGAAAAATCTCCCCTAATTCTCAGCTATCATTAATTTATGGATAGATTCTCATCTGTGTTGAATTAACTACCTTTCTTTCTCTCCAAAGAGCCATGCCAAAGATTCAGCAAGCAAACTGCTCCCTCCGTTTTTGGAATATCATGATTAAGGCTTCCTGTCCCCAATCATGCAGGCCCCATCGTCCCTTTCCAGAACCGTAGAGCTGTGTCAGCTAGTCCTCCAAGTTTGTTCTGAAAACACCAATTCTGAGAGGTACTAATGCTGTTCTGCAGGAGGGAGCAAGGGAAAGGGGCACTGGGATCAACTTATTTTAGGAAATTTTTGATTTAACAAAATTAAGGAAAGATTATTATTATTATTTTTCATTGCAACACTTTCCAGAGCTTATATTATATTGTCATTGTGACTCTCCAGTATTACATAATAAGCAGGACTTCCAAAACTTATTGAGTCATGATTATGAGAATTCCTAAAAAATTCTGTACTTTAGTAAAGTGATCTCCTGACCTCCTAGCATTGTGGACTCTTACTCTAAATGTGAATATGATAAAAGCAGCTGCCACATGCAGCAGTTGTGAGGAAAAAAATGAATCCACAAGCAGCACACTGAGCCATTGAACAGTGCCTGGACACACCGTCAACAAACAGTGAATGTCAGCAGTTGCTCATATAATTTCGTATGTGGTTACCTTAATTGAGGGAACTCATAGTATTTTTCTTGCTGCATTTTATAAATGGACAAACCAAGACAGACAGATGAAAACAACTGGCTTAAAAAACAAAAATCTCAAATCAATTGCCAGTAAGATAACTTTAAGCATAATTAATTAGGCAGTGAAAATACGATTTTTTCTCAAACTTAACATAATACTTGACAGTCTTGTTTATCACCCTACTGTTCCCATCAACCAGGAAATGTGACAGAATGCCAGGATAAACAGGGTTCATGTTCTTTGGAGTATCCATTTTGTGTCAAGATTTGAGGATAAAAAAGTGAATTAGGGGCACTTGGGTGGCTCTGTCGGTTAAGCTTCTGCCTTCAGCTCAAGTCATGATCACCGTGTCCTGGGCTGGAGCCCTGGCGACAGACTCCCTGTTCCTTAGGAGAGTCTGCTCCTCTCCCTCTGCCCCTCCCCCAACTCATGATATCTCTCTCTCTCTCAAATAAATATTTTTTTTTAAAGTGAGTTGACTTAACTAGGAACTTTAAATAAATGTATATTTTAAATGCAAATATTTCAGAATTGAAGGCAAACTCTAGGGAAATTTAAAGAAAAGTATGAACGGGTAAAGAAATATTTCCTGCCTGCAAGAGGCAGCATTGAGCAAAACCCCAGAGTCCTTGAGCCTGTCTTCCTCCTTCCTTAGACATGAGGGATACTTTCACAGCAGCCTTTGGACACACTTCCCAGTACTGAGCCTCATGCATAAACGAGGCAAAGAGAAAAGAACATATGCTATCAAATGTGATTCATGATTCAAATACATTTTAATTTCTTATTCTTTTCACACTCTGAGAAACCATCTGATAATGTGCTTGTTTTGTAAAAGAGTAAAACTCTTCAGATAATATAAAGATTTTATACCTACTGCACAGATTTAATAAGCAAAAGACTTGCTAGCATGAGCCCAGTTCAAACCAAACCACTGTACAATTTAATTCAACACAATATTCCTCTGTTTAAAGTGCATGTAATTGCCAATTTATATAGTCACCAAGACCAAAGGTTTGCTAAATAGAGTTCTGCAAACAAACATAGTACAGAAAGCTTTATCCCCAGGTACCCTACACCAAGAATGAATGAAGTTAATCATTAATCAATCATGCGTCTAATTCATTCCAAGGGCTTCTTTCAACTGCACAATTATATCAATGAATAAAATCAAACCCACCTATGTTAGCATTTCTCTAGATCTTATCACCATAAAGTTTTTTTAAATCCTCACAAACTCAACAGAACATGTAAAATGAAAGTGACATCATCTTAAACAGGGTTAGATCATTATTTTCTCTCCATTATAAAGATTTCCTTTATGGAGAGTTATTCTTAAATAGTACTGATCTTTCTAAAACTTAATCCACGTGCTCTCTTCTACTTAAAGAAGTTTCAGTTTAATGACTGAACAGGATATAGTTGTGGGTGTGTATTTCAAGTAAGTACATTGTACTATAAAAATTCATTCGGCAAGTTTCTTTTTGCATCAAGTTGTGTTTTTTGAGATGCATAATACTGCATAAGATTTATTTACACTAACTAGAAGAAAATACTCGACATTCATGACAGAGGGTTCTCCACCCTCTCCCCACCAGGGAGCTGGCAAGCGGAACAAGACAATAGGCATGGAAAGTTAACAATTTTATTTATTGTATTAAATACTGAAGTAAATCTGACAAGATGGCAACAATTGTTAGTTGTGTGTGATACATACCTGGGTGATTTCCTTGTGCTTTTCTACAATTTTTTAACTTCTCAAAGTTAAATAAATATATTAAGGGTTTGAAAATATATCCTTATTTTCTCACTTAAGTAAACAAAAACAAGTTTTCTTCTATTTATAAGAAAATCTGGGTTTACAAGATGGCAGAGTCCTTGATTTTGCTCTCTCCTTCCCTCCTTGTCTCCATTCCTTCAGAAACTATTTTTTAGGGGCCTGCTCTATGGCTGGCACTGTCCTCAATACTGGGAATATGGTGAGAAGATGAAGATCTATCCTCAGAATTGACAATGAACAAATTAAATATAAGTAACTGCCTGCAATATTACGAAGCGATAAACACTATAGAAAGTAATACAGAGTGCTCGGGATGGGAGTAGTCAGGAAGGTGTCACTGCAAAGGTGACATCTGAGTAGCTTGAAGCAAAAGAAGGTATGAGTTACATGGCTTTCTAGGGGTAAAAGCATTCTAGGCAAAAGAAAAAGCAAGTGCAAAGATCCTGGGGTAGGATCATGTATGGAGTGCTCAAAAAACAGTATAGAGGCCAGCTCCTTGGAATGGAGTAGGCAAGGGTGTATAGCAGGAACCTATGTCAAATGTGTAATACAAGGGATTGCGGGGAGATGGCTAGAAGGAAACCCAAATGCATAGGAAATTGTGAAGTTTGCTCCAATGTCGATGTCAATGCTACTTAACATGTAATCAGCAGATCAGCAGCATCAGCATCACCTGGGAGTTCAGAAGAAATGCAAATTCTTGGATGTCACCCAAATCTACTGAATCAAAATATGTGGGGGTACTTGAACTCTCCATGTGATTCTTATTTATGCTAAACCCTGAGAAACACACCAACATAAAAAGAACCCACCAATCTTAGCTTCAAAACTCCTCAGCTGAAAATTCAATTCTGTCCCTTACAAATCATCTAGCATTAGACTAATTGCCCAATCTGTCCAGACCTCGGCTTCCCCATCTGTAAAGCAGACAAATTCATGTCTGCCTCCCTTTTAATCAAGAGACTTTCTTTTAAAAAAAATTATTTTAAATCAAATTTGATGGTAAATGTTAAAGAAATGTGGTGACTGTAAATCTTTGGACAAATGTCTTTATTATTATGAAGAGGAGCCCCTACGCCCATCCACTTTCAGGGGTTTACTCCTTCTTGTACCCCCCACTCCCATGCTGTTGGACTAGTTAAGATACGCTCATGAAAGGTCTATAGTGAGTCTGGTTTGGGTTTTTTTTTTTTTTTTTTTTTTTTGGTTTGGGTTTGTTAAACTTGGCATGGAGCCTCCACATTTAAGACTGCAGCTGGTGAGGAGCCATCATGATGTATATGTACCTGGCCTCACTTTGGCAGGCAAGAACCGCTCAGCCAAGCATTTCAGACTAGGATAATGGGACAACAGAGATGCTGTGGGATGCTTAGCCCCAAATGCTTCCATCACTCTTTCTACCCCAAAGTATTTGTTATGTTTTATGCAAACAGCCCTTGTTTGCTGTGACTTGGTAGATGCAGTGCAGAAGACACTGAGAGTGGGAGTCAAAAGAGAAGGGCTCAAGCCCCCAGGGTGACTATTCATAAGCTCGATGGCCCAGAGAGCTCATGTCACCATGCTAGTCTGCCTTCCTTCTCTGCCCCCGCCCCAAGCTGGTGGGAGGTGAGCCGAGATGAGGTGCATGAAAGCTCTCTGTAAAAAACAAAGCAGCACATAGAAGAATGGGACATTGTTATCAGGTTCTCAGTCAGGGAGCCAATAAACATTCAACAAGCTTGTACTGAGACCACAACATGCCTGGCTCTGTGCTAGGCTCCAGTACACAGCAATGAATAAGGCAGAATAAAATCACACCCCATGTAGCACTTACATCCTAGCATGGGAACAGAGAGACCACAGGACAGGACAAATACACACTACAGTTTGCCAGCTGGTGATAAATGCAATAGAGAAAAATAAGAAAAAATGGGCTGAGCGAACATTGAGGAGAGGGGGTTACAAATCAGAAAGGGTGGTCAGGGAAGGCCTCCTCAGCAAGAAGGCGAATTTGACCAAAAAGCTGAAGGAGGGGGCAAAGTCCACCTTCTGCCTTGTGCAGACCAATTCTAGAAGAAGCTGGGCTTTAAACAGCTGTGATCCAGAATACTTACAGAATTTTCCTTCTTTGAGGATGCTTCTCCCCTCTTCTATCACTTTTAGGGGAGTCAGCCGAGTATCATCTGTGCCACGGGTAACACAAAGACACAAACTGGAGCCGTGTGAACATCTTATCTGAGAAATTTTGTTTACTGAAGTGTCTGGAACAGCAACTGGTTGTTGAATGAGTTCCTCTTCTGCCAGTGTCTTCCTCTTTCCTCGGTGTCAGCGTAAGAGACACAGGCTCTACAGACAAGCGACGAACTCCATATCTGCCTTGTTTTTATTGTAAATACTATTGTTTTCATTCTGTGAGTAGCTCTCATTTGCTGAGCATCTACTGTAGGCTTAGTTGTAATGAATAGAGGAATAATCAGTGTTTTACAGAAGAAGGGTCTGCAGCACTTTTACATAGTGAAGAAGGGACAGGCATTCATTACAGAGTAGATGGATGCCCAGGTGCATTTTTAGATTCAACAACGGTGGACTTTAAAGCCTTGTGTAAAATGGGATTATTAAATGCGCTACATCATCCGGTGAGAAAATGCTTCCGCTTTTCAGTGGCAGATGTGGAGATGGGGATTTAGGAGACCTGGAAATATGAGCATCTGAAAAAAGGTGGAAGGGACCATGGGAGTGGACCCCAAGAGATGAGGGGCTACCAAAGCTAAAGAAGCAAGACAGCAAATGGGAATTCCCTGAGCCAGAATGGGCAGGGAGTTTGAGACCAGTAAAAACAAGTATTTCATTTGAAATGTATTTCCTATTCCATGCTGTAGTTCTGCTGAATGACCCAAATCTTCAGTAAAATCTGGAGGCAAGTGGTATTATCTTTAGGGAAAGGAGGGAAAAGGACTGTATCTGTAACAGCAGCTGTGGAAAACAAGGTGGCAGACAAGGTCTCAGCAGGAACCACATTGAAGGCAAGAGACAAGCGGCAAATGCGAGTCCCCACCAACCACACCACAGAGAATCCTAGGAAACATGAGAAAGGAGCTGATCTTACCTCTGTCTTAAGGATGGTAGCTCAAGTCCTTTTCTGTTTACCTTAAAGTTAAGGTAGGTCGCAGGTAATTGAAGGGCGTGGGGACCAGAATTTCGTCCCACCACTCTAGAAGGCACCATTCACATCACAGTCTGTGTCCAAGATGGCAGCCTTGTTGCAGACATGTGTACCTCATCTCATTTAATCTTGAAAGAAAGGCATTATTATCCCTGCCTTACAGATGAGGAAACTGACACTCTGAGAAAAAGTCACTTGTCCAAGTTATCATGTGTCTAATAATTAGGTGGAATCAGTGTTGAGATTCAGTTTGCTCCAACCCCCAAATCCATTCTAATGGCATATATCCCCTGCTTCCATGAAATGGTGACTACAAGAGGGTCTTCTACACACAGTGCCTCGCCGCCACTTTAGAACTATGCTCCCGCACCTAAAGTAGAGCAGCAAGGATAAGAAAGAAAGAAAGAAAGAAAGAAAGAAAGAAAGAAAGAAAGAAAGAAAGGAAGGAAGGAAGGAAGGAAGGAAGGAAGGAAGGAAGGAAGGAAGGAAGGAAGGAAGGAAGAAAGAAAGAAAGAAAGTCAGGCAGTCCACAAATTTTTCATCACAGCACCCTGGCTAATGCAAATTTGTGCAAATATGTACACATAGATGTGAATAAGAAACAAAGCTAATGCCAGAAGTGTAGAGAAGCTAATAAGTGAAGGGAAATTGTGGTATGTGAAACACTCCACTTGCTGCTTCTACCCTATTCCTAAATCTAAACATCATTCCGTTTTAAATATATAATGCAGTTTCCTAAGACAACTTCAAAGGATCAGTACATTCTCCTGTTTTCTTTTCTCCTAAGAAAGCTACAAATGCCACTTACTTTTAATGTCACCAAGATGTTAGACTATCCTTAGCCAATCAAGCCCCAGCACCAGAGGAGTTCTGAGAGCAAGTCAAGTCTCATTTCCCTGGAGCTTTTCCCTTTCTCCATTATCTTCTCTCACCAATAACATCCTGATACCTTCCATTTCGCTCACAGTCAGCTTGTCGGGCTCTGTACACCTCCATGCCAAGCTTTCTCTGCATTTCCATTTTCTTGGTTGTATCTTCATTTTCATCCAGTTTTTAGATGCCTCTCTACGTGACTTAGCCTTCAACCAGAGTAACTGTTCTCTGCTTCTTTGATGTCGTGAGTCCAGAGGAAATCAAGTGGCTATAGAGAAGTGTTCTACATTTGTCACTCTAGTTAACCCACAAGAATTTAGGTTTGTGACAAGTTGATTTCTGAGGATAAGTCAAATTATGTCATATTCTGGAGAACTCATGACCCCAATTCTGGAGAAGCCTATCATGATCTGGGAGACTTCATCAAAGGAAAGACAGGGGATGCTACTGGTGGTGACCGAGAAGGGGGCATCCCTTAATCCTAGGCTAGCTCCTCGTCATTCTCAGTCACTAAAAGGAAAGTCTGAGATTGTACAGAAACTCCAGTGCCTATTCTTTGGTAGGAAAATTTAAGTTTCCCCAGCTTATTTTTTGCAATAATTTTTTTTGCAATATTTGCCCCATCAAAACATATGTAAAGGGAAGTAATTGAGAGAAGGGGAAAAGAGATTTTTTTCTTTTTTTTCATACAACTGTTGTTGACAATCTAGGCGTTTCTCTGCTATAATAATCCAAGCCATGAAGCTCCTCCCACACTGTGGGGACATATCTGCAGGGGCTGACACCTCAATCACCTGCTCAGATCTTTTCTGTTTCAGTTGAACTTGACAAAGAAGTCATTATATCCCTTCTCTGACTATTCTCCACTGGAGATGCATAGTGAAAGATGCAAGAAGCCCTTTGGAGGCTGAGAGAATTCCTGTCTGTAAAATTTACTAGCCCTCTATTCTGTGAGGTACAGTGATCCCGAAGCTAATCAGGAGTCCTGGTAGGTGGATCTTTTAGGGACCAAAATGCTTGAGACAAAAAGGAAATGTATAGGCTCGCATCAGTGAAAAGCTACAAGGACTGGCAAGGCTGGATTCAGGTGTTCCAACACTGTCATCAGAAAGTGTCATCCTCTTTCGGTGCCATCCTCCCCTGCACTGCATAGCAAGCAGCCTGCCAGCAGCTCCACAGCCATTTCCTATCTTCCCATAACCTACTTGGAGGGACTCCTCCAAGAAGTTCAGAAGCATGCCACTGGATGTCAAAGCCTAAATTGACAGAAGGTAGACTTGACGATTAAAGCAAACATCCCAGGTACCTTAGGCAGTCATGGAGGAAGAGATATTTTAGGGGTGCTCAAGGTGATCCGGGAAGGTCTGTCACGCGATATGGGATGGAGGTCAGTGTGACCAGTTCTATCTGATAGGATTCTTTGTTTACAAACTATTGAAATTCACCCTGGCGAGCTCAACCAAAAAGGGGATTTATCGCAAAGCTACAGGGTAGCTCCCAGAATTCAAAGAGTAGCTTAAGACTGGATGCAGAAGGGGCAAAAGTAAAGGTTCCTCCAGGGATCAAGGTGGCAGCAGCAAATTGATATCCTGACAGGGCACAGCTCGGCTAAATCATCTCCAGCTACTTTTCCATCCAGGTACCATTCTGCCATGGTTTAGTGTCTCAAGCGAAAAACTGATTGGCCCACACCAGGTCACACATCACTGGTGGGCTGGAGCAAGTGACAGCATGGAGGAAGGATTGGAAGTCCCCTCGACTGACTATTTCACCAACACCACACCCAACGTGGCGGAAGGAATTCCAAATGCCATCGGGGAACTAACTGTTAGCTACAGAAAAGGGCAATGGTGCTTAGTAGAGAAGGGAGAGAGAGAGAGAGACGGGGGGGGGGGGTGAGAAGAAGAAAAAGGGAAGAAGGGAGGAGAGAAGGAGGAAAGGAAAAGGGAGGAAGGAAGGAAGGAAGGAAGAAAAGAGGGAAGGAGAGACAGAACAAGAGAGTGGAGAGAAGAGAAGGGAAAAAAACGCTCTGCCGTACTAGAGTCCTTATTCCTGCAGATCACCTCCCTACATTTTTTCCCACTTCTGTAGCATAGAGATAGTCATAGTACCAACCTTCCCAAGTATTGTAGCATTAAATGAGATCCTATCTGGCATGTAGTAAGAATTCCATAAATGGTAGCTTTATATTAGTTATTATAGTTATTAGTTATTATTAATTATCTCTACCACAGGAAGTTCAAGCCATCAGTGAGCAAAGCCTTGGAGGAGGAGGGGGTAGGGGAAGGCATGTGAAAGGCCAACACTCGGAGCATTGGCACTGAGGCAGGAATGCGCCCAGCTTGTGCAGAGATCTAGGAAGATGGTCATCCAGTGGCTAGGCAGGGATGATCGGGGGCCAGAATCCTTTGCCCTTCAAAGTGATGGATGCTGTTGAGTATTTTTGGCTCCATTTAAATCCTCTGGGCGATCTTAGGGGCTTCCAGAACCATCAGGCCACGCCTGATGAAAACACAAGCTGAATCAGCTTTTGCCTAAAATGGCTCCAGGGCATCACAGTCAAGAGAAGGAGCTTGGGAGTCAAAGTTGAGCTTGAATCCCAGCTCCATCTCTAAATGGGTGCCCATCCTCAGGGAAATCTCCTAGTGCCCCTCATCTTCAGTTACCTCAACTGTCAAATGGAAAAGTAAGAGTGCTTTTCCCATTGGTTATTGTGACAAGTAACGCAGATGTGACATTAGCCGTAATGACTAGATCATCTCTCATTATTCAGAAGCTAGGAACCCTCGGAACAGAGCAGGGACAGAAGAATAACAAACAGATCTAACACCCATGTCTGGAAACTCCAAGTGCCACTGAATTTGCTACGCTTCCTTTGCCCTGAGATATTGTGATTCTTCACTTTAATTTGCCTTCATGTGCGGGGCACTGGGGATTCGAGGAGGAGCAAGACATACTCTTTGCCATCACATAGCTCTTATTCTTTCAGAGTAGCAGGTAAATGAAAAATTAGAAAGGCATGCTAAGTATTCAGACAGAAATGAAGGGAAATCCAGAGAAGGAGCAAAACTCAGACCCAATTCGAGAAGCTCCACCACAGGAAATGAGTACTGAGCTGAGTGTCAAAGGAAGGCAGGAGAGGTGAAGGCTAGGCCATGGAGAAGTGAAACAACATGGCGTCTAGGGAATCACAAGTAGCTAAACATTGCGTCAAGTGCAAAGCACGGCACCCGGAGCTGGGGGAGATGGGATGTGTCATTCCTGAAGACACTTTTATTTCACCAAGACATCTGTTCCTGCTCATGTCCGGCTCAAGTCTCTCATTACCTCCCCTCCACTCAGTACACTCAGTGACCTGCTTGGCGGTGTTTGAACACAGCATGTATCTTCCCACCACATGGCCTTGGCCTTTGCAGTTTGCTCCTTCTTCCCACAAATTTGTCTGTCTGGCTCCTTCTCACCGAGGTCAAAGTTCAAATGCCATCTCCTAAGAAATAACCCCTGCTGTTCATTCTCTTTCCACCAGTCACTTGAGTTTTTTTATATTGGTTTTTTATACTTTCTTATTCCTATATAAAATTGCTTGTTTGTTTGTTTGATGTCTGACCTCCCCCATATCCCTAGAATGAATGTTCCATGAGCTATTTGACCTATTTTAGGTATAACCCCTAAATCAGAATTCAGTACATTGGAAACATTTGTCAAACATTCGTTGTGCCTGACAAATGCCATTGCAAGGAACCTCAAGTAGGGGTGAAGAATTCAGACCCCAACTTTGAAAGTGTCCTATTTAAATCCCTCTCTACCATTCACAGATGTGTGACCTTAGACACGTCATTTAACCTCTCTACGGCCTAGTTTCCTTTCCGCAAATGGAGATAATTACTGCATCTACTTCACAGAAGTGTAATGAAGACCATGTAAAAGGCTTAGAGTAGTGCCTGAAACATAGTAAATGCTCAATAAAGTTTAAGCATGTGGTTTTTTAAAAAGATTTTACTTATTTATTTGACAGAGAGAGAGACAGGGAGAGAGAGAACACAAGCATTGATCCCAGGACCCTTGAATCATGACCTGAGCTGAAGGCAGACGCTTAATAACTAAGCCAAACAGGCGCCCCTAAGCATGTGTTTTATATGAAAAGCCAATGAAGGCACTATTATCAAAAAGAAATAGGAAACCATCTGCTCCTCCAAAATAACAGCTAACTTCTCTATATAGACTTAACTTACTTCAAGTAATCAAGGGATCCATCATCCAAGGTAACAGCAGAACAATGGGAAGAGATACTCAGGTCCTTAAAACGGAAGAAACTCAGGAGTGACAAAGCATGGGAGGAAAGATACTTAACAGGGTGCTGTCTAACCACGAAAGTGGGATAGCGCTCCTTCAGGTCTGCATCTGAGTTTTCAGCAAGGGTTTTAATGCAGAGGTGAAGACTCAGGCCAGGTGAAAAGGTCCCAGGGGACTGACATCCCAGATACATCCAACGAGCAGGTGCACGCCTGATCTCTGCAGCCCCTGCACCGTCCATTAAAGCACCTTCCTTCTGCTACACCACCACACGTTCCCCAGGTCTGTCAAGCTTGGCTTCTGCCTAAGTCTGAACCAAATGATGCCAATCACAGTCCCACGCTGCCTGGCAATCCTTTCCGTACAGCTGACCTGAAGGAAACCTCCAGCAGAGTACAGGTGTTATCAGAGTCGACCCAGCTCTCGATCTGTTATGTTCTTAGATGCCAATTACTTGCAACCCAGAGTCCGTTTTGACCAGGGGGAAAGAAGGGATATTTGAGGTAAGAACCCTGAAATAAATAAACCTCCAACGAAGCAAGCTGTCCTGCTAGGAACTGTGTCCCTACTCTGGTACAACAGCTTACACAGACTGCCAACCAGCCAGCCTCTTCTACACACAAACATAGGCATATACATAATAGCAGTGAGTTTCTGATGTGCATTTCTCTGCCAGCAAGTGTATTATTGAAAAAATAGAGATTTGGGTTGCAGTGAAATGAGAAAGGGGGAGGCATCCCCATCAGCCAGCTACGTTTTCATCGCTGGTATCAGCGGCTCTGTTCCATCCTAAAAGGGAACTGCTCTCTTCCCCCATCATCATGTCATTTTTATTATGCCAACAAATGATAAGGCAAAAACCCATCATCACAAACCAACCTGTGAAAAACCAACTAACAATATGAAGTCGAAAATGAAGAAGAAAGTCTTGCATTTCCTTTTACCTGTAGGGGGAAAAATGATGAAGCCCAAGGCAAGCCCCCATCACCATTCAGCAGTCCATCTTACTTTAAAATATACAGCACACAGGCTGAACAGGAAGATTTCTGCTATGCACGGCAATTGTTCCATTTTCTGTATTTCATAACCTGCAATTTTGAAGCCATGCTTGGTACACACGCTTGTAAAATAGTCATATCAGATAAAAGCAGAGGGATGCTAAACTATTGGAAAATAAATCAAATTCTCAGCAAGCAGTTATATCCATCATGTTGCAGCAAGCACACGTATAGTTTAAGCTCTGCGCGCACAGTCTATCCATTGTGATGATTTGGGGTCAGGATCCTGCCACATGCATTTAGCATTCACTAAGAAGTAAGCCCGGGAGTGTAGCAGGAGAGAGTACAGAGCGGTAGCTCATGGTCCTGGAAGTTGCCCTCGGTGCATGGTGCATTCATTTTGAGTACAGCCATTGTATCTAAGTAACAAAGCAGAGAAGAATTAACGCATGCATAGAACTTGACCATTTACAAGGTGCTTACATGATGAGCATTATCTCACTTGATCCTTGAAAGAACCTTAGGAGACAAATGGAAAAAAGCACGCATGTGTTAGAACAGCCAAAGACATTTGGGAACACTTATAAAACGTTGAGAAAAAATTCTGAAAACCCATCCACAGCCACTCCCCTCCAAACTTGCGGGGGAGGTGTGGGAAGGCTGTTTCAGCAACATCTTATCCTGGATCCAACAGATTCACGTTCAACTATAGTGAATCTTCCATGGCTTTGGCTTCTTTTCTTGTAATACAAATAGCTAGTTTATTAAATTAATTAAATAAGGCTACTTTATTAGACAATCACATAAAACTCTGTGATGCCTCATTTAAGCATGAAATACGTAAGTTATCCAGAGAGAGGAACCAAAGCTTAGAAAAAGCATTAAACAAAAGAACTGTCCATCCAGTGTCCCTATTACAGGGCCCTAAAAACAATTTCATAATGTTCTTTTTTCTTTTAAAGATTTTATTTATTTATTTGACAGAGAGAGATAGATCACAAGCAGGCAGAGAGGCAGGCAGAGAGAGGTGTAAGCAGGCTCCCTCCCGAGCAGAGAGCCTGATGCTAGGCTCAATCCCAGGACCCTGAGATTATGACCTGAGCCAAAGGCAGAGGCTTAACTCACTTAGCCACCCAGGCACCCTTATTTCATAATGTTCTAATGTAAAAAAGAGAGAAATCAAAAAGCCAAGGGTTTTACATGGAAAAACAAACAAATAAACATAAAGCTTCAAATTCCAAACATAAATATCACAGTAAAGCCTCATAACCTCATCTAACCCTAAGTATTGCTCAAAGGTTCCATCTCTAAATACCATCAGATTGCAAGTTAGGGCTTCAACATATCAAGGCATGGGGTGGGGGGAAGGAGAAATGATTCAGTCCATAGCAGCCCTATTTCTAATCCTTGATGTACATTCTCTTCAGGACCTTCAAGGCTCAATGAGAATTCGTTTATGGATTCCTATCACATCCCATCTCTTCAATTTATATTATGAAGCCAAAGAGTTGACCTGAGCATAGCTGAGGTCATGTAAGAATAATGTTACTAGTACACTTATATAAAACAATCGAAAAACAAAAGCTGATGTATTAAAGAACCCACATAATGAATCCTTTTAATGATCCTGAAAACCCTTTTCAGGTGCTGTTCTGAAGTTTTAAAAATTCCCTGTTAATTAAAATCCTTTTCCCCAACATACAGCAATTAATGTAAATAAATACTGATTTCTTTTTCAATTTTTACATTTTTACATTTTACATTTTTAGTTTTATTTGCTATTTAAGTAATTGTGTCCTTCTCTACTTTTCAATATAAATGTACAGTATTTCAGGTGCATTACAGATGAACATAGTTATATGGCAAACTCTCCATATGTATGATATTTCTTTGGGAAAAGAGCTTTCTAAGAACAAAATAAACATCTAAAAAAATAAATAAATTTAGAAAGAAGGAATAATCTATGAGTTGGAGACTATCCTGTAGAAGACATCACATTTACCAATATAATATATAAGACTTGAGGCAATGGGGCATCTTGGTGGCTCAGTCAGTTGAGCATCTGACTCTTGATTTTGGCTCAGGCATGATGTCAGGGTTGTGGGATCAAGTCCCCCACCAGGCTCTGAACTCATCAAAGAGTCTGCTTGGGATTCCTCTCTTTCTACCCCTGCCCCTACTCACACTTGTACACTCACTCTCATAAAAATAAGTAAATAAAAATCTTAAAAAAAAGATTCGAGGCAATACAATAAAATTTAGAAAATGTATTTTCATATTTCATGAAAGGGAGGGAAACATAGCCAAGAATCCGGTGACAGCAAGTACCAATGAATAATTATTGACTCTCTATGAAGCTGATTATAAATACCAGGGTTGCCAAATATGAATTGAAGAATAAATCCGTCCAATTTATTAGTAAAGTAGACACTTACTCAAAACAACTTAAAAAAAAAAAAAAAAAAGGTGTTCTAGGAACCAGTACTATTTCTGTGCATTTAGAACCAAAAAGGGCAATCAAAATGAAATCAACCAGAAAGATCTAGAGATGACCTTCCTCTAAAGAGTAGATGTGGTCTGCTTGAAATCCCTCAGTTCTCAGGCTGAAACTGTAAGGCAATTCCAAGGACTCCCACTCAGTCTCTTATAGTTCTGGAGCAGAACTTCCCCTGCCCAGAGTTAGCCAAGATATGTCATGCACCCACCTGTCACATTAAGAAATTAAAGGACACATCAGGTCCTGCTGAAAAGGATGTTCAAAAAAATCTAATACTGTTTCCCACACCCTACTCCTTCCAACCCCATCTTTGAGTTCTAAAAAAACACAAGTAGATCTAAGATCATCTTTGGTTTAAGTGCCCACCACTGATGAACAAATGACACATGACCTAAATGATCGCTGCTCCCCATGTCTTCTATTTCTACAAATTCAACTCCAGCCTCTACAGAGAAGCAGACCCAGGGTATGGTCACCATGTAATGAATCTTTCCAGGATCCTGATGAATTTTTATCCCCCATTTTGAAATCATCTTTCCCAAAACCCTCACCCATAAATGAAACAAGGTCACTGAACTGGGAGGAAAGCAAGTGGAAAGAAAAACTCTATGATACAGGATAAATTGGAGATCCCTAAACTCGACCATTTGAAAGCACTGTCCCACTGGGATAGCTGCACTCCACCTTCCAGGAACTTTTGATCCAGTATTTAGGAGGGTAGGAGTCACTTATCATGGCCCTTTTTAAAAAGACATCGGGGATGGCAATGTTTGTGACATTAATAAGGTAGTTTATATAGCAATTTCAGTCCAAGGGGCTCTAGGATCATATTATAAGTCTTGGGGTTTTAGAATTTGGAGATTAAATGTATCCTCTTTATAGGTTTTTATTCAAATGTTAAGTATTATGCCTACACACTTAAAAATGTGCCATGGAAGTTATGTTAAAACTTTCAGTAAATATCCGTACTGGAAGGAAAAATCTGTTCTCCAAGAAATTAATGACTAAAACTTAGTAGAGACTTAATAAATACATCTCAGATAAATGAATGAAGTGTTATTCAAAGGGCATGAATTTGCTCTAAACCTAATGCTGTATCCATGCACATTATCCCATCAGTCAAGTATTGCTCTTGTTCTATGAACAAGGAAAGAGTGACTTGCCCAAGGACACACAGCTGATAAGCGGTAACACTGGACCTTGAAGAAGACACCATGTGTGATTGGAAAGTCAACATGGGGCCAGTGTCCCCGAACCTAGCTTCTCACTCTGGCCATGTCTCCAATAATCTGTGACCTTTTGTATGGGGTCTTAACTCATCTTGTCCTCAGTTTCCCTAGATGAGGTTCTCAAGTACTAAGATTCCATGAATGCATTCCCTCCGGCACCTGCATTCCAGTTAAAGAGCCTTTCAGACGAGTGGCGGGATGAAACCCTCCCAGATGCGATGAAACCACATAGTTCTTCTGTGTTGCAACACTCACGTGTTAGTCATGCCTTGAGTGCACTACCTTCATTTTCTAATCCATGCAAGTGCTTAATTTGTTGTATGTAATTTGTTCCCTTTCAAGTTAATATCCCTGTATTATAAAAATCAATAAACACACATTGAAAATAATTACAAAGATATAAACCTCTTACTTTGCAAAAATACGTGGTAACGCATGCATTTTTCTACTCAGCAACATTTACTATGTGTTAAAATGATGCTCTGTGCAATCTTAGGCAGAAGAAAATGTTTCCTAGGGAAATTTCAAACATCTACACAAAAAAAGAGAATACACATAATCAACATAACGATCTCAAGAATGGAATCCACAGAAATGAAATCGCCTCCTTTGGTTCTTCGGGGAGAATAGCTAGTTAAAGATAAAAATCGATGCTAGGGAGACGGTGGCTTCACTAGACAGCATCAACTTACTGCTGTTCCGTGGGTACGTTTGTTTATGGCTTCGCTACAAAAGCGTTGTGGGATCAATGAAGTTGTTGGAGGGCCCTGGATTTCTGACTCTGTAGCACTCGAGTGCCAACCCAATGCGGGCTGGTGAGGCAGGCAGCTGGGCAACGCAGGCCCACACGGTGGAAGCTTGTTTCCTGGGCTGTAGCCACTGCACCCCAGGAAGCCTTAAAGCCAGACTCCAGTGGATTCAGCATTACACGGAGTGTGCTTCGTAAGACACTCATTCAGGTCAATTAAATGTGAGGAATATTGCATCTCTTTTCCCTTTTTGAAGAGTTAGGAGGCACATTAGCATATTAAAGTCTCTAAGAAGTCCTTTGTAAAGACATATACTTAAATTGGTTCGGGTCACAATCTCCAAATTTCTTTGCCCCTAGGAGCCCTGCCACCCTGATACATATTAAGACCTCCCAGAGCATCCCAGGGAACACACTCTCTGTAGCCAGGTCTCGAGCTGCTGATTCTCTGACAAGACTGAACAAGAGAGGGAAGAGGGACCCCGTTTGTAAATCACGTACTGTGGACCCAGCTTTCCTCTCTGGACTTTCCATACTCAATTTCACTTGATCCTCACAACAGTCCTTTGAAATAGCATCTTATCCCCGCCTGACAAATAAGGGAACTGAAAATTATATGTAAGATTGGCTAAGAAAGATGCTCACAAAGAAGTTTTAAAAATCAAGATTAAACAAATACATTAAGACGGAAAGAGAGAGAGAAAGATGGAGAGGAGCAGAGGGGCAGAGGGAGGGAGGAGAGAGAATCTTTGTTTTTACTTTTTTATTTAAATTCAATTAATTAACATATAGTGTATTAGCAGTTCAGGTGGAGGTCAGATTCATCAGTCTTATATATAGAACACTTAGTCCTCATTACATCACATGCCCTCCTTAATGCCCATCACCCAGTTACCCCACCCCCCACCTCCCTCCCCTCCAGCAACCCTCAGTCTATTTCCTATGATTAAGAGTCTCTTATGGTTTGTCTACCGAGGAGAGAGAATATTAAGCAGGCTCCACACCCAGCATGGAGCCCAACATGGGGCTCCATCTCAAACCCAACATGGGGCTCCATCTCACAACCCTGAGCCGAAATCAAGAGTCAGATGCTTAACTGATTGAACCACCCAGACGCCCCCAAAATATATATTTTACATGTGTACATTTATTCATTATACGTAGTGTAAATTGTTAACTGGCAGCCTATAGGGTTGTTTTGTTTTGTTTTGTTTTTTACTCCAAAAAATGTTAGCTACCAGCGTTTAAAATCCAGAAGATCTCAAATTTAAGGAAAAAAAATCAGAACTTTTAGCAATGAAAGGCTACTTCCTCTGCATAATGTTCTGTTGATGTAAAGTAATAGCTGTCCCTTTGGGTAAAGCCCACCAAATCCCCAAATCCCACCAGCTGACTTGCCTCACGTATGTGAGCTGTGTCGTCCTTCCAGACATTCAAGCATGTGATGTCTGGTCTAGAATGATATATACCAAAATGCTCTGTAATAAAGAGTACTGTGTTTCGTCCTAGGTTACAACCAATCAGAACATCTCTAACCCTCTCAAAACTCATATTCCAGCAGGAAAGACAGGAATTTCATAATTGTTTGGAAAGTATTGAAAGATAAGAAAACCAAGAGGGACCTTGGGAGCTCAAGATAGGAGCACACAGAGGGAGTGATTTTTTTTAAGGATTTTTTTTATTTTTTAAAGATTTTATTTATTTATTTGACAGAGAGATACACAGCTAGAGAGGAAACACAAGCCGGGGCAGTGGGAGGAGAAGCAGGCCTCCCGCTGAGCAGGGAACCCGAGGTGGGTCTCAATCCCAAGACGCTGGGATCATGACCTGGGCTGAAGGCAGATACTTAACAGCTGAGCCACTAGGTGCCCTGAGGAAGTGGTTTTTAAGCAAAGAACCGAAAACTCAATAGGCAGTGTCCCGAAAAACAAATAGGTAGAGAGTATCACAGTACATCCCCATCTGTAAGCACCTACTACCCACAACTTCTATGAGCTCTTAATAGGGTGGGGAGATAAGACAACCCAGCCATCAAAAAGACACACAGGATGTTGATGATTGGTGTCAGGTTTAAGGGTTAATTAAGAGCTAGGTCCTGAGGCAAGGAGGTTTTTTTTGACCAGCAAGAAGGCTGAGAAAAGAATACGATATGGTCCTAAGAGCAGAGTGTCCCCAAATGCATTCCAGACCCATCCCCATCATGCACTGGATCCCTGTATACAAGCCCCACATTCACAAGGAGCCCCCAGACTCAACTTGCACAGAACTGTGTTAAGTGAGCATATACCAGGGAGGTCAAACGGCTGTGGGAACAAGCAGACCAGGGAGTGAGCTATGTCAGCAAGGGATACATCTGTCCCATTGCACTCCTGAAAAGTTGAATCCTCAGACTGTACAGTCTTACCAGGACTTATCTTCCCAGCCAAAAATAAGGTTTGGGTTTTATGACCACTTAAAATGTTTCAGGAAATATGTCCATCAATTTAAATGTATATAATATACACATATATGTAATTTTATTTATATATTTATATATCTATTCAAATGATTATATATTTATATATGTTCACACTTAATTTGATTTAATTACAAAATAAGTGATTAGTACTCCATTTTACAGAAGACATAACTGAGGCTCACTGGTTATACCTTTTACTGAATGTTACACAGCAGTAGTAGTAAGTAGAAGAGCCAGGGCTGAGCCTAGACACTCCAACTCCAAAGCTTGCACCCTAAGTCAGGGTTTTGCAAACTATAGGTTAAGATCCATTACTGGGTCATAACATCTACTTAGAGGCTTGCAGTAAGTGTTTTTAAGTGAAATAAAAAGCTGCCATGCTTCACACGTAGTTAACAGTATTATTCCATGAAGTTTTTGTTTCTGACTGATGTGTCTACTAGTCCTAATGTAAAATTATTTCCTACTCTGTATCATGGTTGAAAGACTTTTAAAGCCGTTGTTCTAAGATCATATGAAGACACATAAAAAGCAAATCACATCCACTCTTATATTTTGTAATTGACCCTTTTGGAAAGGATAAAATTACATGAAATGAGGTCTGCTCTGCAAAATTAGTGGATTTATGATCACTTAGTAGAAGAGGGGTTGAAGATAAAGATTTAAGAATTAATTATTTGAAATGGTAGGCTATGGCATGCTGACAAACACCCAGCTTAAAAATCACAAAGGTTTACTTTTCAAAATCATGACTTGTGCCGGTGTTCTGTGTCATATTTGCTAGGACACTTGGCACAGGACGCCTGTGCTTCAGAAAGTATTTTCACAATCCCTTTGTCACTGAGGAGGAAATGTGGAGAATAATGCATTGTCTCTTAAGCCTCCATACTGAAGTTACACATGTCACTTCTTGGGTTTTATCAGCGAAGCAAGCCACGTGGTCATATCTAATTTCAAAAAAGCAGCAAGTACATCCTACCATAATGTGTCTGGGAAGCAGAAACCCAAAATATTGGATGACCAGCACTGATGACTGCCACAGGAGTCACTGTCATGTAGACATGTAGACAATAGTTGAAACTATGAAAATGAATGAGATCTTCTACTCCCAAGAAGGGAAGAATTACAAAATAAAATTTAATAATATCACCCCTAGACTCTTACTTCCAAAGACCCTACTGGTAGCTTAAGTTCAAGATGTCCTAAATCAAACTCAATATCCTCCCTACAGACTGAATTCCTTTTACTGGTACCTACATTTTGATTAATATCATCACCATTCACTTGGTTGCCCAAGTGAGTCATCTTGGAGTCATCTTCAACACCTGCTTTGCCTTCACTGGCACAGTGAAATCAATCACAGTCCTACCTCCAATAAATATGTCACAAATCCACCTTTACTTCTCTATTCCCTCTCTGCTGCTTTGATGCCAGTCCCCATCATCTCAACCAAGCCTAGCTATCTGAATAAGGCTATGTTTCTTTTATATAATATCAAATTTGGATATCTGTCTTTTTAAAACTGACTTGTTCTTATGCCATATAGAGTTTCTATAATTTTCCTTATTTTTCTTTTTGGAATTTTGCAAATACCTTTTCTTGAAAACTCCCCCTATTGTGGAAAACTCCAGGTATGGATATGTTTACAGAAGAAGAAAACATTTAGAGGAAACTTAAGAAAAACAGGGAAAGAGGAACAAGAGCCAGGGATAGATAGATAGATAGATAGATAGATAGAGATAGAGATACCTTATCTCAAAAGAAAGTCACCTTTTAAAGTTCTTCTCCCTGCCTTTAACTTGGAGGGTTTATAGTTTTAAAGAAGGAAGCTGATTCCTTGTGGAGAATATTCTATCATGTTCCAGGAGTTAAAATGGTGAGACTGAGGAAAAGCTCCAAGGAAGTTAAAAAAAAAAAAAAAAAACACAGAAAGATAAGGAGTAAACTTTGGGATGTGCATATGCTGATGGGTGAAAAGTGAAAAGCAAGCAAAGTCAGAAAAAGAGGAAAGAAATGGACAGAAGGGTGGGAGAAGCAGGGCGATGAAATGTGTACCAATAGAAGGATAATCAACCGCTAAATGCAGATGCAGTCCAGAAGGAAGACAACCGCAAGAGCTTTTGATTTGGTCATTGGGTGGTTGGCTCCTTGGAGTCAACAGTTGCAGCTGGAGCGTGAAGAGGGGAGCTAGAATGCAGGCTGCAAGAAGTAAGGGGATGGTCCTGTGGTGGCAAAGGTAGCACACTCCACCAAAAAGTTTCCTGGTGAGGTCCGAAAGAAAGACAGCTCCATGAGACAATGAGATGAAAGGAGGGTATTGTCCAAGGCAAGGAAGACATGAACATTATGATTTTTTTTAACCAAAGGGAAACAGAGAAGAGGGTGAGATTGAAAATAGTAGAGAGAAAAGGTACCTATTGGAAAAATAATCCTTTCCTCTAGTCCACCCAGCCACTCATAACCCATTGGTAGAATAAGAGCTAAGGAGAAGTAACATAGTATTTTCATCATTTCATTTCTTTTCTGCCATAGCCATTTAAATTGCCCATTACTACACATAAAATTTTTTATATAATAACTTTTTTAAAAAGGCTTAAAAAAATATTTCTTGATAAGAAATCTTCTAAGAGGTATTTTTGGTAAGGTTTTAAAGCCAGCCTCTCTCCTCCCCTCAAAAAACCTGTTTTATGATATACCGATATGGTATGAAATAATAATATTATTAGCTAGCATTTATTTCATCCTATCATTCTTCAAAACTCTTATTAATTCCCAACACAAACTTATGAAGTGGTTACCATGTCCATTTCCTGAATGAGAAAACTGAGGTCATAGTGACTTCCTAGGGTCATATTTACTCCACTAGGGTCTAGGGTTTTCCTCCACTGTGGTATAATGACTAAGTTAGCAATTCATCATCATACATAAGAGCTAACAAAAACTTTGGAATTTTACTGGCTTCAAAATATTTTAAAAAGATCAAGAAGAGGGTATAGAGTTTCTTTTCTTAGACACTAAGTTGAGAATCAAATAGTAGTTACAATATTTGTATTCATCTTCCACAAGCAACTGATGAGATTCTCTACAATTTCATCAACACGGTGTATCATCAAACATAAGGAATTTTGCCAGTCTGAAAGGTTAAAAAATGTCATCTCAGAGCAGATTTAATTTGCATTTTTTGTGTGCAAAGTCTAGGATATTTTTATATGTTGAAGAGCTATTGGGATTTCTTTTTTTTTTTTTTGTAGTCTACATATATCCTTTTTCCATTTTTGACTATATCATTGTCTGTTTCTTATCCATTTCTTCCTTGTTGTATATATTAGAGTGATTAACCCTTTAGAAGTTGAAAAAATTTGCAATTAATATGTCTTTTGACTTTGATTATGGTGTTTTATACATGCAAAAGTTTTTTTTAACATAGTTGAATTCTTCATGCTTTTCTTTTAGATTTTATCTTATTGTCGGAAAGATTTTTCCATTCTAAGGACTTAAAGGAATTTCCTTTGCCCTTGTGTTTTCTTCCAGTACTGTCAACACTTCCTTTCTTACCTGAAATATTTGATCCATTTGGAATGTATTCTACTATAATGGTTTAGGAGATATAAATTTTTTTCCAGATTTTTCACATTAGAGTTTGAAACATTAATTTTAGAATAATCTACTTTCACCATGTACTAAATTCCCATATACATTGAGATCTATTTTTGTGGATATCTGGCTATGTGGTGACTTTCTGCTTTGTTTCATTAATCTATTTCTACTCATTTACCTACCACACTGCTTCATCTACTTAAGCTTTAAAAGATGGGTTGATACACGGTATCACCTGATACATTTCCTTCCCAACACCACCACCATTGTTCTTCCTTTCAGAGTTTTGTTGGCTACTCTTAATTTTCAGGGTGAACTTTGAAATTGAATGATTTGTTTCAAAAATCAAATTATTAGTTTGATTAGAGTTAACTTAGGGGGGAAATGACATCTTTATGATGTTAAGTATTTCTATCAACCTGTTTTCGAAGTTGTTTCGATTTTCTAAGGAGTGTTTTAAAGTGTGTTATTATCTATCGCTTCTCGGCCTTTTGGCTAAGATCAAGTGTAAAGTGTGTTATTATATTTATTGTCATTCAAATAGACCATTTTAACGTGGATTCTTAGGTATTTAGTATTATGAGTTGCTACTATATGGGGTATTTTTTCGATCCTCTGTCCTGTTTGTATATGAAAGCTATTAATTTCTTTGTACTAAGTTTGTTCACACTAATTGCTGAATTCTCAATTTGTAGCATTTTTTCCAACTAATTCTGTTGGAAATTCCAGGTAAAAGATTATATATTATCTGCAAATAATGTTAGTTTTATTTCCTTCTTTTCAGGTACTTGCTTTGGCTAGTACTTCTCAAGGAATGTTAATATTAGCAATAGCAGATATCCTTGACTTTTTCTTCTCTTTAAAAGGAATGCCTCTGCTGTTTGCCATTCAGCTTGATTCTGGCATTTCCACTGAGCCAAATGTATTTTACCATATTAAGGAAATATTAGTCTATTCTTATATTATTAACTGCTTTATTAGATCAAAATTTGAATCCTTCAACACTGTGACAGACTTAAACATGAGCACAATTGATACTTTTTCCTCTAGAGAAGTGGTGTCTCTGCCTCTTGTCTTGAGTCTGGGTGGACCTGGGCTACATTAGCCCATAGACTACAGTGGAAGTGATGCTACGTGACTCCAGGGCCAGCTCAGCAAGGGCCATGCAGCTTTCTCCTTGTTTCTGGGAACACTTGCTCTTGGACTGCCAGTGTAAGAAGTCTGGTATCCCAAAGCCATCATGCCATGAGGAAGCTCGGGCAACATGAGATATCACACCTTGGGACTCTGGTCAAGTCCCAGCTGAACTCAGCCTTAGGTCATCTCAGCCCATGAGCCAACCATGCAAGTGAAGAATCTCCCAGATATTTCCAGTCTCCAGTCATTCAGATGAGGCCCCAGGTATTGTGCAGCAGAGAAAAGTCGCCTCTGCTGTTTTCTTACTCTCTTTCTCTCTCTCTTTGTCCTCCTCCTCGTTTCTCTCTCCCCTCTACCACCCAGTGGTATGTTATTATTTTTCTGTTTGTCATCTTTGTACTGCTAAATAAGCATTTCACATTTACTACTTTCTCTCTCAGCTTTAAGTAAAATAATTTGTCAGTTATTACCTATGAGGACTCAGCAAAGTCATTCTGCATTTCAGCTCATCTTTCATATTTTTCAGTGACTTCCCACCTCCCTTCTGTATTCTTCTATTTCTGCTTTGTGGTCTTCTTGCATCAAGGTAATTGCTTCATTGAGTATATTTTTATTTTAATTCATGAAAAATTGTTAGGACAAGATTTTTATCTACTTAGGAGTGCTCTCCATCTGCTGGTTAGTTTTGTTGCTTGTTCCCACATGTTTTCATTATAGGATCTTTCTATCCATGCCTTTTCCTTTGTAACTTCTCATCAGTGAACGAGTTACAGTTTCCCAAGTCAGCTATTTTCCAGAGGTTCTTTTCCTGGGGTGGGGCCACAGTGGGCTTCCAGACTTCATTGTCCTTCCCTGCTGCCCTAGAATTAGGTCGTTCTCTGCAAATACAGCTCCTCTTTGGCTCCTTTGTTCAGCCCTTTACTGTATCTGTCAGAGCCAGCTCAGGAGAGGACAAATTCCACGCCAGCCCTGCTAACCTGGATTCCTCAACAATTCTGTTAACTTTAGCACTTCTTCAAGGGAGCCCTTCGCCTTCAGGAAGAGTATTCTTGCTGGCACCCCCTACATCCCACCATCCCCAGGATGTCTCGCCGCCATCTGTGATGCTTCTTTTTGTTTCCTCCTCTACAGCTACTACACGGTTTCAGCTTCTCTTGGCAGCTCTCACAGGTGTTGCAGTCTGTGGCTTATATTTGTCTCCTGGTTAGGTTTTTTTTTTTTTTTCCTCTCTCTTTTCCTTTTGTATGATCCTTAAGACAAGGGGGGGAGTGCTGCCATGCACAGCCTCATGCATACCAGAATTCTGACATAATCTCAAGAAGCTTTATGCTTCCCATTTTATCATGGTTAACTTTGGTTTTGTCACTCTGGTTTTAATGAATTTACCCTCGATAAAAATAGTTCACTTTCTTCTCACCTAGTGTGTGTATAAAACTGGTTTAGTCCATCAGAGGCTTTCTTAGCTAGAATAAACCATCTCATCTGGGAAAGCATAAAAATAATGTAAAGGGAATGATAAACCCAGATGCAATAGAATTCTTCCACTCAGTCAATCTTGAAATGGAAGCAGGATTATTGCAAACCAACTTATGATGCCTTACCAGCTGCTGGAGCCCGCTTTAACTCTGCAAGATGACAGGATGAACTTATTTTCTTTCATGTAATGAAACCAGGATCTTTCATGGTCAGTAAGAGTGTGGAAGCATCTGGATTCATTGACTGCAACAGACCTTAATAGTGTGTAACTCGCTGGGGGAAAATTGTGTGTATCATATTGTCATTTTGCATCTGTTACTCTGATTAGGATCATTGTAATACATTCAAATTCATTAATGGTGGCTACTTTGGATCCCTAAATAATTAATGGAATCATAGGTGTCTCCCTGAGCAACAACCCGATGGCACTGTGTATTAGGCAATGCTGTGAGTTCTGAATAAACACTTCTGACACAGCTGCATCTGTTTCGCCAGGCACCTCCTCTCGCGCAGGCTTTCTTAGCCAAGCCTGCCAAGATGGGCAGAGCCAAGAGTGGAAACCAAAGGGGAGAGGAAAGCAGACCCCGTGCCTCATCACGCTCTGAGACACAGGCTGCCAGGTCCCAACTCATCCAATCCCAAACTAACTTGGATTTGGACATGGGCAGCACAGCTGACTTTCTGGATGAGAGCCAACGAACTGAGTCATCCAGTGACTCAGACTCTCTGGAATTCAGCATTTTAATAGCCACCCCAGTGATTCTTATGTGCCCTAAAGATCCAGAAGCTCTGGATAGAGACCTTTTGCCTCGGGGGGGGGGGGGGGGGGTTGTTAGCAAGATGGACAAAACATGTTGTGAATCTTAGTCCCCTGGGCTGCTAGCGTGTTGTATGTGATTTTCCTTACCCCACTGCCTCATAGGGTTTCAAGGTTTGAAGGAAAAGAATTTCTCCTACTTCCTACTTACAAAAAAATCCCTGCCTCCTCCACCTGATTTTGTTATTTGCTCTCCCCAGTCCAGCACCTACTCTGAGGATAATTAGCTGACCACACAGGAAGCAAAAATGTTAATATTTGGAGATTTTTTTTCTGAGAGTGAACTTAAAGGCATACAAAAGAAAAGCTAATTTATTAGGCCACAATTAAAAACACACACACGATTAACTATGGAAGTGCTTGTTTCCCAATATCCTGAGGACAGTGATTCTTGGCAGATTTTTCAATTTATCTGCATTTCATCAAAGTAGAAGACTCTACAAATACAGGGCCATGGCCTCCCCTGGGGCTCTGCAGAGGTCATGAAAACCTCTTATCTTCACAAACTGCAAATGTTAATAAAGATAATGCCTGAGTCAGGAACTGCGGAGTTAAAGTGTATTTGTAAATGTCCCGAAAACTAGATGGAAAGAGGAGGAAGAGAAAGAGATGAAAGCAGAAAGAGAAGGTGGAGAAGAGGAGGGGAAGAATGGGTCAAGGAACTCTGAAGCAATTTACATCCCAGAAATCCCCCTGATCCTGTGGATGGGAGCCAGCATAGGCGAGCTTTCTGCAAAACCGCATTTCCAGATGCCCTCCAGAAAGTAGCCATAGATGAGCTCAGTAGCCCCACTCATGTCCACCACTAGAAAAATTGATACATAGATGAGCTCAGTAGCCCCACTCATGTCCACCATAGAGTATCAAAGTAGTCAAAGGGAGCCAGATGATTCTTGCCGACTCCAGATGTCCAAGTTACTACTCACACTGCAAAATGTCATGAGCCCATGAAGCTAATACAGGGCAGGCAAGAAACACCACTTGCAAATGGAAAGGAGTATTGAGAGAAGAACACATTTTAGCAAAATATCACTGGTTAGCCACAGTTGTCAGGCCTTATTAAGTGTCAAGCATTAATTTATTTGAATTTTATCCTGTTGCAAACTCTCCAGATTACACTCATTTTCCTGATGAGACAACTAAATATGTAGTAAGGACCTTCATCTTGTGAGTGGTGGAACCAGCCACATACAACTCACCCTAAAGTCTATGCTTTTACACACTATCCTAGTAGAGAAGATGCTGGAACCCTCCAGTGGAATAGGCTTACAGAATGACCTGGGAAGATACACAGGAGGAAGAGTCACCATCTAAGGTTGACACTCAGTTTGGCTAGATGACAGCTGCTGAGAGATCTTGGGAAACCAACCTGGCCTTGGATATAGGCAGCACAGCTGGCTTTCTGGATGGGAGTCGTTAAGAATTTCTGGTTCCATCAGACAGCAACTGCCCTGTAGTGGATATCCATTAAATAAGTTATTTCATTTTTACTTTGCCAATCTGTATTCCCAGTGGTAAATGTAATTTTGCCTGAACCATGGTAAAGGCCCCCCGCCCCCAAGATGCATGATGAATGAGTCAGTACATACATTAACTGCTGAATGAATCAACTGGTGTATAAAGAACTAAGCACACCCATACTTACCCGCAGGAAATCACTGCACGTAGACCAACACACCAATCCTGCCATCGTCAGTCCTTTTCGTAGACATCAGTGCCCAGGCTCTGCTTTATAAAGTATAGTCATTGTCATAGCTGCCTATGTAACAGACTGTGCCAAGAGCAGTAGTAAATGAGGTCTAATGAGCATTCCCAGCTAGTGACACACACCACCAGGGTTTTTGTCCATGCACATTCGTTTTTAGCATTTCCTCTCAGTGCCCCTTTACACAAGAATCAATCCGGACTTCTAATCACTTGCTCTTTGACCTAAAGCATATGGATTTACAGCATACTTTTCAGGGCTATGGGATCTTTATCTTGGATTTTCCCAGTTTAAAAATCAATCTTAACAATCAGAGCTAATTAGAGATCAACAAAACCTTCCAATCTCTACCTAGGACCTATGAAAGTATTTTAAAACCTATACAATTTCCAACTGAGTCGAAGTTCATTTCATGGGCAAATATAGGAAGGACCCATGCTTAGCAAATAGATTCTTTAGTTGCACAGCTTTCAATTAACAGATGCCTTCATGATGGAAAAAAACAAAGAGCAAGAAGTTAGACCTCCTAAGTTTGAAAAATGTTTTCACCACTATTAGGTGTGACCTTGAACAAATCACTAAGCCACACTAGAGCTGTTTGCCCCCCTGAGAGATGAAGTGTTGATCTCTCTGCTAGTTCTATAAACACACAGTATTATTTATTATAGTCCATCTCATTCCGTAAGTTTGCCTTGTTTCTCAACAAGTTTGTGAATTACTTGAGGATGTGAAGTAAACTTTCTTCTTCCATCTCTTCCACCACTTCCAGAACAGTTAAACACAAAAAGCAGATCAACTGGTTCAGCATCAGGGTTCCGCGTGTTTGCCTACCAAGCGTATGAAAACCTTCCCAAATTAATGGACAGAAAACACTTTGGTAATCAGAACAGTATGCTGCATCTGGGAGGGAGGGGATTTTTCTTTTTCATTTCTCACGTTTGCGAGATCCCGTGTGTGTGTGTGTGTGTGTGTGTGTGTGTGTGTGTGTGTAAAACAATCCATGCTTCTTTCACCCTTGGTTAAAAATTTTAATGGTTTCATACATGATTTCCCCAAGTGAAATTTCCATTGAAAATGGAAAATACTCAATTTCTGTTTGCACTAAGTGGTTTAAAATGCGTGACAATTAACAAATGAATCACAGGCAACCTCTTCCTGTAACTAATGCACTGCAAGCCAGCTTCATCAATTACAGCAAGGATACAATATCCACTTTCTCAAACAGCCAGGTTTCTTAGACCTCGTGCCTTTCTGTTTGTTTGCCTTCCTATTCTCTTTCTCGGTGCTCTCTTCATAAATTGTCTCCAGCAAATTATAGCAAAGGTGTCTCTCTTCTCTATTGCCACTTTGCAATCTATACTTAACTGCGGGGTAACAGCAACGAAAGCCATAACTAACAGCGCCGACTCCAGTCTTCTAAATCTGCAACTACAGCTTGGGAAGAATCTTCTATCAGGGTGTTACATGCTAGATTTAATGTGGATGTTGTAGTCTGAAGCGAAAATTATTTGTACAGCTGGAATATAACATTTGCATAAGTTACAATTAAAAGGGAAAATATAATTACAAATTTTCAACTTAATTTGAATGGTTTTTAAAATGCTCATTTGGCATAGGCAACAGCTTGCAGGCAAACAGAACGCAGACTCAGAGTTGCGTCCCTTTGTCTGAGTAGCAGGAGTGAACTCATTCTGAAGGGTTTGCTTTAACCCCTGAATCCCAACATAACCAGCAGTGAGGACCTCAGGTACAAGGCACTGTTGGTTTTCAAAACGGGATTACGGCATACGCCACAATTCACAAATATTTGCATCTTTTAATTGTTTCTAAAACTGAAGTGGCAAGTGGCATTGAACAGGAAGGTTCTTTCTCTTGTGGAGTGAATGAGCAGTGGAATTTTAACTAGTTTCATTTCCTTTCAGCTCTCAGATCTGAGATCTGTGGTCACATCTCCTGTACAATGTGTTCCTCATATCACAGTCTCTTTAATGGCTCCAGTTTCTGATTTTTTTTCCCCTCCTTAATTACATGTCTTTTTCTTGTAGCTACTTCATGCTGAAGGCACGTCATTCTTCCCAGATGTGGGCTCGGCTAGGTGTCCGTGCCCTGAGTCGGTTTGTTCGTTTGTTTTCAGGGTTTCTTTCTAAGAAGCAAAGGAATCCTTTTATTCTCTTCAAACATGAGAATCCAAATTTTCATAAAATCCTTTGTACAGCATGTGTACTTGAAACCCTGCTTCCCCAAAGTCATGGTAACTGTGATTATTATGTAACATGCATTGTGTCGCATCAATAGTTTTGAAAAAGAGAGAAAAAGGAGAAAATTATTCCATTCAGTCTTTCTCAGAAGAAAAAAAATGCATCCAAAAAGACCTATGAACAGGAAAAATTTGCTATTATTATGAATTACACAATTAACTATGCCTATCTATGTTTTTGATCCTAGTTTTCACAGCAATCTCCAAATAATGAGACACCAGAACATACTCTTAGGAAAAAAAAAAAATCATAAAAACCGATCCTTTGTTCTATTTGCCCTGGAATCTGAAAAGGAAATTCTGTGGCAAACAGAAAAACATAAAGGAATAATATAACCTTATTGTATCTTTTTCCTGAGAAACTACAAAGATGCTCCGTTGATTGAGAGTATTATTAAGTAGCATGATTTTTTTTTTTAATCATAGAAACCCTGTCTATTTATGGGACAATGAGCGGACCATCACACCACCTTCAGGACAATGAGCTGCTGTGTGGAGTTACCGGCTGAAAGTAACAAGAAAATTACTGAAGTGATATTCTTGTGCATAGTCGTCTTCTATACCATAGACCTAGAATAACTTTATCACTCAAAACTGAGGTATGAATTTAAAAAAAATGTATGTGTAGATATTTTATTTATGTTGGATACACATTCATTTTACCTATACTGAAAACATTCCAGTATTTTAATGAATTTTATACTGGGACCTATCGGCTCCTGGCAACCTCCAGGTCCACCAGCTTTACCATTTCTTTTCTTCTTGGTGCATTGCAGAATATTGTACCAGACCCTAAGTTTATATTCAAAGTCATAATAAGCCAGAAGCAGACCATTTACTAGAATGAATGGTATTTCCCAAATTGTAGAACATTTACCACTAGGGGGATCATTTTAGTTGCCTCCCATCAAATATTTACATTGTTATCTATTTATTTTTTTAAATATAATATCACATCAAATGCTTGATTTCACCAATTTTATTACTTAGAATTATTGCCTTTTAACTTGCTTTAAAGAAAAATGTGGAGGAAAAATATCACAGATGGTATGCAGGCATAGCAAAGTCATCAAAGAGAAATCATTTCTCTATCAGGGATGAGTTCTTAATTTTAAAAAAGAAAGGCTTTTTTCACACAATTTTTAAAGAAAATTAAAACCTGAAGAAAGAAAAAAAACTACTTTACTTTTTACTTCTCTCCTGGATGCATGGAAAACATTTCTCAAAAAGAGGAAAAGCACCACAGCACAGTGATTTTTCCTTGATATGCAGAGAGTAGACTCGGAGCAGGCATTCTCAGGAACATAGGGGAATTCTTCCAGAAGGTACCTCACAAGCAGCCAGGAGAGGCAGGGGTAAAGAAGAACCTTGACAACTGGTAGACATGGTGCATGTTGCTTCTAGTAGCTCAGAAGGTCACATCAGGGCAGGACTGGGGTGAGGCTGACCATCAGGTGAGAGCTACCCATGAAGGAGACCCTCGATGGAGTCCCCCAGAGGTGGAAGTGAATGAATGTGCCTGAACAGGCCAGCCGTCCTCCTCTTTCCACGCTCCATGCACTCCATCAGCTGTGCTTCCTCTCCCTCTCTCCTTCTCCCCCCTCCCTGCCCTTCTTCTCTCCTCCTGACTTTTTTTTTTTTTTTTTTTTTAAGATTTACTTATTTATTTGAATGAGAGACTATGGACTCTGAAAAACAATCTGAGGGGTTTGAAGTGGCGAGGGGGTGGGAGGTTGGGGTACCAGGTGGTGGGTATTATAGAGGGCACGGATTGCATGGAGCACTGGGTATGGTACAAAAATAATAAATACTGTTTTTCTGAAAATTAATTAATTAATTAATTAAAAAAAAGATTTACTTATTTATTTGAGAAGTGGTGGGGAGGGGCAGAAGGGGAGGGCGAGAGAATCCAAGCAGACTCCACACTGAACAGGAAACCCAACGAAGGGCTCGATTTCACAAGCCTGATATCAGGACCTGAGCCAAAGCCAAGAGTCAGGGGTTCAACCAACTGTGCTACCCACACACCCCGCTTCTCCTATCTCTCATTGACTGAACTAACTACAGTAGCATAGGAATCTATTATATCATTATTTACTGTCTTTACATAAAGTTTTTTGTCTTTTCTTCTGAGTTTGAAATGGAGATGATTTTAAAGCTTCATATTTCCAGTTCTCTAGAAAGGCTGGATTAGGGTGCCTGGGTGGCTCAGAGAGTTAAAACCTCTGCCTTTGGCTCAGGTCATGATCCCAGGGTCCTGGGATCGAGGCCCGCATCGGGCTCTCTGCTCAGCAGGGAGCCTGCTGACCTTCCTCTCTCTGCCTGCCTCTCTGTCCACTTGTAATCTCTGTCAAATAAATAAATAAAATCCTAAAAAAAAAAAAAGAAAGAAAGAAAGAAAGGCTGGATTAGTCTAAGAATAGCCTTAAGTTGATTTTCACTTATACATGGTTCTAGAATATATATTCTGTATGATTCAGGACCTCTCCCACCCTCAAGATTGAAAATAGAGCAATAATTAGTGCTGGAGCAAGAGCACTCTTTCCCCCTTCTTGGTGGGAAGAATAATAAAGGTAATATAAGAATAATGAATAGGGATGCCTGGGTGGCTCAGTTGGTTGGGCAGCTGCCTTCGGCTCAGGTCATGATCCCAGGGTCCTGGGATGGAGTCCCACATCGGGCTCTTTGCTCAGCAGGGAGCCTGCTTCTCCCTCTGCCTCTGCCTGCCTCTTTGTCTGCCTGTGCTCACTTGCTCTCTCTCCCTCTGTCTCTGGCAAATAAATAAATAAAATCTTAAAAAAAAAAAAAAAAGATGAATGAATAGACTGGAAGAAGACAAAGACCTATAGGAGGGATGTTTCTGAGAACCATAGCATTTTGATGTACTTTGTAGTATTTTGAAGAAGTCATGCCATTTCAAATGGTAATCAAGGGAACTCTAGAGTAATTTACTATGAAGAGAAAACAGAACATTCTTAGGATATTTCTTAAAACCCTTTCCCATGTAAGCTATACCTCCTAGAGCAACTGTTAGAATGAATGGATGCGATAGAGCAGGGGTAGTCATGTCAAATTCTTCAGAGCCCTGTAGTAGCTGGAGGCAGAGGGGAGGAGCTGTAAGGTAAGGAAAAGGCATTATGGGACAAGCTCTCGGGACTCCACCATCCTCTCCAACCACTGCAACTCCATTGTTCCCTGTTTTCTATGTATGGGAATCACTACAGAATCCATTTTTTAAATAAAAGGATCCCCCTGTTTTTAAAACTTGGAAAATCATGGGAATAGAAAAATTCATGTTCCTAGATTGACCCTGGGAAAATAGAACAACTATAAGGATGGTAAATGTTTCTTCAGGCTGATCATTTCTTTTTTGATTCCTCAAAAGGCTCATTAAGCTCTGTTCTGGTCCTCTGTGACTTTGGAAATCTTTTCTTACTCCCCATACCCCCTGCTCCTTGTGGGGCGGAAGAGAACATAGATCACATTGATTGGGTTACTCTCCTTACAATTTTATGTAAATTTGCCAAAGAACTAAGATCTCTGTTCTGACAAGAGTCAGGCAAGTCTAAATAGTTCTCACAGACAGAGCTGACAAAATTCACAAGTAGTTTGGGTCTAAGAGACTCATTAATTTCGAATAGGCATTTGATTCCCAAAGGGAAGACATACTTCATCAGTTGGAGCATTGTGATGTCACAGAAGAACTTCATTAGTGTGCTGGTTAGAAGGGAGTCACAAGAATAAGTAAAATTAAATGTAAATAACTGCCTAATTAGGTGTCCATGAAAACTGAAGAGCCTCCAAAGTCATTAGAGATGACCGTGCCAGGCAGGCAGCTTCTCAGACTAAGAATTGGTGCTTTCATAACCTTCACAGCAGGAAGATGGATGAGAGATTCCACTTAGGTCCCAAGAAGACTTGTTAACCTGGATGAAGCCATTCAAGGCAATCAAGTGTGACATCATCCCCAAGGTTGAGGTCCTCTGTTGCAGTAGTCCTAGACCTTCTTGAGGTCATTCTAGTAGAATAGAATACTACTCAGGGCACCTGGGTGGCTCAGTCAGTTAAGTCTCTGCCTCCAGTTCAGGTCAGGACCCCAGGGTCCTAGGATAGAGTCCCACATCAGGATCCATGTTCAGCGGGGAGTCTGCTGTTCCTCTGCCTCTCCCCCCCCACTTATGCTCTCTTTCAAACTCTCTGTCAAATAAATACATAAAATCTTTAGAAAAAATAAAAAGGATAGAATACTCGGGAATCACCTCCACTCAAGCCGAGGCAGGGGTGGGAGCAGGCATAAAATGAAAGGAAATTTTATCACAAGGAATGAGCAAAAGGGAACTGATTCTGAAAAAAGGCATTGCAAGTATTTAGCTCACATTAGAACCATGCAGATACAGCCTTGTGCCAACCGATACTACAAAAGTTAATCCACAGACCAAGCAGACATTAAGTAGACTTTAAACTGTAAGTTGAAACCTTCCACTTGATAGAACATTAGAGAGCTCTTTTCTCCTGCACTATGAGGTCAAAGCTGTTGTCATCACTCTTGCCTTTCCATCCCCACCCTTGCCTATCAAATAATGTCCTAGGTTCCTAGCACGCATCAAGGACTCTTCCAGACCCACCCCACTCTCCCTTCCCCACCTTACCTCTCACCTGTCATAGGCTGACCCCTTATAGATCTTGTAGTCTGTGCTTGGTCTAGTTGTGCCCTTTTATCCAAAGTCTCTGAAGGACAAAACAATATTCACCTTTCAGAGTCTAGTTCAAATTTTTCTTCCTTCCCTGAAGAGTTCATTATTCTTCCTTTGTGTTACAGACATATTTCAAGCATCTACTTTTAGCATCTTATTTGACCAAGGGTGTGGGGAAAGCAGTTCTCCCTCAAGCCTATGGTCAGATCTATCTGCAGAAGTCTAACATTCAATGGTGCACCCAGGAATTATGCACACGGGGCACTGAGAGGGGTCATTGAGTAGGTAACAACCCCGGGATGACAGGGGAGGGAGGATCAGAGGACAGTGTAGGACTGGCCTCCTGCACCTGTCCCCACTCCACCCTCATGGATACATGTGTAGGTCATATCAACTGGCATTGAGAGCGTGAATTCTAAAGCTCAGTGCCTGCATTCAAATTTCAATTCTGTTACATACGAGTTGCCTTGAGTGAGTCAGTTAACCTCTCTAGCTTCAGTGGAGATGGTAATAATAGCATTCCTGCCTCATGGTTCTGTCATGAGAATTATACAAGTTAATGAACACGAAGCCCCCAGCAGGGCCTGTCACACAATAAGCATCATATAATAAGCACCAGCTATTATACTTAGGAAGAGAGATGACAGTTAAGTAAAAAATTGAAAATGCTATAAGGCCTTGGGGCACATGCAGCACTAACTTGGAACCACTAAGTTGAGAGAAAACAAAATCTAGGTGTTCTTCCCACCTCTACCATTGACCAGAAACAGCACGGCACTTTGAAGTGGTGGCATCTAGTGGGACAGGAAACAGAAGGCTCCTGGGCTTGACAGGGACAGTTGCACTCAGAGAGATGGAGTCTCAGCAGAGACAGCAGCAGGGACCATCAGGAGCCATGGCCATCACCGTGTGGGCTTTGTGGTACCCAGAGGTGAGGTCACAAGACATCCAAGATGGCCAGTGAGTGCAGAGCAATGTGAGTGACAGCAGGAGCCTGGTTGAAGTGAAGCCACCCAGGGGACAAGGCAACTGTGTCAGCAAAGGCAGTGATGACCACATAGGAAGGGTCAGGACTCAGCAGAACCCACAGGGTGAGACGCTGGACTTAACCACATGCCCATGGGAACTATTCCGTGGGTCCACCGGAAATCCTTGGGAGGTGGGGTTTTACCAGGACACAGAGGTCCTCTATGGGTCTGATGTTCTCAATTCCTCAGATTATCATTGGTGTGACTTTATGTTTACAGAAAGGGAATACTGAGACATCATTAAAAGCACAAGCTTTGGTTTCAGACAGGTTTGCACTTCCACTAAAAGTATTTACTTGGCATCTATCCTCTGCCTCAAGCCCTGCTCTAGTCAGTGGAAATACCACAGTGAACACGGCAAATATGATTTCTCCTCCCATAGAGCTATCTTAGAAAGGGACCACAGACAAGAAACAAGAAAACAAATCAACAGGGTCTTGCCTGTTTAGGAGCTGTGAAGGCAATAATGTAGATGATATGGTGTCCAGATGGGGTAGAGAGAGCTACTTACATAGGGCAGCCAAGTTAAAGTCTCTCATTCACAATGAGGGCTAATAGCCACGGAAGATCTGGGAACAGAAGGTGGGACCCTCCGGTAAAAGATTTGGAATATTAGAGGAACAAAGGAAGGACAGTAAGTCCAGATAACAGTCAGCTAACTGTGGTGTGGGGGCCAAATCTGGCCCGCTACCTGTTCATTAAATAAAGTTTTATTAGAACACAGCCACCCTCGTCCGTTTGTCTGTAGCAAATTTCAAGCTATAATAGCAGAGTTGAGTAGGTAGATGCCACAGGGATTTTATGGCCTGAAAAACCTGTGAGAATTCTATCTGGCCCTTTACAGAAAGCCAGCCGACCTCTGGTCTAAAGGCCAGTGAACAAGCTGGGTGAAAGCAGCAGGAACTGAGCTGAAGGGGTGCTGGCAGGCAGCAAACAGCAGACACTACAAACTTGGATTCTATCCCCCATGTGATAGAAAGCCCTGGAAGGGTCCCGGCAAGGGAGACGCGTGATCTGCTTCATGTTCTTCATTTTGGGAGCTTTATGGAGAGCACTGCGGGGGCCAAGTGGCAGCAGGGACAGCGATTAGACAGACACCGCTGAGCCCTGTGAGAGAGGAACGTGCCTTGCATAAGGTTGCTAGCGGCGCAGATGGAGACAAGGAGTCAAGACGGAATGTCTCAGGTATAACCGGCTTGAGACTCCCCACTCAGCTGGGCCATGGCAGGCAAGTGACTATGTCACTCTCAGCCTCAGTTTCTCGCCAGTAAAATCCTCACACCGGTATTGTGTAGATTAAATTACAAAGGCGCCCGAGGTATCTGTCAAAAAGTCAGTGTTCAAGAGATGTTGGCGTTACTGTTCTGCTGCTGAGGCACTGATATTGACTGCTGAGGCCCACAAGAATGAGGTCCCAGTGTGGACCTCGCTGGGCTGCTTCTCTCCTAGTGGGATGCCTCCGTCCCTGATGAGGCTCGTCGGTCTCCCAGAGACAAGGACGCTCTTACTCATCGTTATAGCCCCCAAATGGTGCCTGGCACTTGGTGAATGGTTAATAAATGTTTGTTGATTAAACTACCAAGTTTTTGTTTTTGGTTTTGGTTTTTTCCCCCAAAAAGGAAAATAATTATTCATTCTGCCATTTTCACCAGAAGTGTTTTGTTTTTAGGCTTGATATGGTATATTTTGATGACACAGAACATTCTGAAGATAGAGAAGTAGTTGTCTCTAAGGAGAGCTAGTCCCCAGCATCCCTTCTGGTGCAACAGGGAACTCAGAAACTGCCCCCAAGAACCTCCAAGCTGACAAGATACATATATGATGATCATAATTATATATTAAATCTGGACTAAGAAGTCACCACGTACAAGAAAGTCAGTCATATCAGACAGATCTACATATCAAAAATCTCTGCCACAAAGCAGACCCAGTAAGAGTCAAAAACCATTGTTCTAAGTGTCAAGTTGTTTTCAGACTTCTACTTCAAACTAGTTGGACATCCTGAAGCCTTGTCCAGACATATCAAAGGAGCTCCTTTCTTACATTATTACCTTGTTTCTTTTATGGATTCATTATTCTGGCTATAAAACTAAAAGGATCTCTCCCAAAATTGAAATTTCTGAATTTTGGGTCAACTTTCTTGTCCTTTGACACACCATTTACCAAGAAAGACTGGAAATCTATCCTTCACAAAGGAGTTAAGTTTTGTCATCATAAAACGACCAGTGCTGTCTGAACAATTGTTTCAAATGAAATTAAGTATGACATGTAACGTTGACAAACACATTTTCGAATGAAATATGATATCCATAAAGTAGATACATACTTTGTGACATTTTTACTTTTATTTAAAAAAAAAAGGGTCAAAAACCACTGTGGTTGTACAATACATAATTATGAAACCCTGAAAGGGCCAAATAAACTGTTAATAGACATATCACCTGTGTTTTCATAGTTGTTATATGTATCCTTACTACACACTTATTGCTCTATCTAAAAAATGAATTAGAATTCCTTAAAAATCAAAATAAGATGGAGAGAATGTCTCAGTAGTGGTCACCAAATCTAGAAGTATTCTATGCAAACTTACTAATTTAGCCAACAAACTCCGAAAGCATAGGAAATTGAAAATAAGAAAAATATTTAAAATAACAGTATTAAAATGAGAACCCCTTACAATAGTAAAGGAAAAGGTGGAAATCCTTGAAACATCAGTGAGCAGCCATGAGGAGGGAGTTGTTGTTTTTTTTTAACACGAAGCCTGGCAACTCACAAATAACGTATGTTCCATATTATGTGGCAGTTGCTATAGTAACAACCTTTATTTTCTGAAACAGTACACAGATGTGTACAACATACTAACTTGCTGGTTATAAATTACGGCTTTTCCCATAGTTCAATAACTTAAGAATTCTACGTTTCTGAAATCTCAAAAGTTCTGTTGTTATTAAATTTCTTTTATGAGATAATTTTCCTTGTACTTTCAAAATGAGAGTGTTCCCATATAGGCCGAGAGAAAGAAGGGATGAGAAAATGGGGTATATCAGAGAGTAGCAGCAGACTGAGGTCCGTTTTCTACAGAGTCTGGACGAAACCCAATGAAATGAGGACATTATTTTAATGAATTAGGTGTCATGTACAATAGTGAAAAGAAATCAGTCGCTAGCAAAATGATGTTACAAATAAAGTTATGAATTGATTTTTTATTACAAGGTGTCATATTTACAGTTTTAAAATAAATGAAGATTATTTCTTAGAAATGTTACGAACATTAATATAATTTTATAAGCGACAACAGTGTGGGGGAATGAATTAGGCTAGTTATTTGACTTCAAGTGAACTTTTTTTGAATCTTAAGAAGGCCTGAGTCTGGGAAAAATGTCTATTCCTCTATTTAATAAAAGATAAGTATCTCTTTGTCAGGTGACAAAACAGAAAACAGAGTTTTACTGATTGGGATATTTTTCTTTTTGTATTTTAACCCTTAATCTACAAATATTTATCCAGTGCCTTCTATGCACAGGGAACTGTCTGTGCCTAGATGTGTACAGATATGTGTAGAAACATAAATTATAGAAAAACTGAGTTCTGGAGATGTTTTTTCCCTATTCTGAAAATTTACATATGTTTTCCATTTGCCGGATCTGAATACTTTCTTTAATAGACAGTTCAAACTGTAGATTTCTAAACCCTGTCAAAGAGTCATCTCTGCAGCATTTTTCAGGCTCAAGTTTACCGCCTGGGAAACACGTTTGAAAATAAGGTTATATATTTAGCATTTGCAGTTAAAAGTCAACTTTCTAAAATTGTGTGTCTGTGTGTATATACACATTTATATATATACCTATATGTTTCATATACATATACATTTGTACACATGTATACATCTATATATATTTCTAGATACAAGGAAGGGTGCAAGTATCCTCCTGTAGAAAGTAACAAAGTAACAAACACCCCTAACTTAGAAAGTCCAGCAATTACAATGCTGATAGATTTACCTAACAAACACAAAACACTTGGAAATGCTATTTCAAGTGACAATACAGTTAGATTCAAATTCAAAATTGTCTTATAGGAGCAATGACAGGATGTGAAACAACTGAATACCATGCAGACAAGAACAAATCATTTTGAAAAGCTTGCACCATTAGTGGTTGTTAAAATTTTGCT
The DNA here is from genome assembly GCF_030435805.1 of Mustela lutreola. Classification (NCBI taxonomy): domain Eukaryota; kingdom Metazoa; phylum Chordata; class Mammalia; order Carnivora; family Mustelidae; genus Mustela; species Mustela lutreola. The sequence continues at coordinate 81,087,739 of NC_081299.1, read as the reverse complement.
AATGCGCTAATGCTTTCCACACACATACTCCTTTCTGTATCATTCTGAGATATATTAAAAACAGGACCATGACTAATCCATTCAAGTCCTTACAATATCTCAGAGAGAGAGAGAGATTTAAGTTATCACCTAATGGGGGCTTAGAGGCTGGAACTCGGAACCCAACCGAAAAAGAGTACTTCACTGTTAGATGCATTTTAAAAGTATTACTTAAATTACATTTAAGTCATCAGATAATTATGAACTTTCTTCTCTTTTATATTTATATGGCATATTTATTGAATTGCACAGTATGCTTTTACAATAAAGTGCTTTTTACGTTGCCGCCTTTGTTCATCCAAAATAAAACTGACAGTTATCCTTTTATAAGCTATTCCGAGAACATTTTCTCTTCTTTGAAGCTGATTGATGCACTACTTTAAATGTTCCTGCAAATATCTTTTCAATTCAAGTTTTTGCATAATGTAATAAGAAGATAAAAGAATTCTATACTTCAACGAGAGACATTACAAAGCAAGTAGAGACATTATCAAGGGCATTAACATGCTCCTAATAGCAATAAAACCTTTTAACTGTCTGATGTAGAACATGCTCCCACCAAACCACCACATATTATGGTAATTGGCTCCAATTTCTGAATCTTACATTGTAAAGTTACAAAGAGTTAGGTAGAACTGAAAAACAAATCCAGAATGCTCATCTTGTTAGCGTTCCCACTATAAGATATTTGCCTGCTACCTTGAACAAGGACTGGTTTGGTCTGTGGTGCTGTGCTTTCCTGTGCTATCATATTTTCACATCCTGTCTCATTTTTATTCCTCTTGACTCTGATATAAATACACATTTTTTCCCAAATAACCCTCTTCTAACTCCAAAACATCACAGTAACAAAAATAGCATTTTTCTCAGAATTTCAGTGTAACAAATGGGTTCTCTGTTCATGCCTGTGTCACATCTCATTCACTTTATGTGTTCTCTCATCACAGGAAGATGCAATCGGGGAAAATATTCCATGAGGGCACTTTGATTTTTCTTTACAACACACTACCAAATTACGTGAGTAGCCTTTCCACTGTGGTTGAGAGGAAATATAATGTCCAACTAAAGTTGAGCCCAGATTCTGTTAAATTAAATAGCAGAGGGGGAAAAAAAATAGTTCTTGGCTTTATTCCTCTTAGATGGGAAGCAGGGCAGTGGGGAATTGACACGAGTCGGTCCTTGGTGATTAACCTGCAGTTTATGGTTGTGTTTCCAGGTGACGCGCCCATCGCGCAGGAAGCTTCTCGCAGGCTGTGGAGAGCAGCCTGTCTGCTTTGAGAAGTGCAGATCTATCAGGATCCAGAGTCGGGCTCTGAAAAAGCTGTCATTTCATGTCTCTAAAACAGCCTCTGATTTAATGTACAAGATGTCAAGAAGTAAAGGACAATAAAATAAAAGCCAAAAAGGAGAACCATTTCAATTAAGAGTCATTTCTGTACCAATTCTTGGAAATCTAGTAAAATAAAAACTGTCAGAATCAATCTGTGTTTAAAAAGTTGATTTTTGTGGTGCTCACAGAGAAACTGCAAGACAGAAAAAAAAATACAAATTATTAACAGAGCAATTGAAGCTTAAAAAATTCCTTTCTCACTAGGTAGATATTCGGTTGTTAAATTTTCCTAAGGGACCTAGAGAAAGCGTTTGCATAGAAGGTGCTGGGAGCTGGGAGAGAGGAGGAAAGAAATAAATCCTCATACAGAAAAAACCAACAAGTATAAACTGCGGTCCTATAAGGACTTTCATGCATTTCCAAGAATTTAATATTTTGATTGTCAATAATTAGAAGGCACATGTAAGACTTTGGGAATTTACCTTTTATTGTCATGATTTTCTAACGGTGTTTGAATGTCCCTTTCAGAGAAAGATAAACATTTCTTCGAGGACTGCCCTGTCACCCCAGTAATCGAATACCTTAAAGGTGAAATGAGAAAAAAAAATCTTGATGAAATTTGGGGTAACCTTTTAGCTAAGAGTATAATAATAACAAAGATAAAAGCATCGCCAAAAATAAATAAATAAAATTCTACCAAATGTGACTTCCTATGGAAGACACAACTTTTTAATTTTCATTTCTTTTAAAAACATGATATTTAAGAAACATGCATTATAACTCCATCCTCCTCTTATCCTTAGAATTTTTATGATGTTATGCTTTTTATTGCACATTTTCTATTGAGAGGGAGATATGGCAGGGAAAGAAGGGGTGAATTCACTTGCTGTCCCCAACTGATTTGTACATTTCAGGGATATGCCCCTTTCTATGGTCTATTTCTGGGTCCTTTATTTAAGAAAAAAAAATCAAGTTTCTCTGAAGGGAATACTTTACAGGAGAAAATTCACTCCCTTCTCATCAAATCAAGAACTTTTCTTAAAGTAACTCTACCACAAGCAAGAAGGGGAGCAGCCTCAGAACTGCCTCCAATCACAAGAAGAAAAATAACAAAATCAGCTCACTCATGATTTCCTTAATATACTTAAAAGAGATACAATCCCACTGATGCCTCTAAAAATAAGAATGAGGAAAGGGCAACTTTATTGATTCCCTGCAAACCAACGAACGTGTAACTTATTGATAATACTAAACACCGTCTAAGCCTTTAGTGATTTCCAACCAAAAGTCTGCCTCTGAATGAAGGTTTAAATCATCGTATTAATATATTAGGGGGGAAATTATCATGGGAGACACTTGGAAATTAATTAAAAACCCTGCACTCAGTTTGTTTGTGAGAGGAGATAAATATCACACATGGGAAATGATGCCTGACAACCGCCATAGTTTTCAGATCCAAAATTAGACCCTGACAGCTATGTCTTTGTATGACTCTCCTTGGGGTATAATATGCAGAGATATAGAATGAGAAAATTTCTGATAGAAGTATTTATTACTGACACTTCCGAAACATTCCACGTGTGGCATCAGCAAAGCATGTTCCTCCACCTTCGACAGAAATGTCAGGTTTCCTTCCAAGATTTTTTTTTTCTATTCCTCTACCCCCTTCCCATCCCTCCCTCCCCATCCACCATCACCCCCACTTCTTCTCTAAAATATGATTTTTTTTTAGAAGTTCAACAGCAGCCCCTGGTGGAACTCAGCAGTTGTTTCAGCCTGAGCACAGTTGTTCAAGAAACTTCATCCCTCTTGTCAATAAAAAGAAAAGTCTGTCCATTTGTCTATCACCATACCTGCACACTGTTCCTACAGGTCAGAGATCAGGATGAAGCCCCGAATGTACAAAAGCTGTGCTTTGTGATGGTAATTTTGGCCAATTTCTGTGGCTGAAGTTTTAACAAAATATATATGTATATATATATATATATATATATATATATATATGTAGCAAATAATAAACATCTGTCTCAAATTTCACCTTCATTTTATGTATGAAGACCAATAATTAACTCTTCATCAACAATGCTTACCACAGGGTGTGTGGAAATGAAGTGACCCCTCACGCGTGAGCCAGTGATCACCATTTTGTTTGGCTAATGTTGTGACAGAATCAGCTTTGTCACTAAGCAAAATGAGCTCTACAAAATGACAATCCTATGCAAAGCAGGGATTTCTCTGGGTCACGTTCAGAAAGCACCACAGAATGCCACTAGCTAGCCCCATCAGAATGGCAAGCTAGACTTAACAAGCAAACCTACCAAAATGCTTCTCAGTCTCTCCGAGAAGTCTACTCCTTTCCCTGCTTGGTGGGCAGCCACAGATTATCATTTGAGGACAAGGAGGAAATGTGTGGCTCTTTGCATTAGGCATGGATGTCTGCACCTTTCATAAAGGTACCTGGTAGAGGCGCTCCAATCCAGCTTCCCTTCCTATGGGGCCATCTGCCTAGAGGATAGTCTACCCTCATCTTAGCACAAAGTCATGGTTCACTTGTGTATTTTGACTTTTCTCTTCTTAAATGACGCAGATTATTAAAATGAAAAGCAAACAGAACTTTGAAAGTTCTAAACAGCTTTACGATAAATACTAGAATAGCATTTATATGAAAGAGTGTTTTTTTAATTTTGTAAGTATTACACTTTACATTAGCCCTTCCCTTGCCCCTGAGTTCACTTACATCTCTTGACTAATCTCACGGGAAGCCGAATCAGTGAGCTGATGTGTTGAGATCAGAGATAATCCCAAGACAGGCTGCTTAGTGAGAAGCTCATGGGCACTGTATTTGACACAGGGGAATAAACAGTATAAAAAGAACTAATACTGGTCTCCAATGAGTTACATCTAGTGGAGGAACTATATCTATCTGGGTTACTTTAATACAGTGTGGTAGCAGCAAGCAGAGTCCTAAAAGACAGAGTGGGGCCCTTAGCTGGCCTTATGGAGGGATAACAGTTGCACAACACTTTAAAGAAACTATAAAGGAGCTATAGAAAAGAAAGGTAGAGGGCAAGATAGGAGGAGAATCCCTAGGACCCAAGGGCGAGGGTGTAACAGGACGCAGTATATCTGAAGAACTTTGGGCAGTTTGATCCTGCCAGCGCATAAAGGACAAGATGTCACATGTGAGTAGAAGCTGGGGAGGCAGGTCCATCTGGTCATGGAGAGCCCGCCTGCCCTCTGAAGGAGATTGGGATTGTCCATTAGGCCATGGGATCAATGAAAAGACTTCTGTTAAGGAGTGGCACAGAAGGGGATGGCCTGAGACTGCAGGCCAGAAGACTAGTGAAAGTTTTTGTGATTGTCCAAGAGAAAGAGGATAAAGGCCTGCATCCTGGGGGTGGTAGTGCAGTTGGAGAAGAAATGGTAGGTTTCAGAAATATTCAGAGATGAAAACCGAGAGCAGTTCGTGCCTTAGTGGATAGGGGCACTGAGGAGGCGGTCCTGGATAATCCCCAGGGTTCAGGTATAGGAGACAACATGGATTGTGATGCTGACTTAGAGACCACCGGGGCCAGAATACGGCTTAGGGGAGAAGATGACACTCTAAAGTAGTACTTCTCAAAATATGTCCTCGAGTGCCCTCCTCTGGCCTCTGGACAGCTGCTTATAGTATTGGTTATTAACACCGCCCACAAATGTCATGGCGGGAGAGGACCTCAAGGATGAAGTTCAGTGTCTTTCAAACTGTGTGCTATGGGGGTCAGATAGGTGGTACAGCAGTCAGGGCTACAGTCTGCCTTACTTGAGTCAACCCAAGAGGGTCGACTTTTCCTATTGTGTACATTAGAATACTTTTAAAAATTTAGTTTGAAAAAGGAAAACCACAGTTTGAAAACCACTTCCTTTTACAGAGAGGAAACTGAGGCTCATAGAAGTTGAACTATCTTGCCCACAGACACAAGTCTGTAGCAGAGGCTGAACTAGATCTGTGGCACCTAGTTCACCAGCTTCAATCCCTCTGCGCTATGGCTTCCAGCAAGAAGTAATTGTTTACTTGTGCTATGTTTTATAAAGTTGCCAGGAACCGCCTCATCTCCACCATGCTCTTAGCAATTTCCTCCACTTTAGTCTTTCAGTAAATGTTTATTGAGCATCTTCTGCATGCCAAGACCTCTTCTACTGAGAATACCTGGGCATTTCTATTTGGATTCCTGGTTCTGGTTTGTGATTCTCTGGTAGAGCTCTGTAGTCCCACTAGTATTCCACCATGACTGGATACAGTATGACCCAAGAAGCAGACAGGTATACTGGGAATTAATTCAGCCCCAAGTAAACACTATTATGGGTTTCCTAATTCATTGGAGGATATAGCTAACTTGTGTTTTTTAATCAAATTTTTGAAAATACATTTTTTTAAAAATCCATGAAGCTCCTAACATACAATAAGGTGCTATTCATAATTTTTTAAAGAATGACTTTTCAGATGTTACATACATGTTACTGTGTTCCATACAGAGTCTAGTGCTCACTGGAAATAATGCCTCACAACTCAATAAGCTTAATTTTATGAAACTTAGACCTGGTATCTGAAGTAATTGCAGGATATCTTGCTTTCCAAAAGTGAGAATTCAGACCAATAACCCTTCTTCCCCATCATATAACTCAACAGCTGTTTGTCCCAATAGGGTAATTCCTAAAAGAAGGAAATGCAAATCCCTACCTAGAGAAATAAATGGAAAGACAAATGTAAGCTGAGGGGCTATTACAGCCTGTTGATCTCTCTCTCTCTCTCTCAAAACCTAATCCATCTTGAGAATCTGGTCCCAAGACTTCTAGAAGGGAACAGTGGGCTGCAGCCCTGTCGGGTATATGAATCAAGGTGGGGACAGGAGGCAGCTAGGGGAAGCCCTCCTGCATGGGGACTGCCAGAGCTGAGATCCGCACAGGTCTTTCCAGGAACATTATACAACATCTTAACTATGGAGGGAAATCCATCGTTCTGTCTCTCCTGTTGGGGAATCCAAAAAATAAGGGATGAAAGAATCAGTCTTTCTTCAACTGCCCCATTATATATCACCACCCCACCCCAATCAATCTCTCATTTTCTTTCTGTGCTCTTTCCATTTGCAAGTAAGTCTTAAAATCAGAAACTCTGTGTATACCAACATATAAACAACACAATTCATTCAAAAAGGGCATTAAGAGTACACTTAACTTGGAGCGCCTGGATGGCTCAGTTGGTTAAGTATCTGCCTTCGGCTCGGGTCATGATCCCAGAGTCCTGGGATTGAGTCCCACATCGGCCTCCTTCCTTAGCAGGGAGTTTGCTTCTCCCTCTGCCTGAGACTCTCTGCTTATGCACACATTCTCTTTCTCTCTCGCTCTCTCTTTCTGACAAATAAATTTAAAAATCTTGAAAAAACAAGACTATACTTATCTTAATGAGCACTGAGAAATGTATAGAATTATCAAATCATCATATTGTATATGTGAAACCAATACAACACTATGTTAATTATATTTGAATAAAAACAAAGAGCATTTGAGGAATTAGGGTTTACAGGCAATCTAATAAAGGAAAGATAGAATAAAACTGCTAGGTTAGGTACAAAACTGGTTAATGTCCTTAGGGTAATTAATAAAATCTTTGAGATTATTTTTTTCCATCAGAGAGAAATTTACAAATTAATGGTGTAACCTCACAGTGCCTGGGCTCTAATCAAATAGTAAATGGCAAAGATAAGCATAAGTATATTCTCCTAGAGATTTTATAATTTGGGGGTGAGCCAATAAAATAAAAATAAAAAATAAATAAAACCATGTGGAGTTGAGTTGCAAGTAAGAGAGAAGGGAAATAAAGAAAAAAATCCAAGATAATAGCTCAAAAAGATGTCAAGTCTCACCTGTTATAACCTCATTTCCTCAGAGATGAAAAATCCAAGTCAGGTGGCTCATCTAAGATTATCCCACCCCACTATTCTCACAGAGCAGTTATGACTGAGGGTAGGAGGCAAATAAGCAAACAAACAAGCTTTAAAAATCAAACAAAAGCTTATTGTCTCCACAGGTTCCTACTTAAACCAGCCTCCTTCATACTGTAAGGTGTCCTAGTGAATGGACACACTGAATCTTGAGGGAGCAAGCATTCATTTTATCACTTGTCCCCATCGCCCCTCACACTGTCCTTCTCATTTGCACAAGTAAATCCAGAGTTAATATTCTTTTGAGATGATCATGTTTTTGGTATTTTGGTCTAATAGCCTAAGAAATCTTCCTTCATAGCAATTTCTTTTATTCTCTCAACAAAACTTAATTGGAAACTTATTATGCATCGGCCATAGAGAGTAGTGAGGAAGAGAGTGAGTTCTGCTCTCTTGCTTATCTGCTCACAACTTTGTAATTGTGTGTCACAGTGCAGGAACCATATGCCTTTCCCAAATGCAATAAATTTATTTATCTATCATCTTTTCTTATACCAAGAGGTTTAAAATGGTTTAAAAATCCCTTGGAGCTCATCTCCTGTGTGGTAAATAACAATATCGGTATATTACCTCTATGTTCCTCCTTTGGGTATTCCAGCATCCTCCTTTCTGTGAATTCCTCTGAAATTCTGCCCTCTAGACTGGCCTTGTCTGAATGCAATGACATTGAGTTCCAAATTAATGAAATTCCACATACTACAGGAAGGCTCGCTGGGAGCATTTAACAAAATGAAGTACCTTAGTGAGCTCTTCAAATTCCTCAGAGTCCAATGACTGAAGATGTCCCAGAATGGAGAACTGAATGTGGCTTTAAGACACAAGGTAAATGGGGCACAGAATTTTCTGTCAGGTCTTTAGAAGCATCTGATGAAATGCTATCAAAAGATCCAAAACTCCAAAACCTTTAACATGACTATGAAAATGAATATAGCCTCACATACCTAGGACTGAAAGAAATTAAGTTGGGCCTAAAATACAGTTGGCCACCTTGTTCTTGAATAAAAAAATGGAAAATGTGACCCAGCTCGAGAAGGCACTGTTCCTAAAGGTTATGAACTTGGCTCATCTATGTAGTCAATAAATATCAGCTATTCTTACTATTTCTCTTCTGAGCATTTCAACTTACTGCTTATTACTATGATTAAAAATCTTACACACTGCCGCCAATTAAGTCTGTGAAAATTTGCTTTAATTACAATGTTAGATATAATTTTCTTTTTGGAAATAATAATGTACCATATGTAAAAAAAAAAAAAAAAAAAAGAAAGAAAGAAATTAATCTTGGGCTTGCCTCCCTTGCTTTCCAGCTCTTTTATTAAATTTAGTTATGATAGGTTCAAAAGCCAGAGCAAACATCCTGTTAGTTAGCAACATTCTACTGACACCAGGAAGGTCCAACTGGCATGAAAGATAAACTACAAGTGAAACACACTAAAGATTGCTTGAAACACATTCTAAAATGATCCATTTTTTCCAAAAGAGTCAGGCTGCTCTAGCATACCTAAGTGAGAAGTATTTTTCCAAGCAATAGCTATCAGTGAGTTTAATCACACATTTATTGAATGTAAATTTTGTACAAAATATTGAGCAAGTTGCTGTGAGAAAAGTTACGATACATGTCCTCAAAGAGCTTGCTGTCATGAAGTCCATATCCTCAGAAACTTTTGGTTCCACACTTCTCCCAGCCTATTCTGAATAAAGATGAAGAAAGCCAAATTTTTTTTGAAACTATAAGAAACCTTTGATTCAATCACTATATCTCGTACCAGAGCTTAAAGACTATATTTTCCGTTGTGTATTTGATATTTGAGAATAATGAATTCAAAAATTATTGGGGAAAGTAGGTCTGTAATTGACCTCCTAGGGAAACGACGTGAAATCCCTTCAAAATTCCCACCAGGAGTGGAAGAGAAGTGGATTCAGATATAGCACTCTGAAACCTTCCCAAGCTTTCTCCACTGGTATTCTAATTAGTAAGACCCCTTTAAGCAATTTTAAAGCTGCTTAATTTAAATACAGGAAGTGTTTCCTTGGGCTCTATAATACTTTGGCAGAGCTGATCCTATTTCCTGAGATTAAATAGAAGAAAATTCTTTCCTCGGGAGACTAAACTGCACACAATAAGATCATTCATTAGAATGTTCATATAAATTCAAAATATACCATGGGAAGAGTAATGTCTTCTTCATAAAAGGTAACACCCTAGAAATGCTAAGTGGAGCCAAGACTGGTTTTACTCTTGAGTTTTGGCCTTTGTAGGATAAAAGTTCTCTGAGAAGAATTACTGAGGTGATAACTCATTTTGACAATGAAACCAAGTACAAGATAACTAAAACAAAAAAGAATGTAATCCTTTTTCCTAAATAAAAAACATCTGCTGATATTATTTGCTTCTTCAGAGTTTTGTGTCCATTCATAAGAACAAAGCTATACCTTTCTGTAGCTGATTCTTATTCTTTGTATCACTTAACATTTGGCAGTAGGAAAATTTCAGAAGCCTAATACCAAGACCTGTTACCCAAAGGTCTGGTTGGTAAGGGGAGTAGAAAGGATATGCTTCTAAAACTTTTTTATTGTCCAGGAAAACAAAGGGGAACACTTTTCAATCTCTTGCCATCCTTCTGTAAATTTACATCACCTCACTAAATTTGATAGCTAAATAGTGTTCTGACAGTGTTGTTGAGACTTGTATGTCAGATTTAGAAATGTTATTGTGGAGACTTACTTTGATGGTGCGATTTTAGAAGCTTATTTTCCTCCTAAACAAATGTATTATAGAGTGATGGATAACAGAGATTCAAAGGATTACAATGAGAGATCAAGGAGTTCACCTGTAATATCTATTGCATTGACAGCCGACTTTATTGAAGTTTCACAATATTAACTGCCTCTCTGTGGACTGGCTGAGCCGGCTAGGTGATTATCAATTTATCACCAGTCAAAACACAGATTGCTTCATGTACAGTGTCTGTGGCATAATCATGTACCTTGAATCCGATCAAACTAGAATGATCCTACTAGGACGATTCTTCTAAAAGTGAAGAAGAAACATTAGTTGGGAAATTCTCTAATGAAATTATGTCTAATTCATGGTTGATAGAACATCTTTCTTGGAGCCTATGTCAAGAATGCACCACTCCAAAAGGAAGTAAAACAAAGCCCAGGAGATAGATTGGGGAGAACTTTAGAAATATTTACTCCTTCTTCCTAAGGCTTGCTTTCTCTAACCACTTCTCACTCCCACTTCAGAGACAGCAAGTAGAAACTTTACCAGTCTTTAAAATCACCTCCACCATGCAAGACTTAAACCTTGAAACTCTACTTAGCCTTATGGGAACTAACTGAGTTACATGTAGGACATTATCTGGAATAACAAAGGACCAGCACTGAGATTCTTACATTATAGCTTTGACTCTATTATAAATGTAGTAAAAGTTTAAAGTGCTTTACATTTCCACCCTATTTCCTGATCCCATCCTGTACCAAGGTCTACTTTTCTCCACATATTGAGTTTCATCAGTAGCCATTCCAATTAATATTTATTAAATGCAGGAATGGAAGGAGAAGATTTTGGCCTTCAATGTTTGTTTGATCAGGGCAATACTTAATAGCTACCCTAACACTTACTGACCACTTACTATGGTACTAATCTAAATACTTTTCATATTTGAACTCATTTAATGTTCTTAATCACCCCATGAAGAAAGTACTATTATTTTGCCTGTACTATCAATGAAAAAAGTGATGAACAGAAATATTAAGTACTTATCCAAGATTACCCAGCCTACAAACAAGTTGAATCCAAGCAGATGACTCTATGACCTTAAAAATGATGAGACTCGGGGCGCCTGGGTGGCTCAGTGGGTTAATAAACCTCTGCCTTCGGCTCAGGTCATGATCCCAGGGTCCTGGGATCGAGCCCCGCATCCGGCTCTCTGCTCAGCAGGGAGCCTGCTTCCTCCTCTCTCTCTCTGCCTGCCTCTCTGCCTACTTGTGATCTCTCTCTGTCAAATAAATAAATAAATAAATCTTTAAAAAAAAAAATGATGAGACTCAATTATTTTCAGTCATACACTGATTGGATTGAGTTGCTCTGCTCTTTTTCTAGCTGCTTACCATTGTATAAAGTTAACCCTCTCTAGAAAAAAAGAGCACCATCCAGAGCGTCTACAATTTTTCATGCAAAGTTTCTGGTACTCAATAAAATATTAGCCAACATACCAAGAAATAAGAAAAAAGAAAAAGAAAGACAATAGAAATAGGGTCACAGATAATTCAGAAATTAAAGTTATCAAATATGGATAAATATATTTTAAAAATAGATGACAAGATAGCTTCACTAGAAAAAAATGGAATCCATTAAAAGAGAATCAAGTGGAAATTCTAGAAGTGAAAGATACAATAATTAAAATTAAGAAGTCAACAGAAGGGTTTAATAGCAGATTAAACACAGGTAAAAAAAGGATTAGCACTGTAAGAGCTCAGTAGAAAATATTCAGCCCCAAAATAGCCCAAAATACAAAGAAAAATAGAATGGAAATATAGAAAATAGTGCAAGAGACACATGAGTGATGGCAAAAGTGTAACTGGATATCTAGAAGTGCATTCGAGAGAGAATGGGGTCTAAAGCAATATTTAAAGACATAATGTCTGAGAATTTTCTGAAACAGATGAAAGATACCAAACTCCAAGCAGGATAAATAAGCTACTCATCACACCATAGTAAAACTTGCAAATGGCAAAGACAAAAACAAAGCCATAAGAACAGCTGGATGAAAAAGCATATTACCTTCAAAGGAGCGACAACAATACAACTAAGTTCTGAACAGAAACCTTGGAAGCCAGAAGAATATAGAATGCATCTTAAGTGCCAAAAGAAATTTTGACAACTTAGTAGTCTATAGACAGTAAAAACATCCTTCAGATATAAAGGCATCCAAAAAAAAAAAAAAAATAGAGCATTTGTTATCAGCAGATCCATACTAAAAGAAATACTGAAGGGGTTTTTAGACAGGAGGAACATGATCCCAGATGGAAAGACAGAAATTCAGGAAGCAATGAAAAGCAATAGAAAGGTAAATATGAGTATAAATATAAATGACCATTGACTAAAAGCAATAATAATATACTATGAAGTTTAAAATACATGATTAAAATGCATGAGAGCAATACTCTCAGGCAAAGGGGGTAAATGGAATTAATACATTAGTAAATCCTAGCATTGTCTGAGAAGTGGTAATTTGTATTAGATCTATTAAGTAGAGATGCATGCTGTTGTATCCAGTAAATATAATCCCAAATATATCCATACATTACTTACATTAAATGTAAATGGACTAAATACTTCAACTGAAAGATAAAGTTTGTCCAACTAAATGAAAAAATAGATATTCAACTGCACATTGCTAAATAAGTGCATCTGAAATCACAGAGTGGAGAGATGTAAGCACTATCATTAAACATAAAAAGTGACATTTCCTACTAATATTTAAAAGTTAATCTGCCAGACGTGGAGATGAAAAAATGATAAAACTAAACAATAATTTAGGGATGCTTATAATTATGATAAGACTCTTTTTAACAGCAAGAGCACTTAACAAAAAAAAAGTAGGATAGGGATGCCTGGGTGGTCGGTTAAATGCTGACTCTTGGTTTCATTTCAGCTCAGATCATGATCTCATGGGTTGTGAGATGGAGTGCCAAGTCTGGCTCCACATTCAGTGGGGAGTCTGCTTGAAAATTCCATCCCTCTGCGCTTTACCCCACTTGCCACTCACATGCTCTCACTCTCACTCTCTCTCAAATAAATAAATAAATCTTTAAGAAAAACATCTAGGATGGTGGTGTGAGATAGAACTAGGCAGGAACATAAACAAGAACAAGGGTATCTTTAAGGTGTGTTGTGGATTCACACTCTTTTTTTTCTATTATTCTTTAAACTATATATATATATATATATATATATATATATATATGTTATGCATTATCTCTTTTTTATGTGTATGATTTATCTGACAATAAAAGAACTTTTTAAATAGTAAAAAAGTTAATCTGATAGAAAGATATGACAATTTTAAATTCAGTCTCTCAAAAAGTAAAGCAAAAATTAACAGAACTAAATATAGAAATAGATAAGTCCACAATTATAGTAGGAGACTTCAACAAACTTTGAAAAATTACTCACTGGTCAGGCTAAATAATATATTAATAAACTTAATTTAATTGACAGACACAAAATTCTCCATCTAATAAGGGAACGTGAGACATTTACCAAAACTGACCACATTCTGGACCAGAAAATGAGTTCTCAAGTCCCCCAACATTTCAAAATATTGAAACCATTAATGTATTATTCTTGGAACCAGTGGAATTAAGCAAAAAATCAGTAACCAGATAAAAAACAAAACATCCAACAAATACTTGAAAATTGGTCAAGGAAATAAGAATAGAAATTATAAAATATTTTGAATTAAATGATGATGAAACATGACATCAAAACTTGTGAACACAGCTTAAGTTGTGCTGAGTGGGAAAAAGGCAGTGACAATAGTTATTCAAGGAGGGATGATGGCTGAGAAGCAGCATAGCAGGGGCTGGTAATGTTCTATGTCTTGCTGGAGGAGGTGATTACATGAGTATTGTCCCTCTGAGAAAAATTCAGCATGCTCTACTTAGGATGTGGGCATGTTTCTATATGCATGATTATACTGCAAGGAAAATTTTACTTTAAAAAAATCAGAAATTATTCCTGACTCTTCTTTTTCTCAATCCTTACATTCCAGATCATCAACATTTCTTGCCAGCTTCAATTCAAAATTTATCCAGAATCTGGTTATTTCTCACTACCACCAGCTGCTAATCTTGTATAAACCAACATCATCTCTTTCTTGATTCATTTCCATTTAATCTCTGGTCTTCCTTCTTCTACCCTTGCTCCTTATAGCCAATTTTCAACACAGCTATTAGTGTAAACTGTTAAAGCTGAATCATAGTACGTCACCACTCTCCACAAAACTATCTGATTGGCTTCTCATTTTACTCATAGTAACAGCCAAATAACAGTCACAACTATGTCTCTACATCATCTGGACTGCCATCCCATCACCTCCTTCATCTCCTACCCCCCACATCTTGACCACTCTGCTCTAGCCTTACTGCCTCCTGGCTCTTTGCAAACATGACAGGCACATTCCTGCCCCATGACATATTCTTCCATGGGCCTGGATATTTCTTCACCTAGATTCACATGGCTCATTCCCTCATTTCTTCAGATCTCTGCTTAAATATCACCTTCATCCCTGACCACTATCACTGCAATTCTTTCCACTACCAACAACTTCCAATCCCTTTTCAGTTCAATTCATCAGGTATTAATCCAGTGCCAATGTGACCCAGGTGCTTAGGACAAATAAGTAAACAAAACAAAGTTTCTTGCCTTTTCGGGGCCTCGATTCTAAAAGGAAGAGACAAACAATAAGCATAGTTACTTTAATTATATAGTGTGTTAGAGGTAGATAAACGCTTTGCAAATAAAACTGGGGCAGGTCAAGTAGCATTTGTTATACTCTTCAAAGGGCATGTGAAAGGAGTTAAAATTAAATTATAAGTAGGTGTTTAATGTTTCTTTTTTTTTTTAAGATTTTAGTAATTTATCTGACAGACAGAGATCACAAGCAGGGAGAGAGGCAGGCAGAGATGGGGTGGGGGGCTCCTTGCTGAGCGGGGAGCTGCTGCAGGGCTTGATCCCAGGACCCTGGGATCACAACCTGAGCTGAAGTCAGAGGCTTTAACCCACCGAGCCACACAGGCACCCCAAATTATAAGTATGGTGTTTAAACCAAGCTTTATTGAGAAGAATGACATCTGAACAAAACTTTGAAGGTAGAAGGGAATTAATAACTTAGATATAGGGAGAAGAATGTTCAAAACAGGGAGAATAAAGTGCAAAAGCCAGAGGTGGAGTGTGCCCAGTATGTTGGAGGGACAGTAAAAAGGCACAAATGGCTAGAGTGGTGGGTAGGGTGAGCAACCAACTGTCTAAGTTCACCAGGGACTCAGGGATTTCCTGGAATGTGTGACTTTGAGGGCACCCAGGGAAAACTGAGATGGTGTGTCAGTTACCCTAGTGAGAAAGTGTTACAGGAGGTGAAATCAAAGAGATAATGGAGCTGAATCATCCAGATCTTTAAAGATCATTTAAGGACCTGACTTTTAACATGAGGAAAGCAGGGAGCCATTGGAATATTTTGAAGAAAGGAATGACACAATCTGAGTTACATTTAAAAAACCTCTTTCTATTGCTGTGTTGAAAATGCGACATACAGAAACAAGGGCAGAAGAAGTGATGCCATCCCACCCTATTGCGGTAATCCAGGTGAGAGTTGATGGTAGCTCAGATGAATGACTTTTTATGAGATGGTAACAAGTGGGCAAATTCTGGAAGGTGAAACAAATAAGAATTCCTAACAGATGGGATGAGAAGTATAAAAGAGAGGAAGGATGACTTTCCAGGGGTTTGATCTAAACAACTCTAAGAATGGAGTTGCCATCAGCTGAAATGAGAAAAACTGAACATACAGCAAGTTTGACAAGAAGAAAAATCAGTCCTATGTTAGACATGTTATATCGCCTTTTCTGCTTCATTTTCCTCCATAGCACTTACCAACACTGACATGCTATGTATTTTACTTACTTATTTATTATTTATATTAACCCATTAGAATATAACCTCCAAGAAATATTACTTTGTAAGACTTTTGTTCACTGCTCTATCCCTAGTTTCTAAAATAAATTTATCTACTATGTAAGGATTTACAGTGTCTCCTTGATGACTGGAACAGTGCTAGGCTCCAGGAATACAGTAAAACACATGACATGTTCTTAGGACTGCCAGGTAAAATACAAGATGGCCAGTTATATTAGAATGGCATATAAATAATGAATAATTCTTAGTGTATGTATGTCCCATATGCAAATATGTATGTCCCATATGCAAATATTCAATTATGGGATATAATTATACTAAAAAATACTTGTTATTTATCTAAAAATCAAATTTAATTGGCATCTTGTATTTTTATTTGCTAAACCTCATAACCCTCATGCTTTCTGTGTGTAAGGAGGCTAGATGATAATGGGATATACGGAAAAGTAAGCAGTCTGTATATAATAACTTTACGAATGCAGGAAACCATGGGATCTTGCAGGAAAGGTATCCATGCATAGATTGTGGACAGCATCTGAGGAGCTTCCTGAGAAAAACGACAGTAGAGGTACCTAGTTGAAAAGGAGAATAATATCCCAGGGTGATAGAACAGCATGGGCTAAATTTGGAGGACAGAGACACCATGGGATACTCAGGAAGTTGCTAGTTGACTTGGTGTCTCAGATGCACCCAGAGAACACAGTTGTGTAAGATAGGAATTAGAAGTTATTATCACCAAAAAGCACAGTTGGCTGAGCAATTACTCTACCAGAGATCTGGGTAAAGGCCCGTAAACACAGGCACCTGTCACCAGCTGTAAGAGCAGGAAAGGTGACCATCTTCCAGCCCACGAGGCAGTTGTAGCAGCACTAAGAGGGTTCTGAGATTTATGCCCACCAGCTGCATTTCACTGGGCTTGACCGTCAGGACCAAAGACAAATGGAGAATAATTCTCTTCCAGTCCTTCCTTGAGATAGTGACCATGTTCTCCGTTACCTCCTAGGTAGAAACAAACAGATGGAACAAAACTTACTTTTATACAAAACAGGTAAACACTCCTGAAAAGTTGGGAGAAGGAAGAAATCCTGTAGGAAAGACTGGAATTTCTGTTAGCAAAATAACTAGAAGTTGATGCCCTTTGCAATGTCTTTTGAATTCAGAGTCTGGCGACATTTGAATTCTACAAGAGTAAGCATTCTCAGCAGGGGTGATCCAACCCCCAGAGAGATTAAATTAGTTCTTGGAGGTAAGAATCTCTTTGATACTATAACGGTTTGGTTTGTTACCCTGCAAAAGGCTAGAGTCCATAAACTGATCTATAGTGTATCTGTGGTTCTAAAGCTACACCAGAATTTGGTGGAGGAGCGAATGAGGAGAGTTTTGTGTCTGTTATTTAATGTCTAAGAAGGCTACTTAGGGATGGCAAGAATGAAAATGTTTTGATAACGTGCACCCGAATGTTTATAGCAGCAATGGCCACAATAGCCAAACTATGGAAAGAACCTAGATGTCCATCAACAGATGAATGGGTAAAGATGATGTGGTATATATATATACAATGGAACACTATGCAGCCCTCAAAAGAAATGAAATCTTGCCATTTGCAACTACGTGGATAAAACTAGAGGGTATTATGCTGAGCAAAATAAGCCAATCAGAGAAAGACAATTATCATATAATCTCCCTGATATGAGGAAGCTGAGAGGCAGCATGGGGGGCTTGGGGAGTAGGAAAGGAATAAATGAAACAAGATGGGATCAGGAGGGAGACAAACCATAGGAGATTCTTAATCTCAAAAAACAAACTGAGGGTTGCCAGGGGGAGGAGGGAGGGAGAGGGTGGTGGGGTTATGGACATTGGGGAGGGTATGTGCTATGGTGAGTGCTGTGAAGTGTGTAAACCTGGCGATTCACAGACCTGTACCCCTGGGGCTAATAATACATTATGTGTTAATAAAAAAATCAAAAATCAAAAAAAAAAATTAAAAAAAACAAAACCATGGAACTAGGATGGAGACCAGGTGGGTGTGAAAGGTATATTCTTCTGGAAGAAGGGTAGGGGGCAGAGATATAAAGGAGCAAGAAAGGAAGGCATTCTGGGTGGCGCAAACAGCATATGCACAGACTTTCAGAAAAAGTAAAAGGTAAATAACATAAAATGCAGGAGCATGGTTGAGTAAGATAAGGTCCAGGAAGGCTTTATTGGATTTAGCAATTAGGAGGTCACTGATCATTTAACCTCTTTGTGCTTCAGTTTCAATACTTGTTAAATTAAATTGAAAAATAATTTCCAAGGCAACTTACAGCTCCAAAGATTCTCTCATGTGGGCTAGGTCTCTTTTGACAGAGACACACACAAAATCACATCCACATACTTATACACACTCCCAGCACACATGCTAACCTCTTTCCTTAATCTAATTTTCTTATCTCTCTGCAGCTACATTTGCCTTTGGAGGATTCCAGTTCTCTTTGTTTAATGATAACAACACTTTAAAAAAAAAAAATCAGTTATGAGAGTCTATAGTTCCCTGATAAGCAGAGCTGCTGGACAATAAACTGGTTAATATTAGTTCCTATAAACATTCCTAATGCCTTGTAAATAACTTTTACAGTGCAATAAAATCTTCAGAATGTGACCAGATTTTTCTTTCACTTCAAAAAATGATTTTAAAACCCAGATTCACTCAAATGGGGCAAAAAAAAAGTTATTTCCTCCTAACCTATCACTCATTCATTAAATATTTTCTAAGTACCTACTATGTGTCAAACAGTATAATAAGTGGTTGGGAAATTAATAGTGAATAAAATAAACAGTCCATAGCTTCCAGGAACTCAGAGGAGGAAAGCAGGGGAATAAATGAGAAGTTGTAATATTAGCATCCCACAGTCACTACTGTCATCTGGCCACATGGGTTAACGCACCTGAACCTTGTACCTGCACCTGTAAACAAAGCTCTGAGGAAGAAGTAAAGTATCAGTTTACCAAAGAGAAAGATGATGATAGAACATCATCTGTTCCAATCTGGAACAGTGAGTTCTTAACTATTTGGGAGCCATAGACCCCTTCTCAGAGTCATGTATTTAAATGTCTAAAATAAGAATACAAATGTAACCAATCATACTGAAATATGGTTATTGTCCTTAAAATTTGTGATATGTATATTTCTTTACTAACGCATTAAGTAACCAGACTCAGCAGCTGTCTTAATAACAACTATAATTTTGAAGCAGTCATAAGCACAAATAGCACAAATGGCATGTTGAGCTACTTGTAACCCCGTAATATGTTATAAAAATATCTGTAATTTTTACTGATGACAAAGTCACAGATACTATTAATAATTCTGTGGTCTGCTGCCTACATTTATAATTGACCAGAATATGAAATTTCAGTTAAAACTTACTGAAAGTAAAGAATTGTTTTACGATCTAAAGCCACAGGCCCCCCTGAATTCCATCCAGAGAACCCCTGGGCTCTACAGCCCCCTGTTGTAGAACATTAAACTCAATCAGGATTTTCTCCTTCAATAACATAGCTCCAAAGTCACTTCTAGAGCTATAGTTCCCTCCTTGGGATTTCCCAAAGATGTAGCTGGTCCATTATTTGGGGCACACTGCCATCCCATGGCTCCTCCTGAGGAGTTTAGCGTTAATAACATCCACAACAAAGCAGCCTTTTAGGGCATTAGACCAAACCTGCAAATTAATGCACTGGTTCATCACAATTCATTAATCAAATTCAGACTGGATTTAACAACAGATTATTAAAGACTCAAAATTATACCCACAGAAGGAAAAAAAAAAAAAAAACAGGCAGCTCCCAGAGGGTCAAATGTAATGTGAATGGTTTTGCATAAAACCATAAACCTGCTATTAAATTAAAAACAGGAGAAATTATGTCCACTGCTTATCTCCAGTCATTTTTTTTTAAAGGAATGTTACGCTAATTTATTTCTTTGCTGTTCCTGGTTACATAGTAAAAGACTAAAAGGTTACAATGCAGTGGTTCTTTTGATGTTTGGTTGAACAACTTACACTAACATGTACCGACTGAGGTAAAGAAATTAATGAAATTACTCCCATAATTCATTACTAATGGAACACTGTCAATGCTTTCAACTGACCGTTCACACAAATCCTCCACAGACAGCGAGACACCTCATGGAGACTGTAGGGCTCACTCCTTCTGCTCAACAAAGCAGAACTCGGCTGCCTTGTCCTACAATCTCACTGATCTCTCACCTCGGGTATGCTCTTGAGGAGCCTGTCTGTTCTCTCTGGGAACAAAAGCAGGAAGGGGAAACAAGGATTGGAATTTTTCTTTCTCTTCAGGGAATTGAGGGAAACCCGCTGGGGATTCCCAATGAGGTATAAACATTCAGAATGCTGTAATTGGGCAGATCACAGAGGTACAGCCAGCTGTGCAATGAATTTTTTTAAAGGTTAATATTTTAGAGCAGCAATCATATATAAAAAGCATAATCCTAATAAGTATGAAAAAAAACTAATTTAAAGAACTGTATGATTTTGTGACATCTTTGCTCTTTCCCCATTAGGACTGAATCATTAGTTCTTTCTGTTTTTGCAGAAACAGAAGCAAAAATTACTAGCACACATGCTGATTAAGGTAAGTAAGTGACATCTCTAGAAATATAAAATGTTTTATTCAATGTAGGTATCTGTTCAATATTATAAAGTGTTTTGGTCTTGGGGTGCCTGGGTGGCTCAGTGGGTTAAAGCCTCTGCCTTAGGCTCCAGTCATGATTCCAGGGTCCTGGGATCGAGTCCTGCATCAGGCTCTCTGCTCAGTGGGGAGCCTGTTTCCCCCTCCACTTCTCCCTACCTACTTCTCTGCCTACTTGTGATCTCTGTCTGTCAAATAAATAAATAAAATCTTTAAATAAAAAAAAAAATAAAGTGATCTGGTCTTAGTACTATCTAGTTTAAACTCTATCTCCTAGAGGGAAGGATCTATGTCTTTGTTATATATATGAAAATAATTAATAACTTCTCTTTGAAGATAAACTCCTATCTATATGTTGATCATATCAAGTTGGCATAAAATGATGGTATGAGTGATGTAAAATATGTCAGTGATCATATAATATATGCATAATACAAACTATATTTAGATATAATAGAAAAAGGTCCAAAGTAGTCAACATATTCAAAACACTTTAAAAAAACCTTTTTTGGGGGGCGCCTAGGTGGCTCAGTGGGTTAAAGCCTCTGTCTTAGGCTCAGGTCATGATCCCAGAGTCCTAGGATCGAGCCCCGCATCGAGCCCCACATCGGGCTCTCTGCTAAGCAGGGAGCCTGCTTCCTCCTCTTTCTCTGCCTGCTTCTCTGTCATTTCCATCTGTCAAATAAATAAATAAAATCTTTAAAAAAACAAAACAAAACATTTTTTTAATAAAAAATGACTTGGGTTTGGTTTTGCTCATATTATTGTAGTTACATCGTGAACAGTAAATACATAGTCCCAGTCTGTCATCCCCCTTTCTCAACCCATGGCATTCTTTCCTGCCCACTTGGGATCACAATCCACCTCAACACAGCATAGGAAACAGCTTCCATCAACTGCTCAGTGACTTCTTAAAATGTAATATATTTGCTCTACCCAGGCACAGTATCTGGCACATGATAGGTACTCTGTATTTACTGAAATGAAAAAATAAAGCTCCCTCTCCTCTTTGCAGATGAAAATGTCCTATGTTAGGATTGTCCTTCAAAAATGAGTTTAATTTCAGTGCTAATTCCCACAAAGTGTTATCATAGAGATTAACTGCAAATAAGTGGCTCATAAGCATATCTCATATTTTTATAGTGAGCCTCCAATCTCCTGCAGATGCTTACTACCTTCTCATACAGAAAAGAGGAGCAACTAGAAGAGAAAGTTATATTTAATTGAAAACACAATTATAAAACCCATGTCACAAAAACAAGGGCCATTATAAACCACTAAGATTAACAATGAGGCAGACTTTAACTTTTGAACGGGAACACTTTGGGCACAAGAGTACGACTGCGATCCCTTATTTCTCTAAGTGTAATAAGTGGGTAAATCCTAACAATAGCTACTATGGATAGAGCCCTTGATTGAACCAGGCATCTGCCACATGGGTGATGTAGAACAACAATCCTACCATGTGGACATTAAAATCACTACTTTACTGAGCAGGAAATTCAGAGAGCTTCCGCAGCTCACCTGAGGTCATGCTAGGAGCTACAAAACCAACGTGAAAAATCACATCTCCTAAGGCAGCTGGACAGCACAGTTTGTTAAGCGTCAGGTTCTTGGTTTGGGCTCAGGTCATGATCTCAGGGTCCTGAAATCAAGCCCCATGGTAGCTCTGTGATCAGTCCAGAGTCCGCTTGAGATTCTCTCTCTCTCTCGCTCTGCCCCTTCTGTTCATACTCTCACACATTTATTTATAAATAAATAAATATATATATAAAAGTCACATCTTCTGCCTCCAAAGCCGTGTGACAGGACTACTCACTATTCTGCTGCTCTTCTCTTGGATCCTTTACCATGTGTGCCCTTCATTAAAGCTACTTCCAACCTAAAAACAATCACAGAAGGAAAGACTGGGCTCCATACCTACCTTTGCACCAACTCTCCTTAGACAGCTCATAGAATATTAAGTGGCAGAATAGCAAAGTGCTTAACAGTTAGGCTATGGCATTGCATGGCCTCGATTAGCTTCCCAGTCCTCTGACTTCCTTACATGGACAGTGTTCTCTTCTTTGTGCCTCAGTTTTCTCATAAGTAAAATGGGAATGGCAACAGTACTGACCTCATGAAATTGTAGTGATAATTACACATGTTAATAAATGTGAAATGCTCAGTGCATGACATAGGAAGTGCCAAATGGTGTTGGATGCTATTTTCAGCTTTTAACAGCTACAATGAGGTGAGATTTGGTCATCTACAATTCAGGATCTTCACTGACCAGCTTCCAATCACCAGCTTTTTCTGAGCATC
The DNA here is from genome assembly GCF_030435805.1 of Mustela lutreola. NCBI lineage: Eukaryota > Metazoa > Chordata > Mammalia > Carnivora > Mustelidae > Mustela > Mustela lutreola. The sequence continues at coordinate 81,064,695 of NC_081299.1, read as the reverse complement.
TAATACAGTGCAACCTCAACAACAAAATAGCTTGAAAGTAGTTTTAATCTAAGACCTTAGACTGTATATTCTTTGCCATCACAGACAGTTTGGCAATTCCTCCCAGTGGTAAAACTCAGCACTCTACCTACTATGGGAACACTTAATCCATCCATAGGAGTGAAACGCCTGGCTAAGTTGATCTGCAGCCACTATTCACTTTTATTTTTAAATTATTTAGTGTTATCCCTCAACCAATCATTTTGTCTTTCTGGGGTTTAATTTTCCAACTCTTAAATACTGAGGGGTAGATATGGGCAGTTGGGTGGTACAAACAGGGCAAGAAAGAATCTTCACCAGAGATGTCATCTATGAAACCACTAGAGCTTTCAAGTTAATACAGTCTTTTAAAGTTGAGGAAAGAAGGAGCTAAAATTGAATGGAATTTCTATATTCCAACATACAAATGTAGGAAATTCAGGCCCAAGATCAGCCAGCCAATAATTATAATTTTGAGATTTGAACTCACCAACTACTGTTGTCCTGTGCCTACTATTTTCACTTGTCTGACCTTATAATGAAAGGAAGAATTGGAATATCTTCTTTCATTACTATTATTTCTTAGCTATAACTATAATACATAATAAGTATTAAACTTTATAGCTAATTATATAATAATGATGATGATGATATATTGACAGCATCAAAACTCTAAAATTATGAGAACAGCAAAATATCACTTTCCTTACGAGCTCCAACATATAATAAAACTAAGAATCTAAATATTTTATAATTATTATTAGAAATGATACAGTGCTGAGTTAAAAATCATGAGTCACATCACACCCATATAACCTGAATTAGTTCTTTGACAGAAGACAACCCCCTAAATGAATGTTCAATAAACATCTGTATTCCCTGCCAAGGGGAAATTTTTTTAAAAAATTACTACAACTCAAGCCAATGAACTGTGTAGATCCTGGTGGAAAATCCTTTTCTCTTGGTTGGAAAAAGCAAAGAGACTCAGGTAGTTTATAGGAGAAGATAATGTGAAGGAAGAATACACAGTAATCTAAGGTAAAATGAGTAAGGTACAAATTCCTTCTCTGAGGAATACATCCTTTCATACCCTAAAGTCATCCGCAGGTAAAAATGTCTAAGTGATAGAGACTCTCACCACAGTCAAAAATCCATCTGACCACAGGTGAACCAGGATGCTGAACCTTATCCTAAACATATTTTAAAAAAGCATTCTCTCTATATCAATAAAATACAAATGCTAAAATTATCTTGTTAGCCATCAGAATAAAAGAAATCTTGAGAATAAGGTTGTCATTCTTAATTAAAATGGGCTTTTTAATTCCTTTAACTAAAGTAGATATGAATACTGTAAACACTTAACTGACTAAAGAAAGATTCTACCCACACCCCCAATTACAGAACACTTAATTTATATACGATGCAGCTTATAACTGTTTAGCACTAGGGTTGGAGTAAGTCTCTTTGGCCTACTTTTTAAATGATTAAATACTCCCCATCCAAGTAAACAGACATTTCGTATGATAAAACATTCTTTAAACACATAAGCCTTCGCTCAAGATTTAAGAGGGAAAAAAAATCTTAGTGACAGTACATTCATTATGTCTTCATTAAGACTGGACTTTTCCATAGAGTTATGCGCAGCTGAAAATAAGGCTCAGTTTAATACAAAGCAAGCTTTCCTAGTACTACAAAAATTATAAAATTTTAATGTTTAATGCATTCCTTAATTATAGAAAACTCTGCAAAGAATAACATCCTTGAAATTTACTATGCAAATGCTCTTAATTTATGACAAATTGCTCTTTAAAACACAAGTATTAAATCTCTATTAGATTGTTGAGGTAACGTACTAATATGCATTACTAAGATCTTAAATTTCTAAGTGGCAATACTGTTTGTTAGATGCAAACAAGGATTACCTTAATTAAAATATACTATCCCTAGCCTCTCAGCAGATTTAGATCAGTCTTTAAATAGGACAGGTTCATTATCTACCTCAAGTTAATAAAAGTATGACCTACTGTGGTTATTTCCTTTAAAATTTAATTTTAATTACTATTTTGTTAATGGAAATAAAGCACTAAAGAATTGTGAAGATGATCCGAAAGCAATTTTGAAAACTTAATTAAAATACCTCTTGAAAGCTTCAAAAGGAATTTAACACTTACGTGGTTTGATAACTGATGGCCTTACAAATACAGCATTAGATACCAACTTTATAAAAAAATATATATCATTGACTGAAACATGCTTTAGAACTCTAGCACTTCCATAATCTGTATCTTGAACTAATGGTGCAACTAAATAGGTATAAACATAAAATTTTTCCTTCAAAATTTTTACATTAGACAAAGGTTCTTAAAGAAATGAAATGAGGACCCAGGACACAGTGGCTTCACAATACATAAACATTAAATGCATTCAGAGTTTTTGCATAAAACCATCCAGGCTAAATCTAGATAATTGCAGTTGTGTTCAGTTTGTTTTCTGATCCTTCGGGACCTGAATATAAAATTAAAAGGCTGGTAAGATGTTGTATAAAATTCAGTACCAGAGTTTTATTAGGCAGCTTCCTCTCCAATCTAAATTTCAAAGGTTTACACATATATTATTGATCTTATCTGTGAAAATATTGGTTCAGTAAATAGCCTTTAAACATAACACAATCCATAGATTTTATTGAGATTCATACTCATGAAAAAGATAAGAATATGAGAAGCAGGGTATAACAAAAAGCATGCTCCGGGGAAGAAACACAGTCTTTGTGATATTCAAAATATATTTTGCAGCTCTTATATTACAAACCTCGCAATGTTATGGTTCATAATGCGATGTGCATTTTTGTACCAGACCACTTGACTACTTCCAGTAAGTAAAATCCTTGCATTCATTAGCAATAATGAATTTTTCTTCTTATAGATTTCATGAAAAAGGCATTTTCCAAACATTACCCCCTACCATGCCCCTCCCCCCTGTAAAACTGGTATACCATTTCATTTAATATAAAGTCAGAGCTCCATTCTTTTAAACACGGGAATTACAACTTCAGAAATCAGTGAAATTTTACAGAAAATGAAAAATAAACATATGACTAAAATAATGGCATAACAATTAAGTAGAGGTAATAATGAATTTCTGTAAATCCATATTAACCTTGAAATGTGATTTAAATTCACACTCACAAAAATGGTCTAACAGAACTAATTAAAGAAATTATATAAAAATAGGAGTTCATCTTTTGGTATTTTTTTTTTTAATTCACCACACAGGAAACTGCCAATTTTTGAGTGAGTTCTTTTCTAACAGATTACTTATATGTCAGTTTTTAAGACTTAAGATGAATATTACCCTAGAAGTAATAAATAAGAATCAGGTTGATCCTAAAAAAATCTATAAAAGCCTTAATTTAGCTTTATAGTGTAGCTGGAAGACTTGCAATGAAATATAGCAGAAAGCAAAACTGTTTCAATACTAGTAATTAAAGCAAATGGAAAGTTAAATTGAATAAAAGATAGTTTATTATTCTTAAATGCTCTGGGAATAATAGACTTAATTGGAAGAGAAAGCAAATGTAGATGAGACATTTGTGAGAATTCTGAAGGGGACTTCTGAGCTTTTTCAAGGTCTTTGGAGGTTGTTGTCACCAATTCTGCATCAGGTCTTAATTTCATGTGAAAACATAACATGTATTAATTAAGCAGTGGAGATGAGTTTAAAAAATGAGTGCTTTTTTTCTTTTCTCATTACAAGTATTCTCTGATATTCACTTGATTTCTATCAACAAAGAGAATAGTAATTTTTAACTGATAATCGCAATGGGAAAAAAGGGATGGTAGAGATTTTCCTGGAGACAACACATGCTCATTCATGCATGCACATGCACACTTGACAGAAGAAAGTGAAGGAGGCGGAAGAAACAATGGAGAGGTATTGGAAAGAAGGGAGGCTGGGTTACGAAGGAAGCCCATACATGAAAGAAAATGGTACCTTGAGGTCTCTTGGCAGGAATGCTTTATTCATTTGGTGGGTTGGTTAGTTGTGTGAGTGTGTGTGCATAAAACAGAGAAGAAAGAGAGGGAGAGAAACCAGCTGGATTTCCTGACATCCATCCTTCCTTCCATTTAAGTTAGTGTTTTAATCTCAGCTGTTTCTTTTGAGAGTAACACGTGCCAAAGTGGTGGATGTGTCACATGACCCCTTACATTCAAAATACAGTGGCTTATATTGCTATACTAATAAGCACTGAGAAGAGACATAAAGAAGCTTTGGAATAATTCAGAGTTTTTGCATAAAAACACAGTGGCTTAGCTATATTATTACAAAATATTTTGTTTGTATTTGGGTCCTCCAGGACCTATGGAAATGACAAGGCTGATAATATACTACAGAAAATTCAGTACCAGAGCTATATTAGGCAAAGACCAAAAACAAACAAACAAACAAACAAAAAATCAACTTAGAGCTTTTGACTCTTTAAGAATATGTAATGCTGGGGCGCATGGGTGGCTCAGTGGGTTAAGCCTCTGCTTTCGGCTCAGGTCACGATCCCAAGGTCCTGGGATCAAGCCCTGCATTGGGCTCTCTCAGCGGGGAGCATACTTCCTCCTCTCTCTCTGCCTGCCTCTCTGCCTACTTGTGATCTCTCTGTCAAATAAATAAATAAAATCTTAAAAAAAAAAAAATGTGATGCTTCCCATACCAGTCTAAACTTTTCTCAAGGGGTATCTGTCAGCGTTCGTGTTCTGTGAAACACACTCTGGGAAAAGCAGAGTTAGAGTCAGTAATAAGACAGAGATTCCCACTGACACCCCTGTTGTCCAAGAGTGTTCTGGAGGACCTAGCCAGTGTGTAAAATGGGATAAAGAAATGTAGCATACATCAGAAAGGGAGAGATAGCATTATCATTCTTTGTAAATGATAGAAAATCTGAGAGAATCGATTAACATCTATTAAAACTAACAGAGAGTTTATAGGAATAACAAAATATGAAAGCAATAATTTTCAGTTATACTAACAATCAGTTAGAAAATATAATAGGAACAAATACTCCACTCATAATAGGAATTTGAAAGAGAGAAAGAGAGATCACCCAAAAGAAAAATGGGCAAAGAATATTAACAAGCAATTAAGAGAAATATGCAAATAGCCAATTAACATATGAACAGATGTTCAAATGCAATAATAATCAAAAAAATATAAATTAAAACAAGATACCATTTTCCCTTTATGAGAATTGAAATGATTAAAAACGTGGCCAATACCCTATGTTGACATGAAATGTGAAGGGAAAAGACACCCTTATACAAGCAATATTACTCAGAGTCCAGACAGGAAATTAAGAACATACTCAAATCGGGTAATTTGAAGAGCATTTAATAAAAGGGTTATCCATAAGGGTGTCAAGCAGGGTGGAGGAAACCCACAAGGAAGAGGGCAGTATCCAGGGCTGGATGCAGAAAAACAAAGCAGAGCAGAGAGAACTGTAACCTTAGGTCTGGGAAGGCAGCCAACCCTCAGTAATGCCACAGGAAGAGCCAAGGAGGAGCAGAATCTCTTAACTCTCCTTCCTTCTCATCTCCCGCCAGTGTCCCCTATCCTGGACAACCCAACCCAAACAGAAGCCTGAAGGCAAAGGACCTATACCCCCAGGTCAGCCTCTCAGAGCACATATCTTATGTTGCACCCTCTCCACCGGGGTGCAACATAAGATATCTAACATATAAGTGTTAGGGAAAGTATCAATTAGTAAAGCCAAATTGAATGACAATTTGGCAACATATATCATAAATTTAAATATTTACATATACAATATTTGTTTAGTCTTAAAAAAAAAAGGGGGGGGGGAAGAAATGGTGAGGAAAATATCAAACCATTAGCAGAGGTTGTGTCCAAGGAAGGTTGGGAAGGAAGCTCAAGTTTGTAGGGTGAGCCAGGTCCAGATTTGCATCCTGACTCTAGGTGCTCAATCAGTATTTTTTTTTATTATTACTACAAAAAAAAGTAATAATAAATTACTTTTTGATGCAGAGACAATAAAACAAAAAAAGTAATAATAAATTACTTATTTGACGCAGAGACAAGAAATCAAACTGACTTGACAAAGACAGTTTTGATCAAGGCTCACACCACCAAACCATGGAGAAGCTGGAGTATATGTGTGCCTTCAGAAATACCTGGATCCAAGGACTCAAACCTCATCAGGTTCTTCTCTCTCTCCTCTCCATCTACTCTTGCTCTCCTCCCAGAGCTACCAGTTCTGCTCCCTCTGGCTGGCTTCATTCTCTCAGGTCAGCTGTTCCCACAAGATCAATCCATGGCCAAACACAATGATAAAAACACATTCTATAAGCCACAGGGCCAGAGAGAAAAGAGTTTCCCTGGCACTTCAGTTGAAATTCTTCCAGAAAATGCCACTGCTTGGACATGCCTGGATCACACGGCCCACCACAATGGAATCGTATGGCAAACCATAGAACCAGAGCATGATGACTGGCCCTTTCTGGTACCAATGCCTCACTCTGTGGCCAAAGGACATGAGAATTTTGATTAGCCTCCACTTTACCACAACCACGTGTTTGGGATAGAAGAAAGACAATCTCCCCCAAACAGGAATTTTCTTCCGGACAATAAAAAGGCAAATACTAAATAAATGATAACCTTGGACAAATTACTTAACCCTCTGACTCCCAGCTTCCTCATATATGAAATAAAAAAGGTGATGGTGCCTAAAACAGAGGATTACTGTGGAATTAGCCTTATGTGTTGATATTATTCTCTTAACCATTTTTTAATCTCTGTATTTTCCATATTACCTTTTTTTTTTTTTTTTTTTTTTTTTAATAGGCTCCATGCATGGCATGGAGTTCTACCCAGGGCTTGAACTCACAATGCTGAGATCAAGACCTAAGCTGAGGGTTATCTGGTGGCTCAGTTTGTTAAATATCTGCCTTTAGCCCAGGTCATGATCCTGGGGTCCTGGGATTAAGCCCCACATGGGGCTCCCTGCTCAGCAGGAAGCCTGCTCCTCCCTCTCCCTCTGCCCTCTCTTACTCTCAAATTTAAAAAAAAAAAAAAAAAAAAAAAAAAAAGGAAAAGTAGTCTAAAGAGGGAGCCTGGGTGGCTCATTCGGTTAAGTATCTGCTTCAGCTCAAGACATGATCCCAGGGTCCTAGGATCAAGTTCTGCATGGGGCTCCCCACTTAGTGGGGAGCATATTTCTTCTGCCTGCCACTCCTCCTGCGGTGCTCTCTTTCTCTCTCTGTGAAATAAATAAAATCTTTTAAAAAGAAAAAAGTAATCTAAGAAAGGAAAAAAAAAGGAGGTGGCTGAGGAGTAGAGAATGATCTATTAAAATTCTTACAACAGAAACTAAAAAACTTTGCATCAGTTTATAAATATCAGAAGATAATCTGCTTTTCACTATATATAACAAATATGGACTGCCAGATTTACTGCAACCCTAGGGAGTTTTCTTGTGTATTCCCTGCATCATTATACCAGTACTACATTTATACCATCCTTGGAAAATAGTTATCTACTATTTTCTCAAAAATCTCTTAAGACTGTACAATTATGAGTGTTCAGAAAAGAATTTCTCATAACCTTTATACTTAAGCAATGTTTCTAATATAATCCAAATATCAACATTAAAAATAATTTTAATCAGAGAGATGGAACAATAAATCCATGACTTGTTTTATTTCATCATTGACTTACTGTGTAGCTTAGATATATATGAATGTTATCTAGGCTCTAAGTTTTTTAATTTATAAATCTAAGCAAACATGGAATATTTTAAGAATTGGACTTAGAAACTGTGTGAATTCCCTTATGGTCTCCGACAATAGATGGCAAGTAATTACAGGGGATTCTCATCAAGGTTTCACGAGACCCTATTTCTCAAAGTTAAAAACATAGTTCCCTTAAGGGAACGAAGGAGCCACTGGGCCACAGAAGAACGAGTAGTAGACAGGACAGAGTGAGTGCTAACCACCACTTAACCTCTTAGCTTCTGCTTTCTCTAATTTTTTTTTTTTTTTTTTTAGATTTTATTTATTTATTTGACGCAGAGAGAGAGAAAGAGCAAGCACAAGCATGGGGAGTAGCAGAGGGAGAGGGAGAAGCAGGCTTCGGCTTAGTAGGGAGCCCGATGCAGGGCTCAATCCCAGGACCACATGATCATGACCTAAGCCAAAGGCAGATGCTTAACCAACTGAGCCACCCAGATGCCCCTGCTTTCTGTACTTTTGAGCAGTTGTGTGTATTAGATATATTGAAGCCCTTTATGCACAGCTAAGTGTTGTAACATATGAGTTTGTGTTCTTGTCCTCAGTAACTCCCCTTAGGATCTCAAAGGCAATTGATATAGAAACACAATGAATTGCAAAGACAGAGCCAGACCATCTTTAAGCAAGTTTTTGTTTGCTTAGGGTTAAGTAATCATGGCATGTATCTCACATGCAGCAGTACAAGTAGGAATTACATAGGAAAAGGTTGATGGGTTGCAGGTAATAAAGAACATCTTGTTCTAACTAACTCACGGTTTCTTTGTCTCACTGGGTTGATAAAACTATGGTGAAGTCTTGATTGGAGATTGCATATTACCTGGCAGGCAGGTTAACCTTTCTACACTACAGGATTGGGGTTCAAAAGCTGATGACAAAACTACCGTGTGTCTAAAAACTGATCTTTTCAATTCTACTGTGTAAGCAGGCTGAAACTGCCTGCCTGTTAATTAACCCCTGAATCCCATCAAGATAACTGAAGCGTAAACTTAAGATAAGATTTATACAGCAGACAAAGTATAGAATTCCAGAGCTGGCAGCTCTCCACCCAGCGCCCTCTTCCTAGCTCAGACTGACAAAAAGCAAATTCCACAGCCTTTGCCCAGATCCACTGAAAGGACTAAAGTACACATTTGAAAACCAAAGGAAAATGTAATGCCTCACACCATACTGTCAAACATATATGTTATAGATATCTGGTCTTACAGAATTTTCTTGTTCTCCTTGTATGTGTTTTTTTGTGTAGAGAAAGGATAAGCAGATTCCATTGTGGTCTCTTCTCCTTTGGCTAAATGTTGTAGTTAATAGGCCAATGATAAGATATCAACTACTTTTTTTTTTTTTTACTTTTTTATTTTTTATTATTTTTTTTATTTTATTTTATTTTATTTTTTTAATTTTTTATTTTTTATAAACATATATTTTTATCCCCAGGGGTACAGGTCTGTGAATCACCAGGTTTACACACTTCACAGCACTCACCAAATCACATACCCTCCCCAATGTCCATAATCCCACCCCCTTCTCCCAAACCCCCTCCCCCCGGCAACCCTCAGTTTGTTTTGTGAGATTAAGAGTCACTTATGGTTTGTCTCCCTCCCAATCCCATCTTGTTTCATTTATTCTTCTTCTACCCACTTAAGCCTCCATGTTGTATCACCACTTCCTCATATCAGGGAGATCATATGATAGTTGTCTTTCTCTGCTTGACTTATTTCGCTAAGCATGATACGCTCTAGTTCCATCCATGTTGTTGCAAATGGCAAGATTTCATTTCTTTTGATGGCTGCATAGTATTCCATTGTGTATATATACCACATCTTCTTGATCCATTCATCTGTTGATGGACATCTAGGTTCTTTCCATAGTTTGGCTATTGTGGACATTGCTGCTATAAACATTCGGGTGCATGTGCCCCTTTGGATCACTACATTTGTATCTTTAGGGTAAATACCCAATAGTGCAATTGCTGGGTCATAGGGCAGTTCTATTTTCAACATTTTGAGGAACCTCCATGCTGTTTTCCAGAGTGGCTGCACCAGCTTGCATTCCCACCAACAGTGTAGGAGGGTTCCCCTTTCTCCGCATCCTCGCCAGCATCTGTCATTTCCTGACTTGTTGATTTTAGCCATTCTGACTGGTGTGAGGTGATATCTCATTGTGGTTTTGATTTGTATTTCCCTGATGCCGAGTGATATGGAGCACTTTTTCATGTGTCTGTTGGCCATCTGGAAGTCTTCTTTGCAGAAATGTCTGTTCATGTCCTCTGCCCATTTCTTGATTGGATTATTTGTTCTTTGGGTGTTGAGTTTGCTAAGTTCTTTACAGATGATATCAACTACTTTTATTTAGAAATTATTTTAGTTATAGACAAAGATCTGTTTGGTTTTGTTCAAAATCAGCTCCGGGATGATCCTTCTTACATTTCCATTAACTATGAAATTAAAGAGAGGAGGCAATTTTTAAAAGAGAAATATTGCTTTTAGCCTGAAACCCTAAGTGTTGAGTTTCTGCCTGCAGTGGGTTTTTTCAATTAAATTATAAACCATGGGTAATAGAGATTTATAATGGGAGTGCTGATACAATCTTAACTATAGGGAAACCATCCGACACGCTCTATGCTGTATGTGGATGGATTATTTGCATTAAATTATCTTTAGGGAATGCAAACAAAACAAAGAAAAATGTAAAGCTTGTCGCATTATTAGCATAAAATCAAAGTCCTTGAATGCATAATTGTTTCATACCCAAAGCATTAACGGATTTTTATTCTTAGAGTTCAAAGACCTCCTAATTAATATGCAAAATGGCCTCATTTTGTAAGCAAGTTTGTTGTTGTTTTTTTTTCCTTCTCAGCAAAGAGACAGTTCTTGCTGGAGGAAAATACTATGAAGTGTAGAAAACACTAATATTGATATAAAAGCCCACACATCAGTATAGCCAAAAACAATAACTAGATGCTATTAGAATATTTATTTTTGCTCAGTCTATGTATAACTATAAATTATATATTTAACCAACTAATACCTAGCTCTGGAAGATTAAGTGCACAAAATATAAAAAGAGTGCAGTCTTTCTCTAGAAAGGCTCACCTATTTGTACATTTTTTAAACTATTAAGAAGAAAGAAAATCCAATAGAAAGAGGAATTTTGGACCGAGTAATATAAATTTAAATTATGTGACTCTAAGTCCAATTTTACAAAGCAGTCCTCTCCAATTTACATGGCCCCAGTCACCAGGATTGTAAAAAGAAAAAGGAATTATTAAATTATACAAGTTTTTTAAAAAATGTACCAACAAATGGATGATTTTCCAGAATTCTGACTTTGCAGCATGCTATCAGAATACTCTAATCCTTGGAAGTGATTTACTGGATTATTTTCTTTACTAAATTTCCTTCCAGTATGGGCAATACAGAACAACTGATTTTTATTCTGAGTATTTATGTATTTTTAAATAATTCATGCTCTTTAGAGTATTTGACATATGTTGTAAATCCAACTATAACCACCACAACATTGTCATGTTTTAGAAAATGTAGTAATTTTTCTTAACCAAGAAATAATGTTCCAATGAAAGAGATATGAGGTCTTAAAATAAAGTGCAGTCTCTAATGTGCCGTACTCATTTGAGCAATGGCACATCAATCTACAGGACTCAACCTCCAGCTGTCATACCACGCTCACTGCCTGATTAGGAATAATCCTCCCCTAATAGGCAGCATTCATGAGGCCAATGTTGATTAAGAACCTGCTATGTGCCAGGGAGTATGCTAGGCTCCCCATCACTACCTTTATCCCATTTGGGTTTCATATTTATATTTTACATTTAACTTTTATACACATTTATATATACCAACTGTAACCTGCTACTGTTAGTTTTGAGATTATCCCATTTAGGCATTAAGCCCTTGGTCAGAAAGTTCAAGATGTTAATTCGTGACAAACATTTTAGATAAAAATTTATTCTTTCCAAAAGTCTTCTAGGGTTAGTGAAGAAAGAAGGATAAACAATTTATTGATGTCTTTTTCAAGTTCTTAACATATAATCAATACCCAGCAATGAGAAAGACTGGTTAGATGACAATATTAAACCATTACACAAAATTCAAAAAAGAAATGTTTTGAATGGAAGTTTAAAATTCGTATTTTAAAATGGAAGAAATACAGATTACATATTTAAAACTTTACTTTGAATGTGAAAATGCCTTGTCAGTAGGAGATACTGCTTTTGTCTCATTAAATGAGTATGCACAGGTTAAAAATGACATTTATCATACACTTAAAAAAAATGCCTCAAAAAGACCTGATTATTTAAAACTTGTTCAGCTAGTACCACAACATAATGGCTGAGTTTAAAATTATCTTCACACTTTTACCAAGGAATAAATACCAGCCTCTTTGCTAACTGTAGACCCAAAGGTTGAAATCAACGTTGTCAAGGACAGGGAAAAAAAAAACTCCTTGATTATTTTTTGTATTTTTAAATGGAATGTAACAAAGCTTATCATTTATAAAGCACTTTACAGTTTACTGAGCGTTGTCATACAATCCACCTTCTTTTAAGGGACTTAGGATGCTTCCGTGAGAAATTACTACCCACAGATCACTACCCATGACAGTTCTATTGGATTTCCAGCTAGTTAAACCACATCTATAATATAGAATTCAATTCTGGGTGCCACATTTTAAGAGGGACTTTGACCAATTAGGATGTAATGAAAGGCAAATGTCCAGGTGAATAGGAGAAGCTGTAATTTTTGATAAATTATTCAAGCAACTTGGGAAGCAAAGAATAAGAAAAGGCATAATATCTGCTTTCAAATATTTGAAGGGCTGTCATGAAGAGAATCGTATACTAATTCTGTGTTGCTCCAGAGGCCAGAACTAGGATAAAAAGCTAGAAGTTAAAGAAGGCAGATTCTGATTCAATGCAAGAAGGAACTTTTTATCCACTTGTGCTGTCCAGTAACAATAACAGCTGCCTCATAAGGGTGATACCAGTCTCTGGAGGTTTTCAAGCAGACATTAGATATCTGTCAGAGTTATAACTTTTAAAAATTACTGCACTGAGTAGGGAGTTGAGCTAAAACTCCACATTTCTGTCTAAGTCTTAGATTCTACTTTTCTAGAGAAGGTGAAATACGCACATGCAATGTAAAAGAATTTTATTGTATGCTTATTTCTCTAATAGCAAGATGTTTTTAAGGTTTTTTTTTTTTTTACATAAATATAAGACTCTGTGATACTCAGAGTACTTATTTCCAACTAAAAAGAGTCATTTAGCTGTTCAAAACACCCAATATGTACGAAGCAAGTTTCAGGCATTGGGTCATGTACATTCTATTCATATACAAATAATTGCAATCATAAGAAAACAGCTTTCATTTGTGAAGAACCCTATGATCTTACAATGCATACATGAGTATATATTTAGGGATAATTTTACAAATCAAGAATAAAGGAGAGCCTCTCTCCTCTCTAAAGCACCAGAACAGAACAGAAGAGATATTTCCCTGGAGACTGTAGCTATTGGACAATAATTGTTTGTTTGGCTCCTTGAGGTCTCCTTGTATTATATATAGGACTAAGGAGCTAATATAATTCTCTTCCAAATGAAGATGTATAGGCTTATGTCTTAGTCCTGGTTTTGCTACCAGATGTATGAATGCTCTTAGGTAAGTTACTTACTTCAGCACTCTGCTTAGAAAAAAGGAATTGGATTAAACTATTTTTTTAGTTCTTCCTAGAACTTCCTAGTTCTAAGGTCTATGACTTCTATATATATGATACCCCAGTGAAGCAGTCAAACACTGTCAACCTTCAGGAACAGACTATGAACCTAAAAAGAATTTGTAAAGCCTGCAATTGTGAATATGAATGGAAATAACAAAAAGAAAAAAGAGATGACATCTAAGAAGACAAATTGTGACTGGTTGTCATTCTCATTGGATGATGATGGCTCTAAAAGGTAAGCCCTGCTACCCTAAAGTCATAAACTTTAGAAGAAGTGGTAAGAAAGGGAGAAAAGAGATAGCAAAGGGGAAAAAGGCAAAAAAAAAAAAAAAAAAAAAAAAAAAAAAAAAAAAAAGAGAGAGAGAGAGAGCAAGAGAGAGGAAAGAAATCAATAAGCAGCCAGTCTTTGTGATGGCAGAGATTAAGGGAAGCAAAAGCATCAGAAATGGTGAGTAGGATAAAGAGACAGAGGGGAAGTGGAGCAGAAGGAGCAGAAAGAAAAAGGAGGAACCAACACTAGCTGGAACATGAAGGCACTGGGGTCCACACAGTAGAAGTGGAAGCTGAGGCTCATTCACCTCCACAGACCAGGACCTGTCTTTCTTACATTACAGGAGGCTGGGGTCCAAGCTATTAGTGATGACCCCCATGCAATGAGCTTAGATCATGTTCTAGCCATTCTGTCCATTAGATGAGTGCAAAATATTGTTAAAATGTTTTCATCTCTAAAATGTTTCCAAAAGAGCCCTGTTAATTAGGGAACTGAACTTTGGATCATGGGGAACCTTATTCATCCAAGTTAATGGAGATGCTCCCTGGTGCATGGATTGGGTTCAGGCACAGACATACATGGATGATTTATAAATAGATATAAAGAACTTCATACTTGAGGGCCTAGAACAAAGATCTAGCCATAAAGAAACCAAATACATTCTCCCTTCTCTCTATTCTCTTCCTACTTGGATTTCTTGGGAATTCACATTTGTGTGGGCTGACAATGTAAATCCAGCCATGGGCTTAAAGAAAACAAAGAAATGGGCAAAAATTACATTTGCATATTTCTCTCCATTTTCCCCCCTGCGTGTTAATTTCAGAGGAATCTCTGTCTTCTGGAAAACTCCAAGCAAAAAGCTTAAGTCATTTAGGTCAACTGGAGATATTAGCACCGTGTGAATTTCCAATAATTATTAGTAATAATTCTGAGAAACAGAAAGATGATAATGACAAAAATGAAAGCACAGTTAATTGACATGTACTTTATTAGAAACATGGAAACATAAACTATGAATGCGCCAAGGTGATATCTCCCCGAAAACAGTCAAAGCATATTTATCTATAGGATACGATGTGGGATGGTATTTCACACATGCATTTCCCCTCACGTGTTCGTGTATCCCTTACCCAGCCCAAACAGCTCAGGCCTCCACCACCTCTAATGACAGGAAATGGCTGTTGAAACTGAACACAGGTAAACAAAAGAATGAAATTTTTAGATCACATTTTTTGAAATCTCATTTCAAGAAAATCAAGGTTCCTAAGAACTCCAGGTAACAAACTGAAGTCATAACTAAGGCATCTGGACTAATTCAAAATCAGTCACATTTTAGCTTCTATTATTTTACTAGGTCTCAATCTTCAGATCCATCAGGGCTGGACTGGATGGCATATGATAGAAAACTGAAAATGGGGCCAAAAGCCAAAAAAGTATCTTCTTTGACATTAAAAAAGCGTTTAGAAGATAGCTCCTATTTTCAGCTCCATTTTCACCCTCAACTCATAATCTAGCATTGCTGCTGGCCTTTCAGCCACAGTGTCCACTGTCCAGGCGGCAAAGGCAGGAAGGGCCGAAGAGTGGCTCAAAGCGAGCCCCTTGAAGAGCCTCTCTGGACATCACATAGCACTTCCCTTTACTCTGAATTTAATCTTACGGCCATAACTAGCTTCAAGGGGAACTGCAAAATATTGTTTTTATTCTAGACAGTAATGTACCTACGTTACATTACTAAGAAATTACTTAGAAAATTACTAAGAAAATTTATTAAGAAAGGAGGTTAGATGGACATTAGGTAAACACCTAGTGACCTCTACCACCACTAGCTTTTCTCTCTCCATGGAATATAATATTCTTGGGGTGGAGGAGGGAGCAGAGAAAGGGGTTTTAGGGGAGATATTTGTGGAGGGAAACTGCAGAGCTTGGAGATAATCAGAACCAACTTGAAAGGACCAAATGCACAAAAGCAAAGGTGGTGTTCAGAGACCTCCCCGTCCCTGAGGGGGCCCAGGGACACCGCAGTGAGCCCTAAGAAACAGCACAGGAACAGAATCTATGCTCTCCCATGATCCAGGCTCCATAGGAGTGAGCACTGTATCTCACCAGGGCCAAAGAACTGTGTTAGTTGCCTTGCCCACTGGTTTCTGGCAAGGTTTCCCAATGGCTGGCTGTTCAAGTACCAGAAAGATTGTGCCCCTCTAGGCCCTGAGGCTTGCCATGATCTGGGTGGGCAGTGTCCTGTACAAGGGCTCTGGACATTTTTTTTTTTTTTAAAGATTTTTTATTTATTTATTTGACAGAGAGAAATCACAAGTAGGCAGAGAGGCAGGCAGAGAGAGAGAGGAGGAAGCAGGCTCCCCGCTGAGCAGAGAAGGGCTCTGGACATTTAAAATTACCCTTGACACTAAACACCAAGATGGGTCCTGTGATCATAGGTTTGTTTTTGTTTTGCATTTTGAGGTTTTTGGTTTTTTTTTTTTAAGGTTTTATTTATTTGTTAGAGAGAGAGCACAAGCAGGGAGAGCAGCAGGCAGAGGGAGAGGGAGAAGCAGGGTCCCCACAAAGCAAGGAGCCAATGTGGGGCTTGATCTCAGGACCCTGGGATCATGACATGAGCCAAAGGCAGCCGCTTGACCAACTGAGCCACACAGGCGTCCCTGTTTTGGGTTTTTAAATGCACACTCATAGACATACAAATTAGTCTTTCCAGAATCCAAAGAAGGAAATGAAATTTCTCTAGCAACCATTTGTATTCATTTCACATAACTCAATATTTGCTGAGCTTCTACTAAGTAAGTTTTTACCCTCAGAAAACTCCCATTCTAATAGTGGGCACAATAAAAGCACATTTAAAACTATAATATAAAGTACAGAATATACTAAGAAAAAGCAAGGAAGAAAAAGGAGAAGAAGAAAAAGGAAGAACCAACCTCAACTGAGTACTACTATGGGTCTACCACCATGCTAGGCACACTTGTAACATTATTTAATCCACTGATTTACCTCTAGGAGGTAAGGAAGAAGGATTATAAGGAAGTAGGATTACCCCCATTCCCATATGGGAAAATTAATGCTTACTACAAGAATTTAGACCAAAGAACAATCACTGATCCCAGAATGGGGATCAAACAGTTTATAGAGGGAAACATTCTGAAGACAGAAAAAAGATCAATAGCTAGTTGGCAGAAGAATGGACAAGAGGATAGAACATTTCAGGAGTATATGCAGAAGAAAAAATAAGAAGTATTTAGCCAGTTTAAGTAGGTCAAAAGGGTATGTAGAAGATGAGTGGGAGACAAAACCAGAAAACAATGCTTTGTGGTCAAACTGAGAAGGCATTTGAAAATAGCAGAGCAAAGAGTTTACAACTAAACCAGTAGGAAATGGGAGTAATCAGGTTACCTGAGGAAGATTTACCTAGCTAAGATTTACCAAGTCTTTTCCACAATTTCAAAAGCAAAAATTCTAAAAATCAAAATTGCAGGATGTTGTTTCAGTTCTTTTTAGATACTTCATTTGGAGGCAAAAGCCAATCTTATCTGAACTCATTTGGCATTAAAGTTCAACATGAACAATACAAGCCTATTTATACTTTTTATTAATCCTATCTAAAGTAAATACTCATATTTCACTGCAGAAAAATGAGATTTGGCTACAGGACATTGTCCCAGTCCCGATTAGGGAGACTGTAAAATAAAGTATCTTCTCCACATTATCTTTCTAAAACTCCAACAATGAAAAAGACAAATCTGCATTCTGAAACACATCTGACCCCAAGTTTTATATGAGGGATTATTAATGTATAGGATGGGTCAAAGGGAGAACAGAGATGAGAATACTAGATGGGAAATCTCCAATAGTCCTGTTCAGAAAAAAAAAGAACCTGGCATACAGTGTAACCATGAAAATGGAAAAGATGGGGGAATGTAAGTATCAGTAGGAACTAGATTTGGCAGCTAACTGGATGCAAAGAAGTAAGAAAGAAGTCAATGGAAAATCCAAGATTAATCCTGGGAACCAGTGACAGTTTTGGTAATAATATCAACAACAGCAAAAAATGGGATCGTTTGTTTTCATCATAGTGGATTTAAGGTGTTGGCAGGACATCTATGTTGTAATATCAGGCAGAGTTAGAAATGGGTGTGTAGAGTTCAGGAGAGAGGTCAGGACCTGAGGTGTAAACTTGAGCCACAGCTACAGAAAGGCGATAAGCAAATGGATAAAATTCCCAAGTAATAAAGAAGTGAAAAACTCCATGCATGGAAATTTGGAAGTCACTTTACAACACAGCTTTCCTCATTGCATGAAAGGTCTATTACTAAAAATTAGCAGAGGTTCATTTTTCTCCTGGTGTTGAAGAAACAGGATTGTCTAACACATCAGAAAAAAACTAGGCTGGAGTTCACATAGAAAGGACTACAATTCCAGAATCCCCCCTTAATATCCCTTCATAACAATGAACTAAGCAAACACAAGCTTAGAATGCTAGAAAGTTGTCCCAAAGCAGGTGAGTTCACTATTTTAAAAAAATCAATATACAGGGGCGCCTGGGTGGCTCAGTGGGTTAAAGCCTCTGCCTTCGGCTCAGGTCATGATCCCAGAGTCCTGGGATCGAGCCCCACATCGGGCTCTCTGCTCGGCAGAGAGCCTGCTTCCTCCTCTATCTCTGCCTGCCTCTCTGCCTACTTGTGATCTCTGTCTTTCAAATAAATAAATAAACAAAATCTTTAAAAAAAAAAATCAATATACATCTTTGAGTCTATATTTTTTATACTCCTAGGCTAGTAGAAATGTAGCTTTTTGTGGAATTTATTACTGTGGCCAATTCTGACTCAAGAGGAGCCATTCAGGCCAAAGAAAACTACAGTTTGTCAAGTTGTTAACTTGCTTTGTAAATAGTATCTTCCTTACCAATGCTACTACAAATTCACAGCGGGCTTCAGTGTTTTGTAGCCTTGGTACATGGTAAGAGACTGCAATGAGTAAAGCAGCTAGGAACTGAAAGCCACATTCCTCATCTCTAAAAGCAAAGCTATGGATGGCTTCTTGAGAGGTGTGATGGCTAATTGCATGTGTCAACTTGGCTGTGCCACACTGCCGGCATATTTGGCCAAACATCATTCTGGATGTTTGGTCCTGTGATGGTGTTTCAGGATGAGATTTGCATTTTAATTGAGGGACTTTGAGAAAGCAGACTGCCCTCTACACTGTGGGTGGACCTCATCCAATCAGCTAGAAATGGGAATAGAACAAAAGACTGACCTCCCCCAGGGAAGAGGGAATCCTGCGAGGAGACTGCCTGCAGACTTCAGCTGCATCACTGGCTCTTCCCCAGGGCTCCACAATGACAGCCTTCCACACAAACTATAACATCCGCCCTTACTAAGTCTCCAGCCTGCCGGCCCATTCCACAAATTTGGGGGTTTGCCAGCCTCCATGATCGCTTGAGCCAATTCCTTAAAATAGGTAAATACATACCCCATTGGCCCTGTTTCTCTGGAGAACACTGACTAATCCAAGAGGGATGCAAGGAGAAAAGCAACATCACTTCAGGTGATCTGAAGAAATTGAAACCTACAATCCAGTTGTTTGGAAAAAAAGCATCTAGTCTCACACCAAAGGGAGGAAAGCAAACCGACTTAGGCATTAGATGAGCTGAAATGACAAAGTGATCAAAAGTGAAGATTCTATTCCCCAACTTCTCTCATTTCTTGATCATTTTTGTACATCACTGGCAGTTTTACCATCTTTAGACATTTTTGTCTGTTTTTATAATATGGGGGAATTGCTCCTATTTTTAATGTTTATTTCAAATACATTTTTCTGCCCTACGCATTCTATAGTAGTGACACTTGAAATGCAGTTTTTCATTTATCAAATTCAGACATTGGTGCATCAACTGACAGATAAATTAAGCTATCGTACCGCAATTCCAAAATTGTTAACCTCTTCATCCTATATAGCTCTACATGTACAAGTATTTGAATGTTGTGTTCTCCATCTTGTATAAAAATAAGTAGAAAACAGCAAATTAAGAGGTCTAAGGCAATGCTAGCAAGCAGAAGTCTCATAAAGTTAGCATACCTGAAGTAAGACTGAGATCATTTGGCATGCTGAGACAGGTAGACGTACAACTTCCACTGCAAAAGTAATCTTCACTCAGTTGAATCTATTTCAAACAGGCCATATGCCTTCAGGCCTCAGGTCTTCAGCACTTACAGTTCTTACTGCCTGGAACTCTCTGCTGCCTACTATTCCCAGGGTTTGGTCCCTTTCATTCAAGTATTGGTTCAAAGGCCGTCCACTTAGAGAAGACTGCCCTAACAACTCTACTTAAAATAGCCTATCCTCCTACACCTACCTTCCAAATTTTCTACATGGCTGAGCCAAGCTATAAGATTGGAGAAATTGCTATTAATTATAAAGATTCAGGAATTATCTTCAATATTTTTCTTATTTACAAAAAATATTGTAAGAACTCTGGCATTTTTAAGAGCCAAGCCTACTTTTATAGAAGAAAAATCGAGAAACAAATAATAAAGTAAGTATGGAGCTTAATGAATGACTATAATGAAATGTCTGAGAAATGAGCACCTGGTCAGGAAGGCGAACATAACTATCTCCCCCTCCAAAAACAAAACAAAACAAATCTTTACATGCAACCCCAACCACAACGCCATCCTTCCCCCCCTTGCAGGTAACTGCCATGCTGACTTCTAGTATAACAACTGCTTTGCTTGACTTTGAGTTTTAGCATGGGAATATTCATCTGTAATTGAGTGCTGTTTGCCTGCTTTTGAACTTTTAGAATCATATGGCACATATTCCTTTGAGATTACTTCATTCGAGCATTCTTGCTTTTATAAAAGGAATCCATATTGTTCTATGTGGTTATACTTTGCTCCCTTAGTTTGCCCTACTATATTCCATTCTATGAGTATACCACAATTAACTCATCCATTCTTTGTTGATGGGTGTTTGGGTTGCTTCATTTGGTCTAATAAAAATAATATTGTTATGGGCATTTTTGTATGGGTAAACTCACATGTTTGTGCATGTTTCTGTGAAGTATATACCAAGAAGCAGAAATACTGGGTTATAGGATATGGGATTGTCAGTTTTTCCAGATTATAGTAAACTGTTCATTCAAAGTAGTTGGGTCAGTTTATACTCCTGCCAAGGGAGTGTCAATGTTGGCATTGCTTCACTTCTTTGTCCACTCTCACTATTATCCATCTTTTAAACTTTAACTCTTCTAGTGGGTGGCTCGTGGTATTACTGTGGTTTTAATTTGCATTCCCCCTGATTACTAATGACATTGAGCACCTTTCCATACTGTTTTGGCCATTTGGATAGTTTCAGCTGTGAAGTATCTATTCAAGATTATTTTGCCTGTTTTTCTACCAGGTTGTCTATTTGTTAATATTCTGGAAATGAGACCTGTGTCAATTAAATGCTAAACGCCTTTTCCCATTCTGTGGCTTACCTCTCCATGATCTTTAATGATATCTTTTGATGAACAGAAGTGTTTTATTTTAATGGTGCCAATTTACCAATCTTTCCCATCAAGATGTTACTTTTGTGTCCCGTTTAACACTAGGATCTGAAGGTCAAGAAAAAAACGCTTCCGTATTTTCTTCTAAAATATTTTTGCCTTTCCAAAATACATAATTTTGGTCTCTAATACATCTGGAATTAATCTTGGTTATGATGTTAGGTAGGAGCAAAATTAAAATTGTTTTTTCTCCATGTAGGTAACCAATTGTTCCAGGACCATGTTCTGTCCTTTCCAAATGTGATTCCTATAACATCCCCATTTAACTCACCAACTGGGCTTGGCAGGAGCAGATGGGTCTCAGAGAATGGCTGTAGAATATCAAATTTGGGTAGATAATTGATTCCAATCATAATTGCTATTCCAGATGTGGTCTTATCCTGCAACAAATCAAATAGCCCTGAGTACTTGGTATCCAGCTCTGGATCTGGCAAATGCTTTTTCTTGGTATCAATTCATAAAGCCCATTAGAAGCAGTTTGTTTTTACCTAGCAAGTACAGCCTGACACTTTGACTTCACAACTATATTTTACTTTGGGACTATATCATAGCTCTGGCTCTGGGTCATAATTCAGTATTCAAGGACTTCATTCATTTTAACATCCCTCTGAACATCATGCCAATTAAACCTGGTAAACAGAAATTAGCAAGTACTCTAAATACCTTATCCAAAAGAGGGAGATAAAAACCCACACAAATTCAGAAGCCCAAAAGCATGATGAAGTTTTTAGGGCTCCAGTGTTGTCAGGTATATCCCAGGATATCCCAAGTTGCTTCCCCTTCTATGCCTGCCACTTAAGTACAGTGATTCCTAGGTATCTCTGGATCCTGGAGGCAATATATTTTGTCTTTCAATGTGATTTTCTGCCCATTTGATGATTAACCCATGGAGTTGCCTGTTTTGAGTGGGGCCCAAAGCAGGAAAAAATTACAGATCCAAACTTCAGTACAAGTTGCTTGCTGAGTGGACCTTGCAACCCAGAAGACCCAATGAAGCTCAATGCCGTTATGGCCTGTGGTGATGTTATGTAGAGCCCCTCACAAGCACAGTGGAACTTAGGGTTTTAAATAAAAGCCATGCTCTCTTTTATGTTTAAGTATCCTTCTCTTAAAAAAGACCTCCTAGCCTGCTCCTGGATCTGGGATGAGATTAAACACTTGACTGTGGAATACCAACTGACCATGTGACCCAAGCTACCTATACCATGAACTGGGTATTATTTCATCCATGAAATCTTAAATTTGAGTATGTACAATGAAGTGATGTGTGCAAGATCAAGCTCAAGCAGGTCCTGAAGGCACAGGCAGGCTTCGTGATCAAGTGGCTCAGATGCTTACAGCAACTATTGCACGAGATTCTTCTCACGTCATGAGCAGCGCCCATAACATGTTAGCCAAGGAAGGACGAACTCAGGCCTGCGATACAGATGGTCCTTCACAATATGCTTCAGCAATTACCATTCCAATCTAGAATATCTCTGAAAGGTTAAAGTGAAATCTTCTCAGTAGGCAGAGCTTGGAGCAGTACTTCTGGCTATCTACCTTGTCTAGGTAAAGAAATGTCCATGGTATAGATCTACAGTATTTCATGGGCAGTGGCTAATGGATTGGCCAGAAAATCAGTCCCTTTGAAAGAATGAGATCAGAATACTAATGACAAGGAGATGAGGCAGAGATACCTGAATGGACGCCTAGGGACGAGCACAAAATATGAGGATATTTGTGTCCCATGTGATGCTTATCAAAGGGCAACCACTCTGAAGAAAGTCTTCATTGATCAAATGGACAGGTTGACTCATCCTGTAGACATCAGTCAATTTCTTTCCCTAGCATCCCAGTGCCTGCTCAGTGGGCTCTTCTACAAAGCAAATGTGGCAGCAGGAATGGAAGTTATACATGGGCTCAGCAACGTAAAATTTCTCTCACCAATACTGACCTTGCTGTTATCACTGGCAAGTGCCTAACCTGCTCTGAACAGATATCAATGCTGAGCTACCCGTAGGGCCTCACTTCCTGGGAGATACCATCTGCCTAGTTGCTAGTTAATCACATTGGATCTCTTCTCTAGTGGAAGAGCCAGCAATTTGTTTTTATAAAAACATGAAAGCCTTATTTTGGATATGAATCAGAAGTCCCTTCCTATAATACTACCAACCACAATATTATAGACATTGTGAGAACAAAATACAACATCTAAATGAGAAATTTATTTCACAACAAAAGAAATGTAGCAATGGGCTCATGACTATGAAATTCATAGGTCTTTCCCTGTACCAAATCACAAAGAAGTAGCCAGCTTGATAAAGTAATATAGTGACCTACAAAAAACTCAGTTACTTGGCCAGCTGGGAGGCAAGATTCTGAAAAGCTGAGGTACTATTATACAAGGTAAAAAAGTATTTTGAATCAGTGATCAGTATAAGATGTATTTCTCCCACTGCCAGAATACGAGGGTCCAGAAATCAGGGAATAACAATAGGATGGACTTCTATCCATATTATATTTAATAATCCACTCACTGAATTTTTTTCTCACCTCTGTAAACTTGGGCTCTGCTGATTTGGCAATCTTAGTTCCCATGGAAAGAATGTTTCTACCAGGGCACGCAAAATGACTCAAATCAATTAGAAGTTGAGATTGACACTCAAATATATTAGGCTCCTTATGATATTAAACCAACAAGCAAAGAAAGAGGTTCCCATTATGGCTGGGGTGCTGACCCAGATACAGCAAAATTGGGTTACTGATATACAGTGAGGTCAATAAGAACTATGTCAGGACCCCAGGAAATCCTCTGATTTGCCTCTTAATATTTCTTGTTCTATAGTCAAAGTTAATAAGCAACTCAACTACTGAGGACTTAGATCCTTCCGAAATGAAGTTCTGGCCACTATACTAGGTAGAGAGCCTTGACCAGTAGAAGTGCTGACCAAGAGCAAAGAGTAGAGGAAGAAGTTATAAATACCAGCTATAGGTTAATGACCAGTTATAGAAGTACCAAAGTACTCATGAAAATTTGCTTCATTGTTTTTTCTGTTTATCTTTGTATTTATTAACTATTTTTCCTTCCCTCTTCCCTCAAGTTCTTCCCCTTCCTTCCCTCAAGTTAGATATAAGAGATCGTGGTGGTGGTGAACTTTATAATTTTATCTTCAGGTTACAGAACATCCAGGTGGAATTGTGAAATTGTGATTGAACTAGAAGAATTAACACTGGTGAGTATAATAGTAACTGATGACACTTTAGTTGTCCCCCTTTGAGGGAAAAGGCAAAAATCTCTTTATTTGTACAAAATATAGCTAAGTCTGCATAGATGGAAGCATAAAAATTGTACAGAAATTTAAATATGGGTAGGGAGTATGTGGGAAAGCTTAATAGCTAAAAGGAAGATTGTGCTGGTTACCTCCTATGGGCGCTTGGGTCTCTCCCCTCACTTCACACACACACACACACACACACACACACACACACACACACATCTTCCTCTATTCTGCTGTTCATCTGGGTTGGGATATTCTAACTACATTTCCCGGACTTTTTTGCCAGCTGGATTCCTGTTGGGTTTGGTCAATTTTGGAGGAACTGCTGGAAGAACTGAAGGCAGCACAGGGTTCTGTGATAGTTGCTGGCATTTGCTGTAGTGGTAGCAAGTGGCAATTCCAACAGACCAGAGATAGCACCTTTAGCTCTGGTCTAGGCAGCACCAAGTGAGCAGATCTGGGACCAATTACAACAGTTTTTAAAGTGCAGCAGCAGGAATACACTCTTGGCCATTTCTGAACTCTGAGAACATCACCCTCCCCTTTTTCTTTTCTGTCATCCAGTCCCATTCCTTCTCCTTTTTGCTCTTCCAGACTTCTAACCAATTCCTGTTTTAAATTCACTGTTTGAAATACCTAAGCTGGTTTAGGATTTCCTAACTGGGCTTTAATTCATTAGCTATTTCTTTAATTATTTTATTTTTCAGTTCTAGAATTTCTATTTGTTTTTTATTTTGTTATTTTTCAAATACAAATATACCATGTCACCTTTTATGGTTTCTAATACCAGTTCCAAGTTTGGCTTTTGTCTATTAGAATATACTAAGCATAACTGTTCCATGATCTATGTCTAATAATTCCAGCAGTAGAGTTCCTGTGGTTCTATTTCTATTGTCTATTTTTTCTGTTGTTTCTTGCTGATAATATCTTGTCTATTCATGAGTCCAGTTATCTGATTATTTGCTGGATACTGAATTTTAAAACTTAAAATTTGCTGGATATTGAATTTAAAATAAAATATTAAAATTTTAAAATAGATAAAATCTGATGCCTAGGATAATGTTATCTTTCTCCAAAGATCTGGAGGATATGGGGGCATTAGAATCACGGACTACTTTAATCCAAATTCAAAGTTTAAGACTTTCTGGACCTAAGAGAATCCTCAAAGTTTAGCTATAGTACTAGGACAATTAGTTTATTTATACTTCAGTCTTACTCTTACAGTGTAGTCCTTCAGGAGTCCCAGCCCTTGGCCTCACCTCTTCTGTCTTCTGGGAGCCCTAATTGTCTCTTCATAAGTACCTCAGGCTGAAAAGAAAGCATTAGAGTTTGAGGTAAAAATATCAATGGAAGCAATTCTCTTCCTCTAAAGATAAAAAACTATCAGAAAGACTCTTAAAGATTTTTTGCATATAATTTTAAATTTTCTTTTATCCAGAGATGGTCAAATTAAATTAATGTAAGTCTCTAATACTGTCAAGGTTAGTTTTGCACTCTGATATGTGTATTTGTGAAAGACTCAGATGTAAACATCCAAGAAACTAATCATAACTAATACTTTTTAAACATAATTTTAGCAAATAGAAATTTAATTAATTTGGAGAAAGTCACTAACAATATTCAATTTTGCCTGATTCAACTTCTTCCCTAGAGGGTCAAATCTGAAGCTGAAAGTTGGGAGAGCCACAAAGCATGGTGCGGAAAACACTTGAACAGAACAAAGAAGAATCAAAGTAAAATAAAGGACTAGCTGTTCTGTTGTGATAAAATTCAGACCAGCCCCCTACTACTTTTACTGTTACAGCCTTTTTACTGTTACAGCTTTGATGGCAATAACCTTTAACCTCCTTACTTAGTAAATCAAATGAAGTAGTAGTAATAATGACCAGCCTCAATTCTCCAGCCTATTTTCAGTTGAGCATATGAGTAGCCTAGCTTCTCCTTGCCATCTGCTGTTCCCATAGAACAACCTAACTACATTTACCTGTTCTCCAAGAAAAAATCATAAATACCCTGGAACGAGGTAAAATGAATCAAAATTCCTTTCTCATTAGAACCCCATAAGATGATTAATAGGAGGTACAATTTAATTATAAGGGTGCCTGAAAGTGAGACAATCAAATTGAACCACCAAAGTCCCAGAACAGCACTGTCAAGAAACACTACCTGCAAAAAAATAATAATTAAAAAAAGAAAGAAAGAAAGAAACACTACCTGCATGCTACATTTCATGATTTTATAATGACATCACTATACTTCACAGATTGCAGTGAGAGGGATTTGCATGACCTTTTCCTCTATCAGCTCGCCCCTTATTTTGGAAGCACACTTGGCTTTATGAACACAAATACCTTTTCTCAAACATAAATGCCTCCTTACGCTTTTGTTACAGATTGTAATACAAGCCTTCATTTTATGGCTTCTTCTCTCCTTAGGTCATTATATGTTTTAAGATTATCATAGTTTAACAGATTTCCTAAGAAATAAAAAATAGTATCTCTATATCATTTCCTCCATCTAATAAGTCAAGTTCATTTTATGTGAAACATTTCTTTTCTTATAAAACCTGAAGATAAGTTTTTTCAAAAATTATTTTAAGGGGCATCTGGGTGGCTCAGTCAGTTAAGCATGTGACTCTTGATTTCAGCTCAGGTCATGAATTTAGAGTCTTGAGAGCACACCCCACATTATGGAGCCTGCTTAAGATTCTCTCTCTCCCTCTTCTGCCCCTCCTCCCCAAAACAATAATATTAACTTTAATTTTAATTGACTCCCTAGTCCTATAACTAACTAGTGTACTAATAAGTACTATGCTATCTAGGACCCCAAAGAAAGTGATCAAAAGTCAAGTTCTGTATTTAAACTGACAGTTTATATACTTGCACAAAGAAATCAGTGTTATATTTTTCATAACATCCAACTTAAAACATAGATATAATAGGCTGAATTGGGGAAAATCATGACCAAATGCTAAAAATGTAAACATGAACAAAGTAAACATGAAAAGAAATCTTTAAAAAAATTCATTTAATTACAAGAAAATTAGCTAGAAAATTGCACAGTTCCAAACAAATCCTCTATATAATCACAAGGGCTCATTTACCATCATTTCATATTTATCTTTCAAATAACATTCCATCTATTAAACTTAGCCTTTAGTGGCAAAAATTAGAATATATGGGCATTTTTAAAGTTTAATAATCCATAAGCAAAATGGGCTTTTGTTCCTGAAGTTAGAATGGTGTCTATCATTTTGCTTCAGAGAAACTTTAAAATTGTTTCCTTACGATAATTTCAATTAACCATTCCCAAAATCCACTGTAAAACACAGAACAAAACAAAACAAAAAGCCACCGCTGTCTGACTAAAAGATTCCTGTCTTCCATTTCATTTTACCAGCCCAAGCACAAATTCAGAGAAAAGCTTCTTAAGTCCTGCAGTTTCAAATTCCTTTTGTAATGCATCCAACGATGAATACTCTTTGACTTCAAATGCCAGAAACCTGCATTATACAAGAGAAACTCATGAATATGCCTAGATTTGTCAGAGTATAATTATCGATTCAGTTACTTTTCCATCTGCAATAGTACTAAATTATACCTTTTGTGTTCTGTCTGTACTTTTGTTTCAAACAGTACACTAATCATTTTCTCTTTGCATTTCTTTCCACTTGAGTCCACATCTACTTTGGAGGTTTTTTGAAGAAGCAGGTACTCCTAAATGATAAATCAGTACATTAAGTACATATCTTACTCTGAATCTCCAAGTCCTAGTTTTAAAGGAGCCATGCATCTGCAGGCTTATTTTCCTGCCTAGAGTACTCTCTTTCTGAATCAAGCAGTAAGAGGGCTACACTGTCTTTCTATACTAGGCAGCAGAATGTGCTGGTAGAAGGAGGCCTTCAAACAATGCAGGGTTAAATCTGGACTGCACAGCCTCCTAAATCTGATTCCAGGCTGGTTACTTAAGCCCACTGTGCCTCAGGAATCTACTCCAAAAAATGGTACTCAGAACGGTACCTACCTTATGGGAAGCTGTGATGATTAAAAGAGTTAATTTGTGCAAAGCACACAGAGGACACCCTGGCACAAAGTGCTTTGGCACAATTAACAGTACCAGCTAATGGTAGTGTTATGACTACTTCTGCATCTGAAAGAAATTAACAGGCACACAGCACTTACCTGTCCAAATTGGATGACATCTATAAATACGTACCTGTAATTCTCAATCCTGATATATAATCTTAAAAATTTTAACAGAGATATTTACATTAAATGGCATTTTAGGGAAAGCTCATAAAAAAGAAAGAACTCTTTAAATAAAAAGTACAATTCCTCTATATTAGCAAAGTTCTAGATATATGAAATAAATACTTATCAATTGAAGGATCCAATCTGCAAAACAGCTGCCTTAACCTAACACTCCTGAGCTGGCTTAAAGAAAAATCTGAGCCTTTTAGGGAAATATGAACAAGGAAATTAATTTGTATTCATTCTGTCAGCCAGGAGTTTACCCAGAATGTCAAGTTTTATAGATATACTATAAATCACCTTGCAGTATCTGGTACTTTGGTCAGACCTCAAACCAAGACTGATTCAGCTTTAATTATTTGTGGTATCTATATGCTATAACCCCAGCACTAATCTGGTTAGCCAAATGCCAAATAAGTATTGTGATAAGCACCCATTCTGAAAAAGCTAGGTAGTTATTCTACAAATCTTTCAGATTATAGGTTGTGCAAACTAAATCTGTTTTGAATAAATTCAATTGAAGTATTCTTGATCCAACCCATCTGAAAGCATAAACCTATTAAGTGATTTGTAGTGCTTTCAAGATTTAAAATATAATAAGCAGCTTTCCTTGTCTGGTCCCACATAAAATAGGTTAGGTGAGTTGAGCGTGCGAACTTGGAGAATCTGAAGAAGATCATGATTTTGAAAGCAGCTGCTGAGACAAGTCAGGTGGAAAACAAAAGTTAGGTAGGAGGTGACAAGCTGACAGCATAACGATGCTACTTCCACTAACACTAAATCCTGGTTAGGAAGGATCAGCTCCTCTTTCCAGGTATTACAGAAGCCAAATTAAAGTGTCTGAATATGTTTTTAACTGCCAAAAAGTTAGACAGTACCCACAGACAGACACTGTGCCTGAGGAATGGAATACAGATATGCACAAACTTTTAGTGCACATTTAATAAAGTTGAGGCTCAAAGCTAACTAAAGAAACAAAATTCATGCACTATAGAGATTTTTTTAATGACCTATCCCTTTCATTATGTGGAATAATTTTTAAAAATATAATCTATTTATTCTTCAAGGCTTGCAAGTTTGTTGTTGTAATTAGAAGTTAGAGACATTCTTTAAAAAAAATGGAGATCCATTAACATCTTAATGATTAACCTGTCCCACTGTCACAAAACACACTTATAGACACACCATTTTAGCAGAAAATAGCCCAATTCATATTCAACATTAAACTTTTTGGCACCTTGATATTGCTTCTGTCTCCTTGTAGTAAAATCAGTATTATTTTACCCACGAACATCAGTTTTCCTGTCAGCTTTAAATCGGAAGCCCACTTCTCAATAGTTTTGATATATTTGGTCTTTGCTCTCATGTGATCTAAATGCAAAAGAGTTAGCCACAGTCCATCATCCACAGTCATGCCAGTTGCAGAAGTACACTTTTCACTGCCACTTCCAGTTTCTGGTTGGTTGAGGACATGCCTGAGATTCTGCTGAATCCAGAGCACCAGCTCGTGGACCATAGGTTCCGACAAAAGGTTCTCTGCTTGCTTAAGTAACTTCTCCTTCACAGTCACTGACTGGGCCCGGGTCAGGTGTTCAGAGTGAACTGAGATACCAGGTAAACACGAAGGGTAATTGACCGGCAAATGGAACACCAATTCTAAAAGTACGTCAGCACCCATGAGGCCTTCAGCTTTTGTGAGAATTCTGAACACCGTCCCCTCTGTCCCTGGAAAGCATCCAAAAATAATGATTAGCTATACATAATTCAATTTGAATGGCACACTAAGAAGTTAAGATTTTCATTTCCAATGTCAATTGATGTTTCATGAGAAAACTGGATATATTTTACAAAGAGACACATAATCCCAAGAGAGCCATGATTTACAGATTCTCTTCTTCAACCATACACATATACACATGGATTCCTGCATCCCAGCATCCAGAGCTTCTGAGGCATTTCCACTGACTAGTGCCCCATTTCTGGTCAGGTTTACCAGAAGGCTTTCTCATCACATGATTTTTTTTTCCTACCCTCACTTAGTTCTAACTCTGGAAACTCGTAATGAACTCACATGAACATACAGAGAAACAGTGCTGCATATACATAAAATCAGTGATTAATTTAAAAGTTACACAGTGCACCCAAGGCAGGTCATCGGGTGGCAGATTCAAGTCAAAGCAAACACCACAATGCAGTATAGTTGCAGGGCCCAAGAAACTGATGACTGTGCATGAAACAGTAACTGCCCGGCCCCGCTCTTTTCTGACTTCAAATGTATTAGTATCAGTGTAACATGAAAGTAGCAGAATGAACTAAAATGGGGCGGACATCAATTCAGCCTTCTCTGGCTCCACGAGGAGGAGGGGGAGGCACACACAGGCTAGGAGATGAAACACTGCTCCCTTTCAGATTTGCTCCACTTCACCCCTCTGATGTGTTCCACACCGCTTCACCCCACTTTTCAAAAAGTTGATAAAACGTCAGGCTGATTCATTCTGCAGGGGGCAGAAGCACACACATCAGAAGAGCAGAGTAGAAGAGAACTGGGTGCAGAGCGGTATCTTTGAAGCTAACTTGCCTCTCTCTACCCCTGCTTCTTTCTCCACACGCCCTTGTTCCATCCTCCTTCATGACAGCAACAGGCAAACCTTTCTCATTTTCATACTTGGATTGCTGCTCAACAGCCTCAACAACTGGAACCTGGCTACGCCCCGCGCCCCGCCCCAGAAGAACCAAACAGAACATTAATGTGGCTTTCTAGCCACCTGATTCCACTTATGTAAAAGCTATTGTTACAGACGTTGATTCACACAGGACCAAACACATCTGCTACAGAACGGTTTTCGTTGTTGTTGTTTAAATAGACTTTTTGGTATCAGTGGCAAAGAACTACTATTTAAAGACATTACCCAGAAACACAGACAGCAACCATTATAAAGACCATATTAAAATGATACAACTAGGGGCACCTGGGTGGCTCAATGGGTTAAAGCCTCTGCCTTCAGCTCAGGTCATGATCCCAGGGTCCTGGGGTTGAGCCCCGCATGGGGCTCTCTGCTCAGCGGGGAGCCTGCTTCTCTTCCTCTCTCTCTGCCTGCCTCTCTGCCTACTTGCGATCTCTGTCTGTCAAATAAATAAATAAATAAAATATTTCTAAAAAAAAATGATACAACTAAAATGTGTTTACCTAAGTAAAATGGGTATGGATAAAGAAAAATTTTCCAAACCTTAGCATATTCCTCCACAATTCATCATGTTTCTCAAAACCCTTCTTTCTTCCACCGAGTTCCTTATTTTTTAAAATATCTTATTATTAAATAGAGTCCCTAAATGTCAGTTGGATCAGTACATTTCACTATGTGAAATGGGCACTATAAATACACCTACAGACAATGTATGACCATTAGATGGAATAAATTCTCCAGAAATCCTTTAGGGAGCCTACTTTCTCCCTGAAAGGGAGGCATAACTTCTAAAGATCTTCATACCTTCATCATAAATGAACATCACCCCTATAAACTCTGTCTTACGATTTCCATGGTATTTTGAACTAATTCTGTGGTACTCTCACACCAGAATTACACCAAATGAACTACTCACACCAAATGAACTTTCTCACACCAAATGAACTACTTTCTTCACCACTGGACTATCTAAAATTTTCTTTTTAGACAATAGCCAAGAAATAATTCATAAGTTATAAGAAGCTTTTAAATTTTACAGATAAATAGCTCTGAGCGCTAGCTTGTAACCATGGGGCTCACAGGTGCAGAAGTCCTTGCTACCTGTGATAGGCTAAATAGTGGTCCCACAATGTATATGTCCTAATTGCCAGAACATGGCAAAGGGCCTTTGCAGATGTGATTGGGTTATGGATCCCGAGACGGGACCTAAATGTAATCACAAGGAAAATGTAATCACAATTGTCCAAGGCAATGTAATCACTGCAGTCAGATGCCATGCTACCAACTTTGAAGACAGAGAAGGACCATGAGCAAAGGGATGCAAGAAATGAGCTCTAGCAGCTGGAAAAGGCAAAGAAGTGGATTCTCCCCCTCCAGCCCCCAGAGGGAACACAACCCTGCTGACCACTTGCTTTTAGTCTGGTGAAGCTGATTTCAGACTCCTGACTTTCAGGATGACAAGAGAAAAAAATGGGTGTTATTTTAAGCCACCAATTGTTGGAAATCTGTTACAGTAGCCACAGGAAACTAATACAGTACCTGTGTCCACAAAGCAAGCTTTCCCTTCAAGCAAGAATCCCTTTCTGATCAAACCCCTGAAACCCACAGTGTTTCAATCTCTGCCATGTAAGTATGTATATACCTGTTCCTCCCCAGTGCAGGTAACCAACTGACAGAAACAGGCAGTTCAGGGAGAAAGTAGGAAAATGCTATTGAGCTGGCCTTTCAAATCCTTACCAGTTTTCATTTTTCTCTCATAGGGATTTTCTGGTCCTAGGCAGCAACTAGAAAACAAGGGAGAGGGGAACCTGGGTGGCTCAGTTGGTTGGGTATTCAGCTCTCCATTTCGCATCAGATCATAATCTCGGGGTGGTGGCTGGGTGTGGAGCCTGCTTGGGATTTTCTCTCTCCCTTCTCTCTCCCTCTCTACCCCTCATCTCTCTCTTTCTCAAAAAAAAAAAAAAAAAAAAAAAAAAAGCAATGGGAGAAATCCTTACTTTTGCCTTAGAAAACTATAAAATTATTAGTTATATGTTTAGAAGAAAAATTGCTTTGATTCTTTCAAGAACTGGAAAGGATTAACATTCTTCCTAATTGGTCTTCTCAGAGACAGTGACTCTGCCCATTCCCCCCACCCACCCCAACACATACACACATACTGGGGCTGCAAACTAAAATTACACAAAATGCTGTTATCTCTATAGGAAAATGAAAAGCCCAATAATGACCCCACTCTGCTGATATTTAATGTGGTAATAAAATTATATTCTTTTAAAAACTCATTTTCTCCCTAAAACTCTAGAAGTATGTGCATTACCTTTCCATTTCATATCTGCTTTAGTTTGTACATGCAATTAAACTGGCTCTCTCTCATGTCAGAATTTTTCATATAACCACATGTACTGTCTATCTGGTTTTTTCATTAAAGGAAAAGAGAGACACAAAAAACAAAATTGCCTCTATCTGCTTTAAGACTATTAACAGCTTAGAGTGATTAACAGAAAAAAGAATCGTGCTCTAAATCTAACACTAATCTTTGCCCCTCCCTGAGCTCAAAAAACACATTAACTTACAAACTCATAATTGTCAATAAACACCTATGCCCTAGAAAATTTACACTTGCCCTAGAAAACTGAAATTAGGATTCCTAAGTTTGAAGACCTAAAGAACCTACCAAAAGATGTAGGCCTTGCCTCTGGTTGAAATTCACATATAAATTCCCTAGTTTGTTTGTTTGTTTTTTTAAGTAAGTCACTCTGCCTTATAAGTGTATCAATTTCATAAATAGAACACTAACCAAAATAGGTTTCAGACCTTGTTCTTCCTTACAAGTACATGAAAGAAATTGTACACCTAACCACACTCCAAACAACAGAAAATCAAACTAGAGAAACTGAACTGAACCCCAAATTCCACAGCAGTGTTATTTTTAAGAATTTCTGTTTTTCATAGCTACACAATAGGAACTTAATAAATACTGTCCAATAACAGAAGACATTGGAAAATGTAAACAATTTAATAGAATGCATTCTTCAAGATTCATTTGGAGCCCATTAAGAAATCACATACAACTAACTTTCCTTTTATTTGCTTCTTTTTTTCTTCAATTTTTAGATATCTCAAGGTAAGCCATTATTCAGAAAACCAAGAAGCAGGCCCTAGTCCCCTGTTGTATTTCATTGCACGGGGCTTTCTTTCCTCTTCCTCCCAGGCAGCTCGCCACAAGTATGCATCCCCTCGTGCTTGTTTTTATGCTATAGCTGGGTTTTTATATGTGTTTAAAAATGTGGCTACAGGGGAAAAAAAAGCAAAAGGAAAACTAAAAATAAGTGAAGCTAAAAGTGGCAATCCCATCCTTTAGAAGTTAAGTTCAAGGCTGAATTGATTTTGCAGAGGTGAGCACGGTACTGACAATCAGCAGGAAACAGAGCTGAGCAGATTTAGAGGGGTCAGTGGGTGACAGTCATGACTCATTTTGCAAGAGGGCCCAATCCAATCTGAACATGAGTGTTAGCAGAAGACAAAAATTCATGCTGAAGCTACTGTGCAACATATTATATGATACTGAGTCTTATATACCTCCCATTTTACAAGTTTCTGATCCACAAGATAATTTCCAGAACTACAACTCCACATATAATGAGCACTGACTACAGCAATATAATCCGGGACCCTCAACTATCAGGAAAATGAGGATTTATAACAGTATCCATTTTACCTGATAGGTGTGCACACAGATGCATGCCCGCACACACCCCTGTAGAATTACTCTGAACATAAGTTGGGTGACACCCATCTCCTTTCTATGGGGGCTCTTATTGCTCTTTCGTAAGTGTTATCCTTGCTAAGAATTCTTTTCCTCGTGCAGCAGCCCCATCTCTATTAAGGGTCCATATACTCTGGTGCCTGATGGTTACTTAACCAGCCTGAGCATCTGTTAACTTCTCTATGAAAAAGCTAAGAGTACCCCTCATCAGGTAAGATTCATTTGAAGTATGAGGTACATGGAAGGTGACCCCATTAAACTTGGCACCTGGCCTGACTGCACTATACCAGGAGAGGCAGAATACTTCTGATTTGGTCTACCCATAGCCCTCCCTAGTAGACAGCAGTGTGGGGATTTACATCATTTGTACCTTTAAAAGACAATTATACCTGATGCTTCTTACTATAGGCTTACTGTAACCACTGTAAAGAGGCCATGTGCTTATATCCCCTGAAATTCCCAACATAAATTAGCCCAACTTAACTGATTTCAATTAGTCAGCCTCTTCAATCTGATGGCCTTTATAGTTGACCCCTGGGTTGGGAGCCTAACCCTTCCTGGGCAATCTCATACCAGAAGTGCAATCCCACCCACTGGGATGTTCGCCTAATTCCAGTGGCAACAAGAAGCAGCATTATTTGTGGGGAGGCCAGAATGGAACTGATGGTGTTAATGTTCTGGTATCAATCTTCTATCGTCCAACCCAGGCTGACAGTGACCGTGAGAACGACAGCCAGCAGCCCACTTATGTTTACTGTGGTCTATTAAAGAAAGCCTTACCTTACCCTTAATTCCCAGTTGTGGATATCAAACATCCTTATTTCAATCACTCAATTGTTCTATTCTCCAATGAACCTTTCAGCAACAAAATGTCCTAAGTTGTTACACTGAATTCTTTTATAATTCAATTACTTATTGATGCCAGAATGCTGAATTAAATTAATTAGGAGGCATGGCTTGAAAGTCATGCTCAATTTAACAGCAGATAAAGGGTCCACAGTGTTCTCGCTATTAAAAATCTGCTCTCTTTCTTTCAATGCTTACTTTTTTAGGTTTTCTCTGACTGGTCAGCAGTATCATGCATAGCTATCTATGTACTCATGACCCAGCTCACCACCACTCCATCCTCTTTAAGGTGTGATGGGAAATCTTGTGTTCATTTTTCCAGGATATTTCAACTGATCCATCATGAAAGAATTTAGAAAAACTGATGATCTCCTAAATAACTGCCTCAGGCAGAAGTAATTATCAATAAAGAGACACATGGAGACAGTAAGAAAGATGAAGAATTATGAATCCTCCAATCAGAAGGAGGGTGAAAAGAAAACACTAAAAATAAAGTATTTCGGATGGACTGTCAACAACAGTTTCTATATAGGATACAAGACAGGCCAGGCACTGAAAAGAAAGCAGCTGCATTACCCAAATTGGTTCACAGTGCCTAGAACATAATTGTGGTCACACAGGTGATGCAAGGAAGAAAGAATGAAAAGTCTTGGCTCTGGCTTCCTGTGTGAATAACCAACCAAATGATACCACGAAACCCATCTTAGTCCTAGATGGTTTTCTCACAATACCCAGAACATTTTTAGACTACTTTCTTAAAGGTCAACCAATCTATGGTCCGAAAGGCAACTTTAATAGTTGCTGAAACATAACAGAAGGCTAAATCCCATGCCAAAAAATTTACATAATGTATTTAAAAGCTAAGTGAAAATTGAAAATTATTTGTATCACTGCACTTTTTTCAAAATCTGCAGTTCTGGTTTTTACTTAATATAAGTCACAGACAGGGACAGAATAAATTTTAACTATCATCAAAAAATAGCCAAAAAGAACCCTTCTGGACTGTAAGCTCGCAGAGGACAAGGGCTGTGTCTCTGAAACCTTGTGTTTACAGGGCATCAGTACATGCGGGCTGAAAGATCAACACGCCAAAAGCCTCTGACAGTCACCTTTCAGCGGGCCAGAAAAACGCAAAAGAAGAGCAATCGACTAGGAAACATAACCGAGAAAAGGTTCGGATAGAGCACAGAGCCAATTCAAACATTCATTCAACAAACATTTAACTAACCACCATATGCCTGGCACTGTCCCAGGAGCTTAGAGTTTTGTGATTACGTAACAGACAGGGTCCCCGCCCACCTGCTGCTGGGCACCCTCAATGCCCTTAACAGAGTTACAACTATGGTGGGTGCCCTGAAGGAATGCACAGAGCTTAGGAAGGACACAATGTAATCTGGGTAGCTGGGTTTAAATTGGGGGTGTCAGGACAGGCCTCTTTTCAAGGTGAGACCTGAAGTCAACACGGGCGGCCCGGGAACCCGGGCGGAGTGCGTTCCGGGGCCAGGCTGCAGAGGCGCAGGGCCCGGCGCTCGGCCGGTGGCGGTGGGGCGGGGGCCGGCCGGCGGGCCGCACCGGCCTGCGCGCTGCGAGCTCAGTCCCCTGCGGGGCGGAGTGCACGCCGACACACAGTCCACGTTGGAGGGGTCGCCTCACTCTGCCGGCTGCTCCCACACATCTCCAGTCCCGGGGCGTGCCGTTCATCCTTCCACTAGCCGGGTCCCCGAGGGTGGACCCTGGGGCAGGCAGCCCGGTCCCAGTGGCGGGGAAGAAGGACGCCCGGGCCCTCCCTCGCCGGGGTAGTCACCTGAGCGACTCAGCACTTCCCACTCGTCCGGCCCGCAGAAAATCGCCGCTAGGGCCGAGAGCTCCTCCCGCGCGGCATCTGCCATGGCCGCCCAGGCTCCGCCGCCGCCGCCGCCACCGCCCCTCCACTTCCGCTGCCGCCGCCCTCACCGGCCCGGAGCCGCGCGGCACGGCGGCCACTTGGGGGCGCCCTGCGTCTCCACGGTCGACGCGCGGGGTGAGGACGCTGGCTTAAGAGTCGCCGTCCAAGCTCCTTGCAGTCCTGGCGCAAGGCTCGGTCTCTTTGCGGGGGACTTTTCCCGGGAGACTTCTCTCGGAAGCCAGAGGCGACCGTACAGCGCCCCCGCTGCTTTCTAACAGAGGAAGGTGGGAGGCCTCCCAGCAAAGCCCGAAATCCCCTAACTTTAGCCCAGGCTTTGAACGCCCACCATTCCCACCCAGACTTGGCCCTGGGCTCGGGGTAGAGGACAGAGTGGAAGAAAGGAACTTGAAGCTTAGAAAGACAAAAACAAGCAGGAAAGTGATCAGTGAGGAGGTGAGCCCTGGTCCGGCCCAAAATGGAGCTGGGTGTTGGGGACTTTGCAGTCAGCAGGAAACACTCTGTCCAGATGAAGCTGTTGGTGACTCTGGCAGTGTGAGACACCCGGAAAAGGCCGGGGGCAATAACGAGCCCAGATGCTGAGCTGGACCTGGCACTGGGACTATGAGCCAGAGGCAGATTCCTGAGACCTGTTTCTCTTAACCCTGCAAACGCAGAGGGCCTACAGCTCCTGCCATTCTAAGGATGTCACTGGGGTGGCTGTGGACTTTGTGGGTCGTTATGTGCCAGGGTGCTGGCAACGTCTTAACTTTCCCAGTTGTCTCCTGCCTTCACAGGGAACAGCCCAGATTCCTTGGCCTTGGGAGGAGTACATCAAGTGTGGAAACGTAGCAAACTCTAGCTTTTCAGTATTACTCATTTTAGGATACTCGATGAATACAAAACAATGGGACACTTAAAGCTTTAATAATGGAATGATCGTCCTTGAATTCAGCATTTCAGTTTAAGAGTTTGAGCAACACCAATAGGATAAGAGAATTATCAATCCATTCTGTTCCAGCTTTGATATAGTGAACAAGATTACGAAGATCCTCTGAGATAGTTCTATCAGCCAGCATGTTTGGCTTGTCCTTTTGTTTTTCTAAGTAACAATTTCAAATTCTGCAGCTCCAGGAAGTAGCTTGTCTAGCTCACTGAGGTTCCACAATTTTTTTCTTTGAGTCAGAAATAAATTTGTAAGATGAATTAGAGAACTTAGACGGCTACAGGGTGACTCCTGTCATTGACCTACACAAGTCACAACAAAAATCATGTTATTATCCTCAACATTGTTCCCACTGTTGCTAAAAGGGGTTTTTAAAAAGGAGAAGACGCTGGCTTCCCCCACAAAAGAAAGGAAATCTAACCAGATAAACTGCAGGAGAAATGCTTTTCACAGGATGCCATGGGATTTCGGTGACCCCAAGTAATTAGGAGCACTGCTGTGCACATAATTGGGAAAGACAAAGGCTTATTTAAACTCATAATTATCTCTGATGTGGCCAATTTGTTTAATAATAATTTTTAAAATTTCTTTGAGTTACTTCTAAAATAGCAATTCAGTAGGTTCATAATTAACTTCTAAGGAGTTTGGTGAACAAAAGAATACATTTTAAATTTAAAATATCAATAAGTTATTTGATTTTAGTTTGAAGTCCAATGCCAGTATTAAAATACAAATTTTAGTTATTAGCCTTATTTATTAAGGATAGTCTACAAAAAGTCAAATAGTTCATATCTTATTTTTAATTTCCCAAATTCAACATAAGTGATGGGAGTGAAAATAATATGAACAGCAAGGCTCCACTTGTCAGAAATATTAGGAGGCAATCACAAAGCCTGCGGTCAGCTAGGGTTTCATGAAATTGATGTAAGAGTACATCAATCTATTTAAAATTTTCTTGTCAATATGTTTCTTCTTTGCTCTTCCTTTCTCTGTTGATTTCTTAACCTGCTTTTCATCTTCCATTTAGCATGTTTAAATAAAAAAAGAAGTCGATGTGAATGTCTTTTAAATTGACACTATCCTAAGGCCCCGAAATCCCATGAATAAGTTTCTACTCTCTGACATTTGGAAGTAATCATCACAGAGAAAGCATAATGTCAGCTTGATATTTCTCACACTATGAAAATATCAGCTACATGTCAAATATCTACATGTCAAATATCTACCTTAATGTAATAAATTTTCTTGTATTCACAGGCTACTGAAAATTCTAAATATTTAAATGTGGAATGAATGTCTAGACATGTAGATGAATGTCTAGTTAGAGCACTTTCTTTTTCTCTGCCTCTCCCTCTCCATACTTCTCCTCCCTTAAACAGTGTATGATTTGCTAGAATATTTATACATGCAACTTTTCTAAACAGTTGTTTTACCAAGACCATAAGGAGGAGAAGTTTTAAATCTCTCACCTCCAGTTAAAACCATTAGCTCAGGAAATAGTTCTTTTAGCTTTTCTGAGAAAACACTTCTTCTCACTTCATCATGAGTAGTATGTGGAACTAAATACACATCAGAAAATGTATGTCAAACCCCACTGGGGCATAGAAGTGAGAACACACAATTTTAAGAGTATTAGGAGAGGTTGGTTAAATGTTAGTATCATGTCAAAAAAGCTAAGAATAGTGACGTAGTGGGACATGATAAAGAAAATGATCATGTTAAGACTATAAGAAAAGTAAAAATGCTTTTTAAGAACTACTAAGAGTATTGTATACCTGAAACTAATATAACGTTCTATGTTAGCTAACTGGAATTTAAAAGACAGAGAGAGAACCACTAAGAGTAAAGAATAAAAGAGGCATTAAATGCCAACTTGCGAAATGAACCTGAACTTCAATGAGCTGTGTGAGCGGTTCTCCTACTGAAGAGTTTCTGTATTTACTCATTTCATAAAATGTTCTGGGCACACATTGACTGTTGACTGGCCTGACCCTACAAGCTTAGTGTTTTGAAATAGAGATGAAAGCAACAAGCCCTTGCTCTCAAAGACTTGAGTATTAAGTTAGACAAGTAAACACAACGAGCAACAATTACAAGTTCTTTCACATTTTCTTATTGGTATGAAGGTCAATGTAGTAGGTGAAAGAAATGGGTGGAGTAACACCCACTTCCCACAACTTCCCAGAGGAGAAATATATTTGTAATGTTTAGGAACGTAGTCTGTTTCCAAAGGTACACAAAGACTGTTGGTTTAATTGGTCATAGTTCTTTTTGTTTTGTTACAGTGCGAAAAGTCACAAATTGATTTTTCACCAAGAAAACAAAATAAAAACAAATAAAATCTGTAAGAATTTGACAGTGACTTTGTAATCATACCACTTGGTGGCAAGATCCACCTCCACCATGTCCAAATAATTTGTACTCACTCCAAAAGCTTGGTTACATTCTGCCTATGAGAAACATGTTTGATTCTTACCCATGAGTGGTATTGAAGCAGTTCTAGCTTGCTTTGTGGGAAAACATCCACATGGCCCAGGTCCAATGACATAAGAGTTCAATGCCTTATCTATATTATAAAAACAAGTCCTCAGTATCAGTCGGGTTTTAGAGTTTGTATAATTAAAATAACATCCAATACTTAATTTTTGTTATTACTGTAAACTGGATTCCTTTTACATTTTCTCACAGTGTACTACTAGTGTAGCCAGTTTTTATTATGGGGACAGAGGGAGAGTAGTTTGGGGACTATGTGACTTTTTAAAAATACTTTCAAACTCACAAAGGAACTATAAATGAGGAAATTCTGCCATTTTGGCAAAATGATTCTCAGTGGTTGAAAATCAAAAGAAGTAGGTAGATCAAAGAACTACATCTATGACTGAGAAAATTAGACCTGGACTTCCTTTTTAAAAAAAAATGTGTGTGGGGGGGTGGGCTATTGGCAAATGATGTATTAGATACAGAAAGAGAGGGGAATGAGGGAGAAAAAAGGAATGGGGGGGGCAAAGAGCAGGGAAATAGTAAGGTGAACACTTAATATGAAAAGGAAGTGAAGAAAAACATGAGTTAAAAATTTGGTTTTAAACTCTGGAAAACAGCATGGAGTTTCCTCAAAATGTTGAAAATAGAACTACCCTATGACCCAGCAATTGCACTACTGGGTATTTACCCTAAAGATACAAACATAGTGATCCAAAGGGGCACGTGCACCCGAATGTTTATAGCAGCAATGTCCACAATAGCCAAACTATGGAAAGAAGCTAGATGTCCATCAACAGATGAATGGATAAAGATGTGGTATATATACACAATGGAATGCTATGCAGCCATCAAAAGAAATGAAATCTTGCCATTTGTGATGATGTGGATGGAACTAGAGCGTATCATGCTTAGCGAAATAAGTCAATCGGAAAAAGACAACTATCATATGATCCCCCTGATATGAGAAAGTGGAGTTGCAGCATGGGGGGTTAAGGGTATAGGAGAAGAATAAATGAAACAAGATGGTATTGGGAGGGATACAAACCATAAGTGACTTAATCTCACAAAACAAACTGAGGGTTACTGGAAGGAGGGGGTTAGGGAGAAGGTGGTTGGGTTATAGATATTGGAAAAGGAATGTGATAAGGTGAGTAGTGTGAAGTGTGTAAGCCTGACAATTCACAGACCTGTACCCCTGGAGCAAATAATACATTATATGTTAATAAAAATAATGAATTTTTAAAAGTTGGCTTTATTTATAGAAGAAAAGTATGGCTTCATCTGCTTTTTAAGCAATAGGGAGACCTGAAACTCCATTTGGTAATAATATGAGATCTGATATTTGCTTCAAAATAATGCAGAAAGGGGCGAGAGGCTGGAGTATGGCTGTGGCTGAGTTGACCATAGATTACAAATTGGTGTGGCAGAGTTGTGAGTGCAGAAAGATTTGGTATTCTATACTGTCTACTTTTGTGTATTTTACATTCTCTATAATAGGTTACTTTTTAAAATGTATTCAATAGAGAATAGGTCAAGGTATTTGAGTTTTGTATAATGCTCAATAAGGAGAAAAGAACAGAAAGGGAGGGAAGGGAAAAGAAAAGAAATGGACTAAGTAAAGAAAACAGAGTTGGTGAAAGGCATGAAGAGAGAAAATAATAGGTTCAAAAGTGATAAGTCCAACAAATGTATGGTTTAGGATTCATTCAAGTGAGAAAAGCACAAAACCTAAAACTTCAGCACCTTGAACAAGACACAGGGGTTTTGTCTTAGAGGTTTCAGTGGAGGGAGGCAGGCAAAGCTGGGGTGCTCCGCAAGGTAGGGACCAATGGTACTTCCCTTCTGTGGTTCTGCTGTGCACAGTTTGGGTCCACTGTCATACCATGCTCCAGGGTGGTCCCTGGAGCTCCAACCACCAAGTCTGCATCTAATCAAGAGAATGGGACTCCATCCAATCCCATTGACTAGAATTTAGTCCCATGACCACTCCCAGTTAAGGGGTTGGTAAATGGCATTTTTATTCTAGGTCCAGCTAAAAGTGGAGGAGGAAATGAAATACTGTTGTTATTCCTTTACTATGGAGAAAGGGAAAATATTAGGAGTCAGCTGGCAGTCCCCACAACATCAAGTGGAGTTTTGGTCAAGAGATTAAGTTGTCACATACCTGATCCTGCAGAGTTTACCCTTTTCCCATGCCTTGACTGCCGCCACCCCTCACTGCTTGTCCTGTCCTGTTTTATTTTTCCCATAATATTTACCATTACCTGAAATCACCTTGTTTGTTTATATGTGTCTTGTGGTTGCTCCACAGAAAATGGGATCAGTCTCCCACCAGCACCACCAAAATGGCTCAGGTGTCCAGAATCATGAGGACACATACATGTACCAGCAGGATCCAAAGGGCTTATGGCTCACATGCTGAGGCTTTCTGGGAAGAACAGGGCAATTCAAAATGGCCTGACTGAAGTCAGGGGTGAAAGGTTCTGGTGTTCATTGTGGTGGGGCCAGGGATAAAATTAAAATTAAAAGTCTCCTATACATCGCTGGGGTTTCTATGGTCTGAACAAAGGAGGGAGTGTCCAGACTTCCTCACCCACTTGTCCAGAGGCGGGACACCAGGGAAGAGGGAGGGCTGGGGCTTGAAAGCTGTCAGCAGTCAAACAGAGTCAGACATGTTTATTGTCTGTCTCCACCAGAATTTTGACCTCCATAAAGCTGGGGGCCCTATCAGTCTTCTTCACCTCTGTATCCTCCATACCTAAAACAATACCTAGTGAATTAGGAATGCAGTGAATATTTGTTGATACAAATAAACTCATTGCAAAGTTCACAAACTCTTTATACAATTCCTTATTCAGTAAGTTAGGAGCACTTACTATATCCTAGTGATTGTAGGAGATCTCAGGCATTCCATGACTGATTAAGACACCACCACCATCCTTCAGAAGCTCCCAATCCAGTTTGGGAGAGACAGCAGCCTTTCCTGGGGCCAGCTGGTAAGTGTCCTGCCAAGTGAACAGAGGGCTGTCAGTGAAGGCCAAGGAATTCTGGTTTGGCCATCATGTTTGAATTTCCCCATCACAGGGTACAAGGAGGAAAGCTGGAGAAAAAGATGGCTGGGAAGAAATTTCTACTTTCATTCAACAAGCTTTCATTGAGCACCTTACTATGTGCCAAGTATTACACCAAGCCTCAGGGAAACGATGGCTTTTTGACACATACATCTTGGAAGTTGTATTGTAGTG
The DNA here is from genome assembly GCF_030435805.1 of Mustela lutreola. Taxonomy (NCBI): domain Eukaryota; kingdom Metazoa; phylum Chordata; class Mammalia; order Carnivora; family Mustelidae; genus Mustela; species Mustela lutreola. Next base: position 81,019,968 of record NC_081299.1, on the reverse strand, counting down.
GGAGAGACAGGTCTTAAGAGATAACTCATCTGGTAATCAGCAACCTGTTGAAATCATGGAAATAGATGAAATTGCCTGCGTGCATCTCAAGAATTTCATAATGACGGTGATGTGTTTCCCAGCAATCAGAACAGAGAAGCACTAGTTTGCCAGTTTTTCTAACGCAATCTGGATCAAGACAATAGTCCCTTTGTGGTAGGGTTTCTGTATTTCCCTGTTGTTTTCACTTTTTTGTTTCATTCTGTTTTCAGTGGACAGAAAAATCAAACCAAGAAAACAACAACAACATCAAAATTCCTTTGTGGCACTTTTATCAGTTGGAAGGGTCTCGTCTCTCCCTAGGAATATAAAAACTATCTTAGAATAGAAAAGTGGATCTAGAATACTTGGTCTATTGTTCAGGTAAAATCCTGCTATATTTATGTGATTCTCAATTCTCTTTGAAACCTTGATTGGCCAGTAATTTCTTCACTGATGGCTTCATTTGTTTCAAAAGGAACTTTATACTTCGAGAAGAAGCATGGCCAGAGTTCCTACTATTGGGATCATGTTACCAAATACTCTGTCCCATCTCCTTCTCCTTTCTTATAAGCTACTTGCCCCCTTCTTTACCTGGTGAATTCTTTCTCATTCTTTAGATCTGAATCACACCCCTCCATCAGAGTCTGAGATGAGGACTCTTCCTATATTTCCCCACTACTTATCATATTTACACTCTTGTCAAACTGTATTGTAATTGCTTATGTGTCTATAACCCCAGTAGAGTATGACTTTGATGCAATGAGTAATTGACATTGTACTTGTCCTCGCTCTCTGGACAAGTGATTGTCCAGGGAGATCAACTCCTTGTTGGAACTGATTGACTTCTTATTGGGTGGACAAGTTTTGAGATCCCACTCTGTCCAAAATTGTCTTTGGTTCTGGTCTGGTTATTCTATCTTTGGTTGTACCTCCAACTTTAGTATAGTGACTGGCATACAAAAGGCACTCAATGTTTATAGAATAAATCAAGAATGAGTGAACCCGTAGTCCTACTGTCAAAGTAAATAGACGGTGGCTCATTTTTTTCTTATTACCTCTACTCTGATTCTGACCAGATTTTATTAGCCCTTGAACATGTTAATACACATCAACATTAAGCAAGAAGATTATAACCCTTGTCTTTACTGGAATCACATTTGGAATTAAGAAAGTACAACTGGGCAAAAAGTAGTGAATTACTCCTACTAAAGTCCCCTGGTTTCATACAGGGGAGTGAAAAAGAGAAACATTGTCACCCACAGTAACTTTTTACATGCCAGTAATGGTCTCCCACAGTTTCCACTTCACTTTGTTATATGCAAAGGAAAATTAAATTTTAAGTAATTATTTACACAATATAAAGTTTTGAGACTGCTGGGCTAAGCCTGAAAGTCATGTGGTAGGCAAATCTATATAGTGTTTATGTCCTAAACTGAAATGGGACACCACAAGCTACCTGATCCAGCCTGGCTAAAAACAGATCATATTTCCACCTGTGCATGTGTGACTAGGGTATACATTTTATTTACTATTCAGGTTAATATTAATAATTTTAAAAATAGCAAAAACACTTAAAGACAGGATAGTTATTATATATAACAACATAGCCATAGCAATTAAGATTAAGTTACAAAACAGATTTTTCTCCCTATAACTCACAATCACTTAAGAAGTTTTTTCTTTTTTTTTCTTTTTGATACTTTAATATGTTGTTGACCCATGACCCATGATTTAAGTTAAAAGACTACTGTCTAAAGTTAAAAGACTACTATGTTGAAGGGGACGGGGGAAATGATTGAAAAGGGGCCCAGGGAACATTTTTGTCATGATGGAAATATTCTATTTCTTGACTGGGGTGGTGGTTATATGACTTTATGCCATTTAACTGTACTATTTTAGACCTATGCATTTTATTTTACATAAAGCGTATCTCAATTTTTAAAAAAAAGAGTGCTGGGAGGAAGATACGGGTTAGTAAGTTCATCATATTTTTATAAGATTCCTTTTATTTCTGATTTTGAGCTAAATATGCCCTCAACTTGAAAATTAAAGGAAATTGTTCTTTTAAAACTCTTAAGCTTTGCTGCTGCTTGATTTTTATGTTAAAACAACAAATGTTGGCAAGAAGGGGCTGCAGGTCCCAAGTATCTTCCAATGGCACCAATTTGTCTCTGTGAGTAGGATGCTAACGGAACTGAAGAAAACTGTTCCTTGACTTAGGGTAAGTTGTTTTTAGCCTAAAACTCAGTCTACCATTTCCTGTTGATGTAAAAGAAAGAAAATGTGACTAAGACAAGTACACCTCATTTTATATAGATTAAAGAGGGGTTATTCGAATACTTTTTAATGCACTAAATGAGCTCACTATTTCAAATAATTTTATGGTGACCTGTTTTTTCTAAGTGTGGGACATATAATGATGTGCGCTGTCCGCCATTTGTACATCAACCCTTAGATGCACATATTTTCACGTTTTAACAGCTCTGAAATTGGGTCTCTTTACACCATTCACGGCACTTTGCACTGGCCATTGGCCAGGCAGCAGACACCTCCATAGCTCGCACATGCATTAACTTGGATGTTTTCCTTGATCAGGTGATTTCTGGGGAGATCATGAAAGCAGCAGTCTCAAAAGTCGCAGAATGGCAGAATGGGTATTAGCAATTTGGAAAAAGTTCTAGAATCCTAGCATTGGTGGAATGACTTCTTTAAAAGAAATGCCATCTTACTGATGCTCTTGATGGAATAAAGGATGATACATGTGGAAAAACACAGACACTGATGCCTCTGAGTTGATACATTGATTCACAGCCATCAGACACAGAATGTGAAGGAGTTTCAGGAACATTTTAACCAATTTTTTGCATATCTTCTTTTTTTTAAATATTTTTATTTATTTATTGAGAGACAGGTAGTGAGAGAGAGCATGAGCGAGGAGAAATCAGAGGGAGAAGCAGACTCCCCATGGTGCTGGGAGCCCAATGCGGGACTCGATCCCAGGTCTCTGGGATCATGACCTGAGCCGAAGGCAGTCGTCCAACCAACTGAGCCACCCAGGCGTCCGTGTATCTTCTTTTTAATATACATCTAAATAAGTCTAAAAAAGCTTTTTCAAGGAGTATAAAAAAACCCAAGTGATGAGCCATAGTATAATTGGCAGCATATTTTTTGGCAGCATATTTTAAAGGTAAATAAAATAATGGCTTACCTTACAATTGATGTCATCTTAGATGCTCTTGAAGCTGATCTTCACAATTTTTTTATGTTGGCTTTTCTGCCAGGGGGAGATGAAAGACCAGGCAGGAAAGAATCTTAAGTGTATGGTAACCAAAAAACTATTTATTGACTAGCTGCTACTATAGGCCAGTGTTATGCTAAGTGACTTATGCATATCACTACATGTAATTCTTCCCAAAAAGTCTGAGAGAAAGTTACCATTTAACTGACTATTATCAGGTCAGAGCCATTAGATAACACGGCCTAAGTAAGTCTGCAAAGCTGAATGTGAACTTTGTTTTGACTTTATATAGTAACTTCTTCCCCTTCCTCTCCCCTGAACAGCACTCCAGCTAGTCTCTTGTCTCTCTCTCTCTCTCTTTTTTTTTTTTAGTTTTAATTTTTAAGTACTCTCAACACCCAGTGTGGGGCTCAAACCCACAACCCCAAGATCAAGACTCACATGCTCTATTGACGAGCCAGCCAGGCATCCCAGCAATCAAACTACACTGAAGGATTAACTTGCTTTGAGCTTATGCACTCCTTGCTTGCTGAACTAAACCCTTTGGTCTGTAGCAAAATTAACTTACTTTCCATGAAATTTGAAGACCACTGGTCTTAAGGAGTGAAGGACCAGACTTTTCCAGAAGGTAAGGCCTGACTACATTTGAAAAGAGCTGCCAGATATACCACCAACTCTGTTCAGGGTCATCTCAACAGACACCTAACTGCCTGGGCACCTGCTTCTCCTGCCAGTAGCCCCCTCCATTTTCCCCTTTCAAACCGTCTGGCCTCCCCTAGGCAGGGAATATGGTCTTTGAGATGTTAGTCCACCATCTTCTCAGGATACCAGCTTCCTGAGCAGAGCAAGCTTTTCTTTCCCACGTCACTTGTCTCTCAGGTATTGACTTTGGAGCTGCAAGCAGTCAAACCTGAGTTCAGAACCGGTTCTCAGTTGGGTAACTCCCCTACCCCACCATCCCCAGAAGTTCCAATGAAAGCTTAAAGAAGACAGAAGATAATGAGAGAGAGAGAAAGAGAGAGAGAGAGAGAGAATGACAGTCCTAGCAGCACTCAGTTCTGGTCGGGTTGTGCTGGAAGACAGCTTACCTTCTTTTGGCAGCGCAGGTCTTCCTTCCATTGTGTGAGCGCTCCCAGAATCCTAACACCAAACCGCCTTCTTTCTCAGCCTTAACCAGTTCTCTTGGGGACTGCATCACTTGCAGCAAAGGGCATACTACTGTAACACTTGCCAGTTTTCACGGATGTACACATCTCACTAGTGAAAAGAAGATACTACCTCTCACACACCTTGAACACACGGTCCGAACGCAGCTGGCTCGCTGCACTGAGCCACACCAAGCTGGCTGTTTCAGGGACAGCCGGCAGCCCCGGAGGCGCCTGAGTCGGCTTGGGTTGAAACTAGAGCAACTAGAGCAGTGCTCCCTTTCCCGCGGGCTTGCTTTCCGCAGTTTCACTTACCCAGGTCCACCTCGGTGTGGAAGCCCACGATCCTCCTCCTGAAGAATCCCCGGGAGGTCAGGAGTCGCCCACCACTACGTCACTCGCCTGCGTCACTCACGTCGCTTCCCCGTCTCCTCACCGAGGCGCCCCAGGGCCCCCACCGTCACAGGCACGTGGAGTCCAGCACCGGAAGATGATTTGAGGGAGAGAGACCACATTCACATAATTTTGATTACAGGTATCTCATTATAATCATTCTATTTTATTAGTAATTATGTTTCATCCCTTCTTGTGTCTAATTTGGAAATTAAATGTTATCATAGGACTGTCTGGGTAGGGAAAACCGTGGTATATAGAAGGTTCAGTGGCACCCACAGGTGCGGGCGCCCTGGCCGGGAGGGGTGTCTTGGAACACATGCCTGCAGACAAGGGGGGCCTGCTGTCTGCCCTCAGCAGCGGGGAGCAGGGAGCAAGGAACACAGGACTGGGAGCCAGAGTGGCTCGCTCAGTTAAGCATCTGACTCTTGGTTTTGCCTCAGGCTGTGATCCTGTGGTTGTGGGATGGAATGGAAGCCCACGTTGGGCTCTGAGCTCAGCATGGAGTCTGCTTCAGACTCTCTCTCCCTCTCCCTCCCCACACACACAATCTCTCTCTTCTCCAATAAGTAAATGAAATCTTTAAAAAATAATAATAATAAAGAAAATAAAGAAAGAAAGGGAAAGCAAGCAAGCAAGCAAGCAGTACCACATACCTACTCAGTCTCCCTGTGAGCAGCTGTTTCCCTACAAGCCACCTAACTCTGAGAACTCAGTTTCCCCAACTGTAAGAAGATGCAAATCACGAGATGATTTCACAGAACTTTGCTGGTTTTAAGATTTGTGGCTCTTGCACAAATGAAAGCCATCCAGATATTGCGTGAGTCACACTATGTGTAAATAAACCCGGGGGTTTTCATGGCCAGTTCCACCCCTGGTTTCTTCGGTAATATGTATTTGTTTTTTAGTAGAATTCAAATTCAATATTTCAAGTGATAGTTTTAACAAAATTAAGATGGTTTTGTTCAGTGGTAAGAATTTTTTTTAACTATAAAATATTTATGGATGAGATAGAAGAAATAAATTATGCTTAAAACCTTATCTCCAGAAACTATCTGAAGAAAGTTTTTTTGGTTTGTTGTTGTTGTTGTTGTTGTTGTTGTTTTTACCACAAGACTTGTGACTCAGGGAGGGAAAGAGGGAAACCCACCAAGTTCTGGAATGGTTCACTGAGTTCTTATTCTTACCCCAGCATATATCCTTGAAAGGAAGTCAGATCTTTAACATTAGGAAATAAGAAGGAGGCTGAAGGGTCCTTGTTTTTCTTTATGGACTATTGAATTCAGATTTTAATACCAAAATAGAATATATGATTGCTTTTCTCCCCAGAATGATCACCTTTAAAAATATAGATTAACAAATGATTTGAAATTATTAAAAAATTATATATTCAATCTTTGGTAGTCAATATAATTTTATAAATAAAAAACTCTTTAGCAAAAATGTTGACTTGGAAAAAACAAACCATGGAATGTGATTGGAATTACGATATTATTAAGTATTTCTTCCAAAAGTACTAAGAATCTTTCTTTCAACAGAAGTGGAATTGATTCCATAAACTGCCTTCAATTAATAATACATTTAAGGAGAGACTCCTGAATATTTTTGTTGTTGTTGTTAGCTGGCATCACATAATCACCTGGAGCAACTATTTCCTAATTCAGTATTAAATATGGCTTGGAATTCTTGGTAACTTTCTATGATCTCTAACTTGCTTACACACTCAGGAAATTTTTCAGGGAGTAGTCTTCCTTCTATGTTCATTGCTTTGGGTAACATTTTCACAAAAAGAAATCAAGGGATATCTTTACCGAATACTAATTATGTCCACTGCCTGAAATGGTCATGCCGACAGGGGACCACAGAACCACAAGCGTGACTACATGGGCATGTCTATCTACCTGTCTGTGCTTACACTGGGAAGGGCTTCCCAGCAGGACTTGCCGATTCAGGCATAGCCAGTACACCTTCAGCAAGAGCAAGGTTTGCCTTTCAAAATCTGTCAAGGTGAACCCCCGGCTCCCCACCTCCAGATCTACAGGCATCAAGGCATCTTAATTATTCACATGTAGCAAGGCCCAGACACAGCGCTAGTTCCAACAGTACATAAATTAATTGGCTGGGAGGGCCAGGAGGAAACTGATTCTGTGTGTCTCACAAGTAGCTAAGAGCAGTGATGTTCAAAATACTTAGCACTGACTCAGCTTGGACCCCGACCAATCTAATGAACATGAGGCATTAAACACGCTGGCTACGGCAGTGCACCCTGGCTGAGTGTCACCCCCAGGGCCTGGGGCAACTTTATAGGTTATAAATGCATCTTAAAATATACTATCTTCATTCATATATGGAATTTAAGAAACAAAACAAATCAGTAAAGGGCAAACAGAGAGAAAGAGAGTGAATGAGAGGCATACCAAGAAACAGACTCAACTATAGAGTCTGTATATAACTGATGGTTACCAGAGGGGAGGTGAGGGCAGATGGGTTAACAGGTGATGGGGATTAAGAAGGGCACTTGTGATGAGCACTGGGTGATGTATGGAAGTGTTGAATCACTATATTATACACCTGAGACTAATATTATACTGTATGTTAACTGGTTAAAAATATATATAAATACATATTTTTCCCACTTACTCCTCAAAAATGTGTTATTTAGACGTTATTCTTTTTCTAATTTATAGCTGAGGAAATGGAGGTTTGCTTACAGAAGCTAAATTGCAGTAGGTCACACAACTAGTAAGTGATAGAGCCTAGATCAATTATGGCTGCTTCACACAACCAGTTTTATCCTATAGTTTTTCTTTCATTATCAGTGCTAATTATCAGGAGGTGAAATTCAGTAACTTTAATTTTTTAAACAATCTTATGTATTCAGAAACCAGAAAATGAAAACTGACAAATAAAAGTGTTGATTCAGTATTTCAACTTCATATTATTCAAATCACTCAGTTACAGGTCATTCCCATTAAATGACTTCTTTCTTGGCCTATGGAAATGTTAACGACTAGCAAAAAAGATATGTGAAATATGTGAACACTTTCAATATTATTTTTGTGAGGTTCTCCAGTGCTCTCAATTTCTGCTACTGTCAGCATGGTAATCTGTATTGAAAAATATGAATCAAAGAGCCAACTTTCTGGATGAAATTTATCCTGCGAGTTTAATCTCAGTAAGCAAGGCATGAAGTTACTGAGTGTCTCATAGGGGGACTAAAAATTGGCTTATCCAGGAAAGAAGAGACAAAGTTCCTGTTTAGAAAATTCCAAATAATTTGTGTAAATACTCCACGCTTGAAGAGGTAGAAGCTAGCTCCTGACTCCTTAAGTATGGGCTTTGCATAGTGACTTCCAACCAAAGAGGACAGTATGCAAGAGGATGGAGGGAAGGAACTTTGTAGTGGAGAAATTTGACTAATACTGCCTTAGCCAGGGGATCAAGCTTCATATCCATAGTGATTATCATGTGATTAAAATGACTCTCTGAGTCTTCCTCCCAGAAACCTATAATCCCAGTCTAATCATGAAAAAAGCACCAGACAAATTCCAGTCAAGGGACATTACACAAAAAATACCTGACCAGTACTCCTCAAAACTGCCAAAGTCATGGAGTACCTGGCTAGTGTAGTCAGTAGAACATGCAACTCTTTTTTTTTTTTTTTTTTAAGATTTTTATTTATTTAGAATATGCAACTCCGGATTTCAGGGTTGTGAGTTCAAGCCCCACATGGGGTATGGTGCCTACTTAAAAACAAAACAAAGTCATCAAAGTCATCTAAAACTAGAAAAGTCTGAGAAACTGTCACAGCTGAGAGGAGACTAAGGGGCCCTGATGACTAAATGTTAGCCTGGATGGAATTCCGTAACAAGAAACACCAGGTTTCAGTGAACTCAAAATTCCTAAAGAAGCAGATAATGTTTTTAGTATTTAGATAATGCTGGAATTCCTTGAAACTGTCTTTGTTCTGAGAAAGCCTACCTCCAACATCACTGTCTGCCCCCCCCACTACAACACATACACAGTTATCCCCTCTCATTTTGCTTTCACAGGCAAGTTTCTTATAAGGAAAGTGCAGATTTAACAGTCTCTACTTCACCCCTCATTGATTTGAAGACTAGTGCAGTCAGGTGTCTACCCAACAATGACTTGAGGTCCAAATCCAGTGGGTCCTTCTCAGTCTCCACTTCTTAACCTGATAAAGATTGAAATTGTTAATCACTCATTTCTATAAAATGCCTGTTTTCCTTACCACGGTCTCTCCTATTCTTTTTGTAACTCTTCTTTTCTTTTGCTAATATCACAGGATATCTACCGTCCACTGTTTTTATTTCTGTCTTTTTAAACTTAATAGAACTTGAGCTTCTTGGATTAGAGAAGGGTCACTTGAGTAATCCTTCAGTTATGAAATATAACATGAGTAGACACCCATCATTCTGGAATAAGGGAATTTTTTTTCTTTTTTTCTTTTTGTCCCAACAAAAGCTGGCTCTCCCATTGGTGTGCAGAGCTGGTCATTGGGAAGGAGATGACTCAGTCCCTATAAAAGAAACCTAGGGCCTTCTTGCAAAGAAGACATCAGAGCCCCATACTCCAATCTCCTTGAATCGAGTGTAGGAAAACTTGTAAAGGGTTCATCAAGGAGTCCTGACCAAAGTCTGCTAGAAAGAGAATTGATCAAATATTCCAAGAGCTGAATGCACCAGGAAAATAAGACATGTCAACAAAAAGACTCTGCTGCCTGTGCAAGGCTTGGGGGTGGTAGCCTCCCAAGAATGTCTGATTGCCACAATCCTGTGGGTCCCAGGAATGCAAACTCCCATGGGCACCAGAGCTAGGCAATCAGGTGTTGTCCTCGGGGTAGCAGTCATAAGAACCAGGACACCAGACATAAAAACTAGGGAACTAGATGCATGTAAACCTTCCCTCCCGGAGACACTGGAACTGTGGAGCACAGCACAGGGAGAGCATAAAGATAGAATATCTGGAAACAATTCTAGTCAGCCCTAGATGGGTGTTTAATTAGAAGCCTCCCTTCCCTCTGACGCAGCCATGATGATTAGCTAGTCAACAGAACTTTGTTTCACAGAAAGATCTCTTGCTGTGCCCTGGGGGTAGTACTATTTAAAAAGACTTTCTACCTCCATTACCGTCCTGTGGGACCCACAACCATAGCCCCACTGGCTACCAGAGCCAGGTGACCTAGAAGTGACCCATGGTAGCAGCTGCAAAAATGGTACACCAGAAAAAGGTATGAGCTCCTTTCTGGGTGGCACCAATTACAGCAATCCTATGGGAGCAAGAACACAAGCTGCCCTGGGTTCCAGAGCCAGGTGGCCAAGGAAGCCCCTAGGCTGCAGACACAAAAAAAGCTCCCTTCCAGGAGATACAAATACTCTAGAGCATGGCAAAGGGATAGGGCAAAAGTGGCACCTGTAGGAGTCCATCCCAGAGAATGTTCCAGTGGGTTCCTACATGTGTGTGTTAAGTTAGATGCCTGCCCTTCAAGCAGATGCTTTAATATGAGCCTTATTCACTTTAGGCCTGGGTGCAATTGTCTGTCTCTGCCCTGAGTCTGGGGCTGGATGAGTTTGAATGCACAGGCTTTTTAAGAGCTATTTCTCATATCCCTTCAGTCTTGTGGATACTGAGACACGAGTCTCACTGGTTTTCAAAGTTAGATGTTTGGGGTCCCATCTCTCAGGGTACCCTTTAAAATTAAGCTGCCTGATACAGGGTGCTAAGCCTTTGGTCTTTGGGGTGAAGAGGCTTGGAATTTTCCAGTCTTTGAATTTTCTCCTGGTTGTGGGTCAACATGCCGAGGATGGAGGGATTTATGGGGAGATTCTGTGCCAGGCTTTCCTAGCTGCTTTAGTGTGGTCTCCTCATTTGCTCAAAATGAGTAATCATCACTCAGCTATACTTTGGGTTTTTTAAAAGAGGAATTATTCCATATGTAGTATGTCTGTGGGAGGAGGTGAGTTCAGGATCTTCCTACATTGCTCTCATGAACTGGAACCAGAAGCCAATTCCATAGAAGAGGAGGGAACTCTTCCAAACTTATTTTATGAAGCCAGCATTACTCTGACACCCAAACCAGACAAGGACCACAAGAATAGGAACATAAATGCAAAAATTCTTAACAATGTATTAGTTAACCAAATTCAACAGTACATTAAAAGGATTACAAACCCTACCTTGATCAGTGTAATTTATTCCAGGGATGTAACAATGGTTTATCACCTGTAAATCAGTGTGATGTATCACAATAACAAAATGAAAGACAAAAATCAAATGATTATCTCAAAGGAGGTAGAAAAAACACTTGTGAAGTTCAATATCCATTATGATAAAACTCTTAACAGTGGGTACAGAGGGAATTTACCACAACGTAATAAAGGCTGTATATGATAAGCCCATAGCTAATAGTATCATACTCAATGGTGGGAAGTTTAAAGCTTTTTCTTTAAAGATCAGAAATAAGACAAGGATGCCTGCTCTCCTCATTTTTATTTAATGTAGTATGAGAAGTCCTAGTCAGAGCCATTAAGAAAAAGAAATAAGGGGCGCCTGGGTGGCTCAGTGGATTAAGCCGCTGCCTTCGGCTCGGGTCATGATCTCAGGGTCCTGGGATCGAGTCCCACATCGGGCTCTCTGCTCAGCAGGGAGCCTGCTTCCTCCTCTCTCTCTGCCTGCCTCTCTGCCTACTTGTGATCTCTGTCTGTCAAATAAATAAATAAAATCCTTAAAAAAAAAAGAAAAGAAAAAGAAATAAAAGGCATCCAAATTGGAAAAGGAGTGATCTAGTCTGCTACTTGCAGATGACCTGTTATGTATAGAAAACTTCAAAGGTTCCACCAAAAAACGGATAAAACTAATAAGTAAACTGTAAAGTTGTAGGATACAAAATCAATACACAAGAATCTGTTGCATATAACAAGTTGCAAATAACAAGCTATTAAAAAGAGAAATTAAGAAAACGACCCCACTTGGGGAACCTGGTTGGATCAGTCGTTAAGCATCTGCCTTTGAGTCAGGTCATGATCCCAGGGTCTGGGAATCGAGCCCCACATCTGGCTCCCTGCTCAGCAGGAAACCTGCTTCTCCCTGTCCCACTACACCAGCTTGTATTCCCATCTCTTACTGTGTCTCTCTCTATCAAATAAATTTGAAAAATCTTTTTTTTTAAAGATTTTATTTATTTATTTGACAGAGATCACAGTAGACAGAGAGGCAGGCAGAGAGAGAGAGAGAGAGGGAAGCAGGCTCCCTGCCGAGCGGAGAGCCCGATGCGGGATTCGATCCCAGGACCCTGAGATCATGACCTGAGCTGAAGGCAGCGGCCTAACCCACTGAGCCACCCAGGTGCCCCTAAATTTGAAAAATCTTTAAAAGAAAAAGAAAACAATCCCATTTGCAGTTATTTCAAAAATAATAAAATACCAGGAACAAATTTAACCAAGGAGGTGAAAGACCTGTGTATTGGAAACCACAAAACATTAATGAAAGAAACTGAAGAAGGCACAAAGAATGGAAAGATATTCCTTGCTCATGGATTAGGAGAATGAATATTATTAAAATGTCCATACTAATCAAAGCAATCTACATATTCAGTGCAATCCTGTCATAATTCCAGGGGTGTTTTTCACAGAAATAGAATAATCTTGAAATTTGTATAGAATTTGTATAGGGAACCTGGGTGCCCTTAGGGGCACTCTGGATTTCGGCTCAGGTCATGAACTCAGGGTTGTGAGTTCAAGCCCCATGTCAGTCTCTATGCTGGGCATGGAGCCTGTTTAAGATTCTCTCTCTGGGCGGTGGGTGGGGGAGGCCTGGGTGGCTCAGTTAGTCAAGTGTCTGCCTTCAGTTCATATTATGATCTCCTAGGATAGAGCCAGGAATCGTGCTTCCTACTCAGAAGGAGTCTGCTTCTCTCTCTCTCTCTCTCTCTCTCTCTTGCCCTCTGCCTCTCCTCACTGCTAATTCTCTCAAATAAATAAATAAAATCTTAAAAAAAAAACACACACCTCTCTCCCTCTACCCCTCCCTACCTCTCCCTCTACCTCCCTCTTTCTCCCTTTCTTAGAAAGAAAGAAAGGAAGGAAGGAAGGAAGGAAGGAAAAAGAAAAGAAAAGGAAAAGGAAAAGATGACCCTGAATAGCCAAAACAATCTTGGGAAAGAACAAAGTTGGAGACATCATGCTCCCTAATTTCAAACTATACTACAAAGCTATAGCAATTAAAACAGTATCATACTGGCATAAAAAACAGACACATTATTCAATATAACAGAATAAGGAGCTTAGAAATAAACCCACATATATATGCTCAATTAATTTATGACAAAGAAGCCAAGAATATATAATGGGGAGAGGATAGTCTTTTCAATAAATGGTGTTAGGAAAAGTGGACAGGCCACATGCAACAGAATGAAACCAGGCCACTATCTTATACCACACAAAAAAATCAACTCAAAATGGATTAAAGACTTGAACTTAAGACCTGAAACAATAAAACTCCTAGAAGAAAACATAGGCAATAAACTCCTTGACATAGATCTTGGCAATGATTTTTTTTTTGAAACTGACACCAAAAGCAAAAGCAACAATAGTAAAAATAAACAAGTGGGACTACATCAAATTAAAAAGCTCTGTACAGCAAAGGAAACCATCAACAAAATGAAAAGACAACCTATTAAATGAAGAAAATTTTTATAAATTATATATTTGATAAAGGGCTAATATCCAAAATACATAAAGAAATCACAAATAATACCAAAAAAATTTCAATCCAGTTTTAAAAAACTGGAAGAATATCTGAATACATTTTCCAGAGAAGACATGATGACCAACAAGTACATGAAAAGATGCTCAACATTACAAATCATCAAGGAAATGCAAGTCAAAACCACAATGAAATATCGCTTCATACTTGTTAGAATAGCTATTACCAGAAAGACAAGAAATAACAGTTGTTGGCAAAGATGTGGAGAAAAGGAAACCCTTGTTTGCTGTTGGTGGGACTGAAGAGTGGTGCAGCCACTATGAAAAACAGTATGGAGGTGTTTTTAAAAGTTAAAAATAGAACTATCTATCATATAATGCAGTAATTCCACTTCTGGGTATTTATCTGAAGAAAAGCACCAAATTGAAAAGATGTATGCACCCCCATGTAATCAGCATTATTTACAATAGCCTAGATATGAAAACAACCTAATGGTCCACTGATGAACAAACAGATGGAGAAATTGTGGTATATATTCACACACAATAAAATATTATTCAGCCCTAAAAAAGAATGAAATCTTGCTGTCTGTGACAATATGGATGGACAATATGGATGGAACTTATCATGCTAAGTGAAGTAAGTCAGGCAGAGAAAGAAAAATACTATATGAGCCTTTTTTATGTGGAATCTGAAAAAAAAATAACTAAAACAAGCACAGAGATATAGAGTGCAGATTGGTGATTGCCAGAGGTGGGGGAAAGGAGGTAAGAGAAAAGGGTGAAGGGGGTCAAGAGGTAGAAGAAATTTTTTAATAATAACTAAATACTGTTGCAAGCTAATGGTTTAACACAATCCCAGACAGAAGTGGAGTAGGGCCAGATGCAGAGCCAGAGTGAACAAGCTGTTTATAGCCTGGCGATTGGCTTTGAAATGGAGGTAGAGCTCCTGAATGACCATTTAAATCACTGCAGAGCCTGGTCAAAGAGTTGGGACCAAGAAAATAACACTGGTTGCAGTGTCAGGAATGTTTTGGAGAAAGTTTTTGCTGGAGACCAGCAGGGGTAAAAAGATTGAAGTTTAGCTGGGGTCCTATGTTAGCCAGATGGTTCTAACCACTGGTGAGAAATTTGTCTAACAGTTTTGTCATTTGGCAGCAATGATGGAGCTGATCTCAGTCATTCAGGGGAAAACTTGTAACTCTCCTGGTCTAGTGGGAGGTGAGGGAAATGCCAAGAAAGTTAGAAAGCTCACACCCCTGGTGGAGAAGCAATGTCCAATAGCATTTTGCTTCTTGTTTTTTCCCCCCTTCCAAACTATAACCAGAGAAAGAGAGAACACACAGTGGAATATCTAAGAAGTGCCAGGGAAATCTGTTTTGCTGCTGGAAGATCAAGAATGCTGAAGCAGGAGGCCTGAAACAGAAAACTGGTGGAAAAAAATAAACAAAACAATTTATTCTAAGTGTACTTCTTGGCTCTTTTCTTTCTCCTTGAGAATAATGTTCTAAGAGGAAGTGACTGGTGAGTGCTAATTGAGCAGTACTTTGAGTATCTATTTACTATACATAGTTCAAAAGGAGTAGAGATCACAGTAGGTTGCAGCCACTGAGGGAAGAGTGACTAGAACTTGATCTTCAAGGATGGGTAGAATTCCCACCAAGTGGTAAGGAGAGGAACAGGTGAGACTTGCTAGGTGGAGGAAGATGCCATGTACAAAGGAAGCAGAAAGCACAAGGCCATTATTACTCCTAGTTTTAGCAGACAGAAAAGGCTCAGATAGACTAAGTAAGTTGTCTAAGAATACACAGCTCATGTTACTATAGTGGAATTTAAAGTAAAGCTACTAGATGCAAAAGCCCACATTTCTTCCCTTAGAAAAAAGAGAAAAAGAAAAGAAGAAAGGACTGGTGTCTTGCGACACTACCCTGGGCACTGAATGCTCTTCTTGGGTCATAGGTCTGAGCTATTACTTCACAGACAGGCATCTCTCTGGCTTGCTGGCAACTCTGGCTGCCCCACCAACCTCCGGGAACTGTAGCCCTACAGAGAGATACAGATAAGCTGAAAAACAAGCAGAAAAAGTAGCTATACCCCTAATACCCCGTCTATGATACGACTCTCCTCTGTCAGACCAGTGAGGGCATCCCAACCGCACCTATCAAACTGCAGGACCAGTCTTCAATGGTGGTACCCTGGGGACTCAAAGGCAGTAGATTCATCCGATTCAAGTGCTCTCTCCACTTGATGTCTGAAAGAGGACAAACCCACAAAGCTCCCCACTCTTGGGTTGAATCTGTACCTGCCATTATTAGAAACTACGGAGGAAGAAAAGTATGGAAACTGCTTCCTAGCATGGACTCAATTTATTAAACAAAACATGTGATCACATTTGTAAGTTTGTGAAGGTTGCACCACTCACACAAGTTTTGCTGTCTGCCTAACACATAAATATTCCATTTTTGATGATTTTTGTGCTTCATCTAGATAATTCCATCCAATCTCTCACTTTATCATCTCCCTGTTATACTACTCTGAGGGGGAAAAAAAGGGGAGGAGTGATGATATTTTTCTTCTAAAATGTATTGAGGGAGAGGAAAGCACCTCTCAGCCTCCAGGAATTTGCCTGGTACTATCAGCTAGGCCTTGGGGCTCTCCTGTTGAATATCAACAATTCCAAAGAACCAGCATCAGACAAGGCTGCTCTGTGACCATGATGGGTCAGGACAATAAAAATAAAGTCCACTCCATCGTGAATGTCTGCACACAGTCCTAACATAAACATTGTGCAAGCCACAGAAATTAACTAAACATCCTTCTAACCTGCCTGGTATGAGTGACTGGGCATCTTTGCCAGTGATAGCCTATCTTCCACCTAGTCTTCTCTCCTTTTAGGTTATATTTATTAAGATACCCAATCATAGAATTACTGTTTCTTGACAACATCCAATCCTAGGTACAACTCCACTTCCTACAACTCTCCCCAAATCACTTAACACAAACCCAAATCCTATAATGTGGAGACACCCTAAGTTCCCCATGGTATGCAT
The DNA here is from genome assembly GCF_030435805.1 of Mustela lutreola. NCBI lineage: Eukaryota > Metazoa > Chordata > Mammalia > Carnivora > Mustelidae > Mustela > Mustela lutreola. The sequence goes on along the minus strand of NC_081299.1, from coordinate 81,003,398 downwards.
TTTTCCTTTTTGCCATGAGTATTAAACCCAATTTGTCCACTCACAAGCATGTTTCTGGTGGTCTTTGGTTGGACAGCACTGGCAGTATTTTATCCTATATCTAAGTAAAATACTAAATACATATGTACCATTACTTATATGATCGTGTGACTTTAAGAATGATAGGAAGTCACATGAACACCTGATGTACATTGATATATGGCCAGCATTTACCAACTAATTAAGCACTACTTTTTATCATTTCATTGCTTTTTAAAATATTATTTAATGTATTACATATTAAACATGTATAGTCACCCCCAGATTCTCCTGGATCTATCCAGACAGAAGGAAGTTTGGTTTGCTTGTTTTAAAGAAGAGTTCTACATAGGTGGGTGATCATATGTAGCTCAAATACCAGCTCCCTGCCTTACTTAGGAAGCATGAGCTCATGGGGAATACTTATAGTGTATAGTACAGGTTGGACACAGCACCTCATATGGTTAGAAGACTCAGATGATAGACTCATCCTGCAGAAGCAGGAGCCCACAGATCCTATCAGAGTCTTTGTGCTTATATTATGTCAACTCCTGTTCCATTTTCTCCCATCTAGGTAAAGTCTACAGATAACATTTTTGTTCAGATGGATTGTTTGTAGAAACTGGAGAAGGGCCAAGTTTTGCCTCTGAATTCATTCCATAAATCATGGAATAGTCTTTGGGTTTTCAGAGGCTACAGAATCAGTGATGTATTTTGGTCTAATTTTATCTGGATCATGAGAGGGAAGAGAAGCTTTCTGTTGACATCTGGGTTGTACACATAATCGAAAAATAAGTTGAAACTTTTTGAACTACAGTGGAGAATGGAAGTGGCTGTAACTATAGAATGGAGGTGTGTGGGGTTTTTTTAATTTAAATTCAATTAATTGACATAAAATGTATTATTTGTTTCTGGGGTTACACTATGGACTTTTTGAGGATGGGCTGTTTTTCCAGTCCTTGCTCCTCAAAGTGGGGTTCAAGGTACAACAGCATTGGCATCACCTAGACACTTTTTAGAAACAGGAATTCCAGTCAACCCCAAGATCAACCCTGCACAAACCACCGACCTACTGAATGAGAATCTGCATTTGAATAAAGCTCTTGATTCTTTGTAAACACAATGAGAAGCACTGAGTCTAGTACTAAATCTCACTCATACTTGAAGGAGGCAAAGAACAGAAAGAAGGAAGGCAGGCCATCTTATTTTGAAAGCTCTTATGCTAGATTATCAATAAATGAGTATTTGAGATCTTTAAACACAAGGAGATAATAAAGAAAATATTTTTAATTCAAATTCATAAGTGTTATGTAGTCCATGACATGCTCTTTTTATTCCATTTGTTCTCTAATATCTCATATTATTGTCACAAAATTTCTCCCAACTAATTTTTTTTAACAAAAATGCTATTATGGATGAAATCATCTTTTTCTATTATTTAATTTTATATATGCTGCCAACTTGGACCTCAAAAATAAGGGCATCAGTATTCTCTCTTTCTTAGCTATTCAGATCAGCATTGCAGTTTTTTCATATTATTTCCCTTTGGTTTATGTTTTTAAGGTGCTATTGTCGTTAATATTCTCCCCTGGCGTTGGGCACCAGCTTTCATTCATTTTGTTTTGGTAGGAAATAAGTTGCCAAAAATAAACTGTATTAAGTCAATATTCACTTTGTAATTTTGGCTCCCTTAACAGTGTGAAGTAAAATTATAAGCGCCCTTCAAGATTGTTTACAGGCTTTGGTAAAATTTAAGAAATGCTAGAGGTCACAATGACATTTGGTAATGAACCTTGTGCCGGAGCAGTCCTGTTGATATAAGTACTTTGAGAATTCTAAGTGCTATGCCGGCTATCATCCTCCTGACCAAAGATAAGAGAATGTTGGAAGTGCTCCCATTCCAATGACCTCAGGAACACAATAAACAGAGAGCACTAGCCTGCTGGGGTAAAGATTTATTTAAATTTAATTGCACTTCACTTCAATGTTTGCTGAAGAGCAAGAAGTTCCCCAAGATATCCAACTATTAACTACAATAGTTTTGTTTATTTACAGGAAATAAAAATTATGTGAGGACCACGCACCATAGAAATAATATTTGTTACAGGAAATTATTTTTTCACTGAATCTGTAGGATATTTATTATTTAAATGTTACTTAAACCATTTAATTAATAGATTTTTTAGTATTTAAATTTACACTGCTCAGCATTCTGTAAATGAACCCACCAGACTTGTACAGATACCTTACCTCAATATTTCATGTGAATGGTCTCATTAGTCATACTCCAGCCTTAACTTTCCACCAACAGTCTGCTCTATAAAAAGGGCCCCTAATAGATACAATTCCAAACACACCAGAAAGCCTCATTCTTCCACAGAGCCATAGTTAGGCAATTGGTTATTTATTTATCAAGTTATTTGATATTTATTTATCAAGTTATTTATCATTAACTTATAAGACTTTCCTTCCCTACAATTAAATAATATTTTTAAACACCAGCTTGAAAATATTATGTTCTGAGGGGAGAAGAAAGGAGAGGTTAAAAAGTATAACATAAGGTGTTTAAAATGTTTTAGAACAACCTTTTAAATCCAATATTCTAAAGCCAGAGAGGGTTGTTTCTTCCTTTTGGGGGCAATGAATCCAAAAAGGGTCCAGCAAGGGGTTTCCCTCATTATTTTCCTTCTGAAAGCTCATATTCTTTATATTAATCTACTGTTAAAACAGTCATTGGGAGCACACATTCATATGGTTTTATCTTAAGTAAACTTTTTTTGATGTATAGCATCCCTAAGTTTGTACAAATCACATCAATTTTACCAAATGAACTTACCCATGTTACCAGCACTGAGATCAAGAGACAGAACATTGCCAGAATCCCAGAAGCTTCCATCCTACCCCCTCCCTTTTACCGAGGCCCCATCCCTCTCCAAGGTAACTGTTAACATCATAGATTAGTTTTGACTTGTTTTGAAATTTATGTAAGTGGAATTATATGGCATTAACTCTAAATATCTGTCTTCTTTCACTCAACAATAACAGGAGTTCACAGGATTCACCCATATTATTCCTTGTAATTGTAGTTCATACATTTTCATTGCTATGTAGTATTCCATTGTGGGAATAGATGGGGAATGGGTTTCCATTCTAGTATTGATGACATTTGGGTTGTTTCCAGTTTGGGCTATTATGAATCATGCTGCTACATATATGGTTTCAAAGCCAAAGCAATATAATCAGTTTGAATAAAGAAAAGTTTGTCAGATACTTTCCTTTCCATCATTATTTTCCTCTAAAAAAGTGAAGCTATTAGATTAGAGCAGAGTTGAACCTTAGAGGCTAACATTCTATAATCCTACAAATATCTTTCTTACTAATAATTTTTCTTTTCATAAAAAGTAGTCAGCTTATCAACTGCATTAGTTTCTATTGCTGCTATAACAAATTACCACAAATCTGGTGGCTGAAACCAACACAAATTTATTCTGTTACAGTTTTGGAGGTGGGAAGTCCAGAATGGGTCTTAAGGAGCTAAAATAAAGGCACTGGTAAGGCTGCATTCCTTCTGGAGGTTCTAGGAGAGACTATTCCTTACTTCTTTCAGCTTCTAGAGGCTGCCCATGTTCTTCAATTCACAGCCTCTGACTGGTAATCCCATTCCTATCATCTGTGGCTCTAGTCACATCCACTGCCTCTTCCTTTATTTATGATGAAGTTATGTCCTGATAAGTCCATCATAAATTGAAAATAATATAAGTAAAAAATGTGCTTAATACACCCTAACCTATTGCATATCATATCTCAGCCTGGCCTACCCTGAAAGTACTCAGAACACCATCATTAGTCTACAATTGAGTAAAACCATCTCACACAAAGCCTATTTTGTAATAAAGTGGTGAATATCTCATGTATTGAATACTGTACTGAAAGTAAGGAATAGAATGGCTGAATGGGTACAAAATGGTTTTAAGTGTATTGGTTGTTTACCCTCATGATCACGTGGCTGACTGGGAGCTGGGGCTACCATTGCCCAGCATCGTAAGAGAGTATCAGACTGCACGTCACTAGCCTGGGAAAAGATCAAAATTCAGAATTCAAAGCACAGTTTCTACTGAATGCATATTGCTTTCACACCATTGTAAGGTTGAAAAATTGTAAGTTGAACCACTGTGAGTCAGGGACCATCTGTAACTTAAGAACTCTTATGATTACATTGGATCCATCTGCATAATCCTATATAATCAAGATCCTTAGTCACATCTGCAAAGCTCCTTTTGCTATGTAAAGTAACATTCACAGATTACAGGGATTAGGGCATAGACACCTTTGGAGGGCCATTATCAGCCTACCACAAAAACCCTCTGAAATTATGTTCAGTTCCCCATTCCTCAGTACATTTTGCTCCTCCCACTCACTGAAGGAAAGCAGAAATTCAATGTGCTTGGATTCTTTGAATTCAACTCAAAAACCATTTATAACGTAAATTCCTGGAGAATAGAGAGTGACAAGTAATATTTCTCTTTCAGTACCAGCCCCGTGCCTGGGCATTCAGGGACTATTGGTTGGTTAAATGAATTCATAAAGGACTATTCCCTACATCTTTACATCTCCCTGGTAGGTGAGAAGCAGCCATGTTACACTCATGGACCTGGGGATGGGTGCCTGAAGCTGTGGTTTTACTTCATATGCTGGTCTTAACCTCATCTGATGAATGAGGTGGCTGGCACAGGTAGTATGTAGAGCACCTGGCCACCACTAGCATTCCTTTTGAGTGGAAACAATACTGATGATATACTATAAAGTGAAAAGAGGAAAATTCAAAATTCTGTAAATGGTATGATTCAAACTGACTGTAAAACTATGTACCATACTAACGGGGAAATTGGGTTTGGGGTACATGGGCACAGTACTATCTTCACAATATTTCAGTAAATTTAAGCTGTTCAAAGTTTATTTTTTAAAAGTTGTTTCATCATGAGATTGGATTATAAACTCCTTGAGGGTAAGGACCATCTTCTTCCTCATATTTATTTACATAAAGCCTAAGACAATGCTTCAACAGAAGAACTAATAAGTGTTGATATGTAAGAGAAAGTATTTTTGTGGATTTAAGATTACTATAGACATAGCATCTAATAGTCATTAGAACTGTGGTGTAAGCTTTGTTGTATGTAAAGGCCAACTAGGCCTGATGAAATCACTGGTCATCAAGGAAAGGAGTCAGGAAGTAGGTTTCAAAGTTTGTAGCTTTTAAAGGGAAGCATCAGAATGAAGAGTGAAGGAGCCCAAAAAATGACACATGTAATTTGGACAAGCATGTTTAGTTATTATTTTATATTTAGAAAAAAAATTTTAATCCTGTATACAGGATTCTCAGTAGGTATGGAGATGGACGTTGGAGGGTATATAGAGTATAAACATCCCAATCTGGGCACATATACAAGACTGCTTGAAAAATATGATGTCATCATGTGTGTGGGTATTTAATGTTTGAGAAACAGTGGACTAAATCACTGGGTTTCCCATTAAAATCACATTATTATTATAGAAATAAAGCTAATCATTGAACATCAATTACCATGAACCTCATTGTCTCCAAATCCACTGATTAGCCCTAAACTGCTTAACTTAATTCCAATCCCAAATGATTATCTGTATAAAAGCTTAGGTGATGACAAAAAAAATGCATAAAAAAAGTTACACTAAGGTAACATTTTAAAAAATTACTCATGGTCATTTTTATGTGGCTAGATCATGGATCCCATTTCTTTCTCTTTTATTTTAGTAAGCAGGTTTTGCTTCTATGATGAAAATAAAATTAACATTTTTAAAGTATTTTTAAGAGTCTACAAAAAAAGATTTTTTGTTGGCTTGTACTGTAAGCAATTAATATTACAAATATTCTATATGCTCATGAACATGTGTAATTAGAATTATTCAATTATTTAATTATTTAAAGAAATTTAAAGAAAAAATTAAAAATTATTTAATTCAATTATTTAATTATTCAATTATTTAAAGATTTCTTGATTTCCCCTGCACCCCTCTCTTAAAAATATTCCTTCCTTGGTCTTCCCCACCTCAGGATGTAAGACCATCCTCTCCTTTTCTCAAGCCAAAATCATAGAAAATCATCGTTTATCAGGCTTTTTTCTTTACCTCCTCCTGAGTCCATCAATAACCACTGTCAACTCTACTTCTAAAATATACCCTGAATTTGTTCATTTCTCTCCATCTCTACTGTCAGCACTTTAGTCTGAGCCAGCATTTTACAAAAACTGTGAGTTGCAACCCATTGATAAGTTATGAAATCAGTTTAGTAGGTGACAGCCAGGATTTCTTGTTTTATGATGAAATCGAATAGCAATCTCTGAGTGCATCACTCACGGTTAAGGGGATTGTCTCATGAAGTTTTTGATTATGCATATGTGTTTATATACAGAGTCACCACATAAAATATGTGCCTTCTTGGGTATTGTGCTAAAAAATGTTTGAGAGCCTGCACATAAGCCCACATCATTTTCCCCCTGGATTGCTTAAAATCTGAAATGCTTATTCTAAGCATGATGAGAAGCCAAGACCTTACAACGGCCTAACAACCCAGTGTGAACTGTGCCTGCTTACCTCTCTGACCACATCGTCTCTCTTTCCTCCTCTCACTAACCATATTCCAGTCACAGTGGCTTCCTTTATGTGAAACACACCAAAGGACCTCCACCTCGGGGACTTTGCACCTGCTATTGCCCCTGCCTAGCAGGCTCATTACAACGCTTGCAGGTTCCTCCTGGTCTTAGTCTGAGTGTCATCTCCACAAACTGGCCTTTCTAAAATGCCTTCCAATCCCCACTGTCTTTTATTTCTTTCCTAGCACTCATTATTACCTGAAATTACCTTGTATGTTTTTTTTGCTTGCTTCCTTCCTTCCTACCTTCCTTCCTTCCTCTCTCTTCCTCCCTCCCTCCCTTTCTTTTTCTTTCCTTTTCTTTCTTCCTTCCTTCCTTTTCTTCATTTTTCTTTTCTTCTTTCTTTCTTTCTTGCTTGCTTGCTTGTTTACTATTGTTCTCCAGTGGCTAGAATATAAGTTCTAGAGAGCAGAACCTTCCTTGTCTACCTTGTTCACTGATGTCCTCCAGAGCCTAAAATAGAGCCTGGCACATAGTAAGTGCTGACTCGATGTTTTCTGATTATGTGATTTACTAGACGTGAAACACTATGCTAGAACCGGGGTCATAGGAAAGACACACCCACAGAGTCACTTGACATATATATGCTTCCCTGCTTCTTACCTCTCCCTTCCAGCTTCCTGTGGGGAAGGACTTGACAGTTTTGTTCACCATTTATACCGTCTGCTTGCATGGTACCTGATACCTAAAGCATCAATGTTTTTAAAGTGAATGACTGATTCCATGAATTTGTGGTGGCTCCAGTTACACAGAGTTGAATGATTTTCCAGCAGGTTTCTGGAGCCTGAGTTAAACATACAAAATGTAGGCATTTGGTTAGATCTGGAGTAAGGATATTTAACAGTTGAAGCTGGTGTCCTGAAAGGGATGGACAGTGGGGAGTAGATTTTTTTATGGCTTCACACTTAGATGCCTTTCTAAAAAGAATGGCCCAAAGTTACAGAAGTTTTTAGTTTAGTCACTTGAAAATAACAAAAATAATATACTGGCACATCCATTTTCTTACTCCATTCTTTAGAATGTAAATCCCAATTAGCATTTATTTTTACTAATTAGAATGCTAAGGAATCATTCACATTTTCCCCCAGAGCAATGCAGATTTACTTATTTCATTATTTTTCTTCTTGACATGGTGTCTTAGAGAATTCATCTACTGACTGTAAAAACTGGAGTGGATCTTTACTCTAGATAATTCCTTTATCAGTCAGCCAAAGACCAGTGAGGTTATAGGAAACAACTAAGTGTACCACCCAACCAAGTCACAGACAACAAATGTCAGAATAGTTTCCCCATCCCAGTTCATCCTGGCCTTGACGTTGCACAGAGCCCACCAGATAACCCTAGCAGGCCATGTTTAAAGTCACTAAGAACACAGAACTCTTATGGCAAGTCTGATACCCAGTATTGAGTCAACCAAGGTAATTGACCCATTAGTGGTAGACTGGCTTCTCAAGATAATTGGAGGGTTCAGAGGTTTTGTTTTGGTGAAAAAGGAATAAATAACTTATGTTTACATTTTCATTAGTCATCCCCTTTCCTTTCTGATTATATTTTCTTGTGGGGAAATAAAGAAAATGGGTTCCATTTTTGGATACCATGATCAAGATGTTTATATCTTTCAAAGGTTAACACTAGGAAGAGTATTTAAAAAATGAACTTGGCTTCAAGTATAGTGGGAAAGTACATCATTAAAACTTTATCTCTTTCCCTGAAGAATCTTGAAGCTCTCAGCAAATATTACACTCAGACTCTTTTGGCTAGGTTCATCGATTGCAAGTGATATCATCTCCTCTCACGGCAAGGGGCCTTACTCAAGGGCACATAGTCACAATCAAAGTTAGAATTTAAGCCACCTCGAAAATTGTGTGCAACTGAAACCAATATTCTAGAATTGCTGTCTGACAGGATTGCTGTTCCTGGCCTGCCATAACCCGGGCTATACCCCAAACTTGATTCTAATTACTCTTCTCATAGAAAAGAAAAGGGGCCTTCAACTTCACTCAGTTGCACTCCTCACCTTACAGATGAAAAAAAAAAAAAAAAATGCCAAGAAGGTGAAAACACTTCCCTAAACTAATCACTAGTAGGTGGTGAGCTGGAACTGAAATCAAGGTTTTCAGATTCCCAGATGAAGTCTTTCCACCATGTTACTCAAAATAACAAAGTCTGTGCAGAAGCCTGAGGAGGGCTGAGCTCCCACTACTTGCCCCAGCCAGTGGAGGTGGCTATACTAATTTTCTTGAGTGAAAACATAACAGCTTGGCTATGGCCACAGAAGCTTCTCCAGGACACAAAGGTCTGGGATCTAGGCTCAGTCAAGAATGAATTTATTTATCCTGGTTGTTCCAGGAACTCACTTGGCAATCTAGCCAGTGCTTAATAAATATTAACAAGATTTGGGGCGCCCAGGTGGCTCAGTTGGCTAAGCATGTGACTCTTGATTTTGGCTCGGATCATGATCTCAGGGTCATGAGATTCGAGCCCTCCATGAGGCTCCACACTCAGCATGGAATCTGCTTTTCCCTCTTCCTCTGCCCCCCCACCTTGCTCTATCACATAAATAAATAAATAAAATCTTTAGAAATATATATATATATATATATATATATATATATATATATATATTAACATGATTTAATATTCTTCTCAACTCTACCTGAATGTGTTTTTTGTTTTGTTTTGTTTATATGGAGAAGAATCAATTCTCTTAATATGTGTCTTGAGGATAAAGTAGGTGACAGATCTGTGAAAGGCAAGGGCCTCCAGGCTTGAGGCATAGCAAGTATAAGGGCATGCAGCTTGGATGCAGCATCCACCTGCTGAATGTTGGATGGATAGGGTGGGGTAAAATCACTGAGAACTTTAAATCTGGTTGATGGAGTTTAGACTTGGGAGTAGAGTATTCTATTCAGAATGTTCATAAATTCTGAGCGGGGCTGTGACACATTTAGGATGTGTTTGAAAATGAGTCAGGCAGTAACGTGTGTGACAGATGGGCAGGGAGAGACTATGAAGTGGGAAAGGCCTATTAGGAGACTGTATGGCAGTTGAAGAAGGAATGTTTTAGAGTGCTTCTCCATGTCACCTTTCTAGCAATTCAGACACAGAAACTGGAGACCTAACACATTCGTGGCAGCCTGGCTGCACCTGCTCCAGGTTACACAGGCTTCTGCTCCCTGCTTTGAACTTTGCCCCCCTCAACCCCCACCATCCAATGACCACCTCACCTTGGCAGTCAAACCACCACCACCCGCCCCCCGATGCAAGGCTGCAGTTTTCTCCGTCTGCAGCAGTCTCCAACTACTAGACCTGCAGCCAGACTCCCCAGATGCCCTTCTGTGGGCATCATCTCTAGACTTTGCCTGAGATCTCTGACTAGAGAAGGCTGGGCTGACACCATGGGCAGCACTGAGTCATGAGGACAGAGAGCAGATCTGAAAGGGCTGTGGGGAAACCATGGGTCAGTGACAGGAACCTGGAATACACAGATGCAAGAGGTCAAGGCAAGACCATGGTTCAGAAATGAGAAAAACCGATGGAAGCTACAACCATGAGGCACTTTGAGAGAGACTTTTCCTTTCCCCAAGAATGAATTCTTCACATGGCCATTATGTTAAAAGTCTACCACAGGCTCCACTCTGCTTTCCTAACTACTGTACCTTAACCTTTCCTCATTTATAGAATGCCTGAAACCCTGACTTCCCTCTTTCCTCTTGTCTACAGTAGCCCCTTAAGAGCTACCACCATTCTCCAACCTCCCATTGAGTCCTCTGCTCCCCATGTTCTGACATCACATCTAGTGGCATCTGTCACCTCTCAGTTCCACAGTATTATTCGTGAGTTACATTCGGTTTTCTAAATCCTTCTGGTTCTCTCTTTGCAATATTTAGCAGATCTGGCCCTTGTGTTTTTCCTCCTTGTCCAAGGCCATGCATCACTTTTTAACCACTGCAGTTGCTTGACCAATTTCTCCATCCCTAGCCTATTTCCGTACTCCCATTCACCTGACACTGAGAATCTCCCTCAGATGCCAGTCCAATCATATTACTAAGCCATGAAGCTACACTTGCTGCTCCATTCTAATTGCTGTGTTTCAAGTTAAAGCTCTTACTCATAGGTTGGAAGAGTTGTAAGGAATGTTGGAGATAACAAAACTAAGACTCACAGAGATTAGGATACGTCTTCACAGGTACTTTGGACTCTTGGCCACTCTACTCTCTGCAAATTGCTCTTTTCTAATTTATAATTCAAACAAAATCCTACCCCCTTGTGCCACTTCCATTCATTCATCCTTTTTGTCCACAGCACGGAATACTTTTACTTATTTTTTAAGGATTTTTTAAAAATTTTATTTGACAGCACAAGCAGAGGAAACAGCAGATAGAGGAAGAAGCAGGCCCCCTGATGAGCAAGGAGCCTGATGCGGATTCCGGACTCCATCCCAGACCCCTGGGCTCATGACGTGAGCCAAAGGCAGACGCTTAACGACTGAGCCAGGCAGGCATCCCCACAGCATACTTTTAAAACTGCTCACTTCATCTGCTAAAACCTCTCATGATGAGCCTGACAACACAGATTATTCCACAAAACTTAACTGTTGGGCCTAGCTGGTTGTTTTTTGTTTGTTTGTTTGTTTGTTTGTTTAACTATAACAGACCAAGACTTGGGATATTCCACAGACTCAAGCTGCCCGCTAGAATCACTGCTCCGTGGGGGTGCCCCCTCATTCCTGCCTGTATGGAGGCATCTGTCAGCACTGGGTGAAAACACTGCCACGAGAGACAAATGACAGATCTGTCATACCATTACCTGCATATATACACATACATATATAAAGACAATTCCATACAATTTCACTCAAATGTGGCATTTAAGAAACAAAACAAATGGTTATTGGAGGGGAGGGGGGGGTGGGATGGGATAAATGTGATGGGGATTAAGCTCATCACTTAGGATGAGCCCTGGGTGTTGTATGTAAGTGATGAATCACCAAATTCTAACCAGAAACCAGTATTGCACTGCATGTTAACTAACTGGAATTTAAACAAAAAGTGAAGAAAAAAGGCATATATAATGAATGTTTACATTGCATTTTAATAAATTCTTATAATGGTACAGGAATTTCATTACATTATTTTTGGTAAGTTCATGTCACCCAAAATGCAACGTTTACATATGTAGCATTTTCTTTGTTTTTTTTTTCCTCTGTGATTTTTATTCTTTTCTTACTTTGTTTTATCTTTCCTTTTCTGTGCCATCCCAAATTTCTATCTATCCTTGAACTTTATCCATAGAAATGCAGCCCATCATCCATATTGCCCTTCGTTTCTCCCTGTAAGTCCCCTTCTTAGAAAGTTCTGCTCAAGTAATTTCTCAAATGGTATAATCAAAAATTTGTTGAGATGACAAGACTAGATGTGGCGGAATTTAGCTGAGGGTAGATGAAAAGAGGAAGAGGCTTTTTAGCCAATGCAGAGTCAAGCTCCAAGCCTAGGAGCACTGTGCCATAAGCAACAATGAGCTACTCAAGCAGATGTGGTGTGCATATAGGCCTTATTTGAAGAGTCCAACTTGTGAGAAGCATCTAGGAACAGATGATAAGTTACTACAATGGGGAAAATTGCAAATCTGCCAACTTGCTTATTTTGTGCATGTTTAAGTACCATCGACAGGGAGAGAATGAAATCACTTAACTTTGGTAAAGACTAGGAAATAAAGGGTAGCTCATCTTTGAGACAGCCTGAGGTGTAAGAGAGAACACCCATTTACACTTGCTTAGAGGGGTTCTGAATCCTTGTAATTTTACCTGTGGCCTCTCTCCACGAACAGCTGTGACTGCTATTTTAATTTTGAAATTCAGCTGTTCCTTTGCCAGTCTTGACACAACATTTTAGGCATGTTCTGAAGCATGACTCATGATATGCCTGTAAAGGCCAAATCACTTCAGTATTCTAGGCAATTAGCTCTCTGCTTCCGATCCACTGGATATTCTCGGACCAAGATGCAAGATGAAGACCACGGACAATTTAAGAAGGGAAGAATTCCAACCAAGACATTAGGCAAAAAACATTCAAGACCATATGAGAGGTCTAAAGGACACGGGGAAGCAGATTAAAAACATAACTGCCGAAGTCTTACTTAATCTAAAAGAGTGTATTGATTAGATAGCACCATCCCTCCCATCAACAAGCATGACTACAGTGTTTGCTATGCCTCCTGGTTTGTTACATGGCAGGGACCCCAAGGACAAAAGGGAGGAAAGAGGGTAAACAAACTCTATAAACATCTTGAAGAATAAATATTAGCTTTTGGATTCAAATGCTAGGAGAGATGACTTGAGGAAAGTAATTTTTATCATCTATTCATTAATTGTGGTTATAGTGTACACTTTGCAGACTCAAACTTTTGCACTAAATGATTGTGATTTTATTTTATTTTTTTTTTCACAAAATACAAAGCTTTGTACCACATTAGTGTTCTAACACAGGAAAATCTCAAGATTTTCATTGGGAGGAGGGATATTTTTATACATATAGGACTGACTTTATACATATTCTTAAAATTAATATTAAATAAAATGTCAGGACAAAGGAATGCCAACCTTGTAGAACATGCAGATTATTGCTTAGAACTTGCATATACTTTAAACTGACACACATACAAAGAATACAGACATTTTTAAATTTTAAGGGAATTACCTAGAGATATTCATTAATCCCATTCAAATTAAGCACAACCAGAGACCAAGAATACTAAATTGCTATTTTAATTGCTGATAAATCTGAATAACACTGATTTATAAATTACCAAGTCCCACATTTTATAAATAAGACAAAGTTCTTCATTCAGCCTTACAGAAATAAATTAGGAGATGTGTTCTCAAAATGTTAAATGTATTTTGAAAGACTTCCAAAATCTTTATAACAATTAAATAGTAAGGTTGTATATTCCCAGAAAAAAAAATGTGTATATCACTAGAGCTATCATATTTGCTGCAATTTTCAAGCGGCTTTTTCAAATGAAATCTATGTCTAAAAGTTATTACAAATTCTAATAATTACCAAAAAAAACCTTATAACGCATCCTAGTTACAAGTTAGTAACAAGAGTATTATCTATGCAAAAATTCCTTAAGTAAAAAGCAGACATAATTATAATCGAAGCAAACCAAGCAAGAAACAGAAAAATATATAGCATATTTTAGGCTTCATTAATCGAGAAGTAGCAAATATCTAATGCATACTTAATTACAGAGTTATGTAAAGACAGAAAGAAAAAAAATATACAGATGATGATTAACGAGTTTTCAGCCAGAGGTATTATATCTTTAAGATTTAGAAATACTTCTCATTGTTTTTGGTCTTAAATATAGGGCCTGATACCGAAACTGTCTAGTTTGCTGTAGACATTTTCAGTGCAAACAAATGGTTTATGGTATAACCAACAAGGGAGCCAGTGTAAACATTTTCAATGCAAACAAACCAATCTTTAGCAGCTAGCCTTCAGTTCTCCATTGCTATCCAAAATATCTTCAAATAAAGGTACAACTTACTACCAAGGCTGGTAGGGGCAGTTTGAGGTCTGGGCTAGAAAGGAATAGGGCTCAAGTCCTTGGGTATTACATTCGTAAAACATGCTGAGTAATCCACTTGCTGATAAGTTAAAAGAAACATGACCATAACTAAACCAGCTCAATTAAAGAGCAGGACTCAGGAATGCTGCCACAGACCAGCAGCCCCTCCTCCTAACAGCCTCGTAACAGAGCTACGTCCATTTGTTCTGCTGCCAAGGGGACTAAGAAAGAACATTTAGATAATTTACAGGCCTACAATGAATCCCTCAGTGAAACACATATACAGCTCTTACTGCTAAGCCAGTTTAAGAAAAAGACTACAGATGTTTCTCAATAAAACCAGACCCTTATTAGCCTTGTTTCATCTCATAACAAGTATTATTAAATACTAAATAGCTTCCGATAGCCTCTTAGCAATTATGGTTTGCTGAACTCTACTTAAACTTACTGCAGTGCTCCCCCCCCCCCACCAATGGAAAAACATACTTGAAAACTCTGAAGTTTGCCACAATGGACCAGAAAGCTTATGGGTATGGGGAAGCCTCAAAAGAAGATCTTGAAAGGTGCTGACACAAGGGATGGAGGTGCTGGTAAAATCTTAAGGGTGTTAGGAGGACAAGTTAGAAGGGCTGGAAGGATTCAGAGAAAAACTTGTAGGTGAGTGGGGGGCATCATGCCTTTTAAGGGAAAATCAGTCGTGGCGTCTCCAACTCCAGGTGCTGCTGGCTTCTCACTGTTCTCACACAGACCCCCATGTACTTCTTGTGAAAAATCCCTTGCAGGAGCTTTAGTGTGCCTGTGGTCAACCAAGCTGTGGTTAAGGCTGGGTGGTTTGTGTGTGTGCCCAAGGTTTCTAGACACAGGAGGGGTCTCGCTGCTGTGCTGGATAGTACCTAGGGGGAAACACTGTGCCACATTTCTGACAAAATTGTAGGAGTTTGCTTCTTCTGGAACCCAAGACACACAAACACATAGTGCTCCATGAAGTATAACTGATGAGGCCAACAATGACATGGATTTCTCAATTTTCAAGTGACAGACTCAACCACTGAAAGCCAATTTGTATGTTTATTTCCATATTGAAGTTAAGAGTAACCTAGAAAGTGAAATTTATTCAAACATTTATTTTAATAGTGCCTTTCCGGACATGTTTATTTCCCTTAAAAATGAAAGAGAACAAATATGAGTATGACAACGCTTTCCCCTTGATATCTCCACAACAAGACTGTTTCTAATGCATGATGACAAATGGTGTAACCAACCATAAAACTGGCCCTTCACGTCCATGAAGAACTGTTCTCCAAACACCCAACGCACCTCACAGAAAGTGTACAATCTAAAAACTCACACCTCCACAAAAAGTTGAGTCAAACAGATTAAAACTTAGAAAAGAATTTGATTCAAACACCTATAAATGAGGCAGTTTTTAAAACCAGACCTTTACAATCGTACTGGGACATCCACGGTATATCAGTCACCCTCGGGAATGGTGAAGACATTATTATTTCTCTAAACATAGCACTAACCATGAAACAACAAAACTAAACAGCTGGAATAAAAATTGCGTCTTAACCTACTGTAAGGTATCAAGACACAACTTACGCAGGAGTTAATTTTTTTGCACTCATATATGACTTCATTTTGAATTTTAAATAAATGCAAACAATACTCACTAGAAGGATTTCAGAGACAAGAATGCAAATTCTACAAATTCAAGCTCATAATTTTTAAATTTTCCCAAACAAAATATCAGATGCAGAATCCATGATCTTGCATGCTATTTAGTTGATTTTCATTCACTTTCAAAATTTTGTAAGAATTGTTATTTTTTAGCCTACTACACATTCAAAGAACATCTTTATAGTTATAGGTTGTCACTAATCTTTTTCTATAAAAATAGAGCTGCTTAAAAATTTATACCAATTTGCTTTTATTTGCTACAAATATTTTAATAGTTGTTAAATTCAGAATGCCTAATAGAATCATTTAAATTAATCTGTGTAGTCAAAATACTTGATATGTAAAATGTCTAGCAAAAGTTTGTCATTTAATAAATGAAAAATTCATCGTTTAATAAATGACATGTTCTGTCTTTAACTCCTTGTATCTTAGGTAGGTGGATACAATCACAGAACAGTGAAGTATAGCTCCTATAAATATATGACTTAAAGTAGTATGGCAGTTGATAGTGTCTTTTCCATTTCATGCGTGTTGTACAAGGAAATATGTAGCTTCTACTTTTGGATATTGAATGTGGACGTTGAATTAGCTGTGATGCAGTCAGCATAAAATAAGAATTGCTGACTAAGGGGATAATGAACTTTAGTTCAAAACACTGATATTTTAAACACTTGTTTTGTGAGCAACTATACTAATGAAAAGTGCTATCAGTGAAAGTAAAAATAAAGTTTTAAGCATGAAATAGCAACTATAAAAACTGAAACTGCTATATGGAAACTCACTGATGAGTGAGCTTTATATTACGATACATTGCAATATATTGCTTTATATTGTCTTCATTTTGATGGTGGGTTTAAAATCTGTGTTCAGAAACTATAGAAATATCCCAAGAGTCAAAAATATTTATTTCAAGTTTTGTTTCTTTTTAAAGGAATTTCCAAAATAGTTTTCTAATATAAATGTTTTCCTTTTAAAAATCCAGTTTTCTTGCAAAAGAGCAAGAAAAGAGCAAGATAAAACCATGTGCTTTCCTACCCCCCTAAACAACCAATATGCACTTAAGTGCCTATGATGTCAAAGGTACTAAATTTGGTAACAAATTATCAATGTAATATTAGTAGCTTTAAAAACAAATACCTATACTTTACATTACTTTAATTAAGTCTTTCAAAAATAAGTGTACCTACTATAAACCAATCAGTCTGATTTTCTCACTGAGTTATTGACTGAGATTTCAATTACCTTCTTTAAATGTTCTAAAACTTATCAGGCTCTCTCTGCATTAGACAGCCAAATCAAATCAAAGTCTGATCTATTCAGCCAGCCTCCCTTCACCATCATAACATGGACAGTGAAAGTGAATCATTCTCCTGTCAGCTGAGAAACTGAGTGGATTAGATCTTTTGGTTTGGGTTCAATTAAACTCAGGCAGCCATCACTGGTTAAATTTCTTTCTTTCTTAGGTAAGAACAATCATTAAAATCAAGTACTTGAGAAAAATAAATAAAGGCAGTAATAGCTAATATATGATTCTATATTTGGGTTGTAAGAATCAAAGAAAAAGCAAACATATACTTACAAACACACACACACAAAAAAAACCCCAAAACCAAAAAACCAGAGTCACCAGCCATTGATCATCACATGAGACAAGGATATTAATGATCAGAATAGTTGGATTAAATTATCTATTTTTTTCCTGTCCTTTAGGAAAGACAGAAATTCAAAGCACTCAAAATGTTGGTTAAGCAAGCATGGATGTAAACTGTGAGTAAAAATGTGAATACTGACTTTTTGGAGTTTTTGTCTCCTTAAGAAGAGGCCTATGTCATGTTAGGAGCATGACAAATATACATTGGATAACACTTTGGTACTGATGATGTTGGGTTCTGAACTTAGGGAAGGTTTTACAAGTAGAAATAATATATTTTTCACAGAAAAAGTGCAAGGGAAACAGAGACAGCAGTGTTAAAGCTTTTTTCTTAATGATTCCTCCTATTAGCCTAAATAGTCATACATAACATGCATTTTTAGAAAGAGGAATTTGTCCCTTAAGGAGCTCTGTTAAGATCTGTCTTAATACTTACTACAAATTTAAAAAGCAGTATTTTGATAAAATGTTAAAAATAGAAATAATAAAGTGACATCTGAAATATTTAAAAATTAAAGAAGTATTTCCATGATTGAACTAATATTCCCAAAGTAAGCAAAATATTTCATCACTCATAAACGACAGCATATCTAAACAAAAAATATATCATTTCTAACAGCCGAAGAAAACATTTCAACAATTTAGAAATTAAGCTCTAAATGGGTATTGACAGCCACAGTGGGAAATGAGTGCAGTACAACAAAAGGTTGAGAGCTATTTACACATATAAAAGCAGTTCCCATCTTTCAGCAAAATTGATGACATAAAACCAAGTGCACCCAATAAGCACAGTTGTCTTTTCACAGAGAAAAATACCAATGCAGGTTAACAGATTTCTGAAAAGATTCACCATTATATGTATAATTTTTTATTTAAATCTTTAAGATTTTATCCATGCTTACAATGCAGAAGAAAATCAGAAAAGAAATCTTGGAATAAAAACTAAGTTTTAGTTTCTCTTTTCTAAAGATTAAAAAAAGAGCACTGAAACCCTCGTTAACAAATATAATTAATAAGAAGTACTAGAACATGCCAAGAATTCATCCTATCAGTAGATATAATGTGGGTAGTAAGGAAGTTTGCTTATCAGTAGCCCACTTTTAGTCAAGTTTTCCATTCTGCAGACTACTTTTGGCTTTCTCTTGTCTGATGAGAGAGATGACTTTGATGCAACCCTTTGTAATTTTGATCATCCACATGACATTCATCACATCCAAAACAACACAAGTAGAGATCCAGGAACATTGGATTAAAAATCCAAGCCTTATGTAGGCTTCTGTTCCTAACAAGGAATATATGTAACTATAAAAAGGAGGTATTGGGACAATCCGTACGATGAAGAACACCACTGTCATGAGTATTCCATTGATGACGTTAGCCTTGGAAAACTTAGGATACTTCAGAGCTTCAAAGAACCACCTGGAAAAAATTTTCAAAAGCATCACATTTACTCTGCATCTCCAAAGATTAACTTTTTAAATTTAGTTTTTATTTTTTAAAATTCAGTGAACATCCTCCTAAGATCTATATAGAGAGGCAAAGGGCCTAGAATAACCAACACAATTCTGAAAAGGAAGAAAGTTGGCAGACTTGTACTACCCACTTCAAGACTGACTTACTATATAAAGCTACAGTATTCGAGACAGCATAGCATTGGTAAAAGAACAAATAGATCAACAGTGTTAGCCCAGAAATAGACCTACACAAATTTACTCAACTGATTTTTGACTACAGTATAAAGGTAATTTAATGGAGAAGGAATAGTTTTTCCAACAAACAACTGGAACAATTAGATATTCATATGCAGAAAAATGAATGTAGGCAGAGACATCACATTTTACACAAAAATTAACTCAAAAGGAGTCACAGCCTTAAACATAAAATGAAAAACTATGAAACTTCTAGAAGAAAACATAGGGGAAAATCTGTATGATCTTGGGTTTGGTAATTGTACTTTAGATATAACACCAAAAGCAAAATCACAGAAAAACATATTGTTACAAAAAGTACTCTTAGTAAAATTAAAAACTTGCTCTGTGAAAGGCACTGTTAAAACAGAATAAAAAGACATCGATGCACTGGGAGAAAATATTTACAAAATACATACAGCATAAAGTACTTGTATCCAAAATATAAAAAGAAGTCTTAAAGCTCAATAAGAAGGCAACAACCCAATTCAAACATGGGCAAAATACCTTAAACACCTCATCAAATAAGATATACAAAAGGAAAATAAGAATATAAGGTGTTCAGCATCATTTGTCATTAGAAGACTGTAAATTAACACTATGAGATACTACTATATACCTATAAAAATGGTTAAAATCCAAAATTCTAGCAATACCAATTGCTAGCAAGGATATGGAACAACAGGAATTTTAAAGCCTTGCTAGCAGGAATAAAATGATAAAGCCACTTTGGAAAACAATATGGCAGTTATAACACTAAACATGTTTATAGCACATAATCCAGCAATCACTCTCCTAGGTATTTTTCCAACTGATTTGAAAATTAAGTCCACACAAAAAAATTACACACAAATGTTTACACCAGGTTTATTTATAACTGCAAAATACTGGAAGCAAGCAAACAACCAAGATGTTATTCAACAGGTGAATGGAGGGGGCACCTGGGTGGTTCAGTGGGTTAAACATCTGCCTTCAGCTCAGGTCATGATTTCAGGATCCTGGGATGGAGCCTCATATCAGGCTCTCTGCTCAGCTGGGAGTCTGCTTCTCCCTTTCACTCTCCCTCTGCTCTCCCCTGATCTCTCTCAAGATAAGAAAACTGGATAAGCAAATTGTGGTATATCCACATAACACAATGCCATTCAGCAATAAAAAGGATAAGCTACCAATTTACATAACCACATGGATGACTCTTAAATGCATATTACTAAATGAAAGGAACCGGTCTGAAAATGCTACTCCCAGTATGATTCCATTTATATAACATTTCAGAAAAAGCAAAACTAAAAAGACAGAAAACAGGTCAGTAGTTGCCAGAGGTTCAGGGAGAAAGGAAGAGAGTGGGGTAAGTGAAGCATAAAAGATAATTTAGGGTGGTGAAACAATTCTGTATAATACTGTATTGGTGAGTATATGATGTTACGCATTTGTCAAAATCCACAGAACAGCATGAAGATTTTAAAATTTTAAAAGTCACTTAGGAGGCTGGGGGTGCCAGGATGGAATCTAGACTGTGACAAAATAATCTAACTGCTTTACAAATACATATATAACCTCACTGTAGGAAGTGGGGTCAAAACAGGTAATCTAAGTAACTGTGAAAATGTATGGTAGCTGTAAGACTAAAGACAAAAGAAACTGTATACATGCACTGTACTCCAGTTGGTAAAGTTTTGTGTCATGGAAGAACAGGTTAATAATTCTGAAACCATTATACATATATATTGGGATTTAGCAAATAAGTACATCTGTTTGATAGTGAAGTGGGGTCCAAGTGTCTCACTGTTGGAGTGGAAAGTTACAGACAGGTGAGTGGAAAAGGCTAGACTGATCCATATGCTACTGGATTAGAGTTGAAAACATCGGTGTGAACTCATTTAGCTTAATATAAATACGGATGTAGCAGAAATAATTATAGCTAGCTATGTATACAGAGGTTAGTATACTTCCAAGTTGTCACCTGGAAGAACATAGAAACAGTGATGCCCCACAGTAATGAGCAGACCCAGGGCCTAGATCTTGGTTTCTAATACCATTCTCCAACAAAAGGAACCAGGGCTCCTTGAGACACAGCTGATTCTAGGGCTGGAACAGAGAATATACAATAAGAATCCAGCAAATTTTTTACTGCCAGAAAGTAAGGAAGTACTCAAGAACCAAAATGATGAGGTTCTACCAAAGGTACACAGAAACCAACCAAAAGAGCTCAATGGCAAAAGCTCTAACATTTTGAACAAATAATAAATAAATAATGCAATACTAGATTAAAACCACCTGAAGCGTAAACAGATATCCATGAATCCATAGTATTATAAATGAATGAAGGAATGAGTGATTGGAAGAGAAAAGATAAATATCCTATGCAGAATAATTACAAATAATTTCTGTAGATACTGCACTCTCAATGAAATAAGGTGTAACTCCCCCTCCCCAAAAGGGGAGCTATTCACAGTGACTTATTTCCAAAGTTCAGGATAGAAGTGGGATGGAAAGAGTACCTTTAAAATTGAAAACTCTGACAAACCTGCTTCAGCCAGGTGAACAAGGAAAACATCCAACGTTAAGTCGTGTTTATAGCAGGGAGGCCTAACATGCTGTCATGAGAATGGCACTTTACTTCTGTAGTCTTCCTCCCAAAACCCCATAACCCAAGTCTAATCATGAGGAAAAACATCAGACAAATCCCAAATGAGAAATATTGCACAAAACACCTGACCAGTACTCAAAAACACCTCAAAAAACAACCCGAGTCTGAGGGACTGTCACAAAAAAGAGGAGTCTAAGGAGATATAACTAAATGTAACATGGTATCCTGGAGGGGGTTCTGGTTCAGAGTAGATAAAGCTTGGGAATTCTGAATACAGTACAGACTTTGGTTAATAATAATGTATCAGTATTAGTTCATGAACTGTGACAAATGTACACTACTCATGTAAGACCTCCTTCTTCTTGTTCCATCTAGATAGATTCTTTTGTCTCTCTCACCAACATGCTCAATTCTTCCTAATCCAAAAGTCTCCCCTCTGCTCGTCTTCCCTATCATGCTTTCTGAAAGGGAAGTCAACAGTATATTCACAAACATTCTTGCTCCACTTCACAACCCAGTACAATACAATCACCTTCCCCTACAAAAGAAATTGGTCACCAGTGGCTTCTCCATACCCAAGACAGTGGGTCTGTCTTAGCCTTCATCCTAAGTGGCCTTTCTGTAGCATACAACATTGCCAACCATCATAATTCCATCTCTCCTGACCTCCATGATACAATTTTCCTCTTGGTTCTTAACACTTTCTCAGTCTCTACTTCCTCTGCCTGTCCCTTAAATATTTGTGCCTCCCAAGCACCATTCCCTTCTCTATGCATTACCAAGGACATTTCAGCCACTCTCATGGGCTCAACATCCTAACATTAATCTCTAATTTCAAGTCCTCTCTCAAGGTCTACTTGTAGTTCCAGATTTTTAATTTATTGTTGAACATTTTCACCTCATTTATTGGTGAGCATTTCACAAATCACAAATTCTCATATATGCCCCAAACTCAACATACCTGAAACCAATACCCTATTCCTTGCCTAACCACTCCTCCCCACCACTGCCACAGAAAACTGCCTGTTTCTCTTCTGATCCTCCCAATCATTTGTGGGTTTTCTGATAGAGGGAAACATTTTTATTTTCATGAATAAACTCCATTTTAGTATAAAAATTAAGGAATTTGCATAAGCAAACTTTCACAATAGCACTAAGCTATAGAAAATTGGTTTGTATAATTAAATGGTTATATTTCAGGGAACTGGATAAGACTGGAAAGAGCCCAAAGGCCATCATTTCAATACAGTTTGTATGTTAGTGTGTCATGAGCATCCCAGTGTCTGCTTTTCTTTGTTCAAATTCAGGTCTTTCTGTAGAAAACGTGTGTGTGTGTGTGTGTGTGTGTGTGTGTGTGTGTGTGTTCTGCAGATTCTATTTATTTGTTTTAAAAACTGAAGTATAATTGGCATAGCACAGTATATTAGTTTCAAGTGTACAACATAGTGTACCACACTGAGCTACTAACTACAAATAGTGAAAAGACAATGTATTATATGGTATAATTCACATCTGGAAAAAGCAGAAGGTGCTCCCTGCAGGTAGAGAAAGAAAGAAAAAAGTGAGAAAAGAGGATGAAAGCAAAAAACCAGTCCCTACACAGCACTGGTTCAGTGAGTTTTTGCAGTTCAGAGTTGAGAGTCAGAAGGTTGAATGAGCCTTGGGAAAGCTGCAGGGTCCGGGAGATATTGTGAGTTCAAGAGGAGCGAAGAGAATTTTAAGAAGTGTTGCTGTGAGTAACAAACTGGATCTTTGTTGACATCCTTGGAAAAACTCCAATAAGGTTTTGGAAGGCTGTACTGTTTCTGGGACTCTACACAGAGACTGGGCAGTAAACTGACCCTAGTTATATCTTGGTTGCAAATGTCATTCTTTCAGGCATGTAAACACTTGGTGTTTAATAAATATTAACTCTGAAATTTTAGGGATTCAGAAACTTACTTTTAGAAAAGTTATCTTCCGCCCCAAAGTTATTTTGGCTCCCCTTCTTCTAAACTATGCCTTCATTATCTTTTCTCCCTCGTCTTATGCTTCCATTCTAGACACTCAACTTATCCTCTCAATGCCATCTTTTCTCATGGCTTCAAATGTCACCTCTATCTGATCGTTCCAGAATTCCTCTCTGTGCCTCTCACTACATTTCCACTCAGATGCTCTGTTTGTCCTCTTATTGAACAGCTCCAAACCAAACCCACCAGCTTACCTGTAGTCTTCTCTTGCCTCCTCATCTCTTTTCATGGGCCCATTCCTCAAATGTACAGACAGCAGAGAAATTATCCTAAACTCGTCCCTTTTCTCTATCTCTAATTTCTCATCCATTGCCAATTTCGCTTTTTCTTCCCTGAAAATCTCTATTCTGTCATCTTTTCTCTACCTCCACAGCCTAATTTGGGGGCTCCTATTTATTTTCCAGACTAAGGAAATTATACCATTCATTCACACAACTAAGAGCTGTCTGCTAACTTTCTAACACAATCTTTTTACCTCCAGTCTTCCAATCCATCCTACAAATACCAAAAACTACAATTACTCAGTGCTCTTTTCAGAATGTCTTCCTCCACTGGTATACATCCTCTCTGTCCACCAGGTCAAGTGCAATCAGCTCTCTCTGACACTCAACACCCTCTCTGTTTTGCCACCTTCCTCCTAGACCTACTTTTTGATTCCGCAAGTTTAGGCTTCTCTTTCATAGAGTGTGATTATTCCACTTTTTTAAAACTTATGTTCATTCCTTCTTCCTTGAATGAAGGGTCTCCCATCCCCACCCACTTCTAAAAACATCCTAAAACATTTTAAGAATATGTTCTGCCTTCTCTATAAAGGCTTGTATGACAAATACCAATTAATAATAGATCTTAAAATGTGGTCCATGAACCCCTGAGACTTTTTGCAGGGTGTACAAGGGAAAACTTTTTATAATATTAAAATATTATCCACATTGCTCCCTGTGCTAACTTCTACAATGGCAGTGCAAAGCACTGGTAGATAAAATTACTGGCATCTTAGCACAAATCATAACTATGGCACAAGATGGTACTAGTGGACATTGTATTCTTTACAGCCACACACTGGAAATTTTAAAAACAAAACAAGGGAGGGGGGAAAAAGTTACAAAAAGGGGGAAAAACTGGTTTCACTGGAGAATGTCCCTGAAGAAGAAGAAGAATTTCACTGCATCATAACCTTTGAGTATATCTTTTTAATATTCTGTGTGATAAAATGAGAAGTATACATAACACACTTCTGCTGCAAAGTTTAACAGCTGTCTGAAGGGAAAAAACCCTTGAATGATGATTTGAATTATGAGCTAAACTACATGTCTTTTCCATAGAACACCATTTTTACTTGAAAAAAACAACTGAAAAACTATGTTATTTAGACTTGGGTATTTGGCAGGCATTTTCTCAAGAGTGAAAAGTGAGTTTATCACATTGAGAAAAGAAGCTTGTCAGTATTTGTTGCCAATAACAAAATTTGAACTTTCAAATGAAAATCAGAATTTTGGAAAAAATTCTGTCTGGAAAAAGACTTTGATAGCCTCCTAAGATTAGAGATTTTTTAAATGAGATCAGTGGTGACATTAACTACTGTGAGGTTTTTAAAATATTACTAATAAATGTACCAACATTTGGAATGCCTACACAACTCAGTGGACCAAATAACCAAGTGACCAAGGCATGATGTTACATAATTATGCATGGGCAGAAGATTCAAAGCACAAAGAGACCAATGAATTTGAATGTAACTACGTATGGAAAGTTCATTGATACAGTTTCAGATTCTACATTTAACTAAGCTTTAAGAAACTACCTCTTGGTATGTTTCAGCGTAATGTTAGAGAAGAATATCCTTGAATACTTCAAAAGGCTTCTCAAATACTTCTACCTTTTCCTATTACATTATTAACTCAGAGAGGCTGGATTGTTTTTGTTTTTGTTTTTTTTTCATATGCTTCAACCAAAACAACATTTCACAACACACCGAAAACAGAGGCAGCCTTGAGAATCCATCTAAATACCACCATGCTAGACATTAGGAAGATTTGTAAAAATGTACATCCATGACACTGTTCCCACTAAAATTTTTTTTCAATTTGGCAATGTAGTTATTTTTTGCAAAAAAACAAAAAAACAAAAACAAAAACAAAAATAACCCACATTATATTAACATAAAATATTATTGTTACTATTAATGAATTAATAAATATTTTTAATGTTGCAGTTTTAACTTCCAATCTGGCAAATATCAACAGATAGAAGCCCACGGAAATAAAAGTTCATTCAAGTCCTCAATAATTATGAGATCAACAAGTTTGAGACCAGCTGAATTATAACATTAATACCAGCACATTTTTCTTGCCCCTTTTCAAATAATGTCTTGTTTTACTAGCTCATTATTTCATATTTAAGTCCTATGTAGACCCGCCACCAGACACCAAATTTGAAGATCCCAGAAGGCAGGGACTGGGACATTTAGGAACTGAGGAGTTATTTAGGAAATACTAAATTAACATATTAAGAAGCATATGTACAAAGTTCTTATCAGCTATTTAATTTTAATAGCAATGTATAAATGTGTCCTCATAGCAATGAAAGGCATTTAGGCAAGAAAGAAGTTATCACCACTGAAATACTTTAATAGAAAGAAACCTGATGCAGCCTATAACTCAGCAGCAGAAATGTAACTGAAGCTCAGGTGTCTGAGCTTTATTTCAGTCTTCTTTTCCTCTATAACCCACCACATGCATCCCATGTGTCTTCTTAAATTATACAGAGCTTTAAAATAGAGAAAACATTAAAATATCCCAAACCATAAAGAAAACAATTAACCAACAGAAAACTCTAAGAGAGCTTCAGTAGCTGCACTCAGTTTTGTTATGATCTCCTTGTTGCATTATACCATTTCCTGTTCCCATTCCAACCACACTTCTCCTTTTCTTAATTTACTAAAGACTCAAGGCTTTTAGATAAAGGTATAAAATTAAACTATTTCTAATTTTATGAGTTCTCAAAGAGTTTCCAACGAAAACGACTTGAAGTTCCTTTAAGTGCCAGAGTTAATTTTCTCCTGCTTTAAAATCTCATATTCTGAATCATATTTAAGAGATGGACATTGTTAGAACTTAACTTATCACCTCTTGGGGGTCATTTTTTCAAAAAGTAATTAAATGGCTACTATGTGCCAGACAATAATTGCTGGACCACTCAAACTTTAACAAAATTTTGCCCTTGATCTAATGAAACACAGAGATGAGTAAGAAACAGAAAAAAAGAGAGAGTGAGTGAGAGAGAATGTTATCATAAAACACACTAATCATATTGGTGTAACTGTATGTCACTATTATGGAGGCACAGGTGAGGGATACCCAACCCAACCTGAGAGAGATGGGGTTTAGTGATGGAAATAATCCTCAGGCTGGGTTGTGAAGGATGAGTAAGGAGCCAAGAGACCTTTCTACATATGGACAAGTTGGAATGAGAGGAGATTTTTGAGGGAGGGAAATGCGGCAGAAAGAGTAACAGATGTACTTGGAAAGTGTTCTGTGTCCCATTAAAGAGCCCACGTTTTATCCTGTAAGCAGCAGGAGTCACTGAGGGGATTCAACCAGGGAAGCTGCATGTTCATTTTTGTGTTTTAGAGAGATCATCATGGAAGAGAATAACATGGAAGCAAGATAAAAGGGAGACAGCTAGACAGTTAATCTAGAGCAGGAATCACCAAAGTTCTTCCACAAATAACCAGAGAGTGGACATAGTAACAGGCTTTAGAAACTGTCTAGTCTCTGTCACAACAAATGGACTCCACTGTTGTAATGTAATAGTAATGATGTAAACAAATGAGCATAGCTGCCCTCGATAAAACTTTATTTACAAAAAACAGCAGTGGGTTTGGCCCTCGAGTCTTAAATTGGCAATCCCTGGTCTAGAACAGCACTGTCCAAAAAAACTTTCTGCAATTAATGAAAATGTTCTATAGATGTGCTACCCAATTCAGCAGACTCTAGCCAAGTGGGGCTGTCAAGCACTTGAAATGTTACAAGTTAGCTTGAGGAACTGAATTTTTAATTTAATTTAAATGTAAATAATTACATGTGGCTTGCAGTTACCCTGTTGGGCAGGACAGAGTTAGAAGCTGGTACAGGGGCCTAGACAAGAGATGATGGCACTGAGAGTAGAGATGGAGAGTCAGTGGCCAAGGCAAGAAATATTTTGGAGGTTATCTGGTAGGACCTAATGATGGACCAAATGTAGGTGAGGGAGAAACAGTAAAAGATGATTCCCATATGTTGAGCAGGACAATGAGAGAGAATGGTTGGGCCACATGCTGAACAACAGAAAGTAAGAGACTGCAAAGGGAAATACGTTGCATTCTATTTCAGACATGTTGAATTTGTTGTGCCACCTGGGAGGAGAAAACACTTGACTATCATCAAAGAAGTAGGTAATATTAAATATGCTCTTTTTAAAAGAGAAAGCAACTGTAGCACAGGGATGTTAAATAACTTGGCCCAGGTCAGGGCACGTTAAGTGACAAGGTTGAATACAACTTGAGTCCATCTGGTTTTAAAATTCATGCACAGCCCATCACATGAAAATTAGCATCACATGAAATGAGCAAACAGGTCATAGTGGACACCTTGAAAGGAGAACTCAGCCCAGGGAGAAGCATGGAGATCAGTGGGCCCAGAAGAGAGCCTTGGGGAACACCAGCATTTGCAGAACCGTGTCTTACCAAGGAGGCTGAGAGAGTGTGGTCAAAGACATACAAGGATTGGATGAGTGTGGTGTCATGAAAGCAAAGGGAGTTGGGATTGAGCCCTGTGTCAGGATACCTGCTCATCAGGGTGTCTGCTTCTCCCTCTGAGACTTGCCCTCCCCCACACACTTTCTGCTCTCTCTCTCTCTTTTACTCTCTTTCAGATAATTTTTTTTTTTTTTTTAAGATCAGGCTAATTGCATGGTGAACATACTAATGACAGATGTCCCGATAAACAGACTAATGGTATTTGTTGCAGGAGAGTCTCATCCATGGAATGTTTTTAGGATATAGCTAGTCTAGGTTTGCTTATGGCAAACAAACCTAGAATGCATGGATTTATGGGGTCTGACCCCCTGGAGAATGTTACATAAGCTATGTAACTAACCGAGTATTAAATGGAGATGTTTCCTAATCAAGAGAGTTCCTTCTATGTCCACAATAGGAACTATGCATACTGCTTATAGCCTTCAGAGATAACCTTATTGTGGAGTCTTCCTAATGCAAAAAGGACCCAGGGAGCCATTCAGATGATCCTGAACATCTCCCTGCCTTGCCAGTGCCTCAGGATTACTTGGATCCTCGGCTTAATACAGGGTACACTCTCTAACCCATGTGAGTCTGATTTGACAGTCCCAATTCTCTGGGTTATCTCTGTACTAAGTCACAAAAGGGCTGCATGCAACCATGGGAGCCTCCCCCGACTTTGGGACTTTGCCCGAAGATTTTAAAGATAGGTAAGTTTTTCAGAGATGGAAGGGAAATGGAGGATGTGAATACGGGAAGAAACTCGAGAACCACCCACAGGTGCATGAGACAGTAAGGGTTCCAAACTGACTCTAATGAACAGTAGGAAATAAGGCTGGGAACAAACATATGGAGCACAACACAGGGAACCTCAAAGTCAGATTAGAGTCTAAACAGGATGCAGTTTTTGGAAGAAAATAAGGTCCAGAAAGTGGATCACAGGAAGGATTATGGCGGTGGCCCTGTGAAGGACAGAAGTGAGGGTGAACCTGGAAGGAGGGAAGTCAGTTGGAAGATGGAGATCCTGCAGACCCTCACCTAGGACCATGGATATAGAGTGAAAGGAACAGCTAATGTTGCACATGAAAGGCATCAGCAGACCTCACTAAATGACAAGATAAGGGTCATACAGCACCATTATAAATCCACTGGCAAATAAAAGCATCTACCTCCCTCCATGAGATGGATGGAACTTAATTTCCTTTCTCCCTCATCTCCTTGAGAGTGGGATATCCTTGATATCTTGCTTTTAAAGAACAGAGTAAGGAAAAGAAAAAACTTCACAATGGAGAAACCTGGCAAACATCACCTTAACCATGTGATAGCCAAGTTCACATCCCCCAATGATATGGACATCATGTACCTTCTAACAGGATGTGATGAGAAGGGCACTTTGCCTCCATGGGATTCCTTCCAAAACCCCATCACCTCCACCTAGTCATAAGAAGAAAGGACAAATCCAGACTAGGGGACAGTTTAAAGGATAACTGGACAGTACTTCTTAACACTGTCAAAGTCAAGAAAAACAGGGAAAGACCAGAAACTGTTACAGACCACAGGAGACTGGGAAGATACTAAACTAAATGCAATGTGGCAGTCTGGACTGAATCCTAGAACGAAAAAAAAAAAAAAAAACACTAATGGAAAAATTGATGCAATCCCACAAAGTCTGGAGTTCACTTAATAGCAACCTATCAGTGCTGGTTTCTTAAGTTTTGACAAATGGTCCATGGTAATGTAACATATCAGCAACAGAGAAAACCAGGTGAGGAGGATATGGGTGTTCGTATGCTCTCTTGGCAACTTTCTGTAAATCTAAAATTAGAAGTCTATTTTTTTTAAAATGATGGATGAAGGTAATGTGGACATCAGAATCTGGGAATAGGAATACGCTGGTATCAAGAATGTGAACTGGCCCCAAGGTGAACCCAAGTATAATAAAGCATTGCCATCCTTCAGACAGAGCTCTGTTCAAAGGCTAGGACCACCACTCTATACCTAGGGGATCTTGGATAAGTTTCTCTCGCCTTTCGAAGGCTTGGTTTCCTCATTTGCACGATGGTGATAATAATTCATGTCACACATTCTCATTTTTATTTAGTACCTTTAGGATCTTCGGGAAAGTTTCCCCAAACAAAAAGGAAACAGCACAAGTTTAAAATAGTCACCTACCGCTGATTCACAAAAGGGCTGGAAAGTTCTGCAAGCAGGCGAAAATTCCCAATGTATGCCAGGACTCCATCCCTCTGGATGATAAACATAAAACACAATGTCAGGGAGGACATGCTTATCAACATTTCCAAATATAAAGGAACATTCAATAACTTCTCAGCATAAAATAACAATTGATATCAAAACAGACCAAGTGTCCTAGCTGATTTTTTTTCTTTATGAGAATTTAGAAATGTCACTAGAATTCTAAAATATTTTTAAAAGACAGCATATTGTACACTTATGTTCACCTATAAAAACAGATTTTAAGCAGTTGTCCCATGTTGAACTAAAGAATTCTGCAAACAGCCACTGGTGACAACATTCTCGAATTACTGTAGAAATAATGATCAAAGTAGTGTGAATTTCAGAAGTTGAGGAATTTTATAGCAGCTATATACTTAAAAGAAACTCATTTTATATCCATTAATAAAAGCACCTTAAAAAAATCTCAAAAGTGTACTTAACATCCTAAATAACATCTGTAAGCCTGTGAGCAGATGCATATTTGCCAAAAGTAACAACACATGCTAAAATTTATGTATCACATTTGACCTGAAAAATGTATATGTCAATCAGAAGATCCTACAGCTAAAACACACACTCTCAGGACCTCTCTGAATTTAGAAACAATGCCCAGTACACTGCATGAATGTAATAGGAAAAGTAGAACAGAGTTAATAAACTCTGAAGAACAAAGAAGTATACATTAGAAAGAAGAACAAAAGTATACATTCCAAAAATATCAGGTAATTTAAACACTGTTACTAGGTAAATAGTCATTCCAGCACTTCCAACTCAATCAGAATTATGATCACGCACAAAAAGAAATAGTCGTACCTGCGCCTAAACATTAGATATACACGGAACTTCAGAAACCCTATTCCTATAAGCTATACCATGCTGCCTTCCAAAATGGGAACAATATAAAGCAATAAAAACAAAGGAACATTTTATTTGAAGGTTTTCAGTTCTTCTCCATGGAAATTATTTTAGGGATTGAAAATTCAAAGCTGATTATACAAATTAGCTTTTCCAAGACTAATCTAGAACTTTTTATAATCTCAAATTCACTGGCCTTAGTGAAATTGAAATGTGTGATGAGGAGGAAGGAAGGAAGAGGGACAAAAGAACAAAGACAATGGGCAAGGTGAGTACTGTGCACAGGGGTGATCAACTTTATCTAAAGTCAGCAGAGACACAGCCACACCACTCCAAAAACACATGACAACACAGAAGAAATATTACTCATAGGTGTTATTACTTTAACAGAGAACTAGAATCAATATTTATCTGAAATTATATATTGTTCTGTACTATTTAGTTTTCTGTTATGGTAAGAGCATTTATTTCAATAAACAGTAAGGTAAATAAGGGTATTTAGTAGTAATTAAGAATAGGACAATTTAACAACTAAAATGTGTGAAAACGTAGTGTGTGTGTGTGTGTGTTTTAAGGGGAGGGGCAGAGTGAGAGGGAGAGAATCTTAAGCAGGCTCCATACCCAATGCACAGAGCTGATGGGAATGACAACCTTACCACCCTGAGTCATGACCTGAGTCGAGATAAAGAGTCAGACACTTAACCAACTGAGCCACCCAGGAGCCCCAATATTTTTATGTTCCTTTCTGCCCTTTTTGTTTTGATTTTACTTTTTTTTTTAAAGATTTTATTTATTTATGTGACAGAGAGAGATCACAAATAGGCAGAGAGGTGGGCAGAGAGAGAGAAAGGGGGGGGAAGCAGACTCCCCGCTGAGCAGAGAGTCCGATGCAGGACTTGATCCCAGGATCCTGAAATCATGACCAGAGCCAAAGGCAGAGGCTTAACCCACTGAGCCACCCAGGCGCCCCTCTTCTGCCCTTTTATTTATACTTTCTTCTGGATATTTAAATCTAGTAGGCTATATTATTGTATATTTTCAGAAACATACATCTGAGACTTTGTAAAAGGGGAATGTAAATACAATGGGACTAAACAGTTATCTATATTTAATAAAAAATAATAGTGATATCTTATCCATGATATAGTAGGATATTTTTACTCTTTGCTTCCTTTTCCACTACTACGTTAGGTGGGGGTATATATATATATATATTTTTTTTTTGCCTCCCCCCAGCCCAGGAATGAACTACAGTCCAACAGAAAATTCACTTTGACTTGTAGCTCTGCTCTTGTAAGTCCACATTACTGATATTAGTCTAACAGGATGACCTCAATTTAAATATTTTCTTAACAAAGGTGTAAGCAGGGGCACCTGGGTGGCTTAGTTGGTTAAGCAGCTGCTTTCAGCTCAGGTCATGATCCCAACGTCCTGGAATCGAGTCCTGTATTGAGCCCCCATCAGGCTTCCTGCTCAACAGGGAGCCAGTTTCTTCCTCTGCCTCTGCCCCTCCCTTGCTCATGCTCACTCTCTAATAAATAAATAAAATTAAAAAAAAAAAAAAGAAAAGAAAGAAAGGTGTGAGCATAAAATACTTGAGATTTTACTTACTAACAACGGGAAGCTTTTTACAGGAATTAAGTTTCCAGTTCTCTTGAAAAGGCCCACCCACTTTGAACCTGCAGGCTTCTTTTGTAGACCAGCTATCAGTCTCCAAGATCCTCTGCATGTATAAATTCATCATACAGACTACCCATTTGTAAAATATCCATCCTTTTCAAGACTCCAAAGCATACTGGATGGATTCCAAACAAGTCAACAGTTCTAGTAAAGAAAAGCCGTTCAATGTGGCTACTCTCTTTTCTGGTAACATTTTTGAGTTCAGAAGCAGTCTTATTTCCCCAAAATGAGTCATTATCCACCGCATGAGTGTTCGTCACAACCTGCGCACCACATTAAATAACTAAGGTTCAGACTGTTCATCCTTTTCTGGCGTTTTTTACAGGTTCCTCAGCAATCACAGAACCTTTCAGAGAGACAGTACATAAACACTTCTTGATTTAATTTAAGACTTTTCTGCCTTCACATCCTCAATTATTTCCCAAATCCAGAAGGACATTCTCCTTGCCTCATACTCTAAACATGTAATTTTACAGCTGGTCAACATCTGTTAGCAACAATCGTAGCCATGTGGTAGGCAAACATCTATGGAGGTCATCTCCCTCCATTTCCATGAAGTAAAACCCTCATTGTTTTTGCAGGTTTTAAGGAAGCTAAAGGGAAGAACGAACTTTCCTTACAAAACCCTCAACGTCAGAGGTAAGCAAATCACATCCCTTTTCAGCTCTGTTCTAAGAATGCAAGGTGTGGAAGACGTTTCTCAGGTAGTATCTTTTCATTTTCTTTGGTGAGAAGTTTACAGACTGAATGGAATTTGCCAAGTTTACATTTGCACTGTCTGCCAAATATACAGACAGACTGAGCAAAAGCTAATCCATATTTGAACAATACACCAACAATTTTTGTTTTATGTGGTTTCTTTATAATCTTTATAGGAATCAAAAATTCAACCTGAAACCCCATTTTTTAAATCAAAGTACCTAAGAGCTAGGGAAACATCTTTGTGTTGCTGTGATTTGATACAATACTCAGTGGAGTGAAGAAAGTTAAGACTGTTGGTAAGATCCAACAGAATCAGCTCTCTATGTTGTAAGAAGCCAACACATCTGTTATCAAAGTTTACTTTTTTTTTTCACCAACAGGATGTTTTAGTTGCAACCTCTGAATCAGGAAATGTAACTTTTCGTCAGTTTCATAGAACAATCAAGGGAAAAAATAAAATGCGTATATCCATGTGACACATCCATGTTAATTCAGTGCCTACTGTTTTCAACTGAGCAACAATGTCCTTTTGGAAGATAAAAAAAAGTGCAGATGGATTTAGAAGCACCTGCCCATCTCATTCAGACCCATTGAGACTCCGTGTCTACACATGCTTTTACATTCTCATCTCTACCAGGCCCACAGTTTTCTAGAGCTGCCATAACAAAGAACCACAAGCTGGGCAGCTTAAACAACAGGAAGCTATTGTCTTACAGTTCTGGAGGCCAGAAGTCCGAGATCAAGATGACGGCAGGCCCATGCTCCTTTGGCAGGTTCTAAGGAAGGATCTGCTCCTGGCCTCTCTCCTAGCTTCTTGCAGTTCCTTCGCTTCTGGCAGCCCAACTCCAATCTTCACATGGCATTTTCCCTGTGTACATATCTGTGTCCAAATTTTCCCTTTTTATAAGGATACCAGTCATATTGGATTAAGGGCCCATCATACTCAACTATGACTTCATTTTCACTTAACTAATAACATCTGTATTGATCCTATTTCCAAATAAATTCACATTCAGAGGCAGTATGACTTAGAACCTCAACAAATGAATTGGGGGGCAGGATATAAGTCAATCCCTAACAATGTCCAATCCCAAATTCTTTTCTGCACATTGTGCAATATGGTCTGTTTTGGTTATCTAATTCCCTACTCCATGTGTCTTTCCATCCATCTATAATAATATATCATTATATACTAATATATGTAATAATACATATTATACATATTTCCATATATAATAACTATAACCTTTACTGGTGATGCTTGGAGCATTCTGGTGTTGGCATCATAA
Organism: Mustela lutreola; assembly: GCF_030435805.1. Taxonomy (NCBI): domain Eukaryota; kingdom Metazoa; phylum Chordata; class Mammalia; order Carnivora; family Mustelidae; genus Mustela; species Mustela lutreola. Next base: position 80,967,969 of record NC_081299.1, on the reverse strand, counting down.
CTAGTCTCATTCTCATCTGAATTTCCAATGGATAGTCAAAGATGACTGTTAAAGCTCATGATTTTAACACTTCTGTTGCATCATTCAGGGTAATGTGACAATGAACGATCCATTATTGTGAACCGCAAATCATGGTTGCCATGATTTTTTGCATCATAGGAAAAGATTTCACAGGATGTGAAATTTTCAGTGGTAAAATGGTAAAACCAGGATGAACATAGGCAGGCCATCCCGTCTTTGTTTTATTATGAATCTTATTATAATGAATCCCAAATGGCAGGTGAACTTTTTCATTTTAATACATAATCAAAATCACATTCCCAGTGATGAGAAAGAGGAAAGAAAAAAAGAATAAACCTCTCTAACTCATCTAGCACTAAGAAGCCCTTTCAAGATAATAGGAAACAAACTTTCATATTCTAAGTTCCTGGATGTTTCATGGACTTATTTTTTAGTTTTGGTGATTTGTTTGAAATTTAGGTGAGTATTTCCAAAGGAAGTGGTTAGAATATTTAAGTTAAGAAAAGGTCAGAAAAATAAGTAATTGTGTTTAGCTTCCCAGGAAAATTAAACAGCTGAAATGTCCTGCTTTTCTCTCTTACCATAGTTAAATTCTGCAGTGAGTAGAGAGCAAAGGAGAAGAGCTTTGAAAATAGCGCACAGGTAGAACATGACTCTTGGAGAGGCAAAAATGCAAGGAAAATAGTTACTTTAGTGAGATTCTTACTTGAAGCAGACATACAAAAATCCTAGAAATATTTATTCATGTATGTAACAAACATTTACTCTTATTTTTAAAGTTAAATTCTCTCATTTATAACATTGCCTTTCTTTCCTCAGTTAAAGACCGCTCCTCTTTCAGTCTATTTTTTCTAACAATCTTCTTCTTTTGTTTATTGTTTTTTTATTTTAAAGATTTTATTTTATTTATTTGACAGAGAGAGATCACAAGGAGGCAGAGAGGCAGAGAGAGAGAGGAGGAAGCAGGCTCCCTGCTGAGCATAGAGCCCGATGCGGGACTCGATCCCAGGACCCTGAGATCATGACCTGAGCCGAAGGCAGCGGCTTAACCCACTGAGCCACCCAGGCGCCCCTTGTTTATTGTTTTTAAATCTATGGCATTCTAGGTAACTATATCCAGTGTTGAGAGGGTATGACAGACCAACTGCTATAAAGTATTAATTTATATTATATGTTATATTATATAAAAGAATTATCATTCCTAAGGCCAGCCAAAGCCTTGCTAAATTACTTACTCTACCTTTCAAATAAATCATTTTTCCAAAGATGAGACCCAATACTGAAATTTTTAAAGTTTTTGTGATTTCTTAAATATTTTCAAGCAGACACACCAGAGTCATACAAAATATTGAAATAGTATCATAGCAATATAGTTTTACTCTCAATTCAAGAAACAATTTTAAATATTTCTCTCTAGTGAGCTTTAAAAATACAAAAAAAAAAAAAACCTGAAATATACTAAGGCTTTTTTGAGAGTTTAGAAAATTATTTCTATTCTAACTCTTTTCAAATTAGTATAAAATTAAAAGGAACTATTAACCAAAATATCAAATTATTAGCAGATAAAACCTGACTTTATAATAGTCTTTAAATATTAAAAGTTACTAGTACAAATTATAAATTTGATATGTTGCTTTCATCTAAATTTAGCCAAAACGCTGTATCGCCACACTTTGAAAAGACTTTTTCTTGAGTCTATAAAAAATTGGGCACAGCATCCTGGCTTTTCTTCTAATTTCTTTCACCTCTTCCCAAAGAAAATGGTTAGTTTTTTTCATTTCTAACCCAGTGGTTCTCAAAGTGTGGCCCCCAGACTAGCAGCATCAGCTTCGCCTGGAAATATTGCTAGACATGAATATTCTCGGGTCCCCTCACAGACTCATTGACTCAGAACTCCTGGGGGTCAGGCCCGCTAAGTGGTTCCAATATTTACTAAAGTTAGAGAACCACTGTCCTAGCTTTCAAATTACCTAGGAATCTCTAAGCTCTCGGGGAACTGCCTCCCTACTTCTCTGAAACTGTAGTGAAGATTTATAAAGTCCCCGTCAGATTCCACAGCATTATGAAGGCAGACCAGCTACATCTCTCTAGAAGTATTTTCCTGACCCCTTAATCCCCAGCGGGGTCAAGTGTCTCAACAGATCTGTCTGCTTGTCAGCATGCTTTTCTCTGCAAGTATCCACATTCTTTGTGCCTCATTCACTGTTCTATCCATAGAGCCTAGATCAGTGCCTAGCCCATATTTCCCAAATTGAACCTCACCTCCTCCTCATTGTGAAGCAAACAGAATCACTTCCAAAACCAAAATCCTAAGAGTCCTACAAACCTATTTCTGAGTGGGTGAGCACTCTGATGAGAATATCAGTATTTCACTCTAAAAGAAAAGGAGAAAAATATCCAGATTTTAATTTTGTAAAGAGATAAGTAGATAAGAATTAAGAGGTCATCATAAATGTGTTAAGGTTAAAAAGAAAAAACTAAACAAAACCCAAAAAACAAAAAGCAAAGTTCTGATATTTAATTTCCAAAACTTGATACATTTATATTAGTGAAGCAAGACAGAAAAAAAAAAAAGGGTAGGCAAGCAAAAGAGATGGGGAATATCACCTCACATCCATCAGCTTGGCTAGTATCAAAGATTAAAAAAAGGAAGTGTTTGTAAGGGTATGGAGAAAGGGAACCTTCATGCACTCTTGGTGGGAATGCAAACTGATGCAGCCACTGTGGAAAACAATATGGAGTTTCCTCAAAAAAATTAAAAATAGAACTACCATATTATCCTGCAATTCCACTTCTTGGTATTTACTTGAAAAAAAAAATAAAATAAAAACAAAAAACAAGAACACCCATTCGGAGAGAATCATGCACCCCTATGTTCACTGAAGCATTATTTACAACAGCCGGGATATGGAAGCAACCTAAGTGTCCATCGACAGAGGAATGGCTAAAGAAGTGGTGTACAGATACACAATGGAATATCACTCCACCATAAAAAGAAAAGAAATCTTGCCATATGTGAGAACATGGATAGACTGGACCTAGACAGTTTTATGCTAAGTTAAAAAAGTCAGAGAAAGATGAATATCATATGATTTCACTTATATGTGGAATCTAAAAAACAAAACACATGGACAAGCAAAACAGAACAGAAACAGACCCATAGATACAAAGAGCAAACTAAACTGATGGTTGCCAGAGGAAATGGGTATTGGTGAGCGACAGGGCAGGTGGCAAAATGGGTGAAGGGAGTGAAGAGGTACAAACTTCCGGTTATAAAATAAGTCATAAAGATGTGATGTACAACAAGGGGAGTAGAGCCAATAATACTGTAATAACTTTGTATGGTGATAGATGATACCAGACTTAACATGGAGATCATTTGGTATTGTATAAAAATATAAAATCATGATGATAGGGCGCCTGGGTGGCTCAGTGGGTTAAGCCGCTGCCTTCGGCTCAGGTCATGATCTCAGGGTCCTGGGATCGAGTCCCGCATCAGGCTCTCTGCTCAGCAGGGAGCCTGCTTCCTCCTCTCTCTCTCTTTCTCTGCCTGCCTCTCTGCCTGCTTGTGATCTCTGTCAAATAAATAAATAAAATATTAAAAAAAAAAATCTTAAAAAAAAGAATTATAAAAAAAAAAAATTAAAAAAAAAAATCATGATGATATAAGCCTGAAACCAATAGGATATTGTATGTCAACCATACTTCAATTAAAAAAGAGATAGGAGAATTTGAGACCTGCCTAAGAATAGCTATGGATCAGAAGGAAAACAGCAAGAAGCAGGTTATGAGGGGTGCCCGGGTGGCTTGGTGGGTTAAGTCTCAGCCTTCAGCTCAGGTCATGGTCTCAGGGTCCTGGGATTGAGCCCTACACTGGGCTCCCTGCTCAGCAGGAAGCCTGCTTCCCTCCCCTGCCTCTCTGCTTACTGCTCTGCCTACTGTGATCTCTCTCTGTCAAATTAATAAATAAAATCTTTAAAAAGAAGAAGAAGAAGAAGCATGTTACGAATGAGTACGCCAGCAAACTAAGAAGCTGATTATTAACTGCATGACCTTGTGGCTGTTACTGAATTTCTCTAACCCCATTTCTAGATCTCTATAAATATGGTGAATGCTTTTTAATAGAGGTGCTGTTGGGAGTGTGTGGCTACTGCCGCCAACATCCTCATCTTCCCCATTTTCTGGAACAGTGGAATGACAGGCTTAGAATTAACTGATAGATGGAAGTGCCTAAGAATGCCCTTTGATTATTACCACTATATCCCGATGCTGATGGCAGAATTTCCATAAATATTTCTTGGCTGGCTGACTGTTAGAATCTTTCAAAACCTTATTCTATTTGGGAGATTCATTATAATAATTAAGCAATTAAGTCTGAGGAGGCAAGGATAGTCAGTAAATGATCATGAGCCTGTGGCATGGAGGCCAGGATTTGAACCCTAGCTCTCTCCAGTGATCTTGAGTGATTCAGTTTCTCTATTTGTCAAATGGGTGTAATACCATCTTTATGATAGAACTGATGCGAGAGTAAGATATGGCATGTAGTAATGGCAGCCAAGATGAAAACTGAAAAGACACTCCAAAAGTGGGGGAAAAAATTGTAGTTAAAGGTGAAATTGAACCTAGTGCTTTTTCATACCATGATTAGAAAGACTAATTAAGCTTCAGGACAAGTCCTAAAAGGGCCTATCCCTTCCTGTCTATGTGGTAGTCTTCAGCTCACTGATATTTGGGTGAATTCACAGGACGAAGGGCCCAGCTGGAAATGATGAGGAAGAGGTGAGAAGAACGACACGTCACCATCACAGTTAGTGAGGACTAAATGGGGACTCACTATTGCCATTTCACTATAAAACATAAATTATGTCAACACATCACTCCTCAAAAAGTGGTTAATGTTACTTTCTAACTGTTACAGAAAAAAAAAAATCCAATTTCAAAGGGAAAAGAAATTCTTCTCAGGGTGAACTGTTTTATTTACAGAATAGGTTATACCAACTTTCTAACTCACAACCATACTTCACCCAATGCAAACTTCACTCTTTTCATGACAACTTTATGTTCATTACCATCATAATGTAGTAGGTTTGAAACGACCTCTGAAGATGGCCCACTTCTATTACCCACAGATTGTTTAATCCCATCTATCAAAGCTCTTCCCATTTGCCCTTCATCCTGGACAGCTCCACAGTGAGAAGTGCAGCATCTCCTAAAGCTGCTTTGGGAGCTATCTTGGGATTGCTCTTCAAAAGTTCCAGGACACTGCACCTTCTCTGACTTCCACCCGCCAGTCCTACTTCTCTGATCCTGGCAATCCAAAATCTCTTCTTCACATGACAACCCTTCAAATATTTAAAGACAGTACATATCTATCTTCTTTCCAATTTGCTCAGAAAATTCTGGTCTCCCCTCTTCAGAGTTCCTGAGCCTTATTAACTGCCAGTCTTCAGAAAATGAAAGTGAAGAGAACAAGAAAAACCAACCAATCTCTTGGTGAAAAGAACCATTTGCACACAATAATCTCTACCCAGTAACCAGTTAAGTCACACATGCACACACATCTTTCTGAAGGCGCAGGGTAACCTTTCCAAAGATAATTTTAGCAGAACATGTCAACATACTTCAAAATGTACATACCGCTTGCCCAAGATTTCCACTCTACAGAATTATTCTTTGAAAATAATCGCGTATGGGACAAATATGAAAAGATACAAAGCCGTTCACTCGATTTATACATAATGGTGAAACTCAGAACAAACACATAACAATAGGGAATTGGTTAAATATGATTATATATCCACATGCCATCAAAAGAGATAATGATCCAACCAGATGGCCTGAGAATGAAAACATTTTCAGAACTTACAAAAGACTTGGAGAATTTACCTCCTTCCTACTCTTCCTTAGAAAATCATTTGAGGTTATGCTGCAGCACAATGAGTGAGTGAACCAAGAAAGACAGACACGGGATCCAGGAAACAGTGGCCCCACACCAGGAAAGTCATGGCAGGAAGCCCAGGACACTGGGCAGCAGACCTAGAGAGCAATCTGTTCAGACTGCAGTGGGGACTGGAGGAGGGCTCCAAGGGCTGGAAAAGACGACCACAGAGATGCAGTGCTATCCTCCAGAATATGGAACAACTCAAATGTTAAATGTTAAATGATAAAGGCAAATGTTGCTAGAAAAAAGGGGGTCATCAGAAACTCTAAGCAAAAATTAGACAGGAAATAAAATCGTGCTTGTGCAGTGAACGGTTTTAATCGTCAAAAACGTGTTACTCACTTTCTCTGTGTAGGATCAACTAGATATAAAAGAAAACTTAATGTGATTATGGAATAAAAGGTAAACAGTTTAAAATCTCGGCAAGACAAAAGTCCAAGTGACAGAAACTGAGAGGAGAAGTACGGATTAGAGACACAAAAGGAAGAATAGGAACACTAATACCTTCACCTTAAAAAGTATCAAGAGGTGCTACAGAACCAGAAATAAGTTTTCAGAGGAAGTGAGACAGAAACCAAAACTCCTTTAGCAACAGTGAAAGAAAGGAGGGAAAGGAGATAGAGGTGTGAGCATCAAATTCTTAAGTCATAGCAAGAATAAATGCTAACATTGACAAATAATATGTGAGTAACAGTGTCTGAAGACGGCCTGCACCAATTCCTTCCCTCCCTGTATGTGCACAACGCTCCTCACGTCAAGAGGTGGGCTTTTATTTTCCGCCCCTTGAATCTAGGCTGCCCTAGGAAGCTCACCTGACCACCAGAATACAGTGGAAGTGACATTCTGGGTCCTTCTGAAGCGAGGTCATGAGAAGCCTTGCAGCTTCTTCCTGAGAAGCCCATGCATGGCACACG